>NC_060138.1:773797812-774997812 GCF_021461385.2 Schistocerca piceifrons
CCATTTACCACCACCAATGGCCCCCATGCCTTTTTAACTCCTATTGCTAACTTTCATATTCTGTATTACCAATGGCACTTATGATATTATTAGACATAATTCACTGTCCTTGAATTTTATTTCATTTTTTTCCCTTTTAAACTCTAGTTCCTCATTCAACTTAATGTGGGTTCACTTACACTTGTTGACATCTGCTGTATACATGTTTATTGCAAAGATTATGGTGCACAGTGCCACCCCAAAGATAATTATATCTAGTCTGAAGATATTTAACATTAATAGTCATATATCTATGACACTTTGTCATTTTAACATTCAGTTGTTCTATTACTTATACTATTTCATTTCACTATCATTATATTTTAAGGACAGGTGCTCATCTTTTATTTACCAATATAAGTCTGTTTTTACTAAATATGACATGCTCCCACAATTATTCACTGATCTGTTATGAGATAGCATTTCATGAGGAGCCAATATTTTTCTTAATTTATGACCAACTTTGAGCTTGACAACATGTTAAGTGTCCTGCAATATGTTCAAGATATAAAATATAAGTACATATTTAGTAATTATACACCAGTTCACATTCATTGTTTAAGACATTTAATATCTTTTGAAATTTTATGTGGTCTTACTTTATGCAATTTTTGCTTTTAGCAAATACTTGAAAAATGACATAAAAGACCAAAACCTGAGTTGTACTTAAATAAACAACAAAGAAGTCAAATGGCAGTGTGTTTCTTTAAAAATTGAGGGTGGGGGAGAAAGAGATTGAGAGAGAGAGAGAGAGAGAGAGAGAGAGAGAGAGAGAGAGAGAAATTGATTGGGATGGGGAACTGGAATTCAATAGTAGGAAGAGGAAGAGAAGGGCCTCTAGTAGGAGAACCTGGACTGGGCAAAAGGAATCAAACAGGAAGCCACTTAGTATACGTCTGCACAGGGCATAACTTAATAATTCTTATCACTTGGTTTAACAATCATGAAAGAAGGGCATATGCATGGAAGAGACCAGAAGACACTGGAGTATTCTCAATATATTATATAATCATAAAGCAGAGATTTCAAACCCAGATTTAAAACAGCAAAACATTTCCAGAGGCAAACATGGACTCTGCACATAATTTATTGATTGTGACTGCAGGTGGAAACTGGATAAAGATAGACAATTAAGGTGATGGGATTTGGATAAACAAAAGGACCACAGGTTGATGAGAGCTTCAAATAGAACATTAGGCAAAGACTGATTGAAATAGGGGTCGAATACAACAGAAGATGATTGGGTAGCTGTGGGAGACAAAATTGTGAATACAGAAGAGGATCAGATAAGCAAAAAGACTAAACTCAACAGAAATCATCATATGACAAATACCATATAGAATTTAACAAACAAAAAAAAGTATAAAATTTCAGCAAATGAAGCAGGCGGAATTGAATACAGACATATAAATAACAAGAGTGGCAGCTAGTGCAAAATGGCAAGGCGGGAACAGCTAGAGGAGAAATGCAAAGCTGTAGAAACAAATATAATTATGAGAAAGAGAAATGTTAGATAGGAACATCAGAATAAAAGAGAAACAGCTGTTAAATATTGGGAGCACGTATAGCCATCTGTGCTACTGATATTTGTACAGCTAGTAACAAAGAAGGAAAAGTTGAAAGGTGGAAGGAATATCTAGAAGGGTTATACAAGGCAAATGATCTCGATGACAATATTGTAGTGTAGTGGTTGGAGACACTAAATGTAGTGGATGGGTGCAATGAGATTGAATGTGTCATATTAAAACTCGGCAAGAACTTTCCAAGTGATTTATTGTTTTTTAGCTACAGTGCCCTTGTTCCTCTTGCTCTGTGTCACAGGGCCCTGCAATGCTGAGGAAGCACCCCAGTGGCCCGTGTAACGCAGTGCTGTGTTGAGCCGGCCTTGTATGCCAGCAGAGTTGCGCCATTGTCAGGATGCCAGAAGTTGGCTCAGCGGTCTGCGTCACTGCCGACTCAGTGCTCCTCGGTGTGAGCTGCAGGCAGCCAACTGCATCCTTCTTCTCGCTGGCACGGCTGAGATCGCAGCGACGAACAAGTGCCCCTGATCCGTTGTCCGAATCTGCGGCCCTCACCTCGGGATGTCTCCAGAGAGTGTCGGGAGCCAAGACGACTGACCGCAGTAGCAAGCTGAAGAGTGGCCCACCGCTGGCTGGCCGTTGACCCCACGTCAGCATCAGAGGGTTGAACCAATGACCCGCCGTGGACTGGGATGCTGGCGCCCCATCTGTTGGTGCATATAGCCCAGTGGTGTGACACGCCCCACTGTCCAGGAGAGCTGCCACACTTGAATCAATCTCATTAGAAAATGGCACCTATTTATACTCGGTTGTGCGCCTCTGTTTTGCCAACCACGCCGCTTTGTGTCACGTACACATAACATGCTAGGCTGGCCAGTGGCCTCCTTCTGCCTGCGACTTGCGCCATGCAAACTGTGCCTTCTCCGGCAGTTCCACGGCCCTGTGGCTTCTATTTGTCTCTGAAACTGCTGGTATGCATAACTTACTGCAATCTGGCCTGCACCTGGCTGTGATTCGCACTCAGAATATCACACGAAACTAAATTTCCCTATCCTAAACAGCGATGCCGCAACATTATACCCCTCTTCGGAAAGACCTGGTCCCCAGGTCGACCCTTAACTAGCTCTTAACTTGTTTGGGTTGGCACCTATGGCATATTTCCTTACCACTAGAAAACTTAAATGTGGTCTAGCGCCCTCTTAAAACCATGACATGAAACAAAATGTAAAAATTGTTTACTGGACAACCATTGCTCGATCAAACCCTTACCTACTCGTCTCATGCCCTCAGTATCCAATCCACTGGGACTTGGACTACCCTTGGTTCCCTTTTGGAATTAGCTCTCCACTTGATCAGAAAGAAAACAACACATAACAAAGTTAAGGCTGCGATGATACTTGGCACAGAGGTGCTCAAAATGATTGTTATTTGAAGTTGCCTTTCCCTATAATGAGCGACATGTTGAACAAGCTGTTCGGCTGATTTGCACCCCTCTTGCTTTAAAATGAACTGGCTTACAGAGCTCAATAGACCTGGCTCCAGAGTTTGATTAAAAAGGTCATATTCCGCCTTGGCAAAAACTCTAAAGTGGCTTCTGGCCAGTACAGCTGTGGCTGCATAACATTCAATTGCGTGACTCCTGAAATTGATGCTGGCAGGTGGAAGGTTGGTCCTATTATGTTACACTTAGTTCCACTGATCAAAATTCTGCTCCACTCGAGCTCTATACATTTCGGTTCTGCAAATATTCCCCGCTCAAAATAACTTGTTACTATTATCAAATTCTTGTAGGTGGAGAAGATCCAATGCATCCCGATCTGTTGCAAGCTCAATTTGGGCCCCACAATGTCCCTTGGACAGTCTATTACTTCCCCCCTGGCTAGAAAGAACTGCACTGTGCACGTGTCCAGTATTGTAGCTTCACAGATTTTCCTCCGACATTCACTATTTTTGATCCAAAATGACACCGACTGTGTGACTACTTTCATCCTTAAATTTACTTTATATGAAATGGTGCAATAAACACAACTTTCCTGGTCCAGCACTGTCGATAACTAAAAATTTAAACAGGAAATCGTACGACTCTGACATCGTTCAACACACTCTTATTACGGCTTTGCCGCAAAATTTACTTCGATGCATTTATTTTTTCAGAACTGCGTTTGATCTCTCCTCCAACAACACTCCACATATGTCAGATACTGCACTTCCCTTTTCAGTGACCTGAAGACAGGGATCACCATCACCCTTCCTCCCTCTTCAAAAAGACTGCTGCCCCTAGCAGGCACACAATACTCGAAAACACATATAAAATACAATGGCTAATTAATCTATGCAAACCCAATGATACATAACCAGAAAAACAACAAAAACTACAAACACGCTACTGTTTTCTAGATCGAAAAGCATACGGTACTTCATGCTGTACTCTATCTTCGTGGTTTTCTCTGTGCTAGCACCTCTCTTCACTCTCTATTTCTTCCTCTTTCCTTCCTGTGACATGCCTGGAATAACATCCAGGCAACCCTTAAATGGTCGTAACCACCCGATGTGTACTATTGTTGTTCTAGTTGGAAGCTGAAGCTTAACATTAATGGGGGATGTGGTTTCAACAACTTGGTGTGGCCCTTGATACCTCATGAGGAACTTCTTCATTTTCCCTTTGAGCGTATAGGGGCTGGATAGCATTACCCATTGCCCCACTCAATATTGTGGTAAACTTCCTTTCCACATCACTACATCTTCCCGCCTTTCCAAAGCCTTTGTATTTGCCTTTTGTACCCATTTCCAAACATCCCGAATTGTTCTCGCGAACTGAAGTACAGATTCACCAGTCTTTCCTTTCTGTAGCTTCACCAAATGACATGGTGACGGCATCTCTCACCCTACACTACCTCATATGGAGACAAACCGGTGTTTGTATGGACTTTTTCATTGTATGCACATACAATATGTTTCAAATACTCATCCCACTGATGGTGATGAGAATCCACATAAAAACACAGCATCTTCCTGATAGTTCTGTGTATCTGTTCTGTCCTTCCGTTGGCACTCGTCCTCAACTTCTTTACATTCAACAATTTACACAGTTCCTTCATTAAGTCCAATATGAAGTTGGTCCCTTGGTCAGTAATTATTGTCTCTGGTACACCAAACTTCAAAATCCAATTGGTTACTAACAATTGCGCGACCATTACTGCCTGATGATTTGGCATAGCCACCATCACCACATACCTCAAAAAATGGTCTATTATTGTGAGAATGAATCTGTTCCCCGATGGTGTTCGCCTAAAAGGTCCTAAGACATCAATCCCCAGCAAAGAGAATGGACATGTTGCTTCCGGTAATCGTTGTAGCTGTATCTGTTTCCAACTCAAATCTGGTCTCTGTGCACATGGCATACAATTCTTGACATATTGATCCACATCTTCTTTCCTACCTTTCCACCAATACCTCTCTGCTACTCTCCTATTGATCCCTCTACACCCTCCATGACCAGATAACACATGATCATGTGCTTCCTTCAAAACCTCATCCCTCAGCTTCGCTGGCACTTCTACCCTTGGCCCTAACTTCATTTCCCTGCACAGAAGACTGTCGTACATATTAAATTGTGGCTGTATCTGATACAATTTACAACTGTTATCTGTGTCGTGTAATTTCTGCCATACTGCTAGGTCATGACTTCTACTACTTCTACTTTTGCCACCTTCCAACTTAGTGCATCCGCATTACCATGCTTCTTCCCAGGCTTGTGCACCACCTCGTAGTCGAATTCACTAAGCCTCACAGCCCATCTAGTGAGTCTAGGGGACAGATCCTTCAACTCCAACAACCACTTCAACGCAGCATGATCTGTTACTACCCAAAATCTTCTCCCATATAAATAACATTTAAAATATGTGATTCCATAGATTACGCTAAGCATCTCCCTCTTAGTTGCTGAGTAATTCCTCTCTACTGCATTCAACTGCCTAGACACATAGGCTACAGGATGTTCTTTCCCATCAATTTGTCAAACGCTTTCTGACACTCTTCTGTCCACTCAAATTTCACACCCTTTCGTAACAATCGCATCAACGGCTGTGCTAAATCTGCAAAACCCTTCATGAACTTTCAATAGAAATGCAAATTCTGATGAATGACTGCACTTCCTTAACTGATTTTTGTCCCCAAAAATCCCTTACAGCCTGTACCAACCTCGGATCTGTTCATACTCCGTCCTCACTGATAATCTGACCCAAATAGTTTACTTCTTCTAATGCAAAATGACACTTCTCCAGGCTCAATGACAAACGAGCTGCTCTTAACCTCATAAAGACTTCCCTTAACTGCTGTCTATGTTGCTCCACACTACTTGAAAACACTATAATGTCATCCAAATAGACCAGACACTGCCGTGGTTTCAAACCCCTCAAGACACTGTCTAGCAAACTCTGGAACATTGCTGAAGCGTTTTTCAAATCAAATGGCATTATAATGTACTGGTAATGGCCTCCAGGTGTAGAGAAAGCAGTTTTTGGACGATCCTCTGGAGCCACCTCAAACTGATGATAACCACTTATCCATCGTAGAAAAGTACTGGCACTGTCCTAAGTGATCCAAAGTCTCCGATATGTTTGGAATGGGGTATGCGTCCATTACTGTCTTATTATTGAGGTATCGGTAGCAACAACAGAACCTGTATTTCTTAGTTCCATCCATAGATTTTTTAGGCACAATGACAATGCCCACTCCCCAGCAACTATTACTGTGCCCTATAATACCGTCTGCAAGCTGCTGATCAATGAAATCCTCCACAATCGACTGCAAATACCTCATTATTCTGTATCGTTTATGGTAAACAGGTGCTTCATTCCCTGTTGGTATCCTATGTTGAACTAATGGAGCTGCTGGTAACGGCCCTTGTGGAAAAACAAATCCTTAAAATTCCCACAATAATTCTTCCATATGCTCTCTTTCTCCGCCTTTCAAACGCTTTATTTTGTCACGCAATGCAGTTCTATCAGCAGTTAGTGGTTGATCACTTCGCCTACCTCTCGAACACCAGTCTTCGTCATCTGCCACATCCAAATTTGCTACTAAAACTCCTTTCCTCAAATTCACGTCTACAGCGCTAAAATTATCCACGTTCACGGGAACTACTTGCCTGTCATTCCCCTCCTGTATGCGTACAACACTATGTTTCACTAAACAACCCAGTGAACCCAAAACTTCATTTCCTCAAATGGTTCAATAACACATACCGTACCCACAGGTAGATTCAACTCTACACTTACCCAAAGCAATTTCCCAGTGCCACTAGACACACACTCATGCGAATTAAACCTTAATGCTAATGTATGCGATTCAATTGGTATGTTCATTACATTGAACACCCCTCGTGACAGCTCTGCATTGACAACAGTTTCCCCTAGCTGAAATAACATTTCACCAAGTTCCACAGTTCGTTGTCCAAGGTCAATTTTAACATGATGTTGGTGCAAGAAATCTACTCATGGTACTACCTCCATGCATGCATTAAATCAGACTTTCTCTATTCAAAAGTCAACTGTCACCAACCCCAAAGACGTGACCTCCTTATCCCCCACTCCACGGAACCTATAATGTGGTGGGTCTAACTTCCATCGTCCCATTATATTCCTAGTAGCCACTGACACTTGCACCCTTGTGTCCAACAAAATCTTAAACCTTTTAGTTCCTATGGATCCTACCACTGAACATTCCACCTCTGCATATGTATTCGTAGCATTGAAATTAAATGAGAGCTGCCTTAGGTGAGTCTTGGGCCCCCTCTGCCATTTAACGACTGTCCACCTCTCCTATCTCCACTTCTCCATCCTCCATGCTGCTGATTTCCACCCCTTCCTCTATTCCTTGGTGACTGGATACAGTGCCTCTGCACATGCCCCATACGACAACACTTATAACAGTTTATACCCACTGTAAACACTGTTTGCCTCTCGCGAACCCCTGTTGCCACGTCTATTTCCTCACATTGAATTGCCAGCTGAATAGCCGAATTCAAATCTTTCAGATTCCCTTCACGCACTTTCCGTGTATTTGCACCGGTAACCCTCAAAAATACAATAAGTGCCCTGTGCTTAGCCTCCTGCAGCAGAACACTATTCGCTTCATCGCTCTGACCCAACTTGTAAGTATACTCATTAATTTCCCTTATCCTGTCCGCAAACTTCTCCATCATTTCCCCTGCCTCTTTGTCATTGTACTTTACCTCTCCCTAAAATACCAAGCGCTATTCTGTTTCTTGTACCTTTGTAAAAGCCCATCCTTCAGCTGCTTAAACTGTCCTACTTTTCTTAAGGCCTCAGAACACCTTACATGTGTCTTCACTCCACCCGTTAATCTAATCTTGGCTACATGAAATAACTGTTCAACAGACCAACCTTTCATCACAGCTGAAAATTCCAAGTCCTCCACAAACAAATGCACATCCTCAGATGCCTTGCCAGAAAATGGAACCATCAAACTTGCGGCAGCTTGATCAATCTCCTGCACCCTAGGAAACAACAACTGATCAGATGCAGTTTCCTGCTCACTTCTAGATGTTAATTCATTTCTCAACTGCGTATTGTATGCTGTCAATTGTGCTACTTTTTCCAACAAAATCCATACCGCCTCTGGTTCCAACACATCTTGCGTCCCTAACACTGCCATTAGGTTGCTTTCATTCTCAGTTAGTCCTGAAACAAACATTTATGTACAAGAATAACCTGACTTCCTACAGCTCCGTATCGTCATACTCAGTATCATCATAAACCAATACAAAAGTGATTAAGTGCCAGAAAAAACAAAAAAGAAAAAAAGAGAAAAATAATAATAAATCTTACTGCCCCAAACACTAACACTTATTCTGACAAAATAATAGTAATAATAATAATAATAATAATAATACGCCTATGCAAAACATCTAAAATGTGGCATGCCAGGACCCATACTCAAAAAAACAAAACAAAAAAAGGCAAGCAAACGTCCAATATTCAAAAGAAAACAGGTCAAAACTCACCACATCTTGTGACCGTAATGCAGGCAGTGGGCTCGAACGTCGTACTGTACAGATGACATCCGCTATTCTGACACCAAATGTAGTGAGTGGAGACACCAAATGTAGTGGACGGGTGCAAGGAGGTACAATGTGCCGTATTAAAACTCCGTGAGAACTTTCCAAGTGATTTATTTTTTTTAGCTACAGTGCCCTCGTTCCTCTTGCTCTGTGTCACAGGGCCCCGCAATGCTGAGGAAGCACCCCAGTGGTCTGTGTAATGCAATGCTGTGTTGAACCAGCCTTGTATGCCAGCAGAGTTGCGTTGTCGTCAGGATGCCAGGAGTTGGCTCAGCGGTCTGCGTCCCTGCCAACTCAGCGCCGCTCGGTGTGAGCTGCAGGCGGCCAGCTGCATCCTTCTTCTCACCAGCATGGCTGAGATCGCGGCAACGAACAAGCGCCTATGATCCAGCGTTCAAATCTGTGGCCCTCGCCTCGGGATGTCTCCAGCGTGTGTCGCGAGCCGAGACAACTGCCCGGGCAGCGAGCCAAAGAGTGGCCCACCACTGGCTGGCTGTGGACCCCGCATCGGCCTCAGAGGGTCGAGCCAACGACCCACCGTGGACTGGGATGCTGGTGCCCCGTCTGTTGCTGCGTGTAGCCCGGTGGTGTGACACGCCCCGCCGTCCAGGAGAGCTGCCACACTTGCATCAATCTCATTAGAAAATTGCACCTATTTATACGTGGCTGTGCGCCTTTGTTTTGCCAAGCGCACCGCTTCACATCATGCACACATAACACGCTAGGCTGGCCAGTGGCCCCCTTCTGCCTGCGACTTGCGCCATGCAAACTGCTGTGTGTGCCTTCTCCGGCAGATCTATGACCCTGTGGCCTCTATATGTCTTCGCAACTGCTGGTATGTGTAACTCACTGCAATCCGGCCCGCACTTGGCTGTGACTTGCGCTTGGAATATCGCACAAAACTAAATTTCCCTATCCTAAACAGTGATGCCGCTACATTATACCCCTCTTCGGAAAGAACTAATCCCCAGATCGACCCTTAACTAGCTCTTAATTTGTCTGGGTTGGCACCTATGTCATATTACCAAACTATCAGCCCATTAAATCACGATTTCAGAATCCTGCCATGAATTACAGTATTTACAGAAGAATGGAAAACCTTGTGCAAGCTTGTCACACAGAATATTAATTTGTGTTCCAGAGAACAGTAAGAACAAGTAACTCAATATTGACCTTATAAGTTTTCTTAAGGTGAAGAAGGACAAACCTAAATTTACAGAATTTGTGGATTTAATCTTTCATCAATGTTTTTTGGAATTCACCCTTCAAACTCCTCCCCCCATGAACCATGGACCTTGCCGTTAGTGGGGAGGCTTGCATGCCTCAGCGATACAGATAGCTGTACCGTAGGTGCAACCACAACGGAGGGGTATCTGTTGAGAGGCCAGACAAACGTGTGGTTCCTGAAGAGGGGCAGCAGCCTTTTCAGTAGTTGCAAGGGCAACAGTCTGGATGATTGACTGATCTGGCCTTGTAACAATAACCAAAACGGCCTTGCTGTGCTGGTACTGCGAATGGCTGAAAGCGAGGGGAAACCACGGCTGTAATTTTTCCCGAGGGCATGCAGCTTTACTGTATGATTAAATGATGATGGTGTCCTCTTGGGTAAAATATTCCGGAGCTAAAATAGTCCCCCATTCGGATCTCCGGGCGGGGACTACTCAAGAGGATGTCGTTATCAGGAGAAAGAAAACTGGCGTTCTACGGATCGGAGCGTGGAATGTCAAGATCACTTAATCGGGCAGGTAGGTTAGAAAATTTAAAAAGGGAAATGGATAGATTAAAGTTAGATATAGTGGGAATTAGTGAAGTTCGGTGGCAGGAGGAACAAGACTTCTGGTCAATTTAATTGATGAAAGGAGAAAATATAAAAATGCAGTAAATGAAGCAGGAAAAAAGGAATACAAACGTATCAGAAATGAGATCGACAGGAAGTGCAAAATGGCTAAGCAGGGATGGCTAGAGGACAAATGTAAGGACGTAGAGGTTTATCTCACTAGGGGTAAGATAGATACTGCCTAAAGGAAAATTAAAGATACCTTTGGAGATAAGAGAACCACTTGTATGAACATCAAGAGCTCAGATGGAAACCCAGTTCTAAGCAAAGAAGGGAAAGCAGAAAGGTGGAAGGAGTATATAGAGGGTCTATACAAGGGCGATGTACTTGAGGACAATATTATGGAAATGGAAGAGGATGTAGATGAAGATGAAATGGGAGATACGATACTGCGTGAAGAGTTTGACAAAGCACTGAAAGACCTGAGTCAAAACAAGGCCCCCGGAGTAGACAACATTCCATTGGAACTACTGACGGCCTCGGGAGAGCCAGTCCTGACAAAACTCTACCATCTGGTGAGCAAGATGTATGAAACAGGCGAAATACCCTCAGACTTCAAGAAGAATATAATAATTCCAATCCCAAAGAAAGCAGGTGTTGACAGATGTGAAAATTACCGAACAATCAGTTTAATAAACCACAGTTGCAAAATACTAACACGAATTCTTTAGAGACGAATGGAAAAACTAGTAGAAGCCGACCTCGGGGAAGATCAGTTTGGATTCCGTAGAAATACTGGAACACGTGAGGCAATACTGACCTTAAGACTTATCTTAGAAGAAAGATTAAGGAAAGGCAAAGCTATGTTTCTAGCATTTGTAGACTTAGAGAAAGCTTTTGACAATGTTGACTGGAATACTCTCTTTCAAATTCTAAAGGTGGCAGGGGTAAAATACAGGGAGCGAAAGGCTATTTACAATTTGTACAGAAACCATATGGCAGTTATAAGAGTCGAGGGACATGAAAGGGAAGCAGTTGTTGGGAAGGGAGTAAGACAAGGTTGTAGCCTCTCCCCAATGTTATTCAATCTGTATATTGAGCAAGCAGTAAGGGAAACAAAAGAAAAATTCGGAGTAGGTGTTAAAATCCATGGAGAAGAAATAAAAATTTTGAGGTTCGCCGATGACATTGTAATTCTGTCAGAGACAGCAAAGGACTTGGAAGAGCAGTTGAATGGAATGGATAGCGTCTTGAAAGGAGGATATAAGATGAACATCAACAAAAGCAAAATGAGGATAATGGAATGTAGTCGAATTAAGTCGGATGATGCTGACGGAATTAGATTAGGAAATGAGACACTTAAAGTAGTAAAGGAGTTTTGCTATTTGGGGAGCAAAATAACTGATGATGGTCGAAGTAGAGAGGATATAAAATGTAGACTGGCAATGGCAAGGAAAGCGTTTCTGAAGAAGAGAAATTTGTTAACATCGAGTATAGATTTAAGTGTCAGGAAGTCATTTCTGAAAGTATTTGTATGGAGTGTAGCCATGTATCGAAGTGAAACATGGACGATAAATAGTTTGGACAAGAAGAGAATAGGAGCTTTCGGAATGTGGTGCTACAGAAGAATGCTGAAGATTAGATGGGTAGATCACATAACTAATGAAGTATTGAATGGGATTGGGAAGAGAAGTTTGTGGCACAACTTGACCAGAATAAGGGATCTGTTGGTAGGACATGTTCTGAGGCATCAAGGGATCACCAATTTAGTATTGAAGGGCAGCGCGGAGGGTAAAAATCGTAGAGGGAGACCAAGAGATGAATACACTAAGCAGATTCAGAAGGATGTAGGTTGCAGTAGGTACTGGGAGATGAAGAAGCTGGCACAGGATAGAGTAGCATGGAGAGCTGCATCAAACCAGTCTCAGGACTGAAGACCACAACAACAACAACCTTCAAACTTCTGATAGTAGCAATAATAAAATACAGTAAGGAAATATGGATGATATACAGTTTTGACAAGGAGAGAACGTAAGCTTTTGAAATGTGATGCTACGTAAGAAAGTTGAAGATTACAGTGTAGTCAAATAACTAATGACAAGCTACTGAAGCACATAGTAGAAAAAGAAATTTATGGCTCAACTTGTGTAAAGGAAAGGTTTGGTTGAAAAGACACATCTGGAGGCAATGAGTAATTATCAGTTTGGTAATGGAGGTAAGTGTAGAGAGCAAAAATAGTAGAGGCAAATCAAAGCTCTGACACACAAAGCATGTTCAAATGGATATATGTTGCAACAGTTATTTGGAAATGAACAGACTTCCAGATGATAAATTAGCATGGAGAGCTGTATCAAACCATTCTTTAGACTCAATACAACAACAGTAGATGATATGGGGCAATGTAAGTCGAGTGTCTATTTTTTCTGCAGAATAGTTCTTCTAGGTATTTTTAATGCATCACATTATGTCAGGCTGGATTCCATTAGAACGATTGTGCTCGATGACCGTGATGTAATCCAAAGTAGGAAGGAAGTCAGCTATCAGTCACTACTCCATCTGTACATTATTGCTGGCGTAGATCTCAGCTGCAGAATAGCTTTCATTAGGGCTAAAAATATAATAAATACAGTGGACTCAAGACAGTGAATAGCATAAAATGAGATCAATACCACAGTTATGCAAAACTGGAGACATTATAATTTTCTTTGCCAATTTTGGTTGAAAAAATTCAGAATTTGTTGTGAGACAATATGGAATATTCCCACTTGACCCCTATAGTTTCATTAAGTTCCAGCGTATGACAGTACAATAGCCTTCAAAAAGATTGT
Organism: Schistocerca piceifrons; assembly: GCF_021461385.2. NCBI lineage: Eukaryota > Metazoa > Arthropoda > Insecta > Orthoptera > Acrididae > Schistocerca > Schistocerca piceifrons. The sequence continues at coordinate 773,811,061 of NC_060138.1, forward strand.
AACAAAGGTGTGTTCCAAGTAAAGAACTGTCCCTGAGTTTCTTTTGGCAGAAAACCACGGCATCACAGATATTCATAGTTGCAGAATGTCTATGGAGGTGTGGCAGTGAACAAAAGCATCTAACAACATGTGTGATTATAAGCCTTTTGCGTCTACACGACTCACTTCAAATGATATGTTACAAACAAGGGACATTCAGTAAGTGGTGAACACTTTTTACTGGAAGCAGTTTGGTTTTATTCAAGATTGCTGAATGCCTGTTGTATGTAACATACCATCTGAAGTGATTCGTGTAGACAAAGGCTTATAATCACACATTTTGTTAGATGACCTTAGCATGTACACAGCTTAATTCAAACTGAGGTTGCTGTTTACAGACCTATACAGCCAAACACACTGAATGTCACCGAGGATGAACAATATCCTCCATCCACTGATATATGTATACAACTGGTAGTTCAAACAAATTTTGTATTGTAAAATTAAAGTAGACAAATAACAATTACAGCAAAATAACGGTTTTGCATTAGATAAATTACAAGGTAATGTAACCAGCTGTAATGACTTAATGGAATAATGCACTGATCCTGATGTGAAAAATGTGAATTTAAATTAATGTTAAAACTTTTTCAGAAAATTCATTAACATCTACATCCACATGGATACTCTGCAAATCATGCTTAAATGCTTAATGCCTGGCAGAGGGTTCATTGAACCACCTTCACAATAAATCTCTATTATTCCACTCTCCAACAGTGCAAAAAAAAAACCTATATATTTCCATGCAAGCTCTGATTTCCCTTATTTTATTCTGATGATCATTTTTACCTAAGTAGGTCAGCTTCAATAAAATATTTCACATTCAGAGAAGATAGTTGATGACTGAAATTTCGTGAGGAGATCTTGCCGCAACAAACACCTTTGTTTTAATTATGTCCACCACAAATCCTGTATCATGTCCATGAGACTCTCCCCTCCGTTTCTCAATGAAGCAAAACATGCTGCCCTTCTTTGAACATTCTCAATTTACTCTGTTAATCCCATCCGGTAAGGATCCCACACCACGCAGCAGTACTCCAAATGAGGATGGACATGCATAGTGTAGGCAGTCTCTTTAGTAGATCTGTTCTGCCAATTAATCGCAGTCTGTAGTTCGCCTTCCCTGCAACATTTTCTGTGTGTTCTTTCCAATTTAAGTGGTTCGTAATCATAATTCCTAGGTATTTAGTTAAACTTACCACTTTCAGATTTGATTGATTTATCGTGTAACCGAAATTTAACATATTTCTTTTAGCACTCATCTGTATGAACTCACACTTTTCATTGTTTGAGCCTAATAGGCAATTTTCGCACCATACAGGTATGGTATCTAAACCATTTTGCAGTTGGTTTTGATGTTCTGATGACTTAACTAGACCATAAACAACAGCATCCTCTGCAAACAACCTAAGATGACTGCTCGGATTGTCTCCTGAATTGTTTATATAGATAAAGAACAGAACAGCAGATGGCCTATAACACTACCTTGGGAAACACCAGAAATCAGTTTTGTTTTACTCGATGACTCCATCAATTACTACAAACTGTGACCTCTCTGCCAGGAAAGCACAAATCCAGTTGCATAGCTGAGACGATAATCCATAAGCAAGCAATTTGATTACAAGCCACTTATGAGGTATGGTGTCAAAAGCCTTCCAGAAATCTAGAAATACCAAATCAATTTGAAATCCCTTGTCGATAGCACTCAACAGTTCATGTGAGTAAACAGCTAGCCATGTTTCACAAGAACAATGTTTTCCACATTCGTATTGACTGTGTGCCAATACGCCATTCTCTTGGAGGTAAATCATAATGTTTAAACACAATACATGTTCCAAAACCCTGCCTGCAAATCAATGTTAATGATATGACCCTATAATTTAGTGGATTACCCCTGTTGCCTTCCTTGAATATTGGTGCACCTGTGCAACTTCCCAGATTTTTGGGTACAGATCCTTCATCAAACGAGTGGTTTTGTATAATTGTTAAGTATGGAGCTACTGAATCAGCATGCTCTAAAATGGACCTAATTGGTATACCGTCTGGACCAGAAGACTTACTTTCATTAAGCAATTTAAGTTGTTTCACTACTTCGAGGATATCTGTTTCTAAGTTACTCATGTTGACAGCTGTTCTTGACTCAAATTCTGTAATATTTACTTCATCTTCTTTCTATTGCTATTGTGGAGAGAAGGCATTGATTGTGTCTTGCCACTAGCACACTGTACGTAAGACCAGAACCTCTTTGGATTTTCTGTCAAGTTTCAAGACAAAGTTTCACTGTAGAAACTATTACAAGCACCTAACATTGAAGTCTGCGCTAAATTTTTAAGCTTCTGTAAAAGATAGCCAGTCTTGAAGGTTTTGCATTCATTAAGATTTTGCATGCCTTCTCATTGTTCCTGCAACAGTGTTCTGACCTGTTTTGGGTACCATGGGGGATCAGTTCCATTGTCTGTTAATTTATTTAGTATAAATCCCTCAACTGTTCTCAGTACTATTTCTTTGATTTCAAGCCACACCCGATCTGCACTTACACTGTTAATTTGTAAGGAGTGGAGATTGTCTCTCAGGAAGGGCTCAAGAGAATTTTTGTATGCTTTTTTTGAACAGATATATTTTTCATTTATTTTTGGAGGTTTTGGGAGTTATGGTATTCAGTCTCACTACAACAGCCCTATGTCCATTGATCTCTATATCTATTTTGATGCTCATTATTACCTTAGGATTAGTTGTTGCTAAGAGGTCAAGTTTTTTTCACAATTATTTACTATTCAAGCGGGCTCATGAACTAATTGCTCAAAATAATTTTCAGAAAATGTATTTAGCACAATTTTGGATGATGTTCTACGCATACCTCTGGATTTAAACTTGAATTTTCTTCAACATATCGAAGGTAAATTGAAGTCACCACCAACTACAATTATACGAGTTGGGTAGGTGTTTGAAATTAGACTCATGTTATCCTTGAACAATTGTATCATCTGAGATGGGAGGTTTGGTGAAAGGATCCAATTATTATTTTATCTTGGTTGCAAGGCATGACCTCTATCCATACTCACTCACAGGCACTGTCTACTCCAGTTTCACTACAAGATAAACTACTACTAACAGCAACAAACATTCCAACTCCAATTGTATTTAGCCTATCCTTTCTGAATGCTATTAGGTCTTTTGTAAAAATTTTGGCTTAACTTATCTCCAGTTTTAGCCAGCTTGCAGTGCCTATAATGATTTGGGCATCAGTGCTTTCTGTTAGCGCTTGGAATGAAGGAAGAAAGATTTGGTGTAACAAACCTTCAACATTGAAGTCATTAGATACGGAGCACAGGCTCAGATTGTGTCAAGGATGCACAAGGAAACCGGCTGTCCCCTTTCCAAGAAACCATCCCAACATCTGCCCGGAGCAATGTAGGGAAACCATATTGGTGCTTGGAGCTCTAGTACTTTCCCAACACAGCTACAGCAATTCACAATTGTTATACCAATGGTTCCGAGATCTACAGTTTTCCTGTGTTTGACCTGAACCCTTTGAAACTGAAGCCCTTTTTGTGTTTCCCAGAGACCCACCAACCTAAAAATGATTATTGAAAACTTGGTGTAATCAGATTGCAATTATCTTTACTTTATTTTACAGTATTTTGTACTAAATATCAAAATCTACATACTAGTGCTCCACGTAATAAGATCATAAGAACTTCAGTCACAGCTGCCGAGTGAAAGTAACATGCAAAATATAAATGTTTATTGACAATTCTATAAAATATATAATAGCCTGAATTGATGTTAATATCATTATTGTCCAAGATACTGTCATTCGTTACATGAAAAATTTTGCTATCACAAATTTTGTTCTCATTTGATAAGCTACTGAGCATTACTACATACAGAGAACATATTAGGCAAGATGTGTTCCTCCTGGGTCTTAACTGGATGTGCCACTAAGAAGGCAGCTTTCGGAGAGCCCCCAAAAAGTCCACTTTCAATTAGGTGGGAAGTGAAATTAGATTTTTGTACTAATCATTCCTTTCCAATGCTACATGTTCACTAAATCTAACTTTGAGTCATCTTCCTGTTTGCCTCACATAAAAGGCATAGCAGTGCAAGGATTCTAATTTACACACATCCAATTCATGCTAAATGCTTCGTTTGTCAACACTATTAGTTAACCTACAACCAGTTATTCATGATTGAAAATGTTAACCTACAACCAAAGTTATTCATGGTTGAAAATGATACTATAATTTTATGCTTTTTCAAAAATTCATGTCACTTTTGTACTAATTGTACTGTAAAATTGTAAACTCTCATACGAGTGTAGCTTCTTGTTGACTTGACTACAATTTTATTATAAATATTAGCTAAGCACCCACTGCCTTGCTCATGTTTGTGTAGTAATTACATCAAATACAATTTTATAAAGACATATTAGGACTTCTGAAAAATTAATGAGCCGTTTCTTTTCCTATACAATTCAGTCAAAGTCAGTTCATCCTGGTGACTGTAAATAGTTTTCTTTCATTTAGTTCCCAAATTGCAACAACTTCTAAACTTTTCACACTAATTAAAGCTTCTAAGGTATGGTCTTTTCTAATTGTAGTTATGATCAAAAAAAGCAACTCTGGTAGCTGGAGTCCATGGTTTTTATTAAGCATGCCTTTTGCGTTCTTGTGATGATACTTCCACAGGAACTTGCATCCCCTAATGCATATTTCTTTCTATCTAATCAAGAAATATATTTAAAAACAAAGATGATGTGACTTACCATACGAAAGCGCTGGCAGGTCGATAGAAACACAAACAGACACATACATACACACAAAATTCTAGCTTTCGCAACCAATGGTCGCTTTGTCATGAAAGAGGGAAGGAGAGGGAAAGACGAAAGGATGTGGGTTTTAAGGGAGAGGGTAAGGAGTCATTCCAATCCCGGGAGCGGAAAGACTTACCTTAGGGGGAAAAAAGGACAGGTATACACTCGCACACACACACATATCCATCCGCACGTACACAGACACAAGCAGACATTTGTAATATATTTTTCCCGCGTGGAATATTTCCCTATTATATCTAATCAAGAAGTGAGATACAAGTTTTACAGATTTAGCTTTTTTTCAATATAATGAAAAATATTCTTAAAAATTTTCATCCCCTGATTTCACTCCCTTGGGGGTTGAACTTCCAAAAGCAATGAAACACGCGTTTCTTTTGTTTCTACCAGGTATGCCAAATAGAAATTTTCACAGATTTAGCTTAGAAAAGGCTTTCATAATGAATAATTTCACAAAACTTTGCGTTCACCCTCTAGTTCAATCCGTCAGGGGGTTGAATTTGCAAAAATATTGAACAACGTATTTTTTTATTCCTAACAGAGAAGTCAAATACCAATTTTCAATGAGGTAGCTTTAAATACGCTTTAGTAGTTTTTTAATCACGATTCATTTTACAAAAAATTTTCACGCATCATTTTACACATTTAACGGTTGAATTTCCAAAAATGCTGAAATATTTTCTTTTTTAATTCTAACAGGTACCAAGTACCAACTTTTGTAGTCCTAGATTAAAAATTGCCTTAATGACAACATATTTTCAAGATTTTCATCCACTATTTCACCCCCTTATGAGTGGAATTTCGAGCAATCCCTTCTTAAACAATGCTTACTTTGTAAAATACCCTCTCCAAATTTCAAGTTTCTATTCTTAGCAGTTTGGGCTAGCCAATAACAAGCCAAAACTGGCCCTATCCACCTACCCCCCCCCCCCCCCCCCCCACTTCACTTTAAGGGTTGAAATTCCAAAAACAGTGAAATGCGCAATTTTTGTTTCTAAAAGAAAAGGCAAGCACAAATTTTCATCAATGTAGCTTCAAAAATGCTTAATGAAATATTTCCCTAAATACTTTCATCCCTTATTTCACTCCCGCAGGTGCTGAATTTCCAAAACAAACCTTTTTTTAATTTCTAACAAAAAAAACCAAATTCAAATTTTAATAGATTTAGCTTTAAAACACGCTTTCATAATGAAATATTTTCATAAAACATTTCATCCCTTATTTCACCCTCTTAGAGATAGAAGTTCTACAAACACTTAAATACATATCTCTTTTGTTTCTAACTAAGAAGTCAAATACCAAAATACTTTAGTACGGGGGGGTTGAATGTTAATTGAGTTTGGATGGGAATATTTTAATTAATCAAATGCAGGCATAATCCTTTGAATGTGATCTTTAATTGCCGACATTTACTTTTCCACATAATCACCAGCCAATTGGATACAATTCTGCTAACGATGAACAAGTTTTCAGAAGTCGTCACAGAAGTCGACACAGTTTCTGCAACCACGGTCTCTCAATTCTCTAAGCGTTTTCATCAGAAGCACAATGATGTCCCCGCTGATCGTCTTTCATTATTGGGAACAAGTGGAGGTCAGATGGTGCTAAAACTGGACTGTATGGAAGATGCCGTACAGTGGTGAGATTCAGTCTCTGAAGTTCTGCTGTGGTGGGCGGTTGGCATTGTCATGCTGCAGGAAAATATTTCCCTCTTCCTTTCGGACCCTCGTTAGCCGTCGTTTCCGAGTTCGCAGCTTTGTAATGTAACCCTCAGAATTTATTGTTGTTCCATGATCAAGGAAATCAACATGGTTAACACCATATGCATCCCAGAACACTGTGGCCATGATTTTTCCAGCTGAGGGCTGCATCTTGAATTTCTTTTTCTGGGGCAAGTCTTTGTGTCAATATCCCATAGACTGACGTTTCATCTCCGCGTCGTAATGGTGTACCCACATTTCATCTCCTGTCACAATTGAATGGGGAAAGGCATCACCTTTATTCTCATAAGGCAAGAAGAGTTCCTGGAAAATTTCAAGTCTGTGCACTTTCATTTCAGGAGTCAGCATCCAGGGTACCCACTGTACACAGATCTTCCGATAGCCAAGCAAAGCAATAATATGACCCACACATTCTTGTGAAATGCCAATTGTGTTCGCAGTTTCTCTCTGAGTGATACAATGGTCGGCCTGAATCAATCTGTCAACATTTTGCTAGTGAAACTAGGTGGTTGCTGTCACAGGAAGTCCAACTCTTTGTTTGTTGCGCAGGTCACATGTTCCTGCCTCAACATCTTTAAACTTACTCGCCCAACAATGCACAGTAGTCACATCAACACAATCACAATAAACTGCTTTCATTCTCTGATGAATCTCCTTTGAGGTGACACCTTCTGCTGCAAGAACTCAATGACTGCACGTTGCTTAAATCACATTGACTGACTGACTGCACAGGGTTCTATACTTTACACTGTAACAACACAGCCGATCAATGCTAAGGCTTCCCATCAACTGGAACTGCCAGTACCTGCTGCATACCATGCTGCCAACTGTTGAAGAGTTACGAAGGTGGAAGCATTACTTTTCAGTCAAACCTCATAGTTATTAAATAATGATTTTTTCTTTAATTTTCACCCATTATTTCAGCCAATAAGTGTTAAATTTCCAAAAATGCTTCAAACATGGATTTGTTTACTTCTGACCAAGAAACCAAAAAACTGCTTTTTTATGCTGACTTGGGTGGTTTAAATGAATCCCGCATGTTTCCAGTTGTCATTAAAACCTGAAAAGTTCACAGAGCTGTAAGTTTCCAACTCTCACATAAATTGATATCACCACCACTGCTTTTTTATTAACTTAAGTGAATTATCAACATATCTAAAATAAAACTTTTTTCTGTCAATCTTGGATTTTCAAGAATTTTTTTTTTTTTTTTTTTTCAGTTAATGCAGTATTGGCTAGCTGATCACAAATGGAAAGTTCTCATACTCAGTCCATTTTTGAGGTACATACCATTACCAAAGTTAAAGTAATTGTATTTCAAGATTAAACAGCAAATCAATAAACTCATTACTCTCAGTCGTAGCCAGCCTGTCCTACTTGGTTATACTTCTCATAATAAATTCAACACTGCTGTCCATCGGCATATTGGTGTAGAAGTTTACTACATCCAGTAACACAAATTTCATGACTGCAGTTACAGGTAAATCATCACAAATCTTATTGGCTAACTATTCATAGCTGTTCTTGACTGGATATTGGTGTCTGTACTGGAAGTTTTTCCTCAAAAAATTAAAGTATTTTCTAGCAGTTTTGCTGACCAGCATTTCTTCCTTATAAACTTTGTAAGTGTAGGTGTATGTAGATTCGTAGCGAAGTTGCTGTGCCACCCTTGGTGAAAATATTTCACTACATATTTTTCGGCTTTTCATTCATTTTTCTCTGTGTTCCAGGGGTTAGATCTCTATTGAGGTGATGTTATGTTATGTTATTTTCCTCAAAAAAACTTGTTACCGGTACATGTTCAGCTTTCCCTCAACCACAAATGTATTGCTTTTGTCCTCCTTAGTGATTATTGCAACTATATTAGTATTGCTGTCAGTACTATCCACAATCATTGCTTCATTTGTACTAACATTAGAAGATGTACTTGATTCATTACTAGTGATTCTGTGTACTGCTATAGTAATCGTTACTTTTCAATCCTTGAAGTTTTTTAAGAATCAGTTGCATACTTCACATGAACGATACTATCTTCCTACTAACATATTTTAGACCTTTGTTTAATATTCATTTTTTCTGCTCACTTAAGTTGATGTTTGTCAAAATTAGCACCCTATGATAAAAATCAAATTTCATTTCACTTTCTGCAGTAACATAAGAAGGCTGACCTACTGATCTCAGAACTTTGTTATTATGCCTTAGCCTTGTTTCATTAGATACTTTTTTCCACAGTGTCCCTTACAACAACAAATAAAACACAAACACTAAAAAACTTGCAAGGCTTCCCAACTCAATATACAACCTATAAAAATCATCACTAACCATTCGCTCCTTAACAAACAACTCCCTAATTTCAGTTCTCATAATGGGCACTTTAAATTTTCATCTGCAATTCAACACTTTTTGTTCCTGATAATGAACTGTGTTTGTACATTACTTTGGCATTACATGGGAAGGACAGATTTTTAGATTTTGTCATCTGAGGTCTTCTGGTACTGCTCCGCACAATGAGCAGGTGGCAATGAAAAGCACCTACTTTTGGGAGCTTTATGAAAGCCACCCTCTTGGCAGCAGGTCCAATTAAGACCTAGGAGGGATGCATCTTGCCTAATATGCCCTCTATTTAGTAACACTCAATAGCTTTGCTGTTACAAAATTAGATCATTTTCCCTGTAGCTGCTGACAGTATCGCAGATAATAATGTTATTAATATACGTTCATGCCATATATTTCACTGAATTCTCAATAAACATTTCATACAGAGTTTTATTGTACATCAATGGCCATGACTCTAAAGTCATTACATGACGTGCAGGATGTAGGCCTTAGTATTCAGCACAAGACACTGTAAAATAAGATGAAATGTGAAATGTCATGCCCAATACCCTGCCCACCCCTACCAAATGGTATTCCACCGAACCTACACAATATACTCTTCCATCCCTAAATAACCTCGTGACTCATACCCCTCTAGTAGACACAGATACAAGACCTGTCCTGTGAAACCAACCATGTGATCTACAAACTAAGCTGCAATGACTGTGCTGCATTCTGTGTGGGCATAACAACCAACAAGCTGTCTGTCCAGAAGAATGGACACCAATGAACTGTGGATAATAAACAAGTGGACCACCCAGTTGCTGAGAATGTTGCCAAACATGACATCCTTCATTTCATTTCAATAAATGCTTCATACCCTTTGCAATATGGGTCCTACCCACCAACACCAGCTTTTCTGAATTGTGCAGGTGGGAACTTTCCCTGCAATATAGCCTACCTTCCCAGAACCCTCCTGCCCTCTACCTTCATTGGTCATTGTCCTCACCCATCCAGCCTCCCTGTTCCCATTCCATCATGTATACAGCCCACATTCCACCATTGCACTCAGTCATTTTACTTCTCTCCTTTCCCACTACCCCCTCTCCCCTGCCCACCGTCTAGCCTCCCGACTGCACATACCTGCCCTACACTCTCCACCTCTTCCCTGCCTGCTCACTACCCAGAAGCAATACACTGTCAGTCACCCCTACCCTACTATCCACCCTCCTCCCCACCCCAGCATGTGCACATGCATTTTGATGAAGACCTTACGGGCCAAAAGTTTTATTTGTGAGTCTTTTTGTTGTGACTATGTGTGACTCAGCACCTCTGCTATATGGTAATTGCAGTCTCATTACATGAAGTTTTCAAATAAGGTTAATGACTTCTTTAAAAACAGTTTTAACAAATTGTAATTCATTGTTACATTCCATCCTGGATTTTCCGTTGTTTAATTCATATCTTTCACATAAAGAACACTGCATTAAGTCATTACAGCTCGTTCTCTACATTGTAGTTTACCTAATGTCAAACTAATATTTTACTGTAATTGTTATCCACTGACGTTCATTTCAAAATACATTTTTAACTAGTGGTTATACATATATTATGCAAATGGCAAACTGGCCAAGAGAGAGCTGTGCCACCCAGCTACTGAACACACTGCAGAGCACGTGCTTCACTTCAATCACTGCTTCACAGCCATCACCATCTGGATCCTTCCTACTACACCAGATTTTCTTAACTGTGCAGGTGGGAACACACTCAAATATATCTTACATTTTCTATTCCATCATTCACTTATTTATCCCCTTCCCTGCTCTCTCTAGCATTACACAGCCTTCTATTCACCAAAGTGCCCATTAGTCTGCCCCAACCTATTACTTTGCCCACCACCCACCCACAGTTTTCTTTCCTTATGACAGTCTTGTTGTGCCTGTTTGGTACTCAGTGCCTCGTCTATATGGCGGGCAGCAATCTGTCCTTTACATGATATTTTATCCTGGATTTTCCATTGTTACACAGGTCAGTGGATAGAGGGCTTGTTCATCCTCTGACATGCATTGTGGCTGGTTGTATAGATGTGGGAAAAGCCGCCTCAGTTTGAATTAAGCTGTGTACATACTATTCATGAAACAGGTGAAGTTATAAGCCTTTTGATTCTGTGAGACTGACTTCAAGTGGTGTGTTACATACTATGAAGTCTGCAGTTGTGATAAATGTTTTAAGCAATTCAATGTCTAATTCCCTAGTATTTCTTATATTTTAGCCATTCTGTAACTGGAATCTCTACCTGCAGTAAAGTTGTGACTCAGCGCTGACTTGCTTCCTTTTCTGGATATCATCCTGTGTGCCACAGAAATAACTCATGCTGCCAGAAAATTCTTTACTTTGAGCAGTTTATCATCAGGAATTTAACAAATTTTGTTAAGATGTGTAAGTGGTCTTCCATTTTCAACAGTTAAGAAGTGAATTCAAACATTTCAGTACTTCCCTTGAACAAATTCCACTAGAAAGATGTATCAAAACTTTAATCACAAATACTTTTAAGTCCAGCATACTGTATTTGTTGACAGACAGTTCAAAATGAATCAAATAGTTGATATTGTTATATCAGAAGGAAGATAAATTTTGCATGAAGAATTAACTATGCAAATGGTCCGTGTATGACAAATGTCACAAGTGTTTAGTTGGCCAAATACAAATTTGCTTGAAATGTTTGAACTCTCTTCTAAAGCACCCAAATGAACGTGTGCTACTTTCTTATTGAAAAGTAGCTTTTAGCCCATGGCTTCGTTTGCATATGCATATATTACACACACACACACACACACACACACACACACACACACACACACACTGTACAGACATTTCATCCACATCTCTAGCAGCTTTTGCCGTAGTGTCAAAAAATGGCTCTGAGCACTATACGACTCAACTTCTGAGGTCATCAGTCGCCTAGAACTTAGAACTAATTAAACCTAACTAACCTAAGGACATCACACACATCCATGCCCGAGGCAGGATTCGAACCTGCAACCGTAGCGGTCACGCGGTTCCAGACTGAAGCGCCTTTAACCGCACGGCCACACCGGCCGGCCGCCGTAGTGTCACCCGATTCTGTGGAAACCTGTAATTCTGCCATAACTGTCATTCCAAGAAAAAGGGCTGTCACTGGCAACTGTTTTGTACCATGAGGCTTTGAGAGCAGATATTAAATGTATTTGCGATATGGAGCTATGTGGCATGATCTTTGGCCCAGAAACACGATGTGCATCAACTACCGACCCACACAAATCAGACAGATTGTGCTTCATACTTGTAATCTCTTTAAAGTCTACTTACATGGAATAAATATCAACAGGTCAGTCTCTGACATTTCTACATGAAACCCCCTCACATCGTCACCAGACCACTAGTGGTGGTAGGAGTATTTTTATACAGAAAATGAATCACATATTCCAAATAGGGTTGAAAATGTTCCAGGTAGTCCTGTGATACACTTATGTGCCTCCAGAGAAATATTTTATAAGATTAGATTTCATCCAGAGAAATGTGAGGTTTCAACTTGCCTACAATTAGTAGGTCTAGCCAATATTCCAAATTATTTTTTCCGTCACACTTATGGTAAATGATGTTTTGCATGGAATTTGCAAGGAAATTAATGCATGGAATGATAAATCTTTGATTAAAAAGTACGAATTTTAGCTAACCTAGTTTTTAAGTCCTTCAACTGTTAACAAGTGTTAAAATATTCAAAATATAAAAATTTTCATAAATTCCCAATTTTTGGGAATCTTCACGAGCCAAAAAAATATTCCTGGCAATATTCCCATTTTATAAGTTGCCTCCCACTGGGAATATATCCAGCCCACATCACTAAACATGAGAATTTTGGTTAAATATAATGTATAATGATCCACTCACCTGTTAGGTACTTAAGTGGTCGCCCGTGCAGTTTCGTTACATTAGTTTCTCTCTTTATTGTCTTCAGGTTAAGTATATTGTTTTGCCTTCTGGACAAAAATTCTACCATTTTTACAAATAAAAATTAAAACTTGACCTCTAGACCACACTCAGCTTTAACTATCCTATACAGCTCACTTCAAGAAATTCCCACAGTTTTATTTCCGAGAATGTTCCTCACATTGACCACCCTTTTAATCACGCTAAAAACATTCTCAGGTGAAGTATATTCTCCAAATTTTTACTCGTGGGAACTCGAGAATGTTCTCCGTAATTCTGGGAATTTAGTGCATTCTCAGTTTCATTCATATGTCTCTCCTCTATACAAGGCCAAACTGGTGTGCTCAAAATGTGTTTGGTGAAGCTGAGAGGTCAACAGATGAAACTTACTGACAGATTAAAACTGTGTGCCAAACCGAGACTCGAACTCGGGACCTTTGCTTTTGGCGGGAAAGTGCTCTACCACTGAGCTACCCAAGCACACCTCGCGACCCGTGCTCGCAGCTTAATTCCGCCAGTAAGCTGTGAGGACGGGTCGCGAGGCGTGCTTGGGTAGCTCAGTGGTAGAGCACTTGCCTGCGAAAGGCAAAGGTCCCGAGTTCGAGTCTTGTCCGGCACACAGTTTTAACCTGCCAGGAAGTTTCATATCAGTGCACACTCCACTGCAGAGTGAAAATTGCCTTCAGGTCAACAGATATTCAAAAGGCAGTTTCCAAAATCTCATCCCGATAGGAGACAGCTCTATCTTTCACATACTGCTTAATGCTAATTAACCATAAACTCCACAATAGGAGTGAAATTTGAATTCTGGGAACATTACAAATGGACAGACATTTTTCAAACCCTGGCAAACGGCAAATTTTAAAATATTCATAGTACTTACACGCCTAGGTGTGAACAAATATTGACAGCTAACTTTGCATTGGTCATCACTTCTATCATTACTTATAGTATTTTTTAATTACTTAATGTATTTTTCTTTATATGACTGGGGTATTCTGTCAGTGTGATGATCTAAATCATGTAAGAGGAGGAGAGGGAGTGTCAGTCTGCACTTTACAGGCAGTTGCCACACCAACAGCCTGCCACCTTAAGTAGCTGGCCAATGAGAATACACCGCCTGAAACGACCTACATTTCCCAGTGTTTAATGTGTCACTAAGTTAACAAACATAGAAGATGCTAGTAAGCGGTTGGAAAGTATGATCCAGATTCTGGTGTAACCTTTCTATCCTTAATTTTTGAAATTTGTCCAGTAAATTATTACCACCATGTTCAGTTGATAAATTCAGCAATTGTTATTCAACCATGGTAGAGAGACACCAAATGCAAATCACTAACCAAATTCAGTATATGACCACTGTTTCTACCTCATCCTGCAGACGTGTGATGTAAATATACTCCTAAATTGTAAGTGCTCCCTAAGCTACATTCTTACTTACCATAATACAATGTTCATACATTTTCACACTTTACTTCTGGAGCTCCTCAATGACATCTTACAAAATTTTAGGGTTGCAGAATTAAATTTCTGTCCATCTCTACACAGAAAGTTCTAGATAGTAGCTCAAAAAATTAATCCTTCATGGTATCCCTTAATCCAATTGATATCAGAGGGTGTAGAATTTTGTTTCATTCCTTCTCATTGTTGTAATGTAGTATAATGCAAATAGCCAACACTCGGTCACCATAAATTTTTAAGAAAGCAGTTTCAATCGAACCTAGCTTTTACAAGGGACTTTGATGGAAGATTTAAATCAGCTCAGTTAAAATTCCAGTACCAAAGCAATATTATTCTGTTCCATCAGCAGCAGAAATAGAAAATAACTCAACAAGGTACAAAGAAAATATTTTAACATTAGGTATTGGTTTTCCAGAAAAATCACTGGAAGCTATTATATCTATTTTAATGTAAGTACAAACTGCTTGTTTTGAAAATACTTTTCTTACAGGCAACTATTAATTTGAAGGACTTCAAGCCTGAAAATATAAACGTAACGCTTGCCTGCGACCATATACAAGTAGAAGCTGAAAATCAAGAATACACTCCAACATCTGCATCAAAGACGAAAGTTTGTAAGAATTTTATGTTACCGCAAAACATAATTCCAGACACTATTGAATGTCTTTTAGCACCTGATGGTACCTTGACAATTACTGCAAAACTGAACCCTTAATTTTGAATTAATTGTCAATTCAATGTAGATCTACATAATGAAAAAGTTATACAGTTGTGAATTTTTTCTTTATCTTTTATTTCTTCAGCAGAGAAAAAACTACAATTATTTCTTTGCTGGAGCGGCAGCTTTGGGTTTAACAGCCTTAGGTTTGGCAGCTACCTTGCCTACTGCCTTTTTTGCCACAGGTTTGGTATCTGCAGAACTTTTGGCCTTCTTTTCCTTCTTTGGGCGAGCCGCTTTTGCCTTTGCAATTTGTGCACGTCTCAACTCCAGCATTTTAGCACGCCTAGTTTCAGCAGGTGTTGGTGTCAATGTTATCTGTAACAAATGTTTGGCATATGTCAAATACTAAACTTTTGTTCATAAAAACCTATTAGTAAATTTTATTTAAAACAATGGCTTCACTTTATGCAGCATTCCCTTCAGTTATCTTTTCTTAATATAGTGGGTATCTATGCAACAGAGTGTTTAATAACAAATCAGATAGTGTCATTAATATCGCAAATGATAGTTCATTACAATTGTACCAGATCTTAAACATGCTTTACTGTCCACAACGCAAATGGGAATTTTATTTCTCACTTGCCTCTTGTTATGTTGCAAGCCTTTCTACACTATGCCATTCTGCCAGTTCAGTTCATGCTCAAATGTAAGTACAAATATTTTAAGTACCTCATTTAACTTGTTACTGATATACAGATGAGAGGGCTGAAAAACACACACACACACACACACACACACACACACACACACACACACACACACACCAGTGGCTGATGGGGAGATGGGGTGGGGTGTTATACTTCAGTTGATAGAAACTGAATATACGTGGCCAGCATGAGAGCTATCCCTCACTGCCAAACTACCATAACATCTTAGTAGACATCAAGTTTAGCACATTATTGGAAGCAGACAACATGCAGTCAATGACATGAAATAGGATGTCACTAAACTTTAATGTACTTCCAGTTTACCCAAATTTTGTCTGCTACAAATGCCTCACAAAAGCGTTACAAACTGATCAGACTTTTGTATTTAGTCCATTCAGACCCAGACCCTATCAACCATGATTGCTAACAAACATGCTCTCTGCATTCCCTGCTAAGCACAGCTTTCTTGTGTCTTCTGCTTGCCCAGTGCTGCTAACTGTGTTGAGAGATAGCTTTCTGGACACTTTGTAAAACTTATTGGATTTTGAGGAAACTATTCAGTGAAAAAATTGATCATTGCACACCTTACAGTCAGATACCTTCACTCCAACAACAATTTCTTCTTGTTATTTATCATAGTAGTTGTGCTGCGATCTTGCGGGCACTGGAGCACATGAGACATTCTTCCTCTCCTAAATTTCTTGTCTGTTCCGATTCACTCAGTGCCCTTCACTCATTGCAACGTTTGTCTGCAGACAAAATTGTCCAGACCATCCAGGATGCCCACCTCCGACTACAGCGACTGGGGAAGGTTGTAGCTTTCTGCTGGGTTCCGGGGCATGTTGGCATTGCTGGGAATGAAAGGGCAGATCTCGCAGCCAAGGAGGCGTGTCTTGCCCCACAAATATCTCAGTGTGCTATCCCCTTGCACGCACTCACCTCGCTGTTGAGCTCACGGGTCATGCGTCGGTGGGAGGATGAGTGGCTGGAAGTGACTGACAATAAGCTCCGTATAGTCAAGCCCACAACGCGTGTGTGGTGTACTTCCTTTCAGCCCCATCGACGGGACGAGGTTCTCCTCACTCGGCTTCGAATAGGCCACAGCCCTATTATGCACGGCTTCCTGCTCCGGAGAGAGGACCCTCCAATGTGTGGTGCTTGCGGCGTCCAGGTCACTGTGTGCCACGTTTTATTGGATTGCGTTTTATTTTCTGACCAGCGGGTCGCGGCTGACTTGCCAGCGGACCTGCCATCTCTTTTAGGCAACACTCAGACGAATGTGGTTAAAGTTTTAAAGTTCTGTGCCCTGTCAAATGTTTTTACAAAGATTTTAGGGAGAGGATTTTAATTTGCTCACTGTGAGACAAGCTCGCCCATATTTTATGTAAGTGGCCAGCCAATAACAATTTCCTGTGACATTCTTGTTGCTATGTTTCCCCTTTCCTTAGGTTTTACTTTCTTATGTAGCATTTTCCTTCTTTTCCTGCTTTCTTTGAGTGTGTGCTTTAGTTTTCTTAGGTCTGCCCACATTCATTCCTTTTAATGTGTGTCAGGGTGCTGACGACCTCGATGTTGAGCGCCCATAAGCTCCAACACACCACCACCACCACCACCACCACCACCACCACCACCACCACCACCACCACCACCGTATCAAATTAACGCATTACACAAAATTTTGAAGAGTTTGCCAATGTAAAAATAAATTGTGATTTAAGCTCATACACTGCTATGCCAGAAACTCAGATAACATATCAAAATTTTATTTGAAACTGTATCATTTCATTCGAATTATTGGTTTTTAAATCTGACAGACAGCTGCGCCCCTGTACATTTGGATGCATAATCAAAACAATCGTCGTTATTTCATGACCAGTTCAAGATATCAAAACTAGGTTTTAGCAAACTGAAGCACACAGAGGCACATATGCTGTATTATCAGAACACTAATTTTTTTTTTCACCAAGGTAAAGAACTATGCAGTAGCAAGAAGGTCAGCAGAAGGAACCATAAATATATCAGAAGAGATCATGGGAAAACATGACCACTTCAAAACATTCTCAGCACCTGGCAAGCAGTATGGCACCGCACTTTAGCTTGTCCACAGCAGTCTAAAGATTAACTCACTAAGAAACAAAAAGAAAAAAAATGACACCACCACCACCCAAACTTGATATCCAAAGCACACCAACAAAAAACACACTAAGTCAACAGTAGCATTTCTCCAGTTCAGCAATGTGAATAAAACCTATCTGATACTAATCGATAACATACGACAACGAATCTGATGCTATACCCAGAACCCATGTCACGCAAAGAGCAAGAACATGTTTATGCAATTACAATTAAGCTATGTAGTATACTTATACCTGTTTTTCTTAATATCTCTCAAAAATTTGAGATTTTTTGACAAGCAAGGAGACCTAGACTGGCCCAGTTCTATTTCCAAAGTCAGTGCCCCAACAGCAAGTACAACTCCCAACCACCTAAAGAAAATCACCTTTTGAAGAAGATATCCTAGAGTGTTTTAACAAAGCCACTGATAGCTGGCATTAAATCACTATCTTTAGATCACTGGCTTAGCTCCCACTATTTTTCACGTCATTTAAGAGGCGGCCCAATTTTCAGCCATTCTGCGCATTCCCTCCCCCCCCCCCCCCCCCTCTCCAATAGCAGCCAATAATACTCATTCTCTTTCTGAGCGGCTAGCAGTGTTACGGCTAGAGAGCAAGAATCTCGCTGCTACATGCTGCACTGTTTCCACACTTCACTACAACCTAATTATTCATTCAACTATCAATTTTTTTTTTACTTTTTTCTCGCAGCAGTATAGCTGTGAATGTGTATATTGCAAATGTTTTAAGTGTTATTTTAAAAAAGTCAAGTGACAGCAATAAACGTGAAGTGCTTCACAAGCAGGCAAGGCAGATTATTTACCACATATACAACTTTTTCAAACGTGAATTTGAAATCAGGTCTCCTACTGTCGACATTGGAAAACAAAAATGGACTGCAGAACCATGTGGTGTCGGCACAAGAACCGTAAAGAGAATTGTAAAGGAAAGAGTTGTAGGAACCGTAGAAAGCACCGTATCACCGGGAAAGCACCGTATCACCGGGAAAGCACCGTATCACCGGGAAAGCACCGTATCACCGGGAAAGCACCGTATCACCGGGAAAGCACCGTATCACCGGGAAAGCACCGTATCACCGGGAAAGCATCGAAATCACAAGGGACCAGTAACACAAATGGATATTTTTAACAACAATGTTTTTACCAAGTGCTCCATGTGAGTGATGAATGACAGACAGAACAAAAACCTGTCAGTTATGCAGGCTTCAGTGGTAAGCACTTCGTCAAGGTAAAGAATTTTAAAAGACGACGGTTCCAGATGTTAGGAAGAGAGTTTAGTTCAGAGAAGTGACATGCGTGCAGTATGAACTATATCCTATATAAAGATTCACGATACAAGAGGAAGAGGTAGTTCAACGGTGTATTATCTTGACGAAACATGGGTCAATTAGAATCATTCCAAGAATGATCTGCAGGAGAATGAGATATGGTACTGGCAGTTTTCAAATTCTCACAGGGACGAGTTCTTGGATAATCATTCTTCATGCTGACTCCTCTTATGGTTTTAATTCTGAGAAACTTTTATTTAAGTGCAAGAGAAACAGCAGTGATTACCATTCAGCAACGAACGCTGTCAGTTTCTTAACATGATGCAATATTCTTGTCATACCTTGCTTCGAAATATGTCACTGCCATTTATAATTCAACTTTTGAACAGAAAACATCAAGTACAAACACCAGAAAAGCGGATTTTCCCCTGCTTAAAAATAAAATTAAGCACCGTATAAACCAGATCCATGCTGATCTCCTGCAGCTTGTTAATTTATACTGTACAAGTCGTGTGACAGAACGTACAAACTTAAATTCCTTGCACGTGAATGGGATCACAGTTTTGGCATTTACCCACGCGTCATGTCACTGTTGCCCAATGGAATTAGTTAGGGCAAAGTGTTTTAAGGCTATATGGCGAAAAAGCATTCAAGATAACACACAGTGAGTCTCATGTGCTTGAGGCAATAGACAATGAGGCAACAGACAACATCCCACCAAGAAGTGTGGGCACAGTCTGCGTGTCCTGCCGAAAAGCTTCAGAAAGGATAATCTGACAGGGGAGTGATGATGGATATAAGCCTTTAACCTATCATCAAAAATTTAAAATCAGATAGTTTGGAAACCAACTCAAATAGAAGTGATGATGGTATTATGATGTAGACTTTGGAACAAAAGTAATGATATTTCTTAGTTTAATGACTCGTGGTTTAAAAAAATGTGTCAACATATCAGTTTCACACATAATAATGCTGATACATCGTTCCTGTGAAACACAACTAGCTCTTTATTCACATGAAGTGCTGAGCACTATTGACAAGGGATTTCAGATCAATTCCGTATTTCTTGATTTCCGGAAGGCTTTTGACACTATACCACACAAGCAGCTCATAGTGAAATTGCGTGCTTATGGAATATCATTCAGTTATATGACTGGATTTGTCATTTCCTGTCAGAGAGGTCACAATTCGTAGTAATTGAAAGTCATCGAGTAAAACAGAAGTGATTTCTGGCATTCCGCAAGGTAGCGTTACAGGCCCTTTGCTGTTCCTTACCTATATAAACAATTTGGGAGACAATCTGAGCATCCGTCTTCGGCTGACTAGTAAAGTCATCAGAAGATCAAAACAAACTGCAAAACAATTTAGAAAAGATATCTGAATGGTGCAAAAAGTGGCAGTTGATCCTAAATAACGAAAAGTGTGAGGTCATCCACACAAATGCTAAAAGGAACTCAACTTCCACATGATAAATCAGTCTAATCTAAAAGCTATAAATTCAAGTAAATACCTAGGAATTACACTTATGAACAACTTTAATTGGAATGAACACACAGATAATGCTGTGGGGAAGTCTAAGCAAAGACTGCCTTTTACTGGCAGGACACTTCGAAAATGTAACATATCTACTAAGGAGACTGCCGACACTACACTTGTCCGTCTTCTTTTAGAATACTGCCGCGCAGTGTGGGAACTTTACCAGGTAGGACTGACTGAGTACATCGAAAAAGTTGAAAGAAAGGCAGCACGTTTTGTATTATCGTGAAATATGGGGGAGTGTGTCACAAATGATACAGGATTTGTGCTAGACAACATTAAAAGCCGGCCGCGGTGGTCTAGTGGTTCTAGGCGCTCAGTCCGGAACCGTGCGACTGCTACGGTCGCAGGTTCGAATCCTGCCTCGGGCATGGATGTGTGTGATGTCCTTAGGTTGGTTAGGTTTAAGTAGTTCCAAGTTCTAGGGGACTGATGACCACAGACGTAAAGTCCCATAGTGCTCAGAGCCATTTGAACCATCATTAAAAGAAAGTCATTTTTCATTGATACGGAATCTTCTGACAAAATTCCAGTCACGAACTTTCTCCGCCGAATGCGAAAATATTTTGACACTGACCTACATAGGAAGAAACGATCACCACGACAAAATAAGGAAAATCCGAGTTTGGAATAATAGAGAATTGTGAAGGTGGTTCGATGAACCCTCTGCCAAGCACTTAAATGTGATTTGAAGAGTATCCATGTAGATGTTGAATGAGAACTTCCTAGCATTTTTCATTAGGACTTTGTAACGTTAATTATGCAAACTATAACGTTCAACATATTGCCGACCATGTTTTAAACCTCTCATTTTCAAGGCATGAGCTAGATAACGCCCTACGACAGTTAACAATTACTATGTTATTGGTCAGATTCCCTGGAGTTATTTGTAGATGATGGTTAATTGTTTGCTTGTTCAATGGATTATAAAAGCGGTCTCATTGTCATGTAGAACGTGTTAGAACTACGAACACTTTTTGGACAGATGGATATTTCTGTTAAAATTAAGCAGGGAAGAATAAGATGGCAGGACATGTACAGAGAATGCCAGAGTCAAGAAAATTTTCATAGGAAAACCGGACGGGAGAAGGAGAAGAGGTACATCCATGAAATGGTGGCTGGACGATATGGAAGAAGATCTAAAGGTGATGCAAATAAGAAATTGGAGAAGGAAGGGGATGGACAGAAGAATGGAGGTAGGTGATACAGGAGGCCAAGGTTCTTCAAGGACTGCAGAGCCAGCCAAGAATTGAGCAGAAGCAGTTTTCAAGCAAATTTAATGATTTCAGTTTGTGCTTTAAGTTTAATTTTAACGTGTGTTAAATTTTTACTTATAATGCAATTCAAATAGCAATAAATGGGGATTATTGCAAGCAGTTTGAATGCCGTGTTGTGAAAAATTGTACTTTACATCTTCACAAAACTGTGTCAGCTGTTCCCACCTCCCGACGTCATGCACAGTAACTCTGTGGAGCAG
This sequence comes from Schistocerca piceifrons, assembly GCF_021461385.2. Lineage (NCBI taxonomy): Eukaryota > Metazoa > Arthropoda > Insecta > Orthoptera > Acrididae > Schistocerca > Schistocerca piceifrons. The sequence goes on from NC_060138.1 coordinate 773,833,181, forward strand.
TGGACGTGAATTAATATTTCTCTCATGACGATCGATCGGAATTGGTTTTAATATTTATTATTCCTTCATAGACTTGAACATATAATACGATGCACCATAGGCAAACTAGCCTGGCTTATCTGCAGCAATGCGGTTCGACAACATTGGCTTTTATATGGCCGCTCATGTGCAGTGCTCATCCCCCCCACACTTCCTTTCCACTGCCTCTATGCACGGAAGTGGCGTCTTAGGTGACGCAGGCCTAAGTAGAATTTTTTTTAAACAATAAAATTCTGTAGTACCAAATGGAAATATTAATTGTTAAATATTTGATGATATTGTGACAAAACTTGTTTACTTTGCTTTTTGTTTCCATAAATTTAATAGATTTTTACTTTCACATGACTCAATTTTCACAAATTTTCCATTTGTATAAAGAACTGTTTCATTAATTTTTATTTGATAATATAAAATTTTACTAAAAGTACTACTAACAGGAATCCAAACAAGTAATTTCCAATATATGCTATGCATTCTGCTACCAGTGAGTATTAAAATGATGAAAATGTTTTCCACTTAACAGTGCTATTAACTCTTCAGATTCGAGGTCTTCAGAATTGCGTCTTACTGTTTTAAGACAGACGTTCAGAGACTCAACATCAAATCTTAGCAAATCAAGTAAGGGCAGTCCATATGGTCATCTCTGAAAGTTCCTCAAATGTAGTTACTACCATATTCCGTTGAATACCGCAATACTGTTAAAGAGATTTTTCAAGATCTTAAAATTTTCACACTCCCATTTTAACATGGGCCAATAATAGGTTTAAGAAAGAATGATACATATATTTTTCCAGCACTGTCAAATGTGGGAGTACACAACATTATGCACCTGAATGACAAGGCTCTGATCACATTTCCAAAAATATCAAAGCAAAAAATACTACCTTAGAAACCGGTAACAAAATGGTTATAGGCAGAGGACTACATCATGATCCTCTGATAAACTGCTTTTGACATTTCAAAGAAGATACAATTATCAGAAAGTAAATAGTCATACGTCATTTTGCATTGGCAACACTATTTCATGTAACAGAACAAACAGAAGTTCTGTTTAACTTAGCAGTTACTTTTACTGAAAGTACAAACAGCATCCCCATGCAATTCCCATGTTAACACACAACCAAAAGCTCGCATCACTCGCCACACAAGGACATGCTGAATGAGTTTTAAATTTTATTATTAACTAAAAATCCACATATTGTACAATTAAATCAGCAGAGTACTACCAAAGCCCACCCAACACTTAATCCTGACAATTCTGTTACGAACAGTAAATGCTTTCGAACGAATTTCATCTCATTTGTAAATATGATGCCACAGAGAATCAGTTTCCCTCTATATAACAACACTGACTGACTTCTAGCAAGATTTAAGTAACAAATTTGTCCAAAGTTAGAGGAGCTATCCATCCTCGCACACAAAAGAAGTTATTCAAAGTGGGAGTAGTTTAGTGTTGCCAATGCAAAAGACAAGCATTATTTGAGTGAAAAAACAAACTGTCAAATTTCATCAACTTACTGTTAAACTAACCAATATTGTGTACACTCATTTTGTATGTCACGGCTAACCAAGTTGATATATTTGACTATACAGCTTACAACACAAATTTGCTTTATTTCATGGTTCTCTTACCCGAAGCTGCAAACTATAAAGATGTTTCACAATATTACCACATCGTAACTACATTCAACCCCATCAATTTTGGTTCATTAGTTTTCATAAATTGTAATGAAACTGGCAACAGCCTTGCCGCAGTGGATACACTGGTTCCCGTGAGATCACTGAAGTTAAATGCTGTCAGGCGTGGTCGGCACTTGGATGGGTGACCATTCAGGCCGCCATGTGCTGTTGCCATTTTTCGGGGTGCACTCAGCCTCATGATGCCAATGAGGAGCTACTCGACCGAATAGTAGCAGCTTTGGTCAAGAAAATGATCTTACGACTGGGAGAGCAGTGTGCTGACCCCACGCCCCTCCTATCCGCATTCTCCAACGAGGATGACACGGCGGTCAGATGGTCCCGGTAGGCCACTTGTGGCCTGAAGACTGAGTGTAATGAAACTATGTCTATGGTGTCAAGTGCTATAGGAGGGAAAATAAACTAACCTATATGTTTTACTCACTGTATAAGTATCTCCACTGATGTATAAATGGAAACAACGAGATGAACTATAGAAGTATGGAGGCAAGAAAGGTTAAGACGACAAACTTAGAATGAAGTTACATTTATATCCAACATCCATAACATAACGCTTGCTCACTCAGGGAAGCTACACTCAACTTATACACAATTTTAGGTATTTAGTCTGATTAAAATTACTGATTGTTGAAGTGTTGTGGCACTGGCTGTCAGCTACTGCTCAATTGCAGGTGCAACACAATAACAGTGAGTAACTTCACAAATGCTGTTAATGTGTAATGTAGAGGAATGTATAAATGGTCACCGTGCGGTATGTCAGAAATTCTAGTTTATCTATCAACAGCTGATTTTAAGTAAGCAAGGCATAAACTGCAGCAGACGGCATGTTTTGTTGCCCTGAATTTAAACTCCTGTACTAAGCTAACCACAACCTTTTAGTGTGCAATGTATTTCAGGAAACGGTGGTCAACATCCTGCGGCAAACTAAAATCATGATTGCTTTGTTCACAGGGATTAGAGCTAACCACTATGAGCAACTATGGACAAAAAAATTCAGTTTCAGCACTAAAAGTTAACTAATTTCACTTTGTCAATGGTTACTTGAAACTATCATTTTCACTCGCTAAATGTGATGCTACAGAAGAATGGGTAGATCACGTAACTAATGAGGAGGTATTGAATAGAATAGGGGAGAAGAGGAGTTTGTGGCACAACTTGAGAAGAAGAAGGGACCAGTTGGTAGGCCATGTTCTGAGGCATCAAGGGATCACAAATTTAGCATTGGAGGGCAGCGTGGAGGGTAAAAATCGTAGAGGGAGACCAAGAGATGAATACACTAAGCAGATTCAGAAGGATGTAGGTTGCAGTAGGTACTTTGAGATGATGAAGCTTGCACAGGATAGAGTAGCATGGAGAACTGCATCAAACCAGCCTCAGGACTGAAGACAACAACAACAACAACAACAACAACTGTTGCATTAACTGATGTAAAGTCCTCATTAGCACTTGGTCACAGATTATAGGCAAAATAGGCAGATTCGACAAAAAAGAACGATAGAAAGACAAATAAGAGCAAATAAAAATGTCAGTGCAATAACAGAAACGATGTGACAAAGTATTAGAAATAAACACATTAAACCAATTAACTGAATAAAATAGCCATCAAACTTTTATGATTAGATATAGATGAGACTAACTTATGGCTGAACTGCATCTTGTGCAGAAATGTCCATCACTGTGTGTGTGTGTGTGTGTGTGTGTGTGTGTGTGTGTGTGTGCGCGTGTGTGTGTGCGTGTTTTATCATGCACAATTAAATACTAAATAAAAGTGCCAGATCCATGATTTGGTATCCAGACTGACAATTTGGTAACAGCCAATGAGTCGCGTGATGTTGACTGCTGTGACTGGAGGAGACTAGATAGAACATGAAGTGTTACCTGTAATGTAATTTTAATGTAAGCACTGCATCTCAAAAGTTCGTGTTGCCCACTTCTGATTGGTGAGAGACCTTTAAGCAGTCACAAAATGCAAGCTGAACAAGGTGCTACCTGGCTCACTCTTTAGTTTGTCGATTATTCTTGTACAGTGCTGTTACCTTAAAGATATACAGTAAAAACTGGAGAAAACATCCTAGGGAAATGGATATTTGTGTTACCAGTATTTGGCAGAATAGGCAGCTAATTCGATTGAAGTCAGATGCATTACAGAAGGAAATACATTCAATACTTCTGGGAAAATATTTCTTCACAAATGTCACATCAAGGTTCATTAATGGAGTAGCTTTTATTTTCACCTTTTCATATGAATTTATTGTAGCTGGTATTTCACAAGGAGGGAAGGAGGTGGCAAAAGGAGAGAATCACACATTTCCAGAAAAATAGTTTCCCTAATCTGCCATTCCCACCCCCACACCACCCACCAGCCCCAACCACGAGGAAAAAGCTAACTTCCTTTTAATTTTTCATACTTCACTAACAGTCTATGGATTTACTTAACCTACAATTCTGTCTCTTCAGTTGGCAGCAACAGAATTCAAATCAAGAGCACACCAGTTCTGTTCATGCTGCACTCTTCACCTAAGAAGTCAGGTGAGACAGAAAGCAACAGCATGAATTCATATTGCACTTGCTAGAGACACCTGAACAAATTAAAATGTTCAAGTTGGGGCTCTAAGTGCATAAAATTGGATGACTAAAAATTATAGCATTCTTATATCAGTAAGCAATAATAAAAATTGTAAACATCCATTAATTAAGAGTTCGTACAAACCTTCTGCATGGAAATGTTCCGTGTTTTTTGGAATATTACGAGGTAATTACACAATTATGAAACAAGTAGTATAATTATGAGAATACAAAATGTTTAATTTTACGTGGAACATTAACTAGCAATCAATGATATATGGTTCCTTCCTAATGTATCAAAGAAACCGACATGTCACTGTACTAGAGACATTTTAAATAGTTCATCCTTTCATCACATTGCAACAGCATGAATGTAACACTGTTCAGGGTTACCACAAGTTTCCCCACATGAAGTTGCCCAATATGTCTCCGATTTCGAGGCTAGTTTTAGCATTTTTCTCCGACAAATTTTGAGATCTCACAAATATGTAAGGACTTCTTTATTCCTCCCCATGCGAGCAAGAATCTTGTGTACTAACATCACAATCTTCTGTAATTAACTGTTTTAGATGGAGAAAGCAAGCCAAATGGTGTATTTGTTTCATTAAAACCACTAATTTTATTTCAATTAAATGAAACATTTGGTGACAAAAGTACGCATTTCCTTGGAGTTGCAAGACAGATTTAAAAAACCTTCACTGTTTTCAGAAATAACCCAGAAGAAAGGCCCCTTACAAGAAGTGTATAAGGCAAAGAAGAGTTGTGTAAACCAACACTATAGTTGACCGCCAAAAAAATGTTGGTTCTACTATGTTCATCATCTTCAGTTATTACCCACTGTGGGTCAATCCAAATGAAGTGAGGTCCAATAAAAATTAAGTTGGTTGCTTAACCATTTTTAAATATTTTAATTTTTTTTATATGTGATTACCCTATAATTGAAAAGTTCAAAACAGGTTTTAAAAAAATTTTACCTTTCACCTTTACTGAATGGCAGCCACTTTCATTTTTAAGTGCGCGGCAATGTTTCAGTTTAGAGATGTTAGCTAAATTATGAATATCTCTGCACTAAGTTACAACATTGCAATTGACATGATTGTCTCTTATACAAAATACCCTAAATTTAAAAATAACCAGTCAAAATGACCTCCAAAGTTAGGTATCCAAATTTTCAAAAATCCACTTTTAAGGCCCAAAAATAACAAACAAGGAGTGATTTATGAGAGTATTTTTTCCTATAGTTATATACCACACACTACTAGCTTCATATAGAGCAAGAAAACTTACAACTTTATGAATCTTTGAAATTTGAAATTTTCATTTTTCCATTTTTATTAAAGTTTGGGTTTAGTTACCTCAGGTGGGGCTGAATATAAAAATATGATTTTTGTGCAGTTAGTGCACCTAAATGATTGCAACGTACTGTAAAAATTTCAACATTAATATCTGACTGAACAAAGACATGAATTTTTGAAAATGAGGAAATAATTCACATTACTCTACAAATGACCTTATAGCTGTTGCTTAATTAAATGGTTTATTGTTTCATTGTAATAAAATTTAATTGTGACATATTTAGTTAACACTATCACCGAATATTCGTTTAGTTTATTTACCTTTAATAATGCAGTATTAAACAACAGGAGCTTTCACTTTTAGATTTACTGTCAGTAAAGAAGTACATTACAGCTGGGTGTGGCATTGTAGAAGTACATTACTACTTGGCCAAAAAAAAAAATTATAAAAATGGTCCAGCAACCATCACTGGACCACTTTGTAGGGATCGACCCCTGTGTTATATGTCATTTTAGAAGTACGAGATTTTTCTTTTGAGAAATATATGAGAACATAGTCTACAAACTGCCAGTGTCTGCCACAATTTTCTGTCATCCATACTTTCTAATATATAAACTACTTTTAAAGTGCCAAAATGCACTACAATAAATAAAATGTCTAAAACACCACACTGTACAATGTACTTGTGGTAACCGTGCCTGTGATTTTGGCCCGTCACAGAAATCCACTAGTGTGGCCAGCTATTCACATGGCACAGGCATCATGTTTGCAAAATGAGACCTCGAGAATCAATACTAATGAGAATAGGTAGCAACTCACTGTAAAGATGATCGCTCATGCTCAGACACACTCTCAGGACTACATTTTCGGCCATAGCTTGTCAGAAAATGAACACACACACATTCACACAATCACTCAGATAACATTGGTACACGACAGCAGTCTCTGACCACTGTGTCTACAGCCTCTAAGAATATCAGCACAAACAAATCACTCCTCACACTTCTCTGCCTCTCGTCGGCAGCTGCTACACTAGTGGCAAGAAGTGGTGGCAGTGCTGACTGCAAGCTGAGGGAAATGGTAGGAAGGGGAGGGAGTAGGTAAGCAGCACACATACTAAGCCGTGTCCAGCCAGCGCCCATGCGCGACACCTCAGTAAAAGAACCATTTCACCTATTGAGAGAAAACGAAATAAAAGGTTTTCCATTTTGCCAATTTCCCTGACACGTTTGAAATTCGCTGATTTCCTGAACTTGTAGCAACCGTGGTTGTTCTAACAATTACACATGAGGAACATACAACTTCGTCACAGAGGGCTGTGTCAGGACTGCCAGTGCAGCCAATTTCACACTCACTGGATAATGGTAGCACATTTTTAATTGAAATCATCCAACATAATTTTCCAATACTGATGGAAGGAACAAAAAGCACAAGAAAACGGTTTTCAGAGCAAAATAGCAGTTTGACATTTTTGGAGGGCTATGAAGAACTGATTTGTTAAGTGTTATGAAGACACCGCTGTAACGATTTTACATTTATTCATAATTCATGTAACCTACCATGTTTTGAACTGCATAGCAATAACACACAAGGATCAGAAGCAATGTGGATAATATTAATGACAGACATCCTAACAGCAAGTTATGAAATATTTTTATAATTTAATTACAGAACACCTACAGTAATGACTAAGGGTTGGAAAGGAGTAAGTGGACAGCAGGAATGTCAGAACACACAAAAATGCACTAAACAAAGGCCACTCCCTTGACATGTAAACTGTCCATTGATTGTGTGACAACAAAGGGACACTTAGCCAATAGAACCCCTGAAAGGGAAAACTTGCATAACTAAGACGTTAATGAAGCAATGGCAACCTGCAAACTCATCAATGAAGAGTGTACATAAACTGTGTGTACCACCTTCACATGATGTGGCAATGTAACATATGCAGACAGTGCAATGCTAATGTAAAAGGTAAGTGCCAAAGGTGGATAGAATGTATTGCATAACCTAGAGAAACACATAGTTTAGCACTGGAATTACATAGAAACAACATTTTTTTTTTTTTTTTTTTTTCAAAACTATAGAGCGCGTATGTCCCACGAGAGTGAAGCATACTATGAACAGAATGGAAAGCTGCTATTCATGTTGCACTCTTTCAGAGTGGACACTTAAGATGCATGGGTCTACGAATTTTATGGCAATGCACTTACTGAATGATTACAGTTAGCTGCACTTACCCCCCTTTTCTTTGCAAGAAGTTGGTCCCTATCTTCTTTACGCTTTAGTGCAGTAAGAATTGCCTTCCTCTTCAACACAGCGGCATAAGGATTCAACTTCAACATAGCACGAGTATTTCTAAGCGGATTCAGTTTCCTCACACGACGCACCACTTTCTTCCTGCAAGTAAGTTAGTACATCAGCAAAAACAACATAATTAACCAGTAAATATTTATCATAATAAAGATCAGATGTCAACAATAATCACTGCGAGTTCATAACCCAGTGCTCAAGGGTTTATCATCATTTTAACTTCTCTCGTTAACTAACTCAATTAGTAAGACTAAATCTAATTATTGGAAAGAAATGTTAGTGTTTATTACAAATAATATGAGCAGAACACATGACAACTGCCAGTTTTGAGAACATGGCAAAAATTTATGGTATTCTCAGAACCAATAACCACTTACTGTGGCGGCCTTAGAACTTTCTTGATTTCATCAGCTTTCAGAAGACGTGACAAATCAGTATTAGCCATTTTTGGCATGGGCAAGTTGTACCCCTTTTTCAGAGATGCAGCCTTACGCCATGAGCCATATAATTCATCCAGTTGATTAAATGCAGACTGAGTCCAAATAACAAACCGTCCTACATGTCCACCAGGTGCAAGCTTCAGTAAGTTCAATTTTGTAACATCAATAAGATCAACACCAGGAATGTTGCGGAAGGCTTTTGTAAGGCCCTACAAGAAACAAAATTAAGTACGAAAAACTTCCTTTGTGTGACAAGTACGTGTCAGCAAGATGAACATACTTAACAAGCACATCTTATTAGAAAGACAATAACAACAGCAATAATAATAATAAAAATAATAATCAGATGTCAACAATAATCACTGAGACTTCATAACCCAGTGCTCAAGGGTTTCATCATTTCATCAACACAATTAAACTAAAAAACCATACAAGAGTTACACATGTTAGCAAACCTGATCTTTTCCGTAGATTATCAATGGGCCTCGTCTCTGAATACGGCGGCGGTTCCTCATTTTCCCTTTCCCTGCTCTAAATCTGCGGGATTTGTACACCTGTTTCAGAGAGGGAAAAAATGCCAATTAATTTACATTGTAGTTATTCTAGTACTCTACAGGAAAAATATAAAGTGAAATATTACCTTCTGAATGTCAGTCCACGCTTTGATACGACGCAGAAAAATGACGGCCTGCTTTGTTTTGTTGTATTCCTGAATTTTATCTTCAACCACCAACGGGATTTCAGGAACTTCCTGTATCATGTGACCTAACAATAAATGCACAATTTAACACTAGGATTATATGGAAATCAAACATAATTCACAAAAAGAACAAAGACTTTTTTAACTGTAGAGCACCTATGCCCCGATCACAGTATGCTTACTCTGAAGGGAACGCCAAGTTGCTCATTTATATTGCACTTTTTCGGAACACTTGACTAAATTGAGTTTACTCAAGTGTGGACATTCAAGTGCATATGAAATTTCTTGCAAACCACCTACCCTTAGACATGACTAAAGCGGGAACACCAGTAGCTGCAATGGCAGACACTACCGCGTATCTCTTTTGATTGACGTTTATCTTGCGATGCCAGCGGCGCCATGGTTTAGTGGGAGCAAACATCCTCCCACCACGGCACATGTTACCAAAAGCTCCTTGTCCTGAACGGTGAGTACCACCACCACGGACACGGGGAATACGAGCAACAGCACGACCAGTTCCCCACGATTCTGCACTTGTCTGATGGCCTACAATAAAGCCCCAAATTATAAAACATGCAAAAGCAAACAATCTTCTTAGAACTGTTATACCAAATCAGATAAGTAAATTTTATCATTGATAATCAAAAACACGGACCTTGAATTTATCATCACACTGGTCATAATAACTATGTATGATGGAATAAATAGCCACTTGCCAGTCATTCCGAACAGTAAATAGAAATGTAAATGTTAGCCTCTCACAAGCTCATAACTTTAGAAATACAAGTAGAACATACCTGCATCCTTGTTAACACAGTATGGTTGTCTGTGATTCTTGCTCATGCTATCATGGATAAAATTCACGACATCTGGTCTTATAGGTGCTTTGAACACTGATGGTAAGGCAACTGTTGTACCAGTGGGTTCATTTTTATCGCTGTGTATATTGATCAGAGGGCGAGCTGTCGAGAGAGACTGGAAAGGAAAATCACACAAAGATCAATGAACTTTCAGCATTTCAAACTGTTTCCGTTTTAATAAATATAATTTATGATCACCTTAAAATCAATTTGGAAACGTTTAACCATGGGCACATAACTTACAAAAATAAAACTACATACATTGCCAACCTCCGTAAGAAAAACGCAATTTCCAACGGAAGGTGGTTAGACCTAAACCCGAGGAAATAATTATAATTAGCTACAGTTTCTTCCGTGTTGTACTTGCGCATGGTGATGGGGAGTGAGGAGCAGACGTAAAACGGATAGCAGTTACGCATATCATGTCACACATTAAAGCAAAAGTTCCAAGTGTTACACATGTCAAGATATGACTCTAAATATCAAAATTCCGTAACTCTAGCACACGTTTTCTTCACCACAACAAATAATTTAAAACAAATAAAACAGCATAAGAAGAATCAGGCCCCCCTACCCACGCGTGCACACAATTTTAGCCGAACACGTGTTACAAAACCAAAACATTCTATTCCCACGGCAAGATTATCTAAAATAATTGTGAAATAATTAATAACTTAACACTTGCTAGGCTTATTTTCTAATCTCGTATTACCATTTTAATTCCTTCTTCTGACCATCCACCGAATACTTTCACCACTACTTCAGATCCGCCATAAAAAGGACGAACGAACACGTTGGTGGAAGTCCGGAGAGCACTGCTGCCAACGCTTGCTGTCAGAGACGGAAATTGACCAGCGATAATTTACTGCAAGAAATTCCTAATTGTTCTCTCATTTTACTTGTTCAGTAAAGGACGATTAATTTAAGAAACTTTTCAGATATTGAACCATGTAGCGAGACACGTGGAAATGCTCCATTTTAGCCAGAAAGTTACCTATGAAATATTTCCTTCGGAAACTCGATCCCAAGGAGGTTATTCAACATCCTCACACGACGAAATAGAACGTGACAGAATAGAACAAGACAACTGAATGAAATGCGTAAGCTGCAACCGGTATTCGGCATTCGTCATTTTGAATTAGACAATTGTTTGGCCTTAGGTTCATGTGACGTCCAACACTTGCTGTATGGTTCAATACTTTATGCTGACGGCGAATTTACGGAAGATTTGTTAAAGATTCGATTACGCCTAAATAACTGTGACAAGCAAGAATGTATATGTCATCACAGCTCGTGAAACTTTGCTCTGGTTCCTGCCTAAAAAAACAATCGAAAATTGTGACATATTCGGAGAAAACAGCAAAACGTTCGTAACAAGTGAGAGTATAAATGCCATTGCTGCTGGTTTCCCATGCAGCATTTAAAGCTGTGCCCTTTGAAATCCCTGCCCAACCACACCTCTAGCAAACGCGACTAATTCGGGGGTAAACAGTTAACAATATAAACATCACAGCTGGTCGTTTCACTTGTAGAAGTTCCATCTTTAGTTTTTTTGTCACGTTGAAGTTACTAAATCGAAAAAACTCCTTCGCGAGAGAGCAAGATGTTTCGCATAAATAACATCGAATATTGCAGAACATACTTCTGTTATGTGAATAAGAAAGAACCTTAGTCTGTTCCAAATGCGAAGATGGAAAAAAATTATTAGCATGTTGCAAGACACGAAAAAGACGAAAGACTTCGACTTCACGACCACACATCTCCAACCACAAGAGCATGCCGATCATATTCAATTCTGAGAATTAGTACAGTTTATCATAGGTTGACTTAAAGGTAATTTACCGTCCATGTGTCGTTAACTGATATTAAATTGTAACAAATCCTAACGAAAGTGACGTTTGTGGTAAATTTTCAGTGGGGCATTGCCTTGAGACAGCATACTATCATATCACGGAAGTTATAACATGGAAATACAAAATACAATGCAAACCAATATGGCATCAGAAAAGCAGCGAGCTGGGAACATCACATCACCCTACCTGAATGCAAATTGTAGCTTCCGAATTTTAGTGACTCGTCTTTAAAAATTCCATTGTGCCTTCCAAATGGTGGCATTCAAAAAGGCCTCCAAAAGACTGGACTATGATGAAATGTCAAGTCTTTCCAGTAAAAAGTTATGATATTGGTGAGGGGAATGGTGTCACAAAGTAAACTTCGAAATGCATTGTGGTTTGCTGACAGAAAAGGTTAATGGCACATAAATTCTGTATTTTTGTTTGTATTTTAAGCAAATATTCACAACCTCAAAAACGAGTCAACTATGGATAAGAATACTTTTTAAAAAACTATGTATTACAAGTAATTAAATAATAATAATGACTTACAAGACTTTTTATTGTCTTATTGCCACTTCATTATTACAATGTTTTCATTGGTCTTTCATTTTAACAATGTCTTTATTGATACTCAATTTTTGCACATTAGTAATGCCGCATTAATAGCATTGGTTTGCAAACTGTTGAAACCTCACTTTCTGGGTACTGCCTGTACGATTTTATCTTTCGTCTGTAAATATGTTGAAAAAGTAAACAAAATTGGTATTGCCTTGTAGAAAAGGCGCCTCTGATCACTCACTTGGTGCGAATTTTTATCTTCAGAACGTGTTTCATAGGGTTAACTGGCTGTGGTCGGTACATAGTTGACTCATTTCATATTTACAGCCCATCTTTTCGCTTCCTCAGGTCTTTTATGTATTTCTATTTTATTCATCCCATAATACACATTTTACAGACCATTTGGTTGCATTGTACAGGAGACATGTTAATTTTTATCTTATGAATTTCAAACACTATTTTTACCAGTACAGGTTTATGCTCAACACAAAAATATCACTGAACTGTTTTACCACTCCGCAGTCAACAGACACCAAGCCACTGAACAACACCCGTTTTTCATTTGCTGTCTCACAGAGATCCAGCTCTTCCACTGCGATCTTGGGTCTGTGGAGCTGTAGCTACAAGTCAGGATATAGACACTAGTCGGTGGCATGTTTCCCCCCAAACGTCTAGTCGAACAGAAATGGGATGCCCGACTACCGCAGACACCAGCTAGGTTTCTCTGTTCTCATGGTATGATGACCCAAACCTGCATTAGTCATTGTAGCAGATAAATAAAGTAGCAGCTGATTACAAAAGGGGTGATAGAACAGTTTCCATTTGAGGACTGCACAGTTCAGAATCGGTATGCTAATCAGCAAAAATCACTGTGAACGTTAACGCCATCATCCCACCAATGCACCAGGCTGAGGATAAATAAATGTAAATGTCGTGTGACTAGGGCCCCCATCGGGTAGACCGTTTGCCAGGTGCAAGTCTTTCGATTTGACACGACTTCGGAGACTTGTGCGTCGATGGGGATGAAATGATGATGATTAGGACAACACAACATCCAGTCTGTGAGAAGAGAAAATCTCTGACCCACCCAGGAATCGAACCCGGGCCCCTTAGGATCGACATTCTGTTGCACTGACCACTCAGCTACTGAGGGCGGACAGGCTGAGGATACCTGCTTGGTAAAACACCATGTCATGCTGTGTGAAGAAATTTGTAACAGTCTGTTGCACATCCTCGTCCGACAGTCAACACTTCAAGGCCTTTTTCAAGGGAACAAAGGTGTGATAATGCCATGGGGAGAGACCAAGACTATACAGCAAGTTTCCCACTTCAGTCGGCATAACTTCTGCTTTACACCATTTGCGATGTGGAAACATGTGTTATCATGAACTTGGCACTCTCAGCAGCGGGTTTCGACTGTCATGTTGCCCCATACACATTCTTCAATGTCAAATGGATTTCTACTGATGTTTGTCCTTAAGCAGGAAAGAAAATAATACCAGCATGTTGGTCCTGCTTCGGAGCATTTCCTTAATAACATCGCCATAGTTCACGTCTACATTTACCACACGCACATGGGAAAGACACAAACGCCACACCAATCCCTTGCCTACATTTCGGTACTTACATAAAAACATAGGACTCACACTACATTGCACATACACTGCAGCAGTGCCATCAAATCAAAACTTTTTGATCGTCCCTTATATTTTCAATTTGTACATTCATTAAACTTTTGGAAGCTATTGCTCAACTTTCTTTCTTGGGAAGTGGAAACCTGCCACAATCATGTTTATTATTTACATACGTATTACAAAAGGTGATTGTGTTACATTTTTAATACACTGTGTCCTGTCATTGAACAGAGGCTCTGCCACTTAAGTGCTACTTCTATCCATGTAAATATCTTGTGTTTAAATATAGCATAATATTTCTTTGTGTGAAAAATGCCAAGTTGCACTGTGCTCCATGTTATATTAGATAAGCTAGTTTTAATACTGGAAGAATACAAGATGACATCAATTCGCTAAGCCCTGTACCAAAGAGTGAAAGTAATTTTATGGGATACTATTTGTGATACAATCCATATTATAATCCATCAGAAGATGGATTATAATATTGGAATGGTGAAGATAGTGAATAGCCACAGCAAACTTGTAATCTCCCCACAGAAAATTTAATAATTAATAATATGAATAATGGCTCTGAGCACTATGGGACTCAACATCTTAGGTCATAGGTCCAATATGAATAATGAATGTGATTTTAATTTAGTGTAACCTCCCTACAGAAATTCATTCACATTTAACCTCCACACAAATTTTGTTTCCCATTTAATGGACATTCATGAATGACACACACAAATGGGTAAAAAAAAATGCAAGTACTAGAACAGGTTTAATGACTAACTGCTTATAGCACATTAATTTCAAGAATAGCTTCTCCTAGAAAAAATACAAAATGGATTATTAAGCTGAAAGAAGAAACGCATATTATGCTGAAAAATAGTGAACTTCGAATTAACAGGTAATGAAACGTGTACTCTATATGTATGTACTCTAGCTGTCCTTTCCAAAACATTCAGTCATTATACCATGCGACATAAGACATACTGTCAAAACGAACTGCAAGAAATACTTAAATAACTACATAGCATATCTTAACTAATAGTAAATATATAAACTTCATCATTATTCTCATCTGCAAAGAAAAACTTCATTATTCATATTACCATAACTTCATTACTGTCATCACCTCCGAAGAAAAACTTCATTATTCATATTAGCATATTCTTCGTATAACTATTCATCACCATTCATTATCATCTGCAAAAAAGACACTTCATTATTCATATCACCATTTACTTCATACAACTATTCACAGTATAGAGTTTCTTATTTCTAGTATATTTCATCACTAAAACTAAGATGTGTAGTTCTGTCTGACAGCCTGCATCAATCACCTCGTATTCTGAAAGAAAAAATTAGTTAAGACTGCTATCATACGATCTGTATAGCATATTCTTGTTAGTGTTTGTTAATTCTGATCCATTTACTTTTCGTGACGAGGTATTGCATCTTCTTTCGTTCATTCCGAAGGTGAAATTCCCATTTCATAGTAATCCACTGTGGTTTGTTTAATTTATTTCTTTTACGCGTTATTGCTTTCTGAAAATGATGAATAATGATTAATATCTTGCATTTAAATCATGTACCCATTAAATAAAAACTGGTTTCTAGTGATATAATGAAGCATACAGCATAGCACGACAGAAAACGTATTATGTCAAAAACATTGACAGTGTTCAGGTGCAAAAATGTACACAGAGTATCATAATGTAGTAGCAAAAAAAAATGTAAAATCGTCACAATGTTGAGATATCATAACGCAAAATGTCAAAGTCAACTGGTGTTTGTTATATCTTAAAGATTTCGTAGTGCATACAAACAAAACAGGAAAACAATCATACATACATGAAAAATGTGCACAGTCTGATATATAACGGCAAGAAATGACTTTCTTTGTGTTCAGCTTGTATGTTGTGTAGTTGATAGAGGCGAGAGTTGAAGACTTTAATGGAGAAAGAATTTGATAAAATTAATATGTCATTAGATAGAATTGCATAATTGGTCATAAAATATGTAAGTTTATCTGGAAAAATGTGCAAGGTCTGATGTGTAACGACAAGAAAAGCGACCTGCTAACCTTACCTTGCCGGGCACTTGCCAAGAAAAAATATGATAATCATCAGTAAGTAGTCACATAAATATAATCGCTTAAGTGGTCATAAAATGTGTAAGTTTATCTGGAAAAATGTGCACGGTCTGATGTGTAACGACAAGAAAAGCGACCTGCTAACCTTACCTTGCCGGGCACTTGCCAAGAAAAAAATATGATAATCATCAGTAACTGAGAAAAGTACTTTTGTCTATGGGATTCATATGGCGTAAGGTGGAAAACAAGAGGAATGTGTTGTTAGAACGTCCAGACATCGTGCACTGGCGATCTCGTTTCATTGTTGACATGAAGAACTTCAGGGAAGCAGGCAGAGAAATATTTTATCTCGATGAATCGTGGATCGATAGTAACTTAATGTTTAATAAATGTTGGCAGAGGAAGGGTGACTTACGTGAAGAGAGTGTCGTTGGTGTCACTGCATGGGGGAGCTCATCGAGAAGACTGATAGCTGCAAGTGTCGGATCCAAGAATGAAATAAAATTAAAAAAAAAGGAAAATGCGCGCAGTGGGAACCGAACGCGGGTCCGCTGCAGCACAAGCCTTTATCTAATCGATTGCGCCACGCATGCTACAGTGACCTAACTGTTGAAACATCATCTATTACTCTTTTCGGGCGTTCGGAGGACAACTCACCAAATTTTCATTTCAATCGGATGAATGGTTTGTGAGCGCATATATATATATATATATATATATATATATATATATATATATATATATAAATGTACATGACGATTTCAATTTCGTTTACGAACAACATTTAAAGCGAGTTTTACTTCCAAGCCTTTCATCTGCTTTAGTGTAAACATGACACGGAATTTGTAGTGCCAGCACTGCAACTGGTAGGTGTGCCTTGTCCCCTCCTCCAACGGCTCCTCTCCCCTCGCTGGCCAATGCTTGCTTCCTCCTCTCCCCGCACTCCCCACGCAACTCTGCCGTCTTACAGTTAACACACTGTAAGGACTAACCGCCGGTTCAATAATACCTTGATCAAGCATAGCTTGCAATTCTTTCTTAACTTGTTCTCTGTGAATATACGGAATGGGATAATGTTTGGCTTTAAATGTGTTGTGCTGTTTAACTTGAAATTCATACATAAAACCAGACATAGTACCAGGGACGTTGTCAAAAACTGGAGCTTGCTGTAAAAGAATTTTGCGTAGTTGTGTGCGTTCGTCGTCTGTATTTGCACTGCTCTGTTTAACTTTATCAGAAATCATTTGCATAACGTCATAGTCGGCTTCGACTGGAGTATTATAGAAAAATTTATCTGTTCACAATTCAAATTTTGCAAAACAGGTGTGTCCAACTAGGCAGCGTTCATTGTGTCGGAATGTGCCACGTCATCAATTGTTACATTTACTCTGGACATAATTGCATTTGTTTGCTCATCATTAGGATCAAAATCAATATTAGTGATCAGTACGCACAGATTGTCTGTAAATGGAGGATTATCATTATTACATTGAGTGTCGCAAGTATTATCGGTCAAATAATTCGAGTCGGCTATTTCACTCATTCCACATCGCGATGTACTGTTAATAGTTTTTCGCGGCATTTTTCACAAATCAAAATTAAGCACAAAAATAAAACAAAGACAAAGCAAAAATGGAACAAACACAATTACAACAAAGAGAAATAAATTGCCGATGATCTGTGAAAGAAAAAGTGACAAATTAGTAAATGCGTTGCACCAGATGCAAACTACATTTAAGTAAATAAGAGCAGATATATGACAACTTCTCAGATATTCACAAAGAAATACGATCTTGGCCAGTTGCCACCAAGTGTAACCTGCCCACAGAAAATTTAATAAATAATAATATGAATAATGAATGTGATTCTAATTTAGTGTAACCTCCCTACAGAAATGCATTCACATTTAACCTCCACACAAATTTTGTTTCCCATTTAATGTAGCCACAAAATTCTTTTCTCATTTAATGTAAGCTCGAAACAGAAAAATTCCTAAACCTCGTAATAAAATAAAATTCAGTAACCTGGTAAATTTTGGACGACAACAGTGCTGTGTCATGGCCCTGTAAGATCTTCTGAATAAAAAGCAAAAATTCTTACCTCAATAAAGTCGCCAACTATCTGCTCTTACAATAGCTTTTTCCAGCACAGCTCTGTGCAATGCTGGCCTATAGATTTGTAATTTATGAAAGGAAGCAACTGATTTTTCTTTTGCAACAATCGGAATGATCACTGATTGGAGAAATTAGTAAATTCTTTAAATTGAAATGAATGCTTGTTAGAAATTACTTTATATGACGAAGATTATTATTATGACATTTTTAAAAGATTTACATGGGAGTTCACATAACATTACTAGATATCCGCGAGGCTGCTTTTACCTTATACTATAACGCTCAGGCTCCGCCATCGCTGCATTGCGACCAGCCCAGCCAACACTATACACCAGACTGCTCGCTAGCAACAACTTACTGCTACACAGTTCCTACTGCATACAACACTGCTCTTTGGTCTCAGATTCTCTTATAGCTTACATATCGCAGGCAGCGCGTGAGCAATCCATCTGCTCGAGTGCGCTAGCAACAAATTCCTTAATCATGGACTTCTTACAAACTTGATAATGGATATTCTTGATGAATTTTGAATGGTAAATTGCTGGGAATGAAAAACATTTCAAAACATCAACATTTCTTTGCTAGTAAAAATACATACATAAAAATTCATGATACAATATCTATAAAAGCATACATAGACCGTATTTATATTTTTTTGCATTTTCTTGTTTTCATTTCCAGTCTGAAAATTGGTTTGATGCTGCTTTCCATGTTACTCTACCTTATTCATCTCTGAATAACTACTGCAACCTCCATCCTTTTGAATCTGATTACTTTATTGGTCTCCCTCTATGACTTTTATCTCCCATACATACCTCCAACACTGAATTGGTTATCCCTTGAGTTTCAGAATGTGTCCTATCAACCGATCCCTCCTTTTAGTCAAATTGTTACACAAATTTCTAATCTCCCTAGTTGTATTCTGTACCTCCACATTAATTACATGATCTCCTCATCTAATCTTCATCATTCTTCTGTAGCACCACATTTAAAAAAAATTATTTTCTTCTGGTATAAACAGTTTATCATCCATGCTTTACTTCCACACATGGTTACACTACAAACAAATATTTTCAGAAAATAATTTCTAACACATAAGTCTACTTACAATGTTAACAAAACTCTCCCCTACAGAAATGCTTTCCTTATAATTACGGGTCTATATCTTATATCATTTTTACTGTCCAAACAGCAAAACTCTTTTACTACTTTAAGTGTGTTACTTCCTAATCTAATTCCCTCAGCATCACCTGATTTAATTCGACTACATTCCATTTTCATCATTTTGCTTTTATTGATGGTCCTGAAACCTTCTTTCAAGACACTGCCCACTTCGTTCAGTTGCTCTTCCAAGTCCTTAGTTGTCTCTGATAGAATTACAATGTCATCAGCAAACCTCAGGATTATAATCCCTACTCCAGAGTTTTCTTTTGTTTCCTTTACTGTTTGCTAAATGAACAGATTGAATAACGTCATGGATAGGTTACAACTCTGTCTCACTCCCTTCTCAATCACTGCTTTCCTTTCATGTCCCTTGACTCTTATAACTGTGATCTGGTTTCTGTACAAATTGTAAACAGCCTTTCGCTCCCTTTTTTTTTTACCCCTGCCACCTTCAGAATTTAAAAGAGAGTATTCCAATCAACATTATCAAAAGATTTCTCTGAGTCCACAAATGCTATAACCTTGGGTTTGCCTTTCCTTAACCCATCTTCTAAAATAAGTCATAGGGTCAGTATTGCCTCATGTGTTCCTACTTTTCTACGGAATCCAAACTGATCTTCCCCGAGGTTGGCTTCACCAGTTTCTTCATTCATCTGTAGAGAATTCGTGTTACTATCTTCCAACCATGACTTACTAAATTGATAGTTCGATAATTTTTTGCATCTGTCAACAGATTCTTTCTTTGAAATTGGAATTATTACACTCTTCTTGAAATTTGAGGGTATTTCGCCTTTCTCATGCGTCCTGCACCACAGAAGGAAGAATTTTGTTAGGGTTGGCTCTCCCAAGGCTATCAGAAATTCTGACAGAATGTCGTCTACTCTTTGGACCATGTATCATCTTAGGCCATTCAGTACTCTGTCAAATTCTTCTTCCAGTATCATATCTCCCATCTTATCTTCATCTACATCCTCTTCCAGTGTTATAATATTGCCTTGAAGTTCATCTCCCTTGTATAGACCCTCTATGTACGCCTTCTACCATTCAGCATTCCTTCGTTCCTTAGTGCTGGTTTTCCATCTGGACTCTTGATATTTATATAGCTACTTCTTTTATTTCCAAGAGAATCTTTAATTTTCCTGTAGGCAGTATCTGACTTTCCCATAGTGAAATATGCTTCTAAATCCTAACACTTGTCCTCTATGCATTCCTGCATAACCATTTTGCCCTTCCCATCAATCTCATTTGTTAGAAGTTTGTATTTCCTTTCGCCTGCTTCATTTGCTACATTCTTGTATTTACTCCTTTCAGCAGTTAAATTCAATATCTCCTGTGTTATCCAATGATTTCACTAGGTTTGTCTTTTAACCTATTTGATCCTCTGCTACCTTCACTATTTCATCTCTTAAATTTGCCCAATCATCTGCTACTGGATTCCTTTCCCCTGTTCTAGTCAATCATTACCAAATTCTTACTCCCAAACTCTCAACAACTTCTGGTTCTTTAAACTTATTGATGTCCCATCTAATTAATTCCTTACCTTTTTACAATTCCTCCAGTTTTAACCTATATTTCATAAAGAATAAATTGTTGTCAGAGTCCATCGATGCTCTTGGAAATGTCTTACAATTTAAAACCTGGTTCTGAAATCTCTGTCTTACCATTATGTAATCAATCTGAAACCTTCATATGTCTCCAGGTCTCTCCAATGTATATAAGCTTCTTTCTTGATTCTTAAACCAAATGCTAAGGATGATTAATGTACGCTCTGTGCAAAATTATACTATGTAGCTTCCTACTTCGTTACTTTTCCCCAGTCCTTATTCAGCTAAAATTTTTCCTTATCTTCTATTTCCTACTGTCGAAATCCATCCCCCATCACTATTAAATTTTCGTCTCCGTTAACTATACGATAAAGTTCTTTTATCTCATCATACATTTCATCAGTCTCTTCACCCTCTGTGGAGCTAGTTGCATATAACCTTGTACTACTGTGGTAGGTGTGGGCTTTGTGTCTCCCTTGGCTATTGTAATGTGCTCACTATTCTGTTTATCGTAGCTTACCTGCATTCTTATTTTCTTATTCATTATTAAAGACACTCCTGCAGTACTCCTAACTGATTTCGTATCTACAGCCCTGTATTCGCCAGACCAGGAGTCCTGTTCCTTCTGTCACCAATCTTTACTACTGCCCACAATATCTAATTCAACCTACCCATTGCCATTTTTAAATTTTCTAACCTACCTGCCTAATAAATGGATCTAACGTCGTATGCTCCTATCCCTAAAATGCCAGTTTTCGTTTATCCTGATGGTGACTGTCTCATGAGCAGCCCTCAACCAAAGATCCGAATGGGAGATTATTTTACCTCTAGAACATTTGACCCAAGAGGTGCAAATAATGTCAAAACAACTGGTATTTTCTATCTCAGTAGAGCTTACTTTTTCATTTAGTACAAGGTTATTTGATGAAAATTGTTTCATCAGTTTATGATCTTATTTACACAAAGTGCAGGCACTAGCCCTGTTCTGTTGTTGTCAGATCTAAATCATTTTTCGATTTCAGATATCTGGTCTTACTTATGGAAGAGCGCCCAATGGAAAACATATTCAACTGGTCCAGGAACATTTGCAATTTGTCAAAAAGACAAGCGTTATAATATAATAAGAATTAAGAAGACACAAAAGCACTACTAAACTGAGATGACAAAAATCATGGGATGTCTCCTATTACTATGTCCTAGCTCCTTTTGCCTGGAATACTGCTGTAACTCGTCTTGGTGTGGACTCTACAAGTCGTTGGACGTTTCTTGCAGAAATATTGAGCCATGCTGACACATAGCTGTCCATAACTGCGAAAATGTTGCTGGTGCAGGATTTCGTGTAGAAACTGATCTCTCGATTATGTTCCATAAATGTATGAAGGGGTTCATGTCAGGCAATCTGACTGGACTTATCAGTATCTAGTATCCTCTAGAATATTCTCCAAACCAATTGTGAACAGTTGTGAGCTGGTGACCTGGTACATTGTCACCCATAAAAATTCCATCGTTGTTTGGGGACATGAAGTGCATGCATGGCTGCAAATGGTCTCCAAGTAGCTGATCACAACCATTTCTAGTCAATTAATAGTTCAGTTGGACCAGAGGACCCAGTCCATTCCATGTAAACACAGCCCACGCCATTATAGAGCCACCACCAGCTTGCTCAGTGCCTCTTTGATAACTTGCGTTCATAATTCGTGGGGTATGCTGCACACTCGAACCCCACCACCAGCTATTACCAATTGAAATTGTCAATGATTGGTTCAGTTGGACCAGAGGACTCAGTCCATTCCATGTAAGAACAGCCTACACCATTATGGAGCCACCGCCAGCTCGCTCAGTGTCACTTTGATAACTTGCGTCCATACTTCATAGGGTCTGTTGCACACTCGAACCCTACCACCAGCTCTTACCAATTGAAATTGGGACTCATCTGACCAGGCCACAATTTTTCAGTCACCTAGGGTTACACCAATGTGTCCTAGGACAGGCGCTACAGATAATTTTGTGCTGTTAACAAAGATACTCGCGTCGGTCGTCTGCTGCCACAACCCATTAACGCCAAATTTCGCCACAGTGTCCTGAAGGATACATGTGTAGTGCGTCCTACATTGATTTCTATGGTTATTTTAAGCAGTTTTGCTTGACTGTTAACACTGACAACTCGACACAATCACTGCTGCCCTCGGTCATCAAGTAGAGGCTGTCAAGCACTGCACTGTCCGTACTGACAGGTAATGCCTGTATTTGGATTTCTAGGCATAACCTTCACACTGTGGCTCTCTGGACATTCAATTCTCTTACGATTTCTGAAATGGGATGTCCCATACGTCTAGCTCCTACCACCATTCCAGGCTCAAAGTCTGTTAATTCCAGTTGTGTGGCCATAATCATATCAGAAACCTTTTCACATAAATCACCTGAATACAAATTATAGCTCTGCCAGTGCACTGGCCTTTTACACTTTGTGTAAGAGATACTGCTGCCATCTATATATGTGCACATCGCTGTCCCATTAATTCCATCACCTCAGTGTATAACAAGAGTGAGCACATTGATAATAATAATAAGAAGAATAATGACTCATAATTTTAGCAGGTGATGACATGGTTCCTCCCTCCAATGTAACCGTCGAAAATTTCTTATCAAGAAACCTTGATGGTGTCATTTTGTGACATGATGCTCCAGGCCACTGACAGCCTGTGTGAATGCCACCCTCTGAAGTGCATTGCCGAATGTTTCTACGTAATGTGACATCATGCTATCTTATGTCAAGTGTAATCAGCCTTTACTTCTCAGGAACCGATTTCTTATGTAACTGTGAGAAACATTAAAAGTTTTTCACTTGTTTTCAGTTATGCGTGGTTTGAACTATCAGAGTTTTCATTTCATAAGCAGCCATAACCTACGAACAAATTCATGACCCTAATCTGAAATACAAATAGGGTAGCAAAAATTTCTTAGAACATTTCATGTAATACTTGACTGCTATGGGCACATCACTGTGGAACATTAACAATTTATGAAACAAGTAATTTTCAAGTTAACATATGCTGCTACAAGGAAAGAACTAACCTACTGTTCATTCTATCTGAGGCGAATGATACTGTTTTAGCGTCATATTTGTCTCATGCATTGTGGACTGAAAGATTACAAAAAGCAATAGACAGCTCTTGCCATCTTCAGTAGAATTTGTCGCCTCAGCCATTTGGAATTGAATGTTACGCGCTTCAGATGTGCTGAAATCAAGATGGTGATTTCTTGACTTGCATCTGTCTGCCAAACAGAGCACAGGACATGTGATCTAGTCTACCAATCGAAATGCGATGCTTTCATTTTCTGCAAAATGTCCAATAACTAATGTAAGATCCGAAACAAAAATAGAAATCAAATTACAATAAATTAATCACCACTTTTAAATGAAATAGTATTAGTACCAGCGACTGCCAGAAGTCAAGTAGACAACTATTTCCTATAATGAGTCGTGTGTATGCTTAAATAAGAAGCCTCTCCAAGAACAAGCTGTTCTTAGCTGTAAGCGAGAGGATGTACTGGACAAACTGCGGGCAATCAGGCTGGCTTGTGCTTTGAACAAACCTGCCTTGAGTGCTGGACGCACTGAAATCACAATATAGATTGTATTTCTAGGTTGTGTCACGACAGCAGAGTCCATTTTTAACGAGCACAGTGCCATTTTTGGAAGCGCCCTGGAAGAGCTCTTTTGTGGACAGAATTGTAGGAAGAGAGAATTCATCGAAATCTGCAGACCACTAAGATAACATCTGAGATTGGAATCGAGAATGGCAAATCAAAGTTTAGGATGCCTTTGAAACGTATGAGACACTGCCACCGAGCTCAGGCCCTGAAAGACAAAATGTTTAATGAAATATGAAAACAGCTACTACTGGGTAATGTAAATAATTTAGAAGTGGGAGTCAGAATCACGGCTGTGCTTATAGAGGTCTGCCCTCATTGGTCATTGCATGAATGTAGACGGAGAGAGGAAGACAATAGGATACAATTTTGCAGTGAGAGATGTTATGAACTTTTTTTACTGTTTAACCACCATAAATGAAAGTAAAGGAAGGAGACTAGTGTCTTTTAACATAGGTTCTTACTGGTCAGAACTTGTAATAACTGTCATTCAGCCAATTGGAGATACATGACGCCAGGAAAATTTAGAGTCTCTAGTCTTCCTTGTCACAAGTAGATGGTAGAAAATTAGTTTTCAGCCAGAAACCATCTAGAGCATCTCTACAGACAGGAGCCACCATGGGCAGACTTGATCAGCAGGCATCTTTTCTTTCAGACTTCACTTATGCTTTTATCTGGCTGAATTGAACTTAGACACAGATGAAAGTTGTTGGTACAGAGCCAGTGACCAATTTTGCAGCCACTTCCGCTGTCACCCACAGATAAAACATCAAGTTAAGAATTTTTAACAAGATTCAGTAGTTTCAGTCTTCATTCTAAAGACTTGTTTGCAGTTAAAAGTTTAATGTGTTTTCAACTCCAAACACAGATGCAAACACATCCCCTTTTGTAACACTTTCTGTCTTTAAACAACAACCTTTCAGAAATCACAGTACAACTTACGTTAATGTAATTGTTTTATTCAGATATATATCCATTTGAATTATATTCCGGATCCCCTGCCAGGCTTGCCAAAGGATTAGCTTATTATTTGTCAATGATTGTTAAACCATTTCACTTTCATTTTATGTAATACTCTCCATTAATTGAGATCCTTGTTTAATTTGATAAATAATGAATTTGTTGATCTTTATTTAGGAGGGTAATTATGTCAGATATGCAGGACCATTTTTACATATCCAATTAACAACGCAATTCATTACCAAGCTCCTCCACTGTGCCCCCTTAGAATTTGGTGACTCTGCTCAGGATTCGTTTATGTGGGAACTTCTGATACTGCACCTAGCTCTGCGAAATTTTCCAATTTAAACTTCAATTTTGAAGAAGAATTTTCGTTTGCCATTTCAAAAATGATTAAATTAATGCATTTGATCAGCAGAACTTTCTGACTGAACAGTTAAACAAAACTACTAGCAATTCAAGAAAAGTGAAAGTTTAGTCAAGAAAAATAAGAAGATATTAAAAAAAAGTGAGGAGAAGAGTGACGCACAATTCCAGAAATTAGATGAACAGTTCAAGAAAAGTGGGGCAATTTTAAGGAAAAGTAAAGAGAAAAATGATGTACATTTCACAAAAGAGAGGAAAAAAGGGACACAGATTTTGAAAAGTTCAAAGATCAACTCAAGAAAAATGAGAATGTAAACAAAAATATAAGAGCACAGATTACTGCAGTACGCATGTGGAAGAACATGTAAAGAAATATGAGGAGCAGGTTAATACATTAGACAAGAAGATTGACAGGCAAGTTACTGATATGATGAAACCGATCATGAAGGAAACAGATGATCACTTCCAAGAATTCGTACGAAAGTAGATATGTTAATGCAGAATACAAAGGGGAGGATAGCTGGTTGCAAGAAAGATATTGATACCAACATGAAGAAAATTAACAGATATGTGCAAAACACTGATACCAATGCAGAGAATTTGGATGCAGATAAAGGAAATACCGGGACCATCAGAATGCAGATGGAGAAGTATGGAAACTCAAAGGATAACACGATAGGAAAAGTAATAGATGAAGTCAAGGTATTAACCGCCATCATCGAGGAGTTGTCGATAGATAATGAAACAGCATCTGATAGATTAGTACCAGTAAGTCTATGCGAACATGAAGAGATCAGAGATTTGGTACAGTTTAAGGATATGCGGGTCAACTTTAATCAAAGGATCAGAGAAACTCTAGACTCACTAATGGAAAAGAAGGAGAGCAGTAGAAATTCGAGCAGTAGTGGAAGAGAGACGTAATGAGCCAAAGTGAAGAAGAAAGGAATTAAGAGGAAGAAGAACTTAGAAATCTTACAGAGAGATAATTTCGGATTGGGGACATACCATCACATTCGACTCCACCGGTAATCACAACTGCAACAATTCAAACCTTAGTTCTGAGAGGCTTTACCTATATCATGGCCACAATTTCTGAAAATTAAATTTGTAATTACGAACTTACCAGAAGAGGCAGGAGTGAGAATGGGAGTGATTGCAGGAAATGCAAGACATATAAAGAATTCGTAGATGCTTGAATTCATGTGTACTGATCGAGAGCAAAACAACATCAGGATCAGCTGGGAATACTGAGGGTAGAAAATTATGCAAATTCTAGATGGCTGACTGGTGACCTAGCAGAAATCTTATGCATTTGTTTGACAAAGCTTTCATGTCAAATCCAAGGGCAATTATAATCATCAATAGGAACATGCACTTTGCATGTGTACTCCAGCATCTACTGCAATAGTTAGGCTATAATCGAAGAACTTATGTGATGGAAGCTGTGCACTTTTTTCAGATGAACTTTCCACCTGAATACCAGTAAGCAAATAACCAAAACTGGAGAGAGAGACACCCACAGAGAAGCAATGAAAACGTATGGGACAGAGGGAATGAAAACATGATGGACATGTCAGTATCAGCCAGATGAGAGAAGAAAAGAGTGGAGAAATGACGAATGGCAAGATAACTGTAGATGTGATGACAGACAAGATGGCACAGCTGACATTGCAGAAGTTTGCGGTCCAGACCAATGACACAACCAGAAGAATGAAGAATGAGGGAACACACCAAAGAGTTGACTATAGTTCAATTCTTTTGTCTTGGCGACTCGCGCATGCCCGCCCGGACGCGGGAGATTGCTGCATTGCCAGTTGCATGCGCCAAGAGAAGCAGCGCCGTAGTATAGTATAGTTTGCAAACTTATGTTTAGGGTGAAGCGCGCAGTTTATGAAGTGAAGCCACCATGGCCGCATGAACGCTTTAGCTGCTTCGGAGACGTGCTCCCTGCATTTGTCATCACTGCACTGCTCGCCTGTGCCGACACATGGTGTTCCGACTGCTTTGACACACTTATCATTCGATTTCACAAAAACTATTTGGCCCAAAAATTTGATTTTTACATGTCTTCTTGACTTATATCTTCCCCCCATAAATGACTTAATTTTGTTTCGATGTACAACGCAGTTATTGTGCAGCATTAAATGTAGTAAACCATTGCACGAAATTTTGAAGAGTTTGCAGAGGTAAAAGTCCACAGCGTATACTTTCCATATGGTCGATTTTAGTTGCCACTAGAAATTTCAAAAAATTACAGTCAAACGAATAAAATTCATGAAGTAAGTCACTTCGATATTGTTTTTAAATAAAGAAAATATTAAGCACCGAACAAGATTTGGACTCAGAATCTATTGCTTAGCAGCCAACCACCTTAACCGTTATGCTAACGCAACTGGTTGCTGAGAAAATTCCTGGAGTACTTTAAAGAATCAGGCAAAATACCGACAAACACTGTTGGTAAGACTATGAATTACGTTTCATCGAAGTACAATAGGAAATAAACAATTTCCGCCCATCTTTATTGCGAAAAAGCGGTTAGTGAGAATGAATTTCCTTGCTATCGCCTGAATTAGGAGGATTATTGATTGTTTGATTTAATTAATTAATAGAATATGAAACAGTTGGTATAAAGAATGCTTTTTCCAAACTTTCTTTTATAGAAAGTCTGCTATCAAGACATTGCTTTTGTTCAATTACTTTATTTATGACTGAACGTTTATAAGACACTCGTCCGTGCTCTGTACTGCAGTCAAACTTTGGCAACGTCGTTCTCTGTTCATTGGCTGACTGTGTTTTTTGACGTCAGATGTGCAGAACGAACCTAAACTCGGCCACCGTCGTAAATGACGCGCACTTTAGCAATGGATGCTTTGTCATCACAGTTAGTTACAGCCAGATTACCAGCAGTACTATATATAAATTGTAATAAATTGAAGGAAATGTTAACCGAAGGAATCAAGAGACTTGGGAATAGGACTGAGGATGTCTCATATCCGATCATAAGTGCGAATATGAGACAAAATAGGTGCAAGACATATTTGATTCAGGTAGCCTAGTGTCGGTGTTGGATAAGAAACTCTATGAATTATGTGCAAAGGAGAAGAAGTGGTCATTGTATAAGATACATGGCATGAGAATACGAGGCACAATGAATGTCAAATGTGCAGATGTTAATGAGCAAGTGAGCGCAGATTTTGAGTGGCAGTTACAGGTATTTAGTGCAAAGTTTTTTATTGTAAATAATTTTACAGTGAAAGCCATACTAGAACTCGATTTCCTAAAACAGTATTTATATTACTACTTTTGAAGAAGGGATTTGCATTTGTGATCTTGAATGATGAGAAGATTTAATTAAAATTCGTAGACAACACAGAAACAGAAGGAATTTATTTTCTGGGCCTAATTGTCATAGAAAAAGAAGAGGGAATGAGAGTCGAGAATGAAGAGAAATGAGTGGAGAGAGCTGTAGGTGAAATTAGCTATGAACCAAGAAGCGACTGTGAAGAGATTCAAACAGGTGATTTGAGGGAAGATCTTTCCACAGGTTTGATCACAGTAAGTAATGATTTGATGAAAGATGTGACTCAAGGCTTCGATTGCAGAAGTTTTGAAGTAGACAAATGAGTCAGAAAATACTGGGGATGACGAAGAGTAACATATGGATGAAGAGACATGTGGACCAGTGGTTTAGAAAACGAAGAGGCCGAGTACATAGGATGCAACAAATAGAAAAGGATTATCCAATTCTTAACATTAGAAGATTGGTTAACACTTTGTCAGATGCATCAGATAAGGAAGAGAACATGAGTGAGGATGAAGATATTTCAGACAATAGAAAATGTTTGGATGTACTAAAGGTTGGAGGAGAGAAGAAAGGGAAGAAAAACAAAGAAATGCATGATAGCAGTTTTGAACATAATCTGTGGTGCAATCTGTTTGAGTGGAATATGCATTGCGAATTTTAGCAAGGTGAACAAACTTGGTGATGTGGCTATAAACGAAAATTGTGCAATGTGATGTAAGAAAGAAAAACTTTGTACTATCAGTATCTTACGATATGAGAGAGGGAGCTTACTGTGGACGATAAATTTCAATTAAGATCTTGGAAGCGATCATAGAAGTGTCAATATTTAAGCAGCGAATTATTTTACATGTTTTATGGACTTCCCCAGCTGTGGAAAATTGTACGCCACAGTATTAGAAACTCTATTTAGCCGAATCTCCACATTTCACACATCAAAGTAGTTAGAGAGAAAAGTTTTGTAGAAATATGCAGAGATACGATATACAGTCTCTGGTCTGTTGTAAGGAGATATGGTAATAACATAAAATATTAACTCAAGAAAAAGCAGAAGAGTTACTAGGTCCTAAAAGAAATTTTTTGCATGGAACAAGTGCAGGTATCATCAGAAGAAGTCAGGAGATACTGAGAAGGAAAGATTAAATAGATCAAAGTCTATAGTTGTCCCAATGAAGATGTGCATATTGGTTGAGGGTTATTCTTTGTATGTTCACCAGATATGATAGAATGCTAAAAAGAAGCCATGGAACTCGATAATTTGATCTGAAGGAACACTGCACTGTGAGGATTTACAAGATGTGAAGGATAGATTAACTGTAAGGATGCAGTAGATCTGAAGGAACACAGTACTGTGAGGATTTAGCAGACATGAAGGGATGCTATAAATGTCAATAACTGATGAGAATGCATTACACAATTTATATGAATATTTGTTAGGTGATGAGAGTATGATGTGATAATTTTTATGTATCTTCCCATACTGTTGACACGATATTGATTCTGCAGCAGCTAGTGGCAATGGAGATTTCCACAGTACACAAGTAGCAGTGATGGCAATGGCAGCTTGTGCCAATGGTGGTGACTTCAAGTTCATCACCATCGGCGCTTCGGGCAGCAGCAGTATAGCAGAAGCAGCCAGCACAATCAGTAAGTTAAGCATTTGCATCGATAGCGTTAATATGTGTGAACCAGCTGAGTAATCATCAGTGATGGAGTTTCCAGTGATTAAGCAATCACCAAGTGCGTGTGAGCCAGTTAGTCCAAAATCTTAATCTGGTATTGTTGTTAGAGATGATATTAGTGGGGCAGATAGTCCAAAATCTGAGAAGGGACATGTAATTGTGGATGATTCAATGGCATGACTAAGGGAAATGCTGACAAATATGAACTCTAATACGGAGGTATTGGATATAGGGACAGAGACAGAGTGAGTACAGACACGTGTAGCAGAAAATTTAAAAGCTGAGATGAAGAAAATTAATTCTGATATGGAAGGTATGATAGATCCAAAAGTAGAGGTTATAAGGGCAGGCAAATTTACTGAGGAGGTTGGCCTAAATTAACACCAGTCTCTACACAATGGAAAAAGATTTTGGGGACAAGTTGAAAAAGATATAGGAAAAACTGGGTGGCGAGGTAAAGAATGGCGGGCTGAGGCCAATGCATTTGAGGAAAACAGCACTAAGTCTGTTAACGATTTATCTGATATAACCACAGACTGTGAAAAAGAAGTGGTGAAATATAGGGAACAGTTGAAGCATCGATTAAAAATGAAATGTTGTAGCAGGAACAGCAGATTAAAGATTCACAGGCAGAATTGAATTCTTTGGCAGCAACCAGGCTGCTACTGTGATAGGTGTTTGTGGGTTAATTCAGAAACAACAAAGCGTTTTGCACGTAATAGAAAATACTCTACAGTTGATTATCTTATTATATATTTTGTGTGAGAAATACTGGAAGGGGCAAAAAATTAATTGCCGAAAAGACATCTTAAGGGGAATGCACAATCACAGGAAAATATCATGAGTCCTCCATTTACAACCTATTTTTATAGACCACTGATAAACTTGAACAGGCATTGAAATTCAGGCGACATAATGCAAACAGTAGACAGGGAAATGGGTACTAGAACGATAACAGTAGTAATATCTACAACAATTATAATGATCATAACAGAAATAATTATCAATGTAATAATAATGTTTAAAGGGGAAATGGGAATAGGAATTCATAAAATCGGAAATCAAAACTGGGAAAGAAGATCTGAGAGCAGGAGCTTCACGAAAAGCAACACCAGCATGCGAGATCAGAAATTAGAGAGCCCTGTAGCTCAGGCCCAGAGGTGTAGAAATAAACTGGTGTTGAAAAGTACATGTTATTTTAAAAAATCCCGAACGTGTCGAAAATTCGGTAAAGAAGCCACAAATGTCAGAGATGGAGGTTATGACAAGTAAGAATAAAATGGGGAATAATTTTAAGCAGCACATCTATGAAAAGTACGCAAGAAATATGGTAAAATGTGTCGAGATATTAGATTATGAGGATATCGGACTGAAAAATTTATTTTGTGAAAGGGAAGTGAATGGTGGGATGAGCGTATTTTCCTTGAAAGATACTGTGGTCAAAAGGAGGCATATTTGGATCTGAATTTGACTGAGGTGGAGTGTATGACAAATAAATGATGCACTAGACAGTACCAACAAATACAATAATGTAGTTGAAAGTAATGTAGATGATTTTGTTTTGGTGGAAGTAGATGAAGCTATCTGTGAACCCACCACAACTGTAGTCTCGCCAGCTGGAGATAAATTTTGTGGTTTATCAACGGAAATATATGGTGATATTTTTGAAGGTGACATAGCAATAGCCTTGTCAGCTGGTCGGTCTGTTTGATTAAGTTGTTGTGTGGATGATTTTCCATGTTTATACAAATTTTCATTTCTTCCAGTATGTTCATGGTGAGTCCTTTTGATAGTATGTGTAAGTTATGAAGTGCAATTTCGATTCTGTTGAGATTATGGTTTTGATTTATTAAATGCATGAGGAGACTCGAGTAGTTGCTATTACTATCTTTAGTGTGTTATGTAAATCTGATGTTAAAATTTCGTCCTGTTTGTCCAATGCAAAACTGTCACATGTAATTATGTATATTCCTGGAATAGCGTATTCTGGTATTTTGGTTCTTCCAGAGTGGAGGTACATGATTAGGTTGCAGGTAGCTCTGCATGCTAGTTTTGTGGGTGTATTTTTTAGCATATTTTTCCCCTTGTTTTTAGCATTGTATTACTGTCTATTGGTTAGTCTGTAGGTTCTGTTTTTTCTTTTATATATATATATATATATATATATATATATATATATATATATATATATATATATATATATATATATATATATATATATATATATATATATATAACTATGTATGGGTTGACATTGCTAAGGAGATGGTGACGGACATCTGAAAAATTTTTCTTCCAGTGCATTAAAGATGATCTTTGTCATTTTACTGGGTGTGTTGTTGCCCACTGCAATTCCATCAGCCTATTATAGATTTTTTGATTAAATTCGAAATAGTTTTGGATTAGAGTTAGTTAGAAAAGATCCATCATTTTATATATTTCTTTGAGAGGTATTTTTTATATTTTAACTGTTGTATTCAATAATTTGTAACTATTTCTTGCATAAAGATGTTAGTGTATAAGTTTGTGATATCAAAATCAACGAATATGGTGTTGTGTTGAATTAGTATATCTTTTATGGTGCTTGCCAATGTTCTAAAATTTTTTATTGTAAATATTGTCTTGTAGGTATACCATGAAGGACATACCAATTTCATTTAACGCCAAATTCGTTTCGTTTGATATCACAAATTTATACACTAACAATCCCATGCAAGAAACACATTTACAAACAACACTCCAAAATGAAACTTCCTGGCAGATTAAAACTGTGTGCCACACCAACACTCGAACTCAGGACCTTGCCTTTTGCAGGCAAATGCTCTACCAAATGAGCTACTAATGCACGACTCACGACTGGTCCTCACAGCTTCAATTCTGCCAGTACCTCGTCTCCTACCTTCCAAACTTCACAGAAGCTCTTCTGCAAACCTTGCACAACTAGCACTCCTGGAAGAAAGGATATTGTGCAGACATGGCTCAGCCACAGCCCAGGGGATGTTTCCAGAATGAGATTTTCGTTGTGCAGCGGAGTGTGTGCTGATATGAATCTTCATGGCAGATTAAAACTGTGTGCCAGACTGAGACTCAAGACTGGGACCTTCGCCTTTTGCGGGAAAGTGCTCTACCAACTGAGCAATCCAAGCACGACTCGCGACCCATCCTCTCAGCTTCAGTTCTGCCAGTACCTCGTCTTCTACCTTCCAAGCTTCACAGAAGACCTTCTGCGAAACTTGCAGAACTAGCACTCACAGAAGAAAGGTAGAGCACTTGCCCACGAAAGGCAAAGGTCCCGAGTTTGAGTCTCAGTGTGGCACAGAGTTTTAATCTGTGAGCAAGTTTCATATCAGTGCACACTCCACTGCGGAGTGAAAATCACATTCTGGAAACATTCCAAAATACAGAAAAATACTTATTACAGGAATATATGAGATAACATATCTTTTTTGTGGCATTCTTAATGTTCTACAATTTTAATTGTGTTTTTTTTATTGTTGGTATGCCACAAAAGACATACCAATTTCACATAACGCCAGGTCCGTTTCTTGTGACATTTCAAATTTTTACACTAAGTAAATGAGTTAAAAATAATTTCTGTATGCATATGTAAGTCATCTTGCCCACCCATGCAATACATAAGAAAATATGATAATAAACTACATAAAGCTGTAGCTGTTAGAACCTGTGCTATATAGATAAAAATAACACTATCAATATTATAATGTTCCTGGCTGGTGTCTGTGTAGAGCCTTTAGGAATTTTTGTGAAAATGCTATATGATAAACATGTTGTATATGTTGTGTATATATTTTTGTATTAACTTTGCCACGTAATATGTATTTTTCTACTGATTTATCCTAGATCAATTGTACATTATAATGATTTGATCTACTGTACAAATAATAATAAAAAGAATGAAGAAATAACCAACCAAACAAAGACCCACATATGTACCAATGATCTACATGGGAAAACTGTTAAATAAAATGAAAAATACTCTAAAACATACAACCATAAAACTAGCACTCAGAACGACAACAACCTAAATATAAAACTCCACTCTGCAAGAGCCAAAATACCAGCATACGCCAATCCAGAGACATACGTAAATACATGTGAGAATTGTAACAAATTTTACATAAGACAAACAGGACGAAATATTAACATCAGATTTAGCGAAAATAGTAGAGATGGTAATAGCATCCACTTGAGACTCCTCATGAATTTAAAAAAAAAAATCAAAACCATGAAATCGACAAAATCGAAACTGTACTTCAAATCTCACATATAACATTAAAAGGCTCACCATTAACATACTAGAAGAATTGTAAGTTTATGTAAGCATGAAGGATTATCCACACAACATATTAAACATACAAACTGACATCAAACAGAAATATCACTAGAAAATTTTACTGACAATAAACAAACAAAGATTGCAGAAACAACTAAATTATCTGTAACTCAAACAATACCACTGGGAATCTATAACCACTTTGTATTTATACAGCATTATTGAGAACTGTCAACTAGCTCTCAGATTTCTATATGACTATATTTTAACATAAAGAACAGCAATTGTTGACAGAAGGACTCATCAACAATTCTATATGCACACCTTGCCCAGTTAGATGAAAGTATAGGTATAGGACGAACTCTGTATAAGATATTGCAAAAGTAAATGAAATTTACCAAATGAAATTTTCACAGTTGTACTAAGGCCTATTGTACGAAGTATAGTAAAACTGTTGACAGCTAACTTGGAACATTCAATTTTAAATATTTTGTAGAACTCTTCACACTGTAGTGCTCATGCACAAAATAGTTATGTTTTACTTTTCATTTACAAACTAGGAATGATACGAAAAGTTCTTTCTCTCTTACGAAATTATCCTTAGCTAACCACCTTTAACTGTACATTGTCTGACCCCATCAAACTCCTATTCTCAGCAACCCTTTTGTCTACCTGGTGGTTGTTTAACCCATTATTTCGGTCATCATTTGGAAGTTTCCACCTGTGACAGTAGTTCTCCTTATGCTTTCATAGAAAATGTATTTACAAACACATCCTCGCATATCAATCATGCATAGTACAACCAATCCTGAAATGTTGAGGGGTTGTCCCATTTATCTCTCACATTGTAGTGCTAATTCCAAACTGCATCACTCTCAAAATTTCGGCTCTCTGGTATCCTTGCTCCCCTTCCACCTCACCTCCAAAGCAACTCTACGTCGCCTAATGGCATTTTACCATATAAATTAAGCATTAGTGGTTTTGTTCGCAGTTTAGCCAATTTGTCCCTTAAGGTAGACGAATCTTATGTCAGTATACCATTGGCAACAGCTCCCCTTAGCGGAAATTTTGTACCCATAAGTTTTGCCATGCCCTCCTGAGGGCATAATGTTCGGACAGAAACTTCTCTCACAGGTTTGTCTTGTGCCCTTGACCTACTTTAAACATGTCACAAACATCAGACTGCAGCTGCTTCGTAATCAACTCAAAGCATGTGTCAGCAGCTTGCTCTGCACTGATGTGACCTAGTGCTTGTTTATGCACCACTGCCAAACTTCAGGTATACTTTCCTAAAAAGATTCCGTCTTATCAGCCTGATCACTAACTTTAGGAACATGCTGCTCTTCCTTTTCCTACCCT
Organism: Schistocerca piceifrons; assembly: GCF_021461385.2. NCBI lineage: Eukaryota > Metazoa > Arthropoda > Insecta > Orthoptera > Acrididae > Schistocerca > Schistocerca piceifrons. The sequence continues at coordinate 773,869,637 of NC_060138.1, forward strand.
CATCCTGCTTCTGATGAGGCCACGCCAGACTGGGTGGTCCCCGGTCCACAGCCCTTGGAACTATGTTCGTCTGTACCATTTCTTCTACAACATATGCAACACAACTACCACCATCAATGGCTTCCAGCACATTCCCTGTAGTATCGAGAGTGAGATAATCATCTGCAGTTCCACTCTTCTTGACACAAAAATCGATGGCACTTGAATTTCTCTGTACGTCTGGTTCAGGTTCATGAGCCCTAAACAACATCCATTATCAGCCATTAGTTTAGATACCGCTGCACTTAAATCACCAGTGTCATATACACACGTTTATACACTCTCCTACAGCATACACTTAATTCTCATTTAAAAATGATATTGGCGCAGATACTTCTAAGCTAATCCTCTTATTGTCAACTATTTTAATATCCCCACACTGAGTAAAATCTTGGGAATTGGTGTTGAGAATGTTATGGGAGAGTGGTAAAACTTGTGATATTTTTACCACAGCTTGTTTTGCGACTTCGTTATCCTATTATCAAACAAGGAAAGAAATCAATACATCCCAATATTACGCATACTGACAACCATGTAAATATTTATATCATCCTGTAGTATAACATATTCATAAAATCATTGTGAGTCAAGTTTTAGTCCATTCTAACTTTAGCTTCATTCCATTGATCCTATGAATTCATCCAATGCAGTCTTCAAAGCAGTCATCAGTCAGAAGTGCAGACAAAAAGCTACAATTTGATCAAGCAGGATCAACAGTTAGTCAGAGCCTTTGGTCTATGAGCTGTCACTAACGCTTTATGGTTTCAGGTTTTTTAGATGCCTTTTAGATGGCGACGTTCACACATACTATCAACAGAATGAGACAGGACGGAATTAAATGGACTAAAACTTGACTCACAATGATTTTATGAAATACTCTAGCATCGTTGGGGGTTATGACATATGCATTGTGAGAAAGTACTATATTTTCAGCTGCCTATAGTTTTCAACTGAGCCTTAGAGTATAACACACATGTATGAGATGTTCTAGGAATAATGCATGTTTGCTGCTAGATTTTATTTTCGACAGTATCTAATGACATAGAAGTTTTAACGTATGTTATACTACAGGATGATATAAATATTTACTGGGGAAGGAAGAGCCAACCTGGATTTTCGTGAGAGGAGGGGTGGGGGGGGGGGGGGGGCGATGCCGTCGTGTGCTAATATAGGAAGTTAACCTATTTTCACCACGCTCCCTCAGGTTACAGCAGTGGATTTTGTTCTTTTGTTTCTTCTAAACTTTCATTTTATTATTTTGCTTTGCTGTTCGAGATACAATGCAAATTCTCCCTAACGACTTGGACATTTTCCCACCTAATTGTATGAACATTGCTGACTGGAGTTAAATTTTGACGTTGGTTCAAAAACTGAACTCTGTTCAGGTCTCCACATGATTGTATAACACTATACCACCAAAGGAAGTTCAGCATCGGTCTAAGTTAGCACAAATCTTGCATAGCAACATCGCTAAACACGGCTGTCGACACAGTTTTGCACTTTCAACCCAGATAATAATTGTGCATTGTAGACACACAATATTTGTGATCAAAGGGGTCATGTTATAGAGATGGAGGAAAGCAAAACAGTAAAACAAGCGACCTTCAAACTTCTTCCCATACAAAAAGGATCTCTTACTGGAACTCATACTGGCCCAATTTAAAGACACAACAGAGTGAGAAGAAACTGGTAACTTTTCATGTAAATTCATTTTTAATAAATTCCGAACTCATTGTATTGTGACTCCTGTTACCTTCATTTTCTGTTGATACTGAAACTTCTCAGTAGAGAAATTTTCCTCCTAAATTTATATATGTTAACTTGTACATGTTATCATACACCCTGATTAAATGTAGAATCATTTCTTGGTTGAAAGTTTAATGATAACTAGCTACGACGATTTCTAAATATCAAATGGTTCAAATGGCTCTGAGCACTATGGGACTTAACATCTGTGGTCATCAGTCCCCTAGAACTTAGAACTACTTAAACCTAACTAACCTAAGGACATCACACACATCCATGCCCAAGGCAGGACTCGAACCTGCGACCGTAGCAGTCGCGCGGTTCCGGACTGAGCGCCTAGAACCGCGAGACCACCGCGGCCGGCTTCTAAATATCTCTGCACTTTCGAAACCAAGAGATTTAATGGGAATAAGGATACAGTCGATAGCGCCTAAATCATCAGGTAAATATGCTACCTGTATCTGATAAAAATGACATTGGGTTTTCTCACATTATTTTCTCCCACTGACATTTTGATAGATTCCCCCTTTAGTGAAGCAAAGAAGGGCGATACCTTGTCCACATCTCTGCAAGCTGTTGTTACATCTGTTTCAAAGAAATCAGCAACACCGTCTGAAAGATTCCTGTGGAGTAGGATGTTAATGTTAAAAGTACCACGCACATTGAAGTCAGTTGCCGGTTTGTTTTGCTTGGTTTCAATAGATACTCTCTCGATGTTCTGTGCTCTTAATCTTAGTGATAATTGCTGCAAAGTATTTTTGCCCAAGCGAAATCTCAGCTTAAATGATTTATCATTTAATTCCTAAGAATGGAATGCAGCTGCCCAACACAGTACCCCAGAACGTTCAGAAAACGGAAAGTTTTTACGGTTTCAAAACAGAGTGTTGTTACAATTGCCTTTATGATCAGTACATAGAGAAAGTAGCATCAAACGAAAAATAAAAACAGGTTCGAACTTGTGGTCCTCTGCACTATAAGCTAGACTATACCTAGTTTTTTTTTCTGGGGGATGGAGAGGGGGGGGGGGGTTCGGGGGTTCATTATTGATCGTTGCTTTTGGTCTGGGCAGATGTTATATGACATTTATTCAAGTTCAGTGTTAATTCCTTTACTTAGTTTTTTAATTAGAGGAGGTTGCCATCCTTATGAACACGCTAAGCTACAGTGCCAGTGTTGAGCTACTGAAACAATAACAGATTTAAGCTTTGAAACACATTGCTATAGATAGTACATGTACTGGCTTAAGGTCACTTGCTAGTGAATCTGCTTCAAAAATTCGATTTTTTTCCGTCTTAAATCATTTTGCGAACAAAATGGTAGTTAAATGAATCGATTCGGACTTTGGGAACATCTTTAAAAACAAAGGTAAATATATGTCGGTATGCGGCAACGACCGTGTTTCCACTGCGGTCGGTCAAATGGTGTCATTATTATTTTGCCACTTCGAAAAAATACACTGCGTAATCGTTTTTTGAGTTGGCAGCCCTGTTAGCACCCACACTTTCCAATTCTCCTTTGTTTTCCTTTGTATATCTCTGGTTTTTGAGAATTGTTTGTGTTCAGACTTCTGTACGTTGTTGAGTTACTGGTCCTGTGTCTTTCTCGGAAGTAGTAATGCCTCCAAAAATGTGTTTTGGAAAGGGAAACCGTAAATTTAAGGTACTCTGTTTATTTCGTCGGAAAGGACAGAATGTAATTACATCCACAAACAAAATGGATGTAATGTCGACTCTACCAAGTGCCTCAAGACAGAAGCTAAAATATTTGAGTACCCAGAGTGACATTTCTATAGAACATGATCAAAACACTAAAATTGAATGTGTTTCCATAATTGCTGAATTGAGTGCTTTATGTTCGCTTCTAATGAATGCTGCTGCATGTGCACTTTGTGGAGAAGGTGGTATTAAAATGATTTGGAAGGCAGTAAAGGTGGCTACTAAGTTACAGGTGTTTTGTGATTTCTATGAGGTAACTAAAACTTGGTATTCTTCTGGATTGTGCAAAGGAAGAGTTATAACACAAATATCAGACTGTCATATGGAATGGGGTGTATTGGGAAGGATAGAAAGGCAGCTCAAATATTTAGTGGTATCATTAATTTGCCCCCACAAGATTTGAGAAGTACACACAGTTACTTCTTGAAAGACTTGGTAAAGTGAGTGCTGTGTCAATGATGAAAGCAGTAGAAGAAACTGTGTTATACAATTAAGGTGACACTGATATAGCTGTAGCCTTTGATGGGACATGGCAGTAGTGTGGTCACATATCATTGAATGGTGTTGTCACCGCACCATCCCTAGAAAATCGATAGGTGATTGACATAGAATGTATGACAAAGTACTGCCATAGTTGCAAAGGAAATAACTAGGATCATGTTTGTGTTCAGTATTTTTCTGGGTACAGTGGTGGAATGAAATCAGAGGGCATTCTCAGAATATTTCAAAGATCAGAAGAGAATTATGGTGTACGGTATGTGAAGTACCTTGGAGACGGAGACTCCAAAGGGTTTGCAAATGTGTTGGAAAATATGCCTTATGGAAGAACTGTAAAAATTGGAAAGTTAGAGTGCATTGGTCATGTCCAAAAGAGGATGGGCACACGTTTACGTAAGCTAATAAAAGATATGAAGGGGAAAAAGCTCAGTAATGGCAAACCAATTGGTGGTTGGCGTCGTCTTACTAAGCAAGAGGTGGACAAACTCCAGCTCTATTGTGGTCTAGCCATACGAAGGAATCGAGACAATAATGACCCCATGAAGAAAGCAGTATGGGCTACCTTTTTTCCATAAATCTTCTACGGTGACCATCCACAGCATACTCTCTGCGACAGTCGTGTAGACACATGGAATGGATACAAAAGCAATACCAAATGGTGAGACTTATGCATACCATCACTCCCTGCCATTTGAGGTATTGGAAGCAATTAAGCCCATATTCAGGGACCTAAGAGATGCTAAACTATTATCATTGTGCTTATATGGAAAGACACAAAATATTAATGAATGTCATATGGGAACGCCTGCCTAAAACTGTTTGTTGGTTACAGTACCATGAGATTAGGTGTATTAGATGCAATTATTTGCTTTAATGATGGGGCAGTTAGCATATGTGATGTTTTAGAGTTGTTGGGACTAACTCCTGGTTTCAATCTGAGACAAGAACTGATGGCAATTGATTCCTCGAGAGTGGCCGAAGGTGAATAATGGGTTCTTGATGCAACTAAAGAGGCCAGAATAGCAAAGAGGAGCAAGAAAAGGAAGAGAGAAGATGAGGTACACGCAAACCAAGAACATCATGCAACTGGAGGGTTTTAAGAACAACAGAGGTGACTAACAGATTATAAGCTCCCTTCTCCTTGGACATTATATGGGTTAATTAACTATTATTATGTTACAATCCTCTTGTTGTAGTTGACCGTGTATATCGAGACATCGTTCATTGTTAAATGCAATGGTGTGGTACTAACTGATGGGCACTCATTAAGAACTGGTAAAATTTAATTTATTTCCTTTATCACACTGCACAAACATAAACACACTATTATTCAATCTGTGTGCCACTACTATTAAATATAGAGATAAATCCTTTGCTACACAACTGCCTTTGGCTCACACAGCCTACACCTTCCACAGTCTCTCAACAACCGCCTCTGCTTGCAACTCCCAGATACTACACACCAGTACCCTCACATCCCCACCAAAACAAAACTAGAGATAGGTTACCTTTAGAGGGGACTCAGAAGTCCTAGCGAAAGTTATAAAATAAAAACTCAAAATTTGAAAATTACACTAATTAGTATTTCATGTCAAAGTAGTTGCAATAAGTATCTGACGCTGAGAACAAAGGACTTTCAAAATATAACTAATGTTGATTAACCTTATCTCCATGCACATAAAACATGATCAATGAATATAGCAATTTGAAAATTATTTAATGACAGCAAGAACTTTACACATAATTTACTAACTGTCTGTTAATCAGCAAGAAAAATGTAAAAACGATAAGATAATGTGACTGACAGCTTCCGTTTTGTTGGAGATATCAAGCATATTAGTAAAGGTTACTCTTAATTACACACATGAATCTCAGTAAAGAACATAATTGACACTAAGGAATCGAATCTGAATAAATGAGCCTAATTTTAAATAACCTAATACAAATGTAAAACCTATATATACAAAAGCATTGACACTATGCATCTGTCAAAACTACAGTTACAGGCATAAAACATTTTATCAATTAACTATTGAAATTTGTAAATTCGCATACAGCACACAGACTACTTACACAAAAATCAGTACATACCTTTAAAGAAATATTTTTCATTTACAACCAAGTTACATTGAGTGAATCATTTATAAACAAAAGACATTTTGTTGGCTTGAGCACTTTTCACACCATAAGGTAACATTAGGTACTCTGCTTTGGGGTCCTACCTATAAGCTGAGCAGAACTTCACACGATTTCACTAGGGGGAGTGGCATCGTCGCCGCTGAGGACTCACAAACACTATACATAACACAGCACATGTTACTCTGCATTTATCACTGTCCTATATGTTGAGCTGGTCGTCACACGCAGCTACGACATTTGATGCAAGGGAAGAGTGACATCGACGCCGCCGGAGACAGGAAGATCTAGGAGCTGTTGTTACGCCCACGAAGAATCGCCGCATTCCGCCGTACGGTTCGTCGGCGGCACGTTCCCGTTATGTTGACAAGTGCTGGATGCCAGTCAGCTGTTCGTGACGTCAGCCATCTCCTCCTCCCCCAAACCGTAGCGCGCCGGGCGTGGAAGGTCATTGGCAGGCAGGCATGAAAACAATAAAATAACATTACGGCAGCATGAGGTAACAAAAGACTAATGCGATGCACGCTTAACTGTGCACTGTTGCCTGCTTCCTGAAAACAAAAACACACGCTCCAAGCGTCGCTTCGTTGTCCACTGCTGCGCCTGTCATAGGACATAAGAGAAAGTCACATGATATCAAACACAGAGAATAAAATGCACTCACTTCAGCTACCGACTACAGTCTTCAACATCTCACAATAGCTACCGACTATTGTCCAAAGGTTTGTCCAACAGTAACGTAGCATATTTATAACTGAACACGGTTCACTAATTGACACTTCTTTGTGATAGTTCAGGACGCTTATGCAACTTAATGTTCTCAACATGTTGTAGGCTATGATATTTGCCAGATTTAATCAGTTCTACCTCCACTGAATTCGGGTGAACCAGCTTTCTAATCTTGAATGGTCCTTTGTAATAATGACTGAACTTTTTTATTTCCTCATTCACGCTAGATGACTTCATGTGTGTCTGAATTAGGATCAGATCTCCAACCTTGTAGGTTTCACTATTTTATCGCGGGCTTGCTTCCTTTCTTCTGCTTCTCTCTTCACTAAAGGTATTGCATACGATTTTCTGCGAAATGGTTCATGTTCCTTGACTTTAATTTTGCCAACACATCCTTTAATTAATCCAGGTAATTTTGAAAACAGGTCAACTTCGCGTCTCAGCACTTCCATTAATTCCTCCCTTTTTGCTTCTGTCAAGTTCACTGACGTCTGAATCTTGATTCGAATACCAGTCAGAGCATCTTCATCATTATTCTTCTCTCTCAGATCAGGGTCTTCCTCAGAATCATCATAAGTCACCAGTTCCTCTTCTCCTTGGAAACGCATTTAGCCTCATCTTCACGCACGCAGTGAACTTATTTTCTTCATTAATAAATCCTTTAAACATTATCTTGTTCTCGACATTATTTATTCTCATCCGCAGTCAACCCTTGTGAAATTCAATACTGCACCTCATTTCAGTCAACCTCTCGATTCCAAGAACTAATTGGACATTAAGAGATCCAACAACTAATACGCTCTGCTCATACTCATCTTCTTTGATTCTAAACTTCAATAGTGCTTGACCTTTAATGGGTTTGCTTCTATTACCTACAGCACTGACAATACGTACGCCGTTCACGGGGAATGTTGGAAATGCCACCAGATTATTTAATTATGAAAACAGATTTTCTGAAATTGCACTCGCTTCGCTCAATGATTCTAGTAGTGCGTCCACAATAATTCCGCATACCTCCACCTCTACAAAAGGCATTAAGATTTCTTAATCATTATTTTCATCCTCTCGATACAAATTGTCTTTAATATCATCTACTCGTTCACACTTTATTGCGTTAATCGCTACATCCGACCCATTTCTTGTAACTTGAGTTTCGGAGCGGGTCGTCTTCGAAACTTGACTTAGTTTACCGGTTCACGTTCCTGTGGATTACGCTCGGGGCTCCTTTCTTGTTCCAGCGATCGTTGTTGTCTTCTGTTTTCTTCATACTGTGATCAATCTGAGTACTGATTGTAATTAAATCTGTTTGGTGCGTCGTACTCATTTCTTCTTTGTTTTCTGTCCCCTCTTCTATCAAATCTGCTTGGTCTTCCATTAGTCATAAATTCTTGTCGCGGTGGGCCATTACCACGCGAATGACGATCGTCATTATTTCTCTCACGCTGTTCGCTTTCAAGTTTAAGTACATCAATTCTATCTTTCATTAGGCAGATCTGCTCCGTGTTCAATTTTGGAGTGTATGCTAAATTTTCAGGTACCGTGAAAGGTAGCTTCTGTATCAAAATTAACATCAATTCCTCTTCATTGACTGGATCATTAAGATAGGCATTGTCGTTCCAAAATTTCTGCATATATTGACACATTGTTCCATTATGTCTTGCGTAGTTCAGCGGTGTAAGAATCTTTGATTTTACATCCCATTGTTTTTCTCATGACCAAAATTTACTAAAGAATGCAGATTCAAATTCTTTGTACTGTGAATAATTTTCTGAAACACTGGTGCCCCAGATATGTGCTTCGCCTTTCGTGTGGCTAATGCACATATCAATTTTTACGTTCCGTATAATGTCTTGAAAACGCGTGTTTAAATTGCTTAATAAAGACAACTGCATGGATAACTTGTTTCGGATCGTAATCTTGGAAGTTGCGTACACTCAATCCATTATCTACAATAACTTGACGTACGTTAACCATACTGTTATGAACTTTGAATAACGCTGCATTGATTTCCTGATGTATAAGGTTTTATTGACATTGTTCAATCCATTTTCGGATGACATTACCTTTTAGCGAATTTCGCCTATTTCGGTACTCAGTTCAGTATCTTGCGTCTGTACACCTTGAACTAACTTAACAATTGTTTCTTCGTTGCCTTTACATGTACTCTTAATTTTAAAAATTTCATCGTTTTGAACCTTAACTGTTTCTTGAACTATGTTAACTAACGTGCTCGATTGTTTACCTTGTTCATTAACTTTTGTGTTAAGATCTTGCATTTTATTTTCAAGTTATTCATGTTTGGTATCACCTTCCTTTTGGAGCTCCTTATGTTTCTGATTAAGTGAATTATTGAGCTCAGTTCACAAGTTAACCATTGCATTTGATAAATTCTTTATTTCTTCATTGGCGTTCCTACTTTCTTGTTTGGTTTCTGTCAACATCTCCACTATCAAATCGTTAGTGCTAACACTCGTTCCCATTCGTTGACTACTCAGTGGTGTTGAACTAGGCGTCGTTGAATCGAAACTAACTAACCCACTGTCTTCCATTACGTTAAGTGTGGTATTCTCAAGTCCAAACTCGCATTCTACATTGACTAAATTATTAACTTGTCCCTCCTCATTAATAACATCACTGTTGTTTTGCGTTGTGTCCGCCATGTTATTAATGTTCACAAAAATCACTGTCTGTTAATAATTAGCTCTAACACTTAATTTAAAAGATCATATTATAAATATTACAGCCTCTAACATAGTTCAGAGGTCCTTTCCTAATTTCTCCTGTGCAACGTGGAAAACAATTAGAAATGAAGCGCCGTGGTCGCAATTAGCTGCTTCACTCACCATTTGTTGTGCCGTCTTCTCCGACGATCCGAAGATTGTGAAGGAATCGCCGTCTGACACATGTGTCACCAAATATATGATCCCTACTCCTTGGAGATTATATGGGTTAATTAACGATTATTATGTTACAATCCTCTTGTTGTAGTTGACCGTGTATATCGAGACTTCATTCATTGTTAAATGCAATGGTGTGGTACTAACTGATGGAGACGCATTAAGAACTGGTAAAATTTAATTTGTTTCCTTTATAACACCGCACAAACATAAACACACTATTATTCAAACTGTGTGCCACTACTATTAAACATAGAGATAAATCCTTTGCGACGCAACCGCCTTTGGCTCACGCAGCCTACACCTTCCACAGCCCCTCAACAACTGCCTCTGCTTGCGACTCCCTGAGCCACTGGGCATTGTCGCCCTCCAAAGAACAACTTAAAGGTACTACACACCAATACCCTCACAAGCTGAAAGGTACCTTCCAACTGAATCTCTCAAGAATCACTTTTTCTGACATGTTTATTTTATGTAAGAAAAACTATTTGAGGTAGAGGTCTGAATTTTTTTGTGATATTTCAGGCTAGCATTCGGAGAAAAGTATACCACAGACACCAGCTCAATGTCACCAGGAGGAAAACTATACCCTTAAAATTATAAAAAAATTACCTTTATTTTGATTGTCTAATTTGTGTATTCATAGTATAAAAACTATTGATTGAAATCATTTTATTGTAATCTACATTTTAGATAACAAAGCCATAAAAAGAAAAGTAGTTAATAAGTCTATAGACTTCAAACTTAGAGTGGCAAGAAAAATTTTAAATTACTGACTGACATAAATGTTTCTATAATAAAGTTTATATCAAAGCTGTTCTGATTATTCTTATACTAAAATCTTCAACCTTAAAACATTTTCATCCTGATAAAATTTCTTTGTATTCAGAGTTCACATTATTAGTTAGACCCTCATAAACTTTATGAAAATTCTTACTGTTTTTCCAGCCGTTCACCGACAAGTTATCTTAATACGCTCCACTCAACAATGTGCGTGTAGTTGTCATAACAGTTTATGCATATGTTTGGTAGTAATTAATACACATTGTATAATTACTGCAACTCAAGCTAAGAGAGCACATTTAACAGAAGTTTAATCATTGCAATGTGCTGTCAGAATCAGCATACTTAACAAAAACTTAACACAAATACTTCGAATTTTCCTTTCTTACAAGCGTAGCGCTCGGTTGATAACAATTCCCGCAAACGTGACGTCGTTTTTACGTAACACAATAACGACGACACCATGAGCGGCTATCAACTTTTGTTAGCATTCGATACAGGCCTTTCAGAAGATTTTATGCTCGCATACTGGAGATTTAGAAAAACACGTCTTTCTTGGAATGATTTATTACAGTTATTGCTATAATAAAATGCCACATATTGATTTATTGACGGTTAATGCCTTCATATAAGAGTGAGTTATTGTCGTCAATGAAATACAAATTAAGACTGAAACACACTTGTTTTATAGTTTGCAGTGTACTGTTTCAATGTAACGGAACACTGACAATTTTTCACAAACACATCTTAATTATCTTTAAATGTCACTTATGGGCGCATCAGCAAGCCTTCAAGGTAGAATATGATAACCAAGACAGCAGTTAAACATAACATGGTTAAGTGACAGTGTAATGAGTAACGTCATGGTTTCTGGAGTCGAAAGTTGTTGGCTCGTATCCTGTTGCATACATTTTTCATGTTAGCGTTATTAACATGTTCTGTTACTTTCTTAAGAATGTTATAAAATGCCACTTGGATGCCATTTAAATTCAATCTGATATGAGGACGAAAGATAAAATAAATGTTTCCGAGCACAAGGTTAGGCAAGAAACATGACAGAGGACAGCTTACATTGCTGGAACTGAAAAGAGCAATATTTGACTTTATTTCCGAATATGTGCCGTGTTTTGAATGTGTAGTTAGGCAGGAACAAAAGATGACAGTTTAAATGGCTGCGAGCGAATCGAGGAGCATTAACAGTCACATTCTTCCTTGTCACAAGTATTTCACTGTTTATTTACGAATGTTTGGCGTTTTCCGAAGGTGTGGTTACGCAGGAACCTAAGATACTGCTTTGATTGCTGCGACAGAAACGAATAGCAATAAAATTTCACCAATATTTGGCTCATTACTTCCAAACATATGGCGATTTCCGAGTGTGTGGTTAGGCTAGAACCTAGGGGTACAGTGTTAAATGCTGCTACTAAAACGAGCTGCAATGAAATTTGTATTTTTTTTCACAAATACTTGGTATTTTTATTTCCGAATATAGAGCGACTTCCGAGTAAGTGGTTAGGCAGGTACCCGTGAGGAGAGCTTAAATTGCTGCGATTGAATCTAAGAGTAATAATATTCATATTCTTCCTTGTCACAAAGTCGACAGCCGATCACGCGGCCATCGATACTGCTCGCGACGTCAGAATGAGGTCACTTTTGCGGGAATTGTTGTGGATCGAGTATTACTCTTCTTACAATGCCACTGATTGTCCATAAAGTTACTTCAGGTCTCTAAAGGCCCCCACACACGTTACTGCATGCTTGACAATCAAGCTTGCATAAGCGTGCACAAATTCCTCACGCCTCCACGCGACTCAACCACGCACGTGCAAGCATTAGTTTGTTTACATTGGAAAATGTCGAGCACAGACGACGATGCACTTGCTGTTGCAGCTTTATGCTTTTTTACGGATAAAAAAAGAGGAAACGCGATATGTAGAGTAAAGAGTGGCTTTAAAAACGAAACTCGTATTCTCATACAAATTTACAGAGTGAATTGAAAATATATCCTCGTGATTGGCATGGTTACCTCAGGATGAATGAGGAAACGTATTTGAATATTTTGTCCCTCGTGACATCTTATGGTTTAACAACAGAGGATTCTAATATGCTACCATTGCAAACGTCTACTGCAGGAAACATTCCACTTGATGCTAAACATGTGAGAGAGGAATTTGTGAATGAAGGACAAGTTCCTTGGAAACATAATTTTGTGCATTAGCACTAAAGAAAAATGTAAAAGAAAACAATGTGTTCTGCATTATAGTATAAACAAATAAAAGCATAGGCATGTATCTTAATTGTAACAGTGCTACTGTGACTGAATACCAACACCAACCTATCTTACTTACTCTATTCCTTGTAAATTACTCGAAGAGCATCTTGGTGTCTCCTGTTCATTTAAAAAGCTGAAAAGATCAAAGTACCACAGAACAGGTCTGCAAACTTCGTCTGCTGCAGCCCCTGATTTGTAAGTGCTGTAACGTTTCCTTTTTTCTCGTCTGTAATTCGTTTGTAATGTATTTATTTTCTTAATAACAGCGTCTTTAGTTGCTGATGGCTCTATTTCTTTGTACTTTGTGAGAAGCACCTCATATTCCGCGTCTCTTTTCATTTTATCGTGATATTCTTTACTTTTAATATTCCATGAACATGGGTGTCTTTCGTAGCACCTAATAAATTCCTCCAATTCCCGGTCCGACATCAGAATGAAGAAGGAAACGACACAAAACCTAAATAAACGAGTCCTCTCCACAGTCTGTGTCCGAATGACGGATGTGTGCTTGTTCAAATCTCCCTAGTCTAGGCACACACGAACACGCATGGATACGCTTGGAGGCTTTCACAAGCACGCATAATCGAAATTCGGTCAAGCATCAAGGTGTTTGTGCAAGCCTGTTACTTGCGCTAATTTACCCTACACACGGTCAAGCAATCATGCACAAGCACTCTTGCACAAGCGTGACTGTGAAGCATGCAGTAGAGTGTGTGGGTGCCTTAGGTATTGTTAGAGGAGATGAGTTATTACCTGCATTCATTACGTACAAAGCGGATATGTTGCTTAACCTAATCTTACAGATTGAGAATATATTTCGATCTTCAGCAGTGTAGGAGTGGCGTAGTCACATAATTACTTGTTAGTAACAATTTTTTATTATTATTTCGCATTGTATTTGCACAAAACAGAAGCAGTGTTTTGTAATGTCACTACATTGTAAACTAAGATTACATTTGATCACGATTTCGATCTGCGAATTTTCGCCAGAGTTGATGCTACTTCATGGCGATATAATCTATGGTGAACGTTTATACAACGCAGATTTCCGAATTAAGGTTGATCTGAGGTCATTTTCAGTGTTAACTTTAGATCAAATACTTTTTACAATCTGCCCTTGGATAAGATGAAAACAGAAACTGTGTACTATTACCTTACAAATATTGTCTGATATGTTCCTATCGATTGTATTTTCGCTAGCTAATAAAATGTTGATATTTTTGGATACAAATGTTCTGTTGTTCCTCTTCTTTGCAGTTGACAATACAATTCTTTACAGTATCAAGAACATCTGCTACGTTGCCCATTAACAAATTTTATCATTGCAGATACTTTAATTATGATGCTATATTTCGACGTTTTGTACCGCGAAAGGGATCTCAAAACCTCTCTCTCACAGTGTCTAGTTGACGTTCAATTTCGCGTCAAAACACTACCAATATTTGACGTTGACAACACCTTTCGTTCCACTGACGTCTAGTGTGAGTCAGCCTAAGGGAGGATCAACAACAAGAAATCCGCTACAAAACGTGACTGTGCGTGACGTAAAGGGTTGGATTTTCACGTTAGCGGGTGACGACCCTGTACTCCTTCTCCATCCCTCTCAAATCATTGACCATCGTCAAAGTCGAAGCTCCCTCTCCTCCTAACCCACTCCCCCCCCCCCCCCCCCGTCCCCACCACACCGCACCGCACCGCACCACCAACGAGAAAAATTTACGTTGCCGTCCGGTTGTGTTCCGTAGGCGGCCGATATGAAAATTGCCACTTGAAATCACAGTCTAATATAACAGTCGCGACACTCACTGCTGTAAAAGTTGTTGCCGTTTGACAGATGGAGCGACACTAGCGCTCCAAGCGGTAGGTAAGGTGAACGTCAGACGCGTCGTAAGCATAATGTTTGTTTACATCCATTTCCTACGTAATTTCCGCATTATTTGAGTTATTTTCTTGCCTCCAAGGGTTTGTGTGGTATCAGAAGGCATATATGTTTCTAAAAATGATTCTAAAATAAGCGCCAGCACGGACAAAAATCATGAATAGAGTGGCAAGCTACAACACATTCGTGAAGAAACACTTGTGACATTGGACAGAATTGCAGCTTACCACGTTCATACCAAAAGAATATAAACACACAGATTCACATGTCAGAAGCACAGACATGTACCTCTACTTGCAAAAACGATCGACAGCTCGTTTATCGTTCTGTAGGCCTACTGCGTTTGTTTGTCATTTTCGCCTGTTGCCGCAAGTACGACCTTCATCTTTTTATTATTCTAAGTGGGACAAGCAACTGCCAAATAGTGGGAAGAATATCCTGAAAACACTATAATGAGCTGATTACACTACATTTCACGAAAAACCAAATATTTGTATAATTTTCAAACAATCTGTCAGTGAAGAAGGTGCTGACAAAATAATGTCATCACACGAAAGAAGCAAGGGAAATTAAGTGACTAACAACAGAAGTGAACGAAATACATACCAAAGAAATCAGCAGCCCAAATGAGCCAACTTCTTCAATTTCTTATTTGCTTTCTTGTTGTTAGAAACTACGTCTTGATTCCAATATTTCAGCCTGTAAACGAGTCTCACTTTAACAAATAACTTGATTAACAGCAGCTTAGTTTCTTCACAACATCCAGGAGGAAAACTTGGGACAGCCATCAACAAGTTCACATATAATTCACCACAGTTTTTCTTGTGAGAATGTTCATCAAAAACTGAAGCCATCTGATTTTCACAATCCCTAAAAAATAAACAAATATTTTCACTGCAAATAACCAAGCTTCCAAAATTGTCTTCGTAACTTTTGAAATGGCAATAAAATTTGTCATTTGCATCTAAGTCCTGGCTGTTGTCTACAAGTAGATTCCTGCACTTGACACAATTATGTAAAGAAAAAAGTTTCTTCAAGATGTAACCAAACACATATCTCATACTGTTTTGTTCTCCAAGGTCTGCTGGAACTTCCACATTTGGTAGCTTTGTTGCAGAACTTGTATCACTACTGCATAACAACTGTGAGACCTTTAATGTTTGAGCAGATTTCATGTCCAGTATTGCCTGACCCCAGTCAATTCCTTCACAATTACTGCTTGCCACATTAGAAGAATTTATCAGTTTGCTTAGTGTACAGTTGTTAAATGCAGCACAAAACTGCCTTGGAGATGGGTTGCTGCAAAAACCACCTCTTTGCCTTATAGTTGAAAAAAAGTTTTCCAATGTGTCTTGGTTAATTTTACGTGAGAATAAGTACAATTTTGTTCCAGTCAGTACCTCGGCAGCAAGCATTTCCAAAGCACATATATTGCTTAGAAGCCCCTTTACACATTTTATCCTCAGGGAGTAATCTTTTCCATCAGAGCCTACAAATTTCCAAGAGTGAATCCATGGCTTCATCACATGTAGAACATCCAGATGCTCTGAATCACTCCTAATACAGTTCGTTAGCTGCACAGGCCCTTTCACACTGTATGTATTAAAGATATCAAAAATGTCATTAACTTTCTGACAAAAGTCTGAAGTGCCAGTTGCAGATAATGGCATACTACCACAAAACACAAGTGTGTCAATACCAGCTGCCACTGTATGGCTTAACACACGAACTGCAGTACCTACTTTCATTTTTGAAAAAGCTGGCAGTTCGACAGCTTTTTTAGTCAGCTTGGGAGCTAACTTGTATTTCCTGTGCAAGTCATTTGAATAGAGCTGAGAAATGTCCTTCCAAGAAGCAGTACCAACCAAACCATCATCTGATGTATGAATTATGTCATACCTAAATAGGTTGTTTCTGATGCTCTTAAACAAATGTGGGGTGTCATAGAAGAAATAGATCTTCTGCTCCTCATATACCAAACTTGGATTGTCTTGTGTAATTCCCAGTCTCTTTCTCCAGTCCACAAAATTTGAACCCTGATCAGTCACACAGGTCTTCACAACCAAGCCAATTTCCTTAAGTCTTTTGACTACTTCATAAAATATAGCAGTCAAATGAATAGCTCCCACTGTTCCTTTACAAAAACAGTAAAGCAATGGTTGTTTGAAACATGAAAAAATGCCATTAATCATTATCACCAACACACTGTTGGCAATTTTAGCTGTGCGTGTAAACCCCAAGTCCTCAAAACCAATAACAGTGTCAGAAGTGCTGTCATATGTCAAATTTGCCATTAGCGACATTTCATCCAATGACATATTCACAAGTTTATCATTATCAGAAAAATGTTGCACCTTTTGCTTTAAAAGATGGAATATATTGTCACTTATCCCACATTTTATTTGTATGCCTTCCACATACCTTTGTAGTGTACGCACTGATGGAAGCATAAAACATTCTGATAAAAACCTGTATGCCTGAGTGCTGTAATATAGTAAATTTAGAGCAAACAGCTTATTTTCGTCTTTCCATCTTGCAGCACGTTTCTCTTTCAATGGCATGCTAATCTGGCTTAACAACAAGTCAAGGGCATCTTTTTTTAAATATCGGGATCCTATAGTCTTTAACATTCGTTTGTCCTTGTTCACTTGCTCCTTCTGATACAATTTCTGTCGCTGTCTGTAGGCACTTTCCTTGTCCCGTAATAGTTTCGCTCGAAGTCTAGCGATTTGCACATTCTGACACTTCACACGCTTTTGCAAGACACGAACAGCTGCACTTAATCTAACCACTTCATCGTCAAAGCAGGTCTGTGTTGACGATTCACACGAATCTGGCACTGATACATGGTGAGCTGAACCAGCTGCTTCTGTGTCATAGGACTGTTTTACTGCTTTAGATTGACTATCGAATCTTTGTGGCAGTTTCCTCTTCATCGTCAGCTGAGGTGGCTTATTTGGAATGTCAAACAGGGTGGGTACTGCATTCCACACGAGTTTGTTGTTGTCTGCGTTCATGAACTGGTTTTGTTCGAAATGTAGCGAACAAAACCTAATATTACTATACAGGTACACTGGGTCTTTCTTCATGAGGTCTTCTCGCCTGCTATTAACAAGCCATTTTCTGCTCCTAAAACGAAACAATCATCATTTATACACATATAGTTTGCAAGTGAATCCTGACGATACAGTTTAGTAACATGATGGTTATACCTCTCAGGATCCTTAGGAAACCTAAAAAAAGACAGCTTTGGTGTCTTCTTTCTGTTGTTGGTGCAATTTATTGCGCTACAAACGCTCCCGCCAGTAAAAGCCATTGTAAAAATCAAAATAAACAACCACTATTCTCCTTCACGATCGCGCCGAACTCACAGTGTAACCTACCAGCCGCTTGGGGCGCTGCTGGCGCTGTAGGCAACAAAATCGAGGCGAAGTGTCGCGACTGTTATATTAGACTGTGCTTGAAATCATGGAGGCAACTCTCCATGCTTGAAATGCATTTGTCGAACGTTTTGACCTTCCGTTCCGTGAATCGACCTGTATAAAGCCTGAGCATAGTGTAGTAACTTCGTGCTTTGTTTTTTGTCTTTGCTGAGTTGCTAAATAACAAATGGGATTGTAGGGATCTAGGGAAGTTCAATCAATGGTTTGTAAGTAAAACGAAGTGTTTGCGTCTTTGAGTGGTTTTCGATATTGCACTGTGTATGACGTTGCGAATTGAAAACGATGGCTGGTGAAGTTGTTGTGGATGCATTGCCATACATTGACCAAGGTTACGATGAACCTGGGGTGCGAGAAGCTGTAAGTGTATTTTGAGTATCAGGTTAACGTGTAATTAGGCTATAGTATTTTAGTTTCAGTAGTAATGCCCTGCGATTTCGTTTTCTAAACAGGCTCTGGCAATGGTTGAAGAAGAAACAAGACGTTATAGGCCTACGAAAAATTATTTAGAACATCTACCGCCGTTGAATTTGACAGCTTTTGAGGTAAGCGGTAGATGATATGTTTTCTTCGTTGGTTTAACAGGCTGGTGGAAAGATTCTTAAGTAATTATAAACCTTCTGATGACATTTCGGCCGTAGAAAGCCTTTCATCCTTATAAATCAGTCGTCATTTGACGTTGTTAGTAAATAATATCGAAAACTACTGGACTGATGTAGTTCAAATTTTTAAACGATACTCATTCAGGTCGACTATATGTTTTTCTAAACAGTAGTTCATAAGTTTTCTGTTACAACCGGCTGTGTTGTAAAAATGCGCAGTTACGTTCTCGCAGACAGTTTTAACTGCGATAGCAGTGTATGTAAATAATTAGAGAATTGTTTCTCCCATATATCCTTTTTTCCTCTTGTGTAACGTTAATCAAAAACGGTATACTCATGACTGTGCTGTTTTGTTTTCTTGCTCGCCGTTGGATTACCAGAAAACAGGAAAGTTGTATTTATGGGTTATCGACATATAATTAGAATACTGCTAGGATTTCCATGTTTGCTAGTTCATATAAAATTGCAAGACAGTGGCGGATTCTGCCCAGTCAGGGTCCTGCACACAACAAAAACTAGACCCCCTTGATAAAAAAGGAATACAGTAGTATATGCCAAACTGCCGTGATTTAGAGCCGTTTGCACATTACTTTTATGTTGTGCGAGCTTGGCATGTGAATCTTGAGTGGAATCTTCCAATGTGGATTGTAATTCTGTATTGTTTCAAGCCAGTGCTTCCTTAATTTATGTAATTAATGATTGTATAGTAATGATCAGAGGCTCCTGGTTGCACTGCTTTCAAAAATTATTAAATGCATTTTACGCGAAATGTGATTTCTTAACATTTATGTACCATATAGTTCATGTTGTATAGCAAGATTTTTACCAAAAAAGTATTTCAAACCCATTTATCTCTGTGCAGAAACATCACAAAATCAAATGAAGTTTCAAAGGCCTTCCTGTTTCTGAAGTACAGGGTCAGTCTGAATGATTGATTGGGATTCAAAGCACTGTTTATTGACAAATATATGATTTACGAAGATGGGTGATGCATGAAAATATACTCACAAAAATTTAAAAAAAAACCTGCCTCGTGGTTTGCATGGGCGCTAGAAGACAGATCTGTGATGGAGCCCTGTGAGACGGTAGAAATGCAGGAAGAAGAGTTTTTATGATTAGACTATGTTCGTCGGTTAAGTGTGTTCATTGTGCATTTGTACACAGATATGACAAAGCTGCATCTAGTCACCAGTGCATTTTACGTTGGGTTTCCCAGCTTCATGATACAGGTTGTGTATGTAAAGGCAAAAGCATAAGGTGACTGCATGTCTTGGAGGAAATTGTGGAATGCGTGAGATGGAGCTTATGTGAAGCCCATTAAAAATCGACCATTTTAGCAAGCCACGGACTGGGCAGTGCAGAAAACAGTGTGGAGTGTTTTGCAGTGGCATTTACATTTCGAACACTACTGCTTGCAACTGTCACACCCGATCCCAGATGATTATGCCAGCCAATTGTAGTTTTGTACCTGGATGCAGCAAGCTATGGAAAATGATGGTGACTTTGTAGGGACATTGATATTCAGTGATGAGTTGACTTTCCATCATTCAGGAAATGTGAATTGTCACAATGTGAAAGTGTGGGGTACCAAATTGAGTCTGTGTGGGTCAGAAAGGGATTCACCAAAAGTGAACACCTGTGCCATATCCAAGGCAAAGGTGTATGGCCCCTTTTTCTTCATCGAGAATATAGTGATAGTTTCTGTGTATCTGGATATGTTGCAGTTGTGATTGTTGCCACGACTGACTGCTGACTCCTCGACTTTCATATTTCATTAAGAGCTGGCTCCAGCTCACTGGAGCACACTCATCTGCACCTATGTCAACAGAAAACTGACAGATCGCTGGAAAGGATGTGTTGGCCTGAGTGATGTTCCTCTCTTGCGACAGCTCCCCCCCCCCCCCCCCCCCCCTTCCAAATGTCATCAGATATCACACCATATGATTTCTTCCTGTGTAGTTATGTTAAGAACAAAATTTATTTGCAATGTCCACAACACTGCAGCAAAGAATCCCTGCTGCTATGATGGAAACTGATAAAAATGTGTCAGTGAATGCTACGGATGGGACTGTATTACCCTTTGGATGTGCTAAGGGTCACCAGGGACACACACATTGAACATTTGTAGAACACACCTGAATCTTATTGAGTGTCCGCACCTTTTTCATGTATTGCTCATCTTTGTACATCTACGTGACCATTTCCGTTATCTCGTCTATTGTTGCAAATCTTCATCCTTTCAATGGGGTTTTCAACTTCGGAAATTAAAAAAAATCTGCAGGGGCCAGGTCTGGAGAGTACAGGGAACGAGGCATCACAGGCATTCCTCTTTTAGTGCAATAATTGTGCACCAACAGGGAGAAATGTGTAGGTGCATTGTCGCAATGCAAGAGCCTTCAATTTTCTCACTACATTTCAGTCCATTTCCTTCTCACATTATCTCGCAGGCATTGCAATGCATCCTGATAGTAGCATCGATTAACAGTTTATCCCTGTGGCACGAATTCATGATAAACTAAGCCTTCAAAGTCAAAGAAAACGATCAGCCTGGCTATGGCATTTGACCTGACGAGGTTTTGTTTGTCCTGGAGAACCATTGCTGATGCATTGTGAATAATGAACCTTGGTCTCGACATCATAACCATAGACCCACATCTCACCACCAGTTATGATTCTCATAAGAAACATCTTGTTCTCATTTGTGTGATAAAAAAAGATGTTCACAGATTGTGAGGCAGAGGTCTTTGTGGTCTTGGCTCATGAGCTGTGGGATGGACTTGACAGCAACACAATGCATTCCGAGGTGGTGTGTCAGCATTTCATGACATGATCCAACTGAAATGTTATATTCTTCTGCAATCTTTCAGCAGACAGTGTTTTGATTGGTACCACAATTTTGTTGACATTCCTGACATGAGCATCCTTGGTAGATGTCCGAAGGGCATCCTGGAGGAGGTTCATCTTTAACTTCTGTCCAGCTATTTTTAAACCATGTGATCCATTTGTAACATCAAGTACGGCTTAAGCACTCATCACTGTGGGCTTCCTGCATCATTTGGTTTGTCTCTCTCAAGGTTTTCTTGACTTTCATACGAAATGTAATGCAGATGTGTTGCTTCTGTAACTCTTGCTATCTCGAAATTCGCGAACTGTAAAAACACAGTGTTCTATTATAGAATCCCACACTTTCATATTGTGACAATACACAGCACTGAACAATAACTAATGGACATATAATGATGAAACTTCCGGCAGTTACACGTTAAATACAGGCATGTGCAGGGATACCAGCCGTGTTTCACTCCAACACACCATTGGTGCAAAATTATGAACGTTTTGGAATTTTTTGAATAGGTGTGACAGTCCTGGGAAGAGAAGTCATGCAAAGAGCAATTAAGAGCACATATTCCAGTTGTCAGCTTATTGTTTCTCCCATTGTCACCTAAGTGTGGTTCCTGGGTTCTGATTGTATTCCCAATTCTTTCAAGAGACTGGCAGGAGTCCACCCATATCATCATACGAACTGTAAGTAAGTTGAAGTCTGAAGTAGAAATTAGGGGAAGTTTGACAACACCATGGAACATGTGCCTGAAACATAGGCTCCCCAGGAGGATTTTGTATCGTGACAAGCATAAACATTAGGACTAATAGTTTCCAAAATAACTAAGACTACAAAGTACTGAGAGAAATCTTTTCATTTTGGTGAAATCGACCAATAAAAACATAAATTTGAACTTTATTTAAATTTTGTAAGTTTGTCATTTTATTCTACGTATCAAAATAAGGTAAAATACAGAATTAGATTTTTGGGACATTTGTTTCTGAGTTATTAATTTTTAGGGTTTACAAAATTGTGCAGTTTTTGTCATATTTCGAATCCTTAAAAAGGCTGTATCTCAAAGTATTTGATGTACGGGCCTGAAATTTATAGTGTTTCATTCAGTTTCGAAAAACTTTAAAAATATTTGCTGCTTCACCTTATTCATAAAAATACTGAATTTTCCCCATACCAAAACTTTTTTGGGTTCCGAAAATTACAAAATCAGACTTTGAAATAAATTTTATTTTCCTGCCATTTGCATTACAAATTCAACCCCAACTGCATGTGATATGGAGGCAGTCATAAAACTGTAGTTAAAATTAAATTGTTGTTGTTGTGGTCTTCAGTCCAGAGACTCGTTTGATGCAGCTCTCCATGCTACTCTATCCTGTGCAAGCTTCACCATCTCCCAGTACCTACTGCAACCTACATCCTTCTGACTCTGTTTGGTGTATTAATCTCTTGGCCTCCCTCTACGATTTTTACTCTCCACGCTGCCCTCCACTACTGAATTGGTGAGCTCTTGATACCTCTGAACATGTCCTACCAACCGATCCCTTCTTCTAGTCAAGTTGTGCCACAAATTTATCTTCTCCCCAATTCTATTCAATACCTCCTCATTAGTTACGTGATCTACCCACCTAATCTTCAACATTCTTCTGTAGCACCACATTTCGAAAGCTTCTATTCTCATCTTGTCTTAACTATTTATCGTCCACGTTTCACTTCCATACATGGCTACACTCCCTACAAATACTTTCAGAAATGACTTCCTGACACTTAAATATATACTCGCCTGACACTTCAGTCTATACTCGATATTAACAAATTTCTCATCTTTAGAAACGCTTTCTTGCCATTGCCAGTCTACATTTAATATCCTCCCTACTTCGACCATCATCAGTTATTTTGCTCCCCAAATAGCAAAACTCATTTACTACTTTAAGCGTCTCATATCCTAATCTAATTCCCACAGCATCACCCGATTTAATTCGACTACATTCCATTATCCTCGTTTTGCTTTTGTTGATGTTCATCTTATATCCTCCTTTCAAGACACTGTCCATTCCGTTCAACTGCTCTTCCAGGTTCTATGCTGTGTCTGACAGAATTACAATGTCATCGGCAAACCTCAAAGTTTCCATTTCTTCTCCATGGATTTTAATTCCTACTCCAAATTTTTCTGTTGTTTCCTTTACTGCTTGCTCCATATACAGATTGAATAACATTGGGGATAGGCTACAACCCTGTCTCACTCCCTTCCCAACCATTGCTTCCCTTTCATGCCCCTTGACTGCCATCTGGTTTCTGTACAAATTGTAAATAGCCTTTTGCTCCCTGTATTTTACCCCTGCCACCTTCAGAATTTGAAAGAGAGTATTCCAGTCAACATTGTCAAAAGCTTTCTCTAAGTCTACAAATGCTAGAAATGTAGGTTTGCCTTTCCTTAATCTATTTTCTAAGATAAGTCGTAGGGCCAGTATTGCCTCACGTGTTCAAACATTTCTACGGAATCCAAACTGATCTTCCCCGAGGTCGGCTTCTACCAGTTTTTCCATTCATCTGTAAAGAATTGGTGTTAGTATTTTGCAGCTGTGGCTTATTAAACTGATAGTTCGGTAATTTTCACATCTGTCAACACCTGCTTTCTTTGGGATTGGAATTATTATATTAATCTTGAAGTCTGAGGATATTTCGCCTGTCTCGTACATCTTGCTCACTAGATGGTAGAGTTTTGTTAGGCCTGGCTCTCCCAAGGCTATCAGTAGTTCTAATGGAATGTTGTCTACTCCCGGGGCCTTGTTTCGACTTAGGTCTTTCAGTGCTCTCTCAAACTCTTCACGCAGTATCATATCTCCCATTTCATCTTCATCTACATTCTCTTCCATTTCCATAATAATGTCCTCAAGAACATCGCCCTTGTATAGACCCTCTATATACTCCTTCCTCCTTTCTGCTTTCCCTTGTTTGCTTAGAACTGGGTTTCCATCTGAGCTCTTGATATTCATGCAAGTGGTTCTCTTTTTCTCCAAAGGTGTCTTTAATTTTCCTGTAGGCAGTATTTATCTTACCCCTAGTGATATGTGTCCTTACGTCCTAACATTTGTCCTCTAGCCATCCCTGCTTAGCCATTCTGCACTTCCTGTCGATCTCATTTTTGAGACGTTTGTATTCCATTGATTTTTAATTCAGCACACGTAAGTTTGTTTTAAAACTGCACTAAATCATGCCATATAACAATTAACATAATTAATGTGCTGTAAGGAGCATTGTCTTTTT
Source organism: Schistocerca piceifrons (assembly GCF_021461385.2). Taxonomy (NCBI): domain Eukaryota; kingdom Metazoa; phylum Arthropoda; class Insecta; order Orthoptera; family Acrididae; genus Schistocerca; species Schistocerca piceifrons. The sequence continues at coordinate 773,894,473 of NC_060138.1, forward strand.
TGTTTAACTTTTTGTTTGTTCATGTTTATAGAACAATAGAACATATGTATTATTTATATATATATAGTAAAACCATTCATTTCTGCTGATAGTATTTCGCTTCAGTAGAGATGAATTGTTGAGATAAAATTAGCAAAGTGCTGGAATGGCAGAGAGAGCTGGTTACTGCATAGACTATCTGATTAAGCGCATGTACTCAGGTGATAGGAGCAGAGAAGTGCCAGTGTCATGATTTAAAATGCTTAATATCAGGTCATAGAAGTGTAAACCTCTTCATACTCAGAGATCCGAACATCAACACTCTACAGTCTTCACGATTGCCAGGAAAGCAATTTTTTTACAGATTGGATTCTGTCTTACAAGGCTGAAGATCTACATGGACTAGTGCCCACTAGAATAGGTTATTCACACAATAGTTAAATAGAGCGTGTTATAACAAATTATAACCACATTGTCACGGCAGACATCATGAACGGTCACCTCTACCTCCATTTAGGTCACACACTAGTGCTGAAATGTAACACCAAATTCAAACCAAGAAAAATGTATGAAAACAAGACAATACTATCTGCAAACAACATTACTAAGCTAAGACATAGTTTAACTCAGGAATCTTGGAATCAAACGATGGAAAATCCAGGATGGAATGTAACAATATTAGAGAAGGAAAGTTGCCACTCACCATATAGTGCAGTGTGGTTTCAGTTGTCCGCGAGTGCAGACGCATGCGTGCATGCGCTCTTTTTTTTTTCGTGTTTGATTCCCCCCCACCCCCACCCCCCCAAAGAAGGCTTTGGCTTAAAACTTTGTGTGTAACTGTAACTGTCTTTTTGTTGTGTTTGTCTGCATCTCAATGTGTCATCTTTATGGTGAGTAGCAACCTATCCTTTCATGACATTGTTGATATTCCAACCTGGATTCCCTTTCCAGTTAGGAATGGTTTTCAATTATCACTTTTAGATGCTATTGAAAAGAAATGGCATACATATGAGTCTAATAATGAACAGAACTGCAGTAAGCATTGATGATGTTCTGCAGCTTCTTGACAACCACGAAACAAAAAATTCACAGGATTACATGAAAATTTTCCATATCCATTGAAGAAATGCAAACATGAGCTAGTGGAGCCATTGGTTCACTTACTAAACTTTGCTCTCAAAGACAATGTATTATCTGACAAGTTGAAACTGGCAGTAGTCAAATCCTACACAAAACGGGGAAAGAAAGCATATTCAAAACTACAAACCCAAAGCCTTAATCTGAAAATTTAGTAAACTGTTTGAATAAAGTTAAAATTCTTGGAATATATTATTAGATGTTTTCCAGCATTTTTTTCAGAAGAGGTAAAAGCACCTTGTCAGAATCGGTAAAATTGGTCCAGTATGTACTTAAAATAAATGAAAAGTTCCAAGCAGCAAGAGTATTTCTGGATCTCTCAAAAGCATTTGGTAGAGTGCATCATAATGTGCTCCTATCAAAAATTGCAATGAGTGATGCCACTGGAAAACTTATGCAGTTCTGGAGACATAATTTAAAGATAGACAACAATGTACAGAAATTAGCACTCATATAGAGCATTTGATCAGTCGTTTTGCCCTTGTTCTATTTGCTGTGAATGGAACAGTAAAGGAAGTGACCAGTAGTGGTACTGGGTACCCTCTGCCATGCACTATAAGGTGACTTGTAGAGTACGTATGTAAGTGTAGTTTAGAAACTCATGCAGCTAAAAATATGCACCATCAAAGGCCCAATAAACCATCACCTTTACCCACAAAACCAACACCACCAATAAATAAAGATAAATGCTTACCAAAAATCAGCTAAAAATTGAAGAAGGTAACAGTTACACCAAGAGATCAGTAATCAATCTCTCATTCCAGTGGAGATTTTGATGTTGAGAACATTGACGTCCTCATGGGGAATCTGCCCTGTAACCTCTTTTTGTAAACAACCACCACCACCACCACCACCACCACCACTGAGAGAGAAGGGAGAAGAAATCTTACACAGAGCAGTGTTTCTTAGAGTTCTGTATTACAGTGGAACTTTAACAAATTCAGATCGCATTAGGCAGAATTGAAGTCCTTAGCACAGGATAAAGACATGGTCCCCATTGTTGGGTTTGACCTGCCACCAATTTTCATAAGTCTCCAGAAGTGTGTTTCGTGCAAGGAGGGTTGCCCAATGTGATTTATGCGCCACCCTTGTATTTTTCCATTTTTGCATCCTTCCCCTTAATACCGTAATACATCCAAAACCCAGCACTGTAGCCATCCCGTTGTGGTGGGGTCGTCCGGTACCTCTGACCATACAGGAATCGCACTGTTGGTGCCTGAACGGAAAACTCCCCATGTATGCCAAAGAGAATGTGCCCATTGTGACTGGGGCAAGGGGGACTCTGAGCAGCGATTACTTGCCACGTAACTGCCTCTCAGGCTGGGTGGTGCCCATGGAGAGAGCCCCTGTTTGGAATAGATGGCACCATGGCAGATAAACCACAAATGAAGTGGATGAAGTTATATCGCTTGGTGGCCATACGGCTCCAGCAGTCTGAGCAGACAGTCCTGTTTCATTGTAGAGAGAAATGACCCTAAAATGTTCTCTTCCCTGGCTGTGTTGTGGGAACAGCGTAGAGCCAAGTGGCAAGCAGAGCCGTAATACCCGCAGTACTTGGTTTGAACAAGGACTGATGGCGAATCCTTATTGTCCACAAAACCCACATTGTTTGTGGAGAACTGAAAAGGCAAGTATTACCTTGATGGCATTGTGTGACTGAACCAGCCACAGTTGCTAAACATTTTGTTCTGCAGTATGCTCAAGCCATAGTGTCTGAGAATCATCAACCTGCGTTGTGTGTTCTAAAATGGGGTGGAGCGAAAGAAATTATCTTTTACCACGCACCACTGGAGCCATATAATGCTCCATTCAGTGAGTGGAAATTTGTCATTGTCCTAGCCCATTCCCCTGATACAACCACAGAGGCAGACCTTATCTACAACAAAATGATAAAGCACCTACCATTAGATTGTCAGCGTCATACCCTTGCCATCTTTAACCGCATCTGGAGCGAGGGCGAGTTCACATCACAGTGATGAGAAAACATCATTGTCCCAGTACTGAAACCAAGTAAGAATCCACTAGAGGTGGACACTTATCAGCCAGTGAGCCTCACAAATTTTCTTTGTAAGTCGGTTCAACGTATGGTGAGACGGCAGCTGTGTTGGCTTGGAGTGGTATCATACGTTCTGGGTTTGAGTTGGTGCTTCCCAGAGAACGAGGTCCCTCAAGACTCTGTACTGAGTGTGTCTCTTTCTAGTAGCCACCAGTGGTCTAGCAGCAGCTGTGGGGCATTGGTATCCTCCTCCTTGTATGTTGATGATGTGCCTCTTCTATTGCTCCTATGGTGTAGGTGTCACTGAACCTAGACTGCAAGGTGTCATAGGAAAGGTGCAGTCATGGGCTCTCACCCATGGCTTTAGAGTTTCAGTTACCAAGACTCGCGTAGTGCACTTCTGTCGACGTTGTACCATTCACACACAGCCGGAACTTATCAATGACCAACTACTCAATGTGATAAAGACTTACCATATTTTAGGTCTGGTCTTCAATTCCCCATCTTTGCCAGCTTAAGCAAAACTGCTGGCTGCACGTTAATAACCTTCACTGCCTGAGTAACACCAGCTGGGGTGCAGATTACACTACCCTTCTTCCTGACACAATCCAGTCTTCATTATGGGAGTCTGGCATACGGTTTGGCATCGCCCTCAGCATTGTGGAAACTGGATGTCATACACCACTGCGGTTTGACTTGCGACAGGAACCTTAGAAACTAGGTTCCTGGTCATGTAGGCTTTGCTTATACTCACATGGGACGTACTGAACTGCACTCGTTATCAGATAGCTATAGTATTTTCACTGCGTAATTGATGGCCGTCTCGTGGGCATATCCATTCCTGTGCTGGTAGGTCCTTTCTCATCTGCAATGACTGCTTGAGCAGTTTGCAAGCTTTTGACCAGTGCTACCCTCGCCATCCCATGGTCATTGCTGTACAGGATTCCATGTATGCCCTTCAACAGTGTGTACACTCAGTGACCTTTGTCTGGACCTCAGGCCATGTTGAGATCACAGGGAATGAACTTGCTGATAGCTTGGCCAAACTACCAGTAAACAGACTCTCGAGATCAGCATTCTGGAAAGAGACCTCTGATCGGTATTGTGCCTCAAGTTTTAGGCACCTGGAATATAGAATTGCTTACTCTGCCTTCACCAAACTGACTACGGGTGATAAAGGAGACTATGAATCTGTGGAGGTTCTCCATGCAGGTGTGTCACAAGGACTTCACCATTCTTTGCTGGCTCCATGTTGGCCATATTTGGCTGACTTCTGGTCATCTCCTCTGTAGTGAGGACCCACCCTATTGCCATTGTGGCTCCAGTTTGATGCTGGTCCACATTTTGTTAGTGCCCCTGCCTAGCCACTCTGTGGCGGACTCTTAATCTTGTGACTCACTACTCTTAGTGTTAAAGAGACGATGCCTCAGTGGCTGATTCAGTTTTACATTTTGTTCATGAAGTGGGGTTTTACCACTCTTTAAGGGAGGACCACTTAAACTTATTGGCCCATTGAGGAATTGGCAGAACGCTATGTTGCCTCCTATGCCCAGACGAGGCTGCAGCTGTCTGGTTTTTGTAGTCCACCCCACTTCTAATTGTAATATATTAAAAAATAAATGACTTAATAAGTAACTGATTGAATATTAGTAACTGAAAATGAATCGAATTTGTTTAAAAATGTCTGCTTGTGCATCGGGTGTCCTTACAATTTTGGTGAAGATGCAGGCAGCTAAAGGACTGAGTGGGCACTGGCACTTCTCATAATTACAAAACAATTCACTTCACATACTTCAATAAATAAAAATCCTTTATATTGGTCTTCTATATTGTATTATTCATGCACATTTAAATACACTTAGATTGCAGTACTTTTGTTCTACAAATGCACATGCTTCTCTTATGAGGAAAAAACCTTGACTATGTTCTACTACTAAAAACAAAAAACAGTATATCAAAAGATGAATGTGAAAAAATTAATTCATTGGTTTTCACTTAATGTCTCTCTAACTTTTTACTTTGTCAATATAATGGAAGGAAACATTCCACGTGGGAAAAATTATATATAAAAACAAAGATGAGGTGACTTACCGAACAAAAGCGCTGGCAGGTCGATAGACACACAAACATACACACAAAATTCAAGCTTTCGCGACAAACTGTTGCCTCATCAGGAAAGAGGGAAGGAGAGGGGAAGACGAAAGGAAGTGGGTTTTAAGGGAGAGGGTAAGGAGTCATTCCAATCCCGGGAGCAGAAATATGTCTGCTTGTGAGTGTATACCTGTCCTTTTTTCCCCCTAAGGTAAGTCTTTCCGCTCCCGGGATTGGAATGACTCCTTACCCTCTCCCTTAAAACCCACTTCCTTTCGTCTTCCCCCCTCTTTCCTGATGAGGCAGCAGTTTGTTGCGAAAGCTTAAATTTTGTGTGTATGTTTGTGTTTGTTTGTGTGTCTATCGACCTGCCAGCGCTTTTGTTCGGTAAGTCACCTCATCTTTGTTTTTATATATAATTTTTACTTTGTCAGTATTTTATCCTTGCTTGTTCTTCAAATACTAACTTAGCGACATCCTGGGCGTCTACATTATGTTCCTGTACGTCACTCTGCCTCTCTCTCACTTTCCTTCCCCCCCCTTTCGCATAATTTGTTGTGCTTGTTCTTCATCTTTTGTCTCTGTGCGCTTCTCTTGCCCTGTCTGTGTCTTGAGCTCCAAGGCAATCTCCGAGTGGAGTACCTCTCTTAGTGGTGGGGGCTGGGGTGTGTGTGTCTCCTTATTTCACTGTGCTGCTTTCAGGGGCTTCCGGTTGCTCCCTAGATGGGGTGCCTTCCCTGCATTTTTCTTTTTCTCCCTTTCTTCTTTTTGTCCCTTAACTCAGCTTCGCTAACATTTGGTAGGCCTTGGGGTTTTCTTCCCCTGGGTTTTGTGCACTAGGCTCTCTCTGATCTACAGTCATATAGACCTGTCTGTTTTAGGAAAAAGGTGCTGGTGAGCTAGTAGTCTGGCCCAGCCAACCAACCAATACCTGTGGTTACATTACAACCTCTATATGAAGGATGATATTACTGGATAATGGGCTAAGGGTGGGGTGGCTTTTTCTGTTGGTGACATATACTATATCTCTCCAGTCTCGCTTGCCATTGAAATTCAAGCAGTTGCAGTGGAATTTCTCACAACTGTTAATATCATGATGTGTCCTTACCTTCCACCATACTGCCTGCTGGATGAAGATTCACCAAAAGAGATTTCCAAGGAACAATGGTCAAGTCACCAAGACCCTCAATCATAGAGGATGTATGCCTGTTGAATTTTGGTCAGATGATGAATTTTTCTACAGCTACAGGCAGTCTTCAGCAATTGTCCTTTCCTTTTGCTGCTCTCCAGTTATCACAGACTGTTCAGTGGGAAGTGGTTACAGATTTGTATTCTAGTGACAGCTTTGTAGTATGGATCCACCTGATTAGTAGGTAGCAGTGATAGGAAGGGAACCACAAGAGTGGATGCTTAAAATGGCAAATTGGACACTATACAGCCAGAAGGCTTACTTGAATAAAAGGAAAGTGTCCAGGATCTGATGGACCATATTACCTCAAATGGCCAAAGGCTCTGTAGCAAAATCTATCAACTGTTTCAGAAGACTACCTTCCCTGTGTAGAATGGAGAATGCCACTAGGCAGTTTGTGCAAATGCAGAGCTCTACAGAAATTGAAATATTATCTAATAAGAGAAAAGCTCAGCACTTTCAAGATTTTGAAAGCAAAAGCACAGCAAATGATTAAAGAAAGGGAGAGAAACTTATGGAAGGAAATTGTGAATTTCATTAACCAGTCCACACTGACTACACAAATTTGGGAGTCAATAAGGAGAATGTAGGATACGGGCATTACAGCTCCCTTTACACTTACATTGAGGAATGTGATCTTGGTGTACTTGCCTAGAGATGTGGCTCATGTAATGGCTGTTCTCCATATGGGAGATGGAATTGACTCTGTCCATAGCAAGAGAAACTGCCCAAAGACCAGATAAGATTCCTTATGCCATGCTTGATCATCAGTGCCCAGGAACTGAAGACACATTCCTATCTTGTAGCAATAAAATCTGGTATGATGGGCAGTACCTAAACACATGGAGGAAGATAATATTAATACATTTGTGGAAACCATGCAAGGATTGTACTAGTCCTAACAGTTACTGGAGTGTAGTTATTAACAGCTTTAAGGAAAAGATTCTTGAGCAAATGGTGAACAGCCACCTAGTGTGGCTCCTCAAATTCCAAAATCTCATGTGGAACTACCAGTACCACCTTGGTAATTTAATTCAACTGGATAAGGTGATACAAGGGTATTTGTTACATCAAAGTAATTGATTTGGTGTGTTTTTTGACCTTAAAAAAGTGGATGACACCGTATGGAGGTATAAAATCCTTCACCATGTTTATGAATTGGGTCAACAGGGACATCTGCCAATTTTTATTTCGTCCCTCCTTAGCAAACAGTGCTTCTACTATCACGTTGATGATGTCCTGCCAGGTTGAATTATTCAAGAGAATTGAGTGTGCTTTCTGTGCCTTATATTTGACATGGTGTTAATGTGGCTACTGTACCTAAAAGACCTACAAAGATTGACCATTAAATCAGTCAACATTTTTATACATTTCAGCAGAAGGGCATGAGGTGAGGTGCTGACAGGTTCCATCTCCTGCAGTTTTGTAGCCTAACTAGGCTAGGGCCACATGGTTTATGGATGAGCTTGTGCCTCCTGCTTGAAGATGTTAGAACTATCCATCATGAAAGTGTTAAACTGTCAGCTGGAGCCTATTGGATCAGCCTAGTTTAGAATCTGTGTGCAGAGATTGGTGAAATACCACTCCAAAGTTAGTGGTGCCACTGTATGGCAAGACAGGCTCTGAAAATGTTAGCTTTGCATCGTGGTTATTGGGTCTTGAGTGTTTTTTACTGTTGTTCACAATACCTCTGAGCTGTGGTTGTCCTCCCCAGAAAGTTGTTTGTACCATTGCATCAGTCGTTTGCATTTAGTGCAGTGCAACATATGAACTTGGAGCGGATGTTCAAGATATGGCCACATGTGACATAGCCATTCGGAATACATGCTAAACAATGTCTGCTGGATCTGAACGTGTCCAACATCAGAATAAGCAGCCAAGGATTGAAAAACTGCTCTGGCTCACTTACTGCCGTACAAGCAGTTCAACAAGTGACTTACAGAAAAAATGATTCAGACCATCCACAATGTCTTACAGCAGATCCAAGCCAAGGCAAGGTGGCGGTCTTCTGTTGGGCACCAGGACATGTCGGGATATGGGAAAGTGACTGAGCAGTCTAAGAAGGGTTTAGAGGTGGGTGTGTAATCTGGTGTGCCATCCCCCAGCACACTATCACCTCATTGTCTGACAGAAGAATCATGTGTCAGTGGGAAAACGAATGGTTGGAAGTGGCAAACTGTTGACAATCAAATTGACTACTGAGGCTTGGCAGACTTTTAGCCATCCAAACCAGTGGAAGTACGTGATGCACACCCCGCTAAGAAAAGTCACTGTCCATTAACACACAGTGTCTACATCCAGCAGGAAGATCCACAAATATGTGAAGTTCTTAGTACACCACTTTCAGCACAGGTTGTTTAACTAGATGTGTTTTATATGCTGACATACAGGCAACTCTGTTTGTCTGGCAACCTGTCCTCCTCATTCACCACCACCACCACCACCAGCAGCAGCAACAACAACAACAACAACGCTAGTGTAACACGTGTTTACAATTCTGTGAAAAGTTGGGCATCATCTCTAAAGTGTTGGGCAGAGGAGGTCAGTGAGCTCTGAGTGGATATTTTGACCAGGCAATCTAATACTTCTTATTAATTGATTTTAACTGTCATAATTCAGTATATTGTAAGAGTAGCTTTTACAATTGATAGGTGGATTAATACATTATAAGTAACTTAGTTTGTGAAGACAGACATCCTAACACCTCCACTACCACCACTAAAGTCATGTGCTAATGCCAAGTGTGCTGGTGACTGTGCTATTGAGCACCTCAAATCCATTACAATCATCAATAGGGTACTGTTCTTTGACACTGGGGGACCTTCTCCAGCGTGATGACAGACCAGTCCACAGTGCTTGTGGCATACCATTGTCAGTAACTACACGTTACAGGAGCACAGCAGTTTTTCTTATAATTAGTTGTCATTGTTTTAAATGACAATGAGGTGAGTTTGGGAATGGTTTTAATTTTTTGTGTAATGCCTGGACTCCTGCCAAAATTACTCGATAGATAATTTTAATCCATTTGAGTTACTGGCTCGTTCCTTCCCAGTTGGTGATCAAATCAGCCACAATTATCTGAATCATAGTTTTACAGCTCTCTCTCTCTCTCTCTCTCTCTCTCTCTCTCTCTCTCTCTCTCTCTCTCCTGCATGTCCATTTAATTTGTGATAAGATGCACCGTGAAGGAATTATCCAAGTGGTACGGAAATCCATGGATGTGATGTACATGTACAGATAAACAAATTATTACCATTTCAGAAAAATTGGATGATCTATTTAAGAAAGATATTCACAAATTGAGCAAGCCAGTAATGTGTTAGTCCACCTACAGCCTTTATGCAGGCATTGACTGATGATAGTTGTTGGATGTCCACCTGATGGACATCGTGCCACGTTAGATTGGCACGTTAGATTGTCAAAATCCCAAGATGGTTGGAGGACCCTGCCCATAATGCTCCAGACTTTCTCCATCGGGCAGAGATCTGGCAACCGTGCTGGACAAAGTAGGCTTTGGCAACATCTGCATCTACATGGTTACTCTGCAATTCACACTTAAGTGCCTGGCAGAGGGTTCATCAAACCATTTTCATACTACTTCTCTACCGTTCCACTCTCGAATGGCGCATGGGGAAAAGGAACACCTAAATCTTTCCGTTCAAGCTCTGATTTCTCTTATTTTATTATTATGATCATTTCTCCCTTCATAGGTGGGTGTCAACAAAATATTTATGCATTCAGAAGAGAAAGTTGGTGATTGAAATTTCATAAACAGATCTCGCCGCAAAGAAAACTGCCTTTGTTTCAGTGACTGCTACCCCAGCTCGTGTATCATATCAGTGACACTCTCACCCCTATTGCGTGATAACATGAAACAAAATGCCCTTCTTTGCACTTTTTTGATGTCCTCTGTCAATCCTCCCTGGTAAGGATCCCATACTGCACAGCAATATTCAAGCAGAGGACAGACAAGTGTACTGTAGGCTGTCTCTTTAGTGGGTTTGTCGCATCTTCAAAGTGTTCTGCCAAAAAAGCACAGTCTTTGTTTTGCCTTCCCCACAATATTATCTATGTGGTCTTCCCAATCTAAGTTGCTCGTAATTGTAATTCCTAGATATTTAGTCGAATTGACAGCCCTTAGATTTGTGCGATTTATCGTATACCCAAAATTTATCGCATTTCTTTTAGTACCCATGTGGATGACCTCACACTTTTCTTTGTTTAGTGCTAATTCCCACTTTTTGCACCATACAGAAATTCTCTCTAGATCATTTTGTAATTGGAATTGATCGTCTGATTTTACTAGACGGTAATTACAGAGTCATCTGCAAACATTCTAAGGGGGCAGCTCAGATTATCACCTAGATCATTCATGTAAATCAGGAACAGCAGAGGGCCTATGACTCTACCTTGCGGAACGCCAGATATCACTTCTGTTCTACTTGATGATTTACCGTCTGTCACTACAAACTGTGACCTCTCTGAGAGGAAATCACAAATCCAGTCACACAACTAAGATGATACTCCATATGCAAGGGATTTGATTAATAGTCGCTTGTGAGGAATGGTATCAAAAGCCTTCTGGAAATCTAGGAATATGGAATTGATCTGAGATCCGTTGTCGACAGCACTCATTACTTCATGGGAATAAAGAGCTGACACTGTTACACAAGAACGATATTTTCTGAACCCGTGTTGGTTATGTATCAATAAGTCATTTTCTTCAAGGTGATTCATAATGTTAGAGTACTGCAAATTGAGGTCAGTGATATGGGTCTGTAATTCAATGGGTTACTCCTATTTCCTTTTTTTAATATTGGTGTGACCTGTGCTACTTTCCAGTCTTTAGGAACAGACCTTTCATCAAGTGAGCGGTTGCTAAGAAAGGCGCTATTTTTTCTGCATACTCTGAAAGGAACCTGATGGGTATACCATCTGGATCAGAGGACTTGCCTTTCTTAAGTGATTTGAGTTGTATCGCAACCCCTAAGATAACTACTTTAATGTCACTCATGCTAATAGCTGTTCTGGTTTTGAATTCTGGAATATTGCTTCGTCTTCTTTCGTGAAGGAATTACGAAAAACTGTATTTAGTAACTCCACTTTAGTGGCACTATCATGGTAACATTTCCATCGCTATCATGCAGCGATGGTATTGACTGTTTTTTTGCCACTGGTGTACTTTACAGATGACCAGAATCTCTTTGGGTTTTCTACTATATTTTGAGACAATATTTCATTGTGGAAACTATTAAAAGCATCTCGCATTGACGTCCACACTAAATTTCGAGCTTGCATGAAACTTAGACAGTCTTGGGGAGTTTCCGTTCTTCTGAATTTGGCATTCTTTTTTCGTTGCTTCGAGAAGACAAGGAATAGAAACTCTCGCTTTGTGTGGGCGGGCTGTATCATGCTGAAATGTAAACCCAAGATGGTTCACAATGAAGGGTAACGAAATGGGGCTTAGAATATAGTCAATGAACCACTGTGCTGTAAGGCTGCTGCGGGTGACAACTAGAGTGTGGAGTAAAATGGCATCCCAGACCATCGCCCCTGGTTGTCAAGCTGAATGGTGGGCGATAGTCAGGTTGTTACCCCACTCCAGTTTGGAGTCTCCAGACACTCCTTCAGTCTGGAATCTCTTTGACTGGAGTGTAATTGTCTTCAGTGCTTAGCACAGCTTCCATTTGAGCCCTGATGACCAGCGATGATCTGTCAGTCAATGCCAAGCCAAATAACTGCTTGCATAAGGGCAAGAGGTGCATTATTGACTTGCACATGTTATGCTCTTTCTCTTGCATAAATCATCAGACTTTTTTCTGAAATTGTAAACATTTATTTATCTGTACATGTACATCACATCTACCAATTAATGTCCCATTTCAGTAATTCTTTCATTTTTCATCTTAGTGTATTTTTTCCAACTGATACTAGTATTTCATTTAATCAATTATAGCTGCAAACCAACTTCATCTTGTTCTTGTTCTCTCAGTAACTGTATCTTCATTGTTGTTTAAATTAGGGGTCAGCCAGGTGTGAAGCATTAACACTTTTATTCAGTTTTCCCATTTCATTTCTTACTTTGTCATGATTATATTAAAATGTGATGAAAGTACATGAAATTGTATGTACACACACACACACACACACACACACACACACACACACACACACACACACACACATGCAACTTTTATTATTCGTTTTAATATACCAATAAGCAAATGCTTTCTGTGATGTCTTTGCCAGACACTCTATCAAATCTGTAATATTTGCCATCGTCCTAAGAAGATTGCCTAAGAGGAAAGTATTTGCAATGCAGCCAATCAAAAAGAGAAATATCGTTCTGTTTTGTCATGAAGCCACTCCTGGATGATAGCTGCGTATTTGCTTTGTAGTCAGCCTTACTGAAGCTGCCACCAAATCATACTCACAAGCTATGGAAACATAGCAATAAGTTTTAAAATGCATCACTTAAAAAAAAATTACTGTGATGTGTTGATATGTTGATTAATTTTGAACAGTGTTGTTACATGGCAAAGTCTAGTTCCCACATATCAGCTGGATTTTTCAGTATGTCACTGCTTTCTTGCCCATAACAATACGAGAGAAGGAAAGTTGCTACTCACCATGTAGCGGAGATGCTGAGCCGCGATAGGCACAATAAGTCACAGAATCATAGCTTTCGGCCATTAAGGCCTTTGTCAGCAGTAAACACACACACACACACACACACACACACACACACACACACACACACACACACACACACACACGCACACAAGTGCAACTTGCACACACATCAACAGTTTCAGAGAGCTGAAACTACACTGCGAGCAGCAGCACCAGTGCATGATGGGACTGGCGACTGGGTGGGGGGAGGGGGAAGGGTAGTATGGTGGGAGTGGAGGAGAGTGAAGTGTTGAACTTTAGACGGAGGGTAGGAGAGAAGGTGCGGAGGGGGTAAGTAGTGGAAAGGAGAGAAATAAAAATAAAAATAAAAGAAATTAAAAGACTGGGTGTGGCGGTGAAATGATGGCTGTTTAGTGCTGTAATGGGAACAGGGAGGGGCTGGATGGGTGAGGACAGTGACTAGCGAAGGTTGAGGCCAGGAGGGTTATGGGAATGTAGGATGTATTGCAGGGAATGTTACCACCTGTGCAATTCAGAAAAGTTGGTGTTGGTGGGAAGGATCCATATGGCACAGGCTGTGAAGCAGCCATTGAGATGAAGGGTATCATGTTTGGCAGTGTGTTCAGTTACAGGAGGGTCCACTTGTTTTTTGGCCACAGTTTGTCGGTGGCTGTTCATGCAGACAAGACAGCTTGTTGGTTGTCATACCTACAAATAATGCAGTACAATGGTTGCAGCTTAGCTTATAAATCACAAGACTGGTTTCACAGGTAGCCTTGCCTTTGATGGGATAGGTGATGTCAGTGACCGGACTGGAGTAAGTGGTGGTAGGAAGATGTATGGGACAGGTCTTGCATCTAGGTCTATTACAGGGGTATGAGCCATGAGGTAAGGGATTGAGAGCAGGGGTTGTATAAGGATGGACGAGTATATTGTGTAGGATTGGTGGACCGCAGAATACCATGGTAGGAGGGGTGGGAAGGATAGTGGGTAAGACATTTCTCGTTTCAGAGCACGACGAAAGGTAATCTAAACCCTGGCGGAGAATGTAATTCAGTTGCTCCAGTCCTGGATGGTACTGAGTTATGAGGGGAATGCTCCTCTGTGGCCGGACTTTGGGAGGTGGGGGGAGACTGGAAAGATACGGCACGGGACATTTGTTTTTGTACAAGGATGGGAGGATAATTACGGTCAATGAAGGCTTCAGTGAGACCCTCGATATATTTAGAGAGGGAGTGCTTGTCACTGCAGATGTGACGACCACGGATGGCTAGACTGTACGCGCGCATGTGTGTATGTGTGTGTGTACTGCTGACAAAGGCCTTAGTGGCCGAAAGCTATGATTGTGTGAATCTTTTTATTGTGCCTATCACAGCTCAGCATCTCCGCTATATGGTGAGCAGCAACTTTCCTTCTCTCGTATTGTTACATTCCATCCTGAATTTTCCATTGTTTGACTTTATTGTCCATGATCACACAATGTGATCAGGACTGCCATACTGTGCCCTGGCCTCTGATGCCGTCAAACTCCCTACTTTTGTAACAGTGATGTCACATTGTGAGGCACAGCTGATGAATGGAGTTGCTGGACTCAAAGTGAGGTGGTTCAGTTATCCATTATTGTTGTTGAATTGTGTACTATCATTGGCTATTATAGAACAAATAGTGAAGTTCCTTGCATACTGTCAGTTGGAACATCGAACAGCACAGTCAAAAAAATTTATTTGCTTTAGTCAATAGTCATGCATTCATTTTGTCTAATGACTACCAAATTCAGTACTAAGTGCCACCACCAGGCCATCTCATGTCCAAAAAGTCACAATATGTGGTTAAAATATTCTTTAGGAAACATTTATGAAATATTTTTCTTTGTTGTGGCTAATTTATGGTATATGAAGATAAATAATGAAACATAATGAATGAAACAAAGCCCCAAAGGCAGAATAAGACATCTTAGTTGCTAAGTTTTCATTTGCCTTTTGTACAGGGTGCATTACACTATAAAACATCGATCTAACTCTGAATGTGTTCCTATTCAAGTATATATTGTGCATCCTATTCAAGTGTATATTGTGCATAATAACAGCATTATTTACTGAAAACCAAAATCATGATATTGAAAAGACATCCAGCATACAGGGTGTTGCTGTGTATGACTCTTCAACTGTCAGTTGATTATTTGGCCACATTTCCAGTTTTCTGTTTATGCTAGCAGCTGTAGTTTCCAGCAGCCCCACAGCACACTTCCTCCTCACTGTGTTGCAGGTCATCAAGCTGCCACAGCTGTGATAACAGCGAGCATGAAGGCATAACTTAAGTGACTTCTGTAGGCTGTGTGTGTGTGTGTGTGTGTGTGTGTGTGTGTGTATTGCAAATCTGGAGACATTGGAAGCGTACCTTCTTGAGAGTGTAATTCTTCAACTGCTATTAGTGCTGTCCATTCTCAAAGTTTATCTGCACTGCAAGCAAACATCAAAATATTGGTTGTCAACATTTGTCGTATTAAACTACATTCCTATTTAATTTTCCTAGTTCAAAATTCTGAAAATTCGGGTTGCTGACAACATTTTTGGTGTTGTGGGATCTCCATGCATTGTTTCTCTTAGAGTTCTCAATCTGTCACTATCTTGATGAAGTATGATGGAGTCTGTGATGTTGATGTCAAAGTTCTTTACTATAATAAGTAGACTGAATCACTGCCTTGTGTCTGTATTAGCATAGACATCTCAAAAATTTTGAAACCTATACAAAATGGTAATTCATAGTCAATGTTCCGATTTATAATTTCATTATGACTTGCAAATCCTGTCTGTTATGCTGTATGAAAGTTTAAAGCCAGTTGTACCTGTGCCTGATTACTTATGTAATATTCTTTCCATGCAGTATGTGATAATTTTAGTGTGTATGTAGAACATTACTGGGAGTGCAGTATAGGGCTCTATTGAAACTAGATGACGCGTTTGTGACGTATCAACGGAATAAAATTTTCTCGGGTTATTACTGCATCAGTTTACTCTGTGTTATTGACATTTTGAAAGCTGTACTCTCTCTCCTCCATCGTCTGACAAAGTGCCACTGTCTTGCAGTCTCTCTCTGTATAGTGTCATCGATGACAACAGAGGTATAAATTGCTGCAATGCCTACTCCATAAGCACTTAACGGCAATCTGGTCTCATGTTTACATGGCTGGCAGTTTGCCCTTGCTGTCCAGTGCTGAGGTAGCAGTGGACAGAGCACACGAACTTGTCAGCTATGTAAACACAGGGCTGGGCTGCAGTTAAATGGGTACTGAGTGACTATTGCAAGGATTTACATGTTTTATGCCACTCACTGCTATATTATTATAAGAAGTTTCACTGCAAGACACTGGAGCTTTGCCAGAACAAGGCCTTCCATTTGTTTATAATTTATTTCCAGTTTTAGGTCATAAATCAAATTTTTAAAGTTGTGTAAATCATGTCTCCTGAGGTAAAGTATAATTATTTTTAAATTTATTTTTATTTTTTTAAGTGTTACACTGCCCAGTCACTTTGATGTGACTACTTGCCAAAGCCTGTATAACCACCTTTTGCAGTGTGAACTACTGAGAGATGTGCAGGAAGAAAGTCAGTGAGATTCTGGAATATACAGACAGGAAAGTGGAGTCGTGCTGACTCTAGTGCCATGGCCAGCTGTGGTAGGTTTCTCGATTGAGGATCCATGGCATGAAGAGCCTGATGTAGATGGTCCCACAGATTCTCGATTGGATTTAAATCTGGGGAGTACAGTAAATTCACCCTGGTGCTCTTCGAACCATGCACATACACTGTGATCTGTGTGACACAATGCATTATCCTCTGATAGATACTGTTGTGCTGAGGGTGAACATGGATCCCAAGGATAGATGCATGCTTCTGTTGTTTCACTGTGCCTTCCAGAATGACGAGATCATGCAGGGAATGCCATGAAAACGATCCCTGGATCATTATGCTCCTTCCTCCGCCTGGACCTATCCGACGATTTGTTGCAGGGTGTTTAGTTCCAGATGTTACATGCCAATGACCATCTGTCCAGTGGAGTATAAAATGTGATTCATCTGAGAAGATCACATGTTGCTACTCAATGGACATGTAGTTGTAGTATTGGTGTGCAAATTCCAGCCTTCGTTGCCAATGAACAGCAGTCAGCATGGTGCATGAACCAAGCACCTGCTGTGGAGGCCCGTAGGTAGCAACGTTCACTGAACACTCGGTTAGGAGACACTGTTGGTTGCCCCCTTGGGTTATCTGGGCAGTCACTGGTTCAGTAGGTTCACATGTATTTGTCAGTTCACATCTCTGTAGCCATTGTTCACCCATGTCATCCGTGATCCATGGTGCACCACAGAGTGTCACTTTGCCGTGCACAGCATACCTCGACCATAGCGGCACACAGACAGTTTACAAACTTAACCGTTCTGGAAATTCTTCCATCCTTGGTTTGGAAGACTTTGATCATGTGCATGGAACCTCAGATAAATTGCTCCATTTATGCATTATGACAGACCCCCCAGGCATACTTTGTGCCCTCCACTGTTAATGCTGCCACCTGCTGCCTGTGAGTGGGTATTGTATATTGACGTTGAACATAGGTGGTGGTCACATCAGTGATACTGGACTGTGTATTTGGCTGATATTTTGAAATAGTGTGCTAATTAAAAAAAATATTTTTGTCACCCATTGCCTGAAACTTCTTTGGAGGTAATTCATTGCTATTACAGTGAGGTTCTTTTAAAAATTATTGAAGTTATGTATGGTAGGTGTTACTTGGAAAGTATCAACTGGTATTTTAAATAATTTGCCAGTGTACTGTTTCTGTTTAGGCCACACAATGTTTACATTTAAGAGCAATCGTGATAAAATTGACAATCATGATAAAATTGAATTACATATGAGAGAATCGTTATTTCTGACTTACTGTGTGCAGCTGCATGATGTGGAATGAATTTTACCATCCAGTTTTATTTTGTCATTCGTGCTTTCAGACAGAAATAATGCGAAATGAATTTGAGAGGATGCAGCAACGTCTTCCAATGGATGTTTTGAGTATGAAGCGTTATGAACTTCCACCACCTCCTGCTGGTAAGATGACTGATATAGCTGCATGGACAGAGTGTGTTGAAAATTCCATGGCACAGTTAGAGCACCAAGCAACAAGGTATGCTGGTGAATATGTGAATCACCTTGTGGGGGTAACTTAAGCTAGTTGATTGTGTTGCTCCATTGCCAGGAGACCACTATCCAACTGATACTGATTGGTGCAAACTAAATGTTGGAAATTATAATCATTCCATAATTTATGATTTGCAATACATTATAACTGTAATACTAGTTTGCTCAGTATTACAATATTCCACACAGAAAAAATTAATTTTTTTGTTTCAGAATTTGTAATTTGGAACTGATGGTGGAATATGGTTGTGAAGCTTGGAAGGCGTATTTGGAGACATTGGTTCAGTTAGTTACACAGGCGCAGAAACAATTGCAGAGCATGAGGTAATGTAAAGTCTGTTTTGTGTGTGTGTGTGTGTGTGTGTGTGTGTGTTTTACAACCATATGATTTTCTTGTGAAGGGAAGAGAGGAGGTAGCAGTTGTTTCATGAAGAAAGCAAATTGTGCAAACTAGGCCAAAATATTTGAAATATAGCTACAAAAAGTAAACTTTATTCCATTATCTGTGCAATTTGTCAAAGCAACTCGGACAAATTGTTGGGAAAAGAGGAAAAGAGAAGGAAAAATACAGAATTTTAATATTAAAAAAATGATTGTCTAAGGGCAATTACAGATAGAATATATTAAATGATATACAGGTGAGAGATAGTGGATAAAATGTGTTTGATTCTGTAATTTTAATAAAAGTGCTGCATACAAAGAATTCAACATGATAGTATAATGTAACTGCTGAAATTCAAATTACTGTGGTTGCTGAAGGGCACAGGGTGAAGATTAGAATGACAAGTAAAGACACAGGAAGAGGAAATTGGGTAGGGGACAAAAAGGGAAGGTGTTTCAATAAGGGGAAACATAAGAATAGCAAAGAGACACAGAAGGACATAAATTAGAATAGTTTGAGGAAACGAAAGCTTGGCTTAAGATGATTTGGGAGAATTGGAGGCTGAAAGACAAGTATGTGTTAGATGGGTACTTGCCATTGTAGTAAGTTAGAAGCACTCACAGTTGGAAAGAGAAGAGTGTATACTGAATGTCCCAGAAGGAATGGTCAATATTCAGAGATAAAAGAAGAATGATCATTTGAAACAAAAAGTGAGTAAACATGGGCTCTGAAATACCTACTGTAAGAACTAAGGGTGCATCATCTTCGATACCGTGAAACAAATCCTTTCTACTGCAATGTCTTTGCTTTCCATATTTTCGGAGGAGATAGTATTGACCAAAACAAGAAAAACATTTTCTTGTAAAAATGGGCAGTAAAATGCATACGCTAATAGCTGTGAGCACTTCTTCGCTAGAAGATATGTTTCATTGTATTGAAAGTGAACAACTGCTCATAAGGTATGCATTTTAGAGTTCATGTTAACTAGAATATTTGGTTTGAATGATTGTACCCTGTCATGTTCCTGAGTATTGACATCTACATATATACTCCGCTAGCCACCAAGCGATGTGTGGCAGAGGGCACAATTCGCACCAGAGTCACATTTCCACCCTCTGTTCCACTCATGGATCGCGCGAGGGGAAAAAAGACTGTCTGAACGCCTCAGTACGAGCTCTAATTTCCCTTATCTTTGAATGGTGATCATTGCGCGATCTGAAAGTTGGTGGTAATAATATATGCTCTACATTCTCGACGAAGATCGGATTTCGGAATTTAGTGAGGAGCCCCTTCTGATTAGCGCGCCTTCTTTCTGCAAGTGTGTCCCACTTCAAACTTTCTATGAGATTTGTAATGCTCTCGCGATGGCTAAATGTACCAGTCACGAATCTTGCTGCTCTTCTTTGGACTTCCTCAATCTCTTGAATCAGACCCAACTGGTAAGGGTCCCATACAGATGAACAGTACTCTAAGATGGACGATCTAACATATTGTAAGCTATTTTCTTTGTTGAAGGACTGCATCGCTTCAGGATTCTACCAATAAACCGCAATCTACAGTTCACCTTACCCGTTACTTGTGTAATCTGATCATTTCATTTGAGATCATTTCGAATTATCACACCTAGAAACTTGACGGACGTTACCGCTTCCAAAGAGTGGGTATTTATTTTGTAATCTTACAGTAATGGGGATTTTCGCCTTGTTATACGCAGTAGGTTACACTTACTAATATTGAGATATAACTGCCAGTCATTACACCACGCATTTATTTTCTGCAAATCCTCTTTGATCTGTTCACAGCTTTCGTGTGATACTACTTTCCTGTAGACTACAGAATCATCGGCAAACAGTCTAATGCCGCTGTCAATACCATCAACCAGATGGTTTATGTAAATCGTAAAAAGCAGTGGACCTATTACACTGCTCTTGGGCACACCTGAAGTTACGCTTGTTTCGTTTGAAGTCATCCTGTCCAGGACGACATACTGCTGCCTGTCTGTTAGAAAACTATCTATCCAACCGCATATGTCATCTGACAGACCGTAAGCGCGCACTTTTTGGAGCAAGCGACAGTGCGGAACTTAGTTGAATGCCTTTCAAAAGTCGAGAAATATGGCATAAAGTTGAGAAATATGGCCTCAACCTGGGAGCCAGTATCTAGAGCCTGTTGTAAATCATGCACAAAGAGGGACAGCTGTGTCTTGCATGACTGCTGTTTCCTAAAACCGTGCTGGTTTTTGCAGATGAGCTTCTCAGAGTCTAGAAAGGTTATTATGTCTGAACACACAATATGTTCCATGATTCTACATCAGATCAGTGTCAGTGAAATTGGCCGGTAATTATGTGCATTCGATTCTCTACCCTTTTTATATATTGCTATGACCTGGGTCTTCTTCCAGTCCCGTGGAACTTTCCACTGTAGCATAGTCAACATAAAATCTTACAGGGATACCGTCTGGGCCAGATGCCTTCCTGGCATCTAAGAATCTTAACTGTTTAACAATCCCAGATACACTAAACACTATGTCAGCCATCCTTGTGTTTGTTCAATAATTGAAAGGTGGAATGGTGCTGCAGTCCTCTACCGTGAACGAATTTTTGAAAGCTAAGTTTAGAATTTCGGTCTTCTGTTTATCACCACCAGTTACATTATCTATACTGTCAGCAAGAGAAGGTATTGAATTATTTGTAGCGTTCATATATTTTACGTACAACCAAAATTTTGTCAATTCATCCTGGGACACCCTGTATGATATAAAAGTTGTAGAAGTTCCAGAAGCTCTGTACTCATCTTTTCATACATCAGTTGTTTCCAATTTTGTTACTGTTTCAGCTCTCAGCAGGCAGATACTTCTAATAATATTTTAACTAAGAATTAAACATGGAATGGAAAAAAATTGTTTTTGTACTATAAAACAAATTATAAAATAACTAACCATCTTTGTTATTGCCTCTTCTTCCTTTTATTGACAGATGGAGGGTAATATGTCAAGTCAACCAATGAATTTGCTTCAAATTGTATTGTCTGATTTGTAATTTTGTTGCTGTATTAAAATATTCAATTTTTCCCTTGAACAGCTCAGTATACACAGCTCAGTACACAGCAAGAATTGTATGGGCGCATTACCTGTGTGTACACGTGCAGTCTATAAAGTGTTTTGTATCTATCAGCTGTTTGCTGAATATTAGCAGCAAGCTGTAAAGCTTAGTTTTCCTTGACTTTACTTTAATATAAAAATTAGGTGACTTACCGAACGAAAGCGCTGGCAGGTCGATAGACACACAAACAAACACAAACACACACACAAAATTCAAGCTTTCGCAACAAACTGTTGCCTCATCAGGAAAGAGGGAAGGAGAGGGAAAGACGAAAGGATGTGGGTTTTAAGGGAGAGGGTAAGGAGTCATTCCAATCCCGGGAGCGGAAAGACTTACCTTAGGGGGAAAAAAGGACTGGTATACACTCGCGCACACACACACATATCCATCCACACATATACAGACACAAGCAGACATATTTGAAGACTAAATATGTCTGCTTGTGTCTGTATATGTGTGGATGGATATGTGTGTATGTGCGAGTGTATACCCGTCCTTTTTTCCCCCTAAGGTAAGTCTTTCCGCTCCCGGGATTGGAATGACTCCTTACCCTCTCCCTTAAAACCCACTTCCTTTCGTCTTCCCCTCTCCTTCCCTCTTTCCTGATGAGGCAACAGTTTGTTGCGAAAGCTTGAATTTTGTGTGTATGTTTGTGTTTGTTTGTGTGTCTATCGACCTGCCAGCGCTTTCGTTCGGTAAGTCACCTCATCTTTGTTTTTATATATAATTTTTCCCACGTGGAATGTTTCCTTCTATTATATTAATTATTATATTAATATAAAAATTGTCGTATTGAAAGTGTTCTGTGTTGTTTCTGTAGTTAAGAGTGAAGTGTCCAACCAGGATCCTTGTAAGGATTGCTTATTGCAAATACTCAGTTCAAATTCTTGCTGCATATTAGTGCAATATTGAGTAGTTAAATATGTGATAGCGTAGTTTGGAGTAATTATTGTGTTCATGAAGTAACTGTTCCCCCTTTCCTCCCTTCTTATTAAAATTATATTATGAGTTATGTTAAACGTCTTGATAGGTAAGAAGCTTATTAATGTTGCAGCCCCTAAATTTAACAACATTAATAAGCAGTTCTTGATTCGCAACATAAGTGTACAATAGAATAAGTTAGGAAATGTGCATTGATACATTGTCATGCACGCATCAGTTATTATTTAGTGTTAATACCTTTATTAATTTTCCCTAATTATCTCAGGAAACGCAAATAAATAAATATATGTGGTTTTGTAGCAGGTAATTCTTTTTTATGCTGGTGGTTCTCATATTCTTATGTTGACAGTCATAAATTAATCTTCAATGTAAATTTGCTTACCAGTGTGAGAGCTAGTAGTAAATTTGTAGTACAGTGACTGAGGAATCTGTAACAATCAGTACAAGTAATACTCTTAATCTTTAACTAGTACAAGACCTTGCTTATTGTTCCTCCCCGTTCTTCTCTTAATGAGTCAGAGAAAATGTTACGTCAATCCAAAATAATAATAATAATAATAATAATAATCTTTTGCTATGGAAACAGCATGGTAATCAGTTAGAAATTGAGTACGAGGGTCACTCCAAAAGAAATGCACACTATTTTTGTAAAAATACGGTTTTCATTCTGCATGTGTGGAAGTTTTATAGTGTATAGATACATCCTTCCCACTTGTTTTCAAACTTAGTTCAACCTGTTCCCGTGAGTGGCGCCGTCACAGCATGTCTTAAAGATGGCTGCTACACTTAACATTCGTCAGAAGCAACGTGCTGTGAAAATGAGACAGTGGGGAAACATCCACAAGAGGCTGAAAAAGGTGTATGGAGATGCTGCTGTTGATCACAGTAAAGTTAGTTGGTGGGCAAGCAGGTTACGTGATGAAAGCGGGCATGCCAATATTGAGGATTGTCATCGCAGTGGCAGGCCTTGTACTGCACACACTCCAGACAATGTGCAGAGAGTTAACGAATTGGTGACTGCTAACAGACGCGTCACAGTGAACGAATTGTCACACTACGTTGGGATAGGGGAAGGAAGTGTTTGCAGAATACTGAAAGTGTTGGCATTAAAAAAGGTTTGTGCCAGGTGGGTTCCCACGATGTTGACAGTGGCTCATAAAGAAACAAGAAAAACGGTATGCAGCGAACTTTTAGAACAGTACGAGAATGGTTTGTGCCAGGTGGGTTCCCACGATGTTGACAGTGGCTCATAAAGAAACAAGAAAAACGGTATGCAGCGAACTTTTAGAACAGTACGAGAATGGTGGAGATGAATTTCGTGGAAGAATTGTGACAGGTGATGAAACATGGCTCCATCATTTTTCACCAGAGATGAAGAGGCAGTCAATGGAGTGGCATCATGCAAATTCACCCAAGAAAAAAAAAATTAAAGCCACACCTTCTGTTGGAAAATTATGGCTACGGTGATTTTAGATTCCGAAGGACTCTCGCTTGTTGACATCATGCCAAATGGAACCACCATAAATTCTGATGCATATGCGACGACACTGAAGAAACTTCAAGCTCGACTGAGTCGTGTTCAACCACATTGGCAAAAGCAAGATGTTTTGCTGTTGCATGACAATGCACGGCCACAAGTCAATCAAAAAACCAGGGAAGCGTTCACAAAACTCGGATGGACAACACTGAAACACCCGCCTTACAGTCCTGACCTGGCTCCATTTGACTATCATCTCTTTGGGAAACTGAAAGGCACTCTTTTTGGAACAAGGTTTGAAGATGATTACTCCCTTGTGCACACTGCCAAACAGTGGCTCCAACAGGTTGGTCCAGAATTTTACCATGTGGGTATACAGGTGCTGGTTCCAAGATATGGTGTAAAGCAGTTGAGAGGGATGGAAATTATGTGGAGAAATGAAAATATTGTTCCTAAAGGATGTATCTATCTACACACTGTAAAACTTTCAAACATGTAGAATAAAAGATGGATTTAAAAAAAATAGTGTGCATTTCTTTTGAACTGACCTTGTATAAGCACTATTTTTCTTTTTTATTTAGTAGTTTCACACTTCTGTTTAAATTTCTCCTCATCTTGCCTGTAGTTAATCATCTCTGGTGCTGAAATTTTGCTTCTGATCTCTCTTTACTCGAGAAAGTTGTTTTCAGTTTCGTGCCACACCTCTTTGTGGATGACCTCACTTGGTCTTTTTGTGATTGAAAATAAAGTTAACATGCCTTTCTCTGGACACACAGTTCCCTAGTCTTAAGGGTTACAGTGATTTATGCTTGTGTGATTGGATCTATTTTGTCTTTCACGCTAGCAATATAATTATCTTCCTTATTTGGTTGAAACAATATGAATAGCTGACAGGCAGTGAGTCAAGGTTTTGAGTTTGAGAGTTAATTGCTAAAATGAATAGTGCCAACCTGCTAACCTAATTTTGTTTAGTAATATGTACATTTTCTTCTTTATATTCATTGAATAATCGTTTATTGTGATTTGAATGAAATGTTAACTTTGAATTGGTGTTAGATGTTTGCTTCTTAAAAATATTGTTTGTTTTAACTGATTGTGTATTCAGAATATCTTTGATGAAACATACTGACTGGTGCCAAAATTTGATTTTCTTATTTCAAAACTTATCACCATTTCCTAAAATAAACTAGTAATTTATGAATTTTTAATTTGCTGCTTGGAAGAATGCAATAAAAGTTAAGCTTATGTACTTTTAGGGATGTCACTTGAGCTTACTATCAGTAAACTCAAGTGCTGATGCAGGAACCTTTAAATAAGTAAATAGTGATTAGTATTTATGTCCTTCTTCAGGAAGCAAATTCAAGAGATTAACTGGCAGCGAAAAAACATGCAAACTCAAGGTGGTGAAAAACTGAGGCAGCTTGAAGCACAGTGGGTAGGCCTTGTGAGTAAAAACTATGAAATAGAACAAGCATGTGCACAATTAGAAAAGGAAGTGGAAAAAGTGAGGCCAAAGAAAACTGAAACTAACAATGAATGAAGTTTTGCTACGACTTTGTATTAAAAAGAATCTGATTTACTGTAACAATATATTTATTGCATACATGGTATGTTCTGTATATTACATATGTACAGCAGTAAAATCATGTGAAACATATTTAGTCTTGTCTTTCATTTCTCCTTTATACATATGTACTAAATTATCTATTAAAGCAGACTAAAAAGGCAAGACTGGCCACTAAAAATAAATTTTGCCATCAATATTTCTCTCAATAAATAGTCAGTCACATACATTGTCCTACAAATAATTACAAGTAAATTAACCGTCTTTATTAGTAGACAATCAAGTGAATTATTTCCCTGATGTACGTCTTCAGCAAAATTCAGGCACTCATTTCTCTTCTTTCGGGGGCCTGTCACAACGAAGTCTCGCTAGCTCCAGAACTCTGAGAATGGCTTCCCGAAGGTGGTATCTGTGGAACTTGGTAATTGTTTACTTTGTGGGCACAAGTCTCCTCTTCTAAAATACATATTCTTTGCTTCAGTGTCCTGACCTGTAGAAAGATTTAAGAATTTTATAAATGTGCTGTATGATCAAAATACAAGGGACAGTCCGATGAAAAGAAGAAACCAAGTTTCCCCATTCATCAAAAAACCAAATTCAATGTATATGTTTATTAGTTTCAGAAATATATGTGTGCCAAATCGGATGATTCTTTTTGTTACACACTGTACTAAGGTCTTCAAACAGATGCTGCTGCTTTATCTTCACTATCATGTAGCTTAATGTAAATTCAGTTGTAACATGTACTCTGCACATTACCTTAATATTGAACATATAGCCCTCAATTCACATTTTACTGTTGCAATTTTTTACTATTCCGGTGTTCAGTTATTTCAATTGCTTTTATGATGTGTTACTACTTTTCTATGTGCCTTCACATTTCCACAGTAATTGTTAAGATCTTAACTTTCAAGTGCAAAGTAAAATATTTTCTATCTTTAACTACCCAACACTGTTCATTCACTATTCTTATGTCTGTCTCCTGTTCACATGTTTATTTCCTCCTGCATACTACAAATATCTCACGGTGCTAGTATATCGTATTTTCCTTAATGAATGATATATTCGATATATTCTAAGTATACAAGAGGGGGGAAAAACCGAGAGAGCAGTAACAGAAAAGTAAACATGTAGTGCAAAACGGCCATGGACTATATTAAAAGTAAAATTCTTTAATGCAACTGGATGTGGCACAACAAAACAAAGTAAGGCCTAATGGTGCATTTCAAACAATCCACTTTTATAGTGAAGTTATAGTGATAAAGCAATATTTTAGTTATCTGTGGTCCATCAAACGACGTATTGTTTTATCTGAGAGTAATTTCCACACAACTGACTTACCATTTGGCTTCCCTCCGCCTTTTCGTTGTACACTGTCACATGAGTCAGTCTTTGCTGGTACACCTCTCGCCTTGGCACCACAAATGTCGGTTTGTGTCACTTGAGCCGTAAACTGGCCCTGATATTAGTGTGGCTATGTAATGATAAAATTAAGCAACCGAGCATCAGCTCACAGTAGCTTAAATGTTCGTCATTCCACTCTCTCGGCCACATACTTTAACTCATTAGGTTATAGCATTTTTTTAACGATTTCTATAAATAGGGACAAAAAAATCGGTGTTATATGGCCAAAATCAGTGTTATTTTTTGCACTTTTTGGTGTTATTTTTTGGCAAGCTTTTTCTATCATCAGTTATCTGTTTTTCTCATATTTAACCATTTTTCAATGCTATGTTAGAAATAGTTCCATTTTCAAGATAGGGTGGGCCAAATGTGAGACAAGTGTAGAGAATAATTATTTTATCAAAAATTTTTGACACAAATAATTAATTAAAAACAAACACCAAATGTAAAAATGAAAATAAAAGCATGATGCAGATATTTTATTGATGACGTTTCCTGCTTCTTCATATTATTCTTGGGCCGTGGAGACCACAGGAGCCGGTCTCCGCTGCTCAAGAATGATCTGAAGATACACTAGGAGCGTGAAACGTGTCATCAGTAAGGTATCTGCAACAGAGACTATTATTTACATTTTTAACATTTGTATACTGTTGCTGCACTTGGCCAGAATGGTGTGGTGTGATACATGTATTTTAAATACTGGGAAAAAACAATTTACCAATGATGTATCCAGCAGATAAAAAAAAAAAGTCATCCCTTTTTCTCAGGTCCGCAATCAATTTTTGACACTCGACAATTTTTCTCATCAACTTAAATATTTATATTAAATGGCTGAAATTTCTTATGGAATAAGAATAATGAAACATAGAAGATAATCTTTTAATGTAAAGAAAAATGTCCGCCTTTGCAATGCTATTCTTAATAAATGAAATGTCTTGGCTGCATCCCCAAGAGATTTTTCTGTATGAATATCACCAAGAAGGCTTGAAGGTAATTTTTTAAGTATTCCTAAGTAACAAAATACTTATAAACATTTACAAAAGGTATTTACCTTGGGTTAAAAATAAGACAAAATTTAATTTTCTTAATTTTTTTTTATGGTCGTTCAGACATATACAACTGGTAGTAAGACTCATATATGTACTGCATTTTCAGCTGTTTTTACCAAGATCTGCACAAAGAGGGTGAAAACAGTATGCTTACCTTACTAACAATGAAGTGTAAACGTGAAATATCCGAACGCGGGAACTGCAATAGCTTCGAAACGATTGAAAAACGCGCCACAAACAAAACACGAGTCAAGTGAAGCGTATCCCCGCTCTAACCCAGACAGCTGTGCGCATCTGCGAATCTACAGCTTGGCAGTGTCAGAAAAATTTTTCCGGGTAGATGCTGGCTGCTTTCTCTCATTGTTTATACACCAAACAGCCACACTCCAAGTAGCCAGAAGTAGGAGTAGGTGCTGCTTATACGCTATTTCAGCTCTGTGAATGGCCGGCAAGCTGTCTGGTAACTGCTTAAACGAACCTTATTTCAACGAAATCGATATTAATTAAAATTTTTGTAAGTTAATACTCGCAGAAAAATACGCACTCATCCGAAAGGGTTGGCAGCAAGCATACACAAAACAGTTTTCCTGCCAGTGAATGGTCTCTGTAAAATTGACTAATGGCTTAAACACAATCATGTACAATATTAACGTGGTTTGCGTGCTATTACAGAGTACACCTTTTTCTTTGTTTGGATGATTTGAGAAAGGGTTCTGATACGTGAAACCGATTATCAATTAAACAAAAGTAACTGAATTTTGTGACTTTGCCTGTTTTCTACATAAAACTGATTAACTCAAGTCGCTGTCCTGTTATTAATCCAGCTGGAAATCCAAAAAGGTTACTTTTATAGCTGCTCGTTTCCGTCGTAGAAATTAACGCTGTCCTGTAAAATACTTGCCTCACCAACCATTCGGAAATAAACACCCAAATATTTACTTCATTCTTCAATCTCTAATCAGACGGAAATGCGCCATTTATTGCAGAACATACTTGTATTACACTTTCGGATTTTTTCCTTTACTTTTACTGTGAAAAGTGGAAGAGTTGTAAGCTCAATGATTGACGACAGTGTTGGCAGTGTTCGCGCTCACCCTCCTTCCAAATACTTGCATTGCATTCATAACAAAAGACTGAGACCATGTCAACTATGCTACGATGGAAAAAATATATACTGACACGCAGTGCAACACAAACTTACATCCATTTGTACCATAAACCACGAAACTATCCATTACGTCATGGCTTACTCATTCGGCTACTGTCTCGTCTGAATGATCACATTTCTTCAAGCCTTCTATCATTGCTGTGTTATTAACTGCATTTAATAAACATTGGTGCTGTGTTTGTGATAGATTTTCATAACGGCATTGCTTCAAAATGGTATACTGCGGCACATACACTGCAAAAGAAACAAATAATCGAAATTCACACAGTGGTCGTTCGTACGCGCTCGGAAAAGTCGATAGTCGATAGGCCACTAGTTACGTCGTGACTGCAGATCGTAGTGTGACAGTTGAACATAGAACATTTCAACATTAAATGTCATTAGATTTATGACACTTCTTATGTTGAAAAACTCTGATTTTGCGTTACTTCCTTAAAAACCACCAAATTCGCATTATTCCGCGTTATCATTTAAACAAATTTTTCCTTTCTCTAGCTATAAAGCATTAGTTACAAAGCTTCTGAGCTGCCGCACTGAGCTGTAAAACTCTGCCTAGCCAATTAAATTCTATATGAAGCAGTAGATCACAATACAGCCAATTCAGTTCAGTGAACAAACCTCAGAGTTTCTTGTATTCTAACTTAGTTTATTGTTCATGCTCGAAAATTTTTCCATGCAGTGACTGCTTTCAGTGGTGAGGCAGAAATTTTGGAAAGGTTCTGTGATTATAACACAAGGTTATGAATCACTTCTCTCCACCACTGTCACAGTAGCTGCATCGGTTGCTAAGCCCATGAACTACTTTACAGGAATAGTTTCAGAATTGGCAAGATCTATGTCATGTAGTGCGCCCTGTCAGTGGTACAATCTTTAACAATTCCTCTCTTATTTTAAAATTATCAAATGCAATTGATGCAAAAATGGCCAACTGAGCTGTGCACAACTATATCAGTTACTTCAGCAAGCTGCAGGAAAAAATAGCTGCAGCAATCAAAGTCGGTTGTAAATTGTGTAGTAATGTCAAATCTCTGTACTTGCAGAAAGCCATACAGATTTAATAGCAGGCATTATCTTAATTTTATTTCTGAAACATCAAATAATGAGTCCAGAGTGTAACTGGATAGATAAAAAGTCTTCGGCCAGCAAGATGACAAATATAAAAAAAGACTTTATGTATGCAAGCTTTCAGAGTCGGTGGCTCCTTCTTTCTGCAGGATGGTCAAAGAGAAAGGAAGAGGGGTGAAGGAAAAAGACTGGAGAGGTTCAGGAGAAGAGGTAGAGTTTCGGAGAGTCACCCAGAACCCTGGGTCACAGACTTACTGGACCAGACAAGCTTCTTTTTTTATGCATGTTCTCCTGCCACTGCTTGGTGAGTGAACTTTTTATCCATCAAATTACATTATATTGTCAAATAATGAATCTGCTGCCTATAAAAATGCAGTTGTTAGACTGTGCAATATTTTTTTAAACTTGGAATGTCACCTTATTTGCTGCTTTATTCGTGTCTAATGGTTTCAAGTTGATTGCTGAGCATTAAGTTTGATTTTGGCTGCCTTATCTTTTCTTTCCTTAGAATGGAATCCAGTGAGAGAGCCTTTTCAACCCTTGAGTGAATGGTTCTGAAGTGATGTTTTACACTTGTACAGCATCACACACACACACACACACACACACACACACACACACACACACACACACAGCTTCACGCATATACAATCAACTGTATGGCTGACAATGTAGTATTCTTGACTGACAGTGGCAGTTGCATGGGAGAAACAAGCATTTGTTCTCACCGTGAGTACAGTCTGAGCTCAACGGGGCAATCCAGGTTAGTCAATCAGAACATTACCAACAGTCTATAGAAAATGTTCCTGCATTCTATTGCTAGCTCAAGATAGGTGGTTTGGCGATCACTACTATAGAGTACTAGAATACTATTTTGTACACCTTCTTTGTGTGTGCCAATATTTGAATACTAAAGCCTGTTCATCCTAATCATGAAGGTAGTAAATCAGTCACTTTACCTGTGAAGCGTGTCTGTCAACCATTGCCAGCATTTGCTGTTCAAGCTTTTTCAGTCGAGTTTGGTATTTCTTTTTTGAGCGTTCCAGTGTTTGGACAAGTGCACTGAAACAAAATAGTATGATATATTCAGTTCACTGTGAAGTCTATGACAGCAAACTTATTTTCATAGTAACTACCTGTTGGCTTTTTTGAGGTCATTAACGAGATCAGCAGACTGTTGATGCCTCATTTCAGAGTTCTTGCTGACTTTTTCCAGTGTAGAAACTAGTTCCTGTAACCTCTCCTTCAATCGTGCTTCCCTCCTTAATGCTTCTGACAGTTCAGATGTCATTTCCTCCACACATTCATTATCATCCATAGTGATTACTTTTCTCTTCTCCTGTAAAATAAATAAATGCACTGGCAGTGTGTCCTTTCATGAGTGACATAAAGAATGAATAATGCTGTTTATTCTACCATGAGTCTCAATAATAATAATAATAATAATAATAAAATTTAAATTTTTTTGCAAAATTGACCTTTATCATCATAGTAAGCAATGAATACAAGAAATAGGGGAAAAAAGGTAAACAATTAATTATTTTAAAGAGGTGATTTCACTTTGGAAGCACTGGGACATATAGAATGAATTTTTCACTCTGCAGCAGAGTGTGCGCTGATTTCCTGGCAGACTAAAACTGTGTGCGACCGATAGTTGAACTCGGGACCTTTGCCTTTTGTGGGCAGGTGCTCTACCACATCAGTTTTAATCTGCCAGGAAGTTTCAGATCAGTGCACACTCTGCTGCAAAGTGAAAATTTCCCCCAGGCTGTGGCAAAGCCATGTCTCTGCAATATTCTTTCTCCCAGGAGTGCTAGTTCTGAAAGTTTTGCAGGAGAGCTTCTGTGAAGTTTGGAAGGTAGGAGACGAGCTACTGGCAGAATTAAAGTTGTGAGGACAGGTCATGAGTCGTACTTGGGCAGCTCAGATGGTGTACTTGCCCGTGAAAGTCAGTCTTGCACACAATTTTAATCTACAAGGAAGTTGCACTGAGACATATAATTTTTGACCACTCATCATTTCATGAGTTATATTTGAAAGAAATTTCACAATTTTTTTTTTCTAGGCACACTCACACATCTCTTAAACTTTCATGACCTCTTAATGCCTCAAACAAAATATAGTCCTCAAAACGGGCATAAAATTTTATAAATTTATATTGAAAGTACATACTGCTCCAGTGGCATTATTTTAAAACCAGTCATAAAAGCAGTAGTTCAAACTCAAATTTGTCACAGAGAACCTTAAACAATATTAAGAAAAGGATAGATTGATACTCACCATAAGGATGATACGTAGAGATGTTTCCGTAGTCAGGCACAACCAAAAGACTTGCGACACACACACACACACACACACACACACACACACACACACACACACAGAGAGAGAGAGAGAGAGAGAGAGAGAGAGAGAGAGAGAGAGAGAGCTCACATGATGTACATGTGACTGCTACCAACAGCAGCTCCAACCAGAATCTGACAGTCATGCGAATAGCACTCTGGAGTTGGATGGTGGGGTACAGGTTGGAGGAGAGAAGAGTGCTGTCTGGCATGGCATGTGGGTACTATAGTTCAATTCTTTTATCTGGGTGGCACGCGGGAGATTGCTGCGTTGCCAAGTTGCAAACGACGCACGCGCCAAGAGAAGCAGCGCCATAGTATAGTATAGTAAAGTTCACAAACTTACATTTAGGGGTGAGTGCGCAGTTTACGAAGTAAAGCCACCACGGCTGCATTAACCCTTTCGCTGCTACAGAGACGTACTCCCCGCAATCCACGTTGTGCACTATTTTGTCATCACTGCACTGCTCGCCTGTGCCGACACACGGTGTTCCGACTGCTTTGACACTTATCATTCGATTTCTCAAAAACTATTTGGCCCAAAAATTTGATTTTTACACATCTTGGCTGATACCTTCCCCCCATACATGACTTAATTTTGTTTCGATGTGTAACGCAGTTATTGTGCAACATTAAATGTAGTAAATCATTGCACGAAATTTTGAAGAGTTTGCAGAGGTAAAAGTCCATAGCGTATACTTTCCGTATGGTCGATTTTAGTTGCCACAATATTGAGAATGAAATGTGGACAAGATGCAGTATAAAATTTACTGTATAATAATATCTCATTTAATTTAAGTAACAGATAGGTGTCGTATGTAATATTGAGAAATATTCCGTCTTTTGCGACTGTAATAAAAGTTTTATTTATGCCACAGTCATTTCGATTTTTTCTAAAAAGTTATAATTAAAACAAAGTTAGCGAAGCACACAAAACTGAATTGTGGACGTAATAAAACATAGAAAAAACTAAAATATATTGTCAGTGAGGCACAGTGCTCAAACAATTTGTGTTTGTCACAACGGACAGCAAATACTTGCCAAAACATAGGTCAGTCAATGAAAACATTGAATATGATGATGTTAGCAAAGAATTGCGTCCGACAATCAAGTAGCTCGGCAAACGTAAGAGCCGAAATTCTGATCTAAATAATACTTTAATGCTATCGCAACAGAATACATCTCAATATGAATAGTAAAACAGCGGCTGCGGAAGGGAAGACATACAAACAAAACAGATAACATGAATATTGTATGTGTGCCTTTTCATTGTTTTTAATTGCTGTAAAAAGAAATATTGGAGGACAAAATTAGAAAAATCAAAAACTTATTATAATTATAATGAAGAGAGAAAGCACTAGAAATTTCAAAAAATTACATTCAAACGAATAAAATTCATGAAGTAAGACACTTCGATATTGTTTTTAAATAAAGAAAATATTAAGCACCGAATGAGGTTTGAATTCAGATCCTCTCACTTCGCACCTAAACACCTTAACCATTACGCTAACGCAGGTCGTCATTCAAGAGAGCTCCTAGAGACCTTTAACATGTCACACAAAATACCAACAAACACTGTTGGTAGGATTATGAATTACTCACATTTCATCGAAGTACAATAGGTAATAAACAATTACCGCTGTTCTTTATTGCGAAAAAGTTCATGAGGATGATACAAACACATTTCCTTGCTATTGCCTGAATTAGGAGGCTTATTGCTTATTTGGTTTAATTAATTAATAGAATTTGAAGCAATTTGTATAAAGAATGCTTTTTCCAAACTTTCTTTTATAGAAAGTCTGCTATCAAGACATTGCTATTGTTCAGTTACTTTATTTATGACTGAACATTTCTAAAACTGAAGATGCTCGTCTGTGCTCTGCACTGCAGTTGAGCTCTGGCAACGTTGTTCTCTGTTCATTGGCTGACTGCATTTTGTGACGTCATATGCGCAGAACTAACCTAAACTTGGCCGCTGTCATAAATCACGCGCACTTTAGATGATAGCCTGGTGAGATTGCCAGGCGTAGGATTCGAAGGTGGGGTGTGGGGAGCAGAGGAGCACAGAAGGGGTTAGGGAGGGGGGTGGGTGGTTGCATTGGCAGAGTGCAGCATACAATGAGGGTGAGGGGACAGCTGGTTGAAGCCAGGATAATTTTGGGAGTTGAGAATTTTTGTAGGGATAACTCCATCTGTGCATTTCAGAAAAGCTGATGGTGGAGAGGAGGATCCAGATAGCCTGGGTTGTGAAGCAGTTACTGATATCACGAATGTTATGGCACAGAGTGGTCTGCTTTGTTCTTTGCCAGTTTGGCAGTGGTTGTTCATCCTGGTGGTCAGCTGGTTGGCAGTCATACCACTATAAAAAGCTGTGAGATCATTGCAACACAGCTGGTATATAACACAGCTACTTTCACAGCTTGCCCAGCCTTTGATAGGGTAAGATAAGCCTGTGCCAGGACTGAAATAGCCTCCCCCTTCTCTAAAGTAGTGTTCTGGCATCCACACAACATTCTATGCCCCAGGAATCATCCCCGTGGAAGACCCAGGTGCAAGAGCTGCCCAATCGACCCACCCAGCACTTCCCATTCCCTTCTACAATCACATAACACCATCTTAACACCAACTGTTGCTCTGAGTGCTGTAAGGGACTGTTATAATACATTACAGTCATAATGTACCTCAGTGACCACAAGATGTGTCTGTCTTGCAATAGCATTGGTGGTTTCAGGCGGAAACCACTGATACTCAAAGGGTTAACTCTTTTTATTACCACAAAACACAATTTTTTTTGAAACCATCGCCAAATTGTATGATGTGATTTTGAGATACCATAGTCAAATGGAACAGGAAGGGATTCATTATAGTTTTACAAGATGTACTGTCTGCCACAAAACACCTGTTGGCTTGGGAGAAGTAGGTGTAAATGCAACTGTTTAAAGCACTACACAGTGTTTTTTAGTATAGGTGTATAAATAATTGCAGAGAAAGTTGCCTGCAGTAAATGTAAGTTTGCTTGTTTAAAAAGTAATGGAATGTTTAAAACATAAGACCATGCAGTATAAAGTATGTAATATGATACTTTGATGGGTGGATGTATGCGATAATTAAATACACTCTTAATGGGGAAAAAAGGAAATCTGAGAGAAAGAGCATCTCAAATTGAGCAAGTCATTAATGTGTTGGCCCACCTCTGGCCCTTGTGCAAGTAGTTATTCGGCTTAGTATTGACTGATAGAATTGTTGGATGTCCTCCCGAGCTGGTTGGATGGCTGTTCCATAATACTCCAAATGTTCACTGTCTGGGAGAGATCTGGTGACCCTGCTGTTTAAAGTGGGATTTGAAAAGCAACAGAAACTCCCACAGTGTGCGTTCAGGCAACATCATCCTGAAATGTATTCCCAAGATGGCTTGCCATGAAGGGGAACAAAATGTGCCATAGAATTTGGTTGATGTATTGCTGTGTTGTAAGGGTACCGTGGATTATAACTATGAAAAAAATGGCACCCAGACCATTATACCTGGTTGTCGGGCGGTATGGCGGGCGATGGTCAGGTGAGTATCCCATCACTGTCCTGGGGCATCTTCAGACGCATCTTCACTGGTCCTTAGGGCTCAATTCGAAGCAGGACTCATCAGTGAAGACCATTCCACTTAAGTCAGTGAGATTCAACGCTGAAGATGTGTAGACGCCTCGGAAGCATTGGGATACCAACCTGACTATCAACTACCACACGGCCCTACGACCAGGATTGAATGTCTGGGGTGCCATTTCTTTTCATAGCAGAACCCCTTTGGTTGTAATTTGCAGCATCCTTACAGTGCAGCAGTATGTCGATATTCTACATCCCATTTTGTTGCCCTTCATGGCAAGCCATTCGGGGCTTACATTCTAGCAAGATAATGTCTGCCTGCACGTGGTGAGAGTTCTTCCTTGCCAAACTATGCATTGGCCAGTAAGGTCACCAGATCTCTACCCAGTTGACAACATTTGGACTATTGTGGCCCAGGCCCTCCAACCAGTTCAGGATTTTTACAATTTAATGTGCCAATTGGACACAATTTGGCACGATATCCCTCAGAAGGACATCCAACAGCTCTATCAATCAATGCCAAGCTGAATAACTGCTAAGGACCAGAGGTGGACCAGTACATTATGGACTTGCTCAATTTGTGAAGTTCCTTTCCTTGAGTAAATCATTCAGTTTTTTTCTGAAATTATAAACACTTGTTTGTCTGTAAATTTACATCGCAACTACCAGTTTCAGTCCCATTCAGGTAATTCCTTTGTGGTGCATCCTTCTCTTTTCTGTAGTTCCTGCTACGTGGATTTGTACTTTAGGGCTAGAAAAGTGTCATTTTCACCTTAGTGCAATTACATTTGAAATGGTTATCAGGTGAAAGTGGCCAAAATAATTTCCACTGCAGAATTCCACCACAAAATAAAGCATCCGAGAAAAAAAAACAGCCATTTGTTTGTAAATTAATCCACCATCAAATCGATAATTCTTTAGCAGTGCTGAGGAAACATATGAGGGGACAACTATTGTCAATACATCAGTTAAAAACAGTTATACACAAAATTTATCTATAAAGCAAATGATACATACCTTACTGTGAGAATTTAGAAGTTGCTCAGTTTCTTGCAGTTGGCTTTGCAAATGTTGAATAGTTGCCAGCTGAGCTGCATGATGAGCATCCATAGAACTGAGTTTGAGTTCCAAGGATGCTCTTTCCTTCTCTAGCAAATACACTCTTGCTCTGAGTTCAGCTTTGTCTTCTCTCATTGCCATCAATTCCTAATTATAAAAAAAAAGGTCAGTAGATACTTAGTAACTATACTGTGCCAACAGTGTGAAAGGCAGCTGCTATGTTTTAATGTGCATTAATAAATAAACACTGAGGATACAGTCTTACTGAAGTGTCTAAATCATACTTTGTATGTATTTTTAAGAAACTACACTCATCATTTAGTGATTGTGATTTAATATCAGTTTTCATAATATTGTTACATTCCATCCTGAATTTTCCATCATTTAAGATAACTTTTTCTCAGTTATAAAACAATGGAAAATCAAGGATGGAATGTAACAGTATTACGAGAAGGAAAGTTGCTACTCACCATACAGTGGAGATGATGAGTCGTAGACATGCAAACGCAACTCTCACACAACTGCAGTCTCAGGCAGCTGCCTGTGTGTCTATTGGTGACAAAGGCCTTAATGGCCAAAAGTTTTAATTGTGAGAGTCTTTTTGTTGTGCCTATCTGTTTCGAAACATCTCTCCTATATAGTGAGTAGCAACTTTCTTTTTAATATTTTTCTCAGTTATACTCCTTTGCCATGGTTACGCCACTTGAAAGCAATGTTTATTCATACAGATGATTATTTAATAGCAAATTGAAAAGTAAAATACAGTACTTTGTCAGTATGTCTCACTTAGATAATTTGCAGTCACTGATTGTATCTTTTTCATTTACTATGATTTTTTTGAAGAACAGACACATGTAGGGGTCATGTGGGTAACATTAAATGTAGTGAACACTACAGCTGTGTCTTACTTATTCCAGAAGAGGGACTGAAAGTAAATAAAATAAATTTTCTTGTACTTACTAAGTCTGTACTGAGTATAGGAAATACGTATAGGTACTATGTGCCATCTGAGATTAAGATAAACATAATTACTGCATTTTG
The DNA here is from genome assembly GCF_021461385.2 of Schistocerca piceifrons. Classification (NCBI taxonomy): domain Eukaryota; kingdom Metazoa; phylum Arthropoda; class Insecta; order Orthoptera; family Acrididae; genus Schistocerca; species Schistocerca piceifrons. The sequence continues at coordinate 773,932,875 of NC_060138.1, forward strand.
GTTAGGATATCAGCACAAGGTGAAAGCAACATTTCATATGAAACTACGCAAGTAAATTTGCATCTACAACAGTTAATGTGCTGTGCATACTTTTGACTGTTTTAGAAACTTGACCTAAATGAGATGAAACGCATAAAGAAAAAGTATTTTTTTCCCCCTTCTTCTTCTTCTTCTTCTTCACTGAATTAAGATTTTGTATGATATATTTTAGACACTTTGCTATGATTTTTAGAACTGTTTAACAATAGTCATGGCTGTGTTTTCGTAGATTTTCCCGGTGTCTTATGTGTTTATGCTCTTCACGGGTATGCTGCCACATAGTGAAGACGATCATGTCTGGCAGCATACCCGTGAAGAGCATAAACATGTAAGACACCGGGGAAATCTATGGGATCACATCAGAAACCTCTACAGGGAGAAGATGGTTATTCTTGTAAAGAAGTTTGATAAATTTCGCAAGAAAGGGAAGTTGCTGAGTTCGCTTGTATTTTTAGTGTGTATTCACCGATTGCACCTGAAGATGGTGGCTAGATGGATCACCGAAATATCGTGTAGTGAAGATGATCATATTCGGCAGCATACCCGTGAAGAGCAAAAACAATATTCATAACTCTTTACAAATTATTTAATTAACTATACTGCAATTTTAGTAGAATAACCAAGTACTGAAAAACTACTCCAAAAAAATAAATTTTAGATGTAAGACACGTAGCTTAACCTCCATAAGTGTTTTTTAGCACAAGAGAGCATATTTATTTGTGTCAACAATGGTAACTAGGGCTGCATGCCAGTAACACTTATATTCAAGCTCTTCTGAATGAACTTTCACTGACTGTTGTCTTGGCCTATCACTGGTTTAATGTTAGCATCACTATCAGTAGCATTTTCTTTAAAATATTCATAGGAATGTTGCTTTGCTACTAAGCAGGTGTTTAGTGGCACAATATGGAATTTTGTGATGAAAATAATAAGTCTAATTTTATCACAGTGTCTCTTATTAATCACCTGATGAGTTTTCAAAATTCAAGTGAAAGACACTACAAATCATCTTGCTGTGGCACCCTCCAAATGTGGCCTACATATCTGGAAGGCCACCATGTTGCAACACCCTGTTCTTCAAAATACGTAGACCAAGTTCAGAGATGTGGATTATAGCAAAAATACGGCTGGTGTAGAGAACAGTGACCAGCTAATGGGCTCCTAACCTTTTGGGAGGCAGCAAATAAAGTGATGGAAAAAAGCTTTGTATGCTTTATGTAAAAAGTAGAGACCTACTAGCAAATGTCTTGTTGAATTGGTTATTGAATTGCCAACAACTTTGATAAACAAATGAGCCCTGGCTGAATCAACTTCCACTCAAACTACTTAACCTGTAAATAGACTCAGTGGAAGACGTTTTCCTAAATTGACTTTGGCTACACAAATATAAAAATAGCCTCAGAGGAGATGGATTGTTTGTGCAGACTGAAGCAAGGCAAGGCCTGGAAAACCATGTCCTTAAACAACTGCTTAACAGCAAAGCAACTTTCCTATGGATATTTGCAAGGAGCATGCTACAGAATTGCAATTAGAGTAAAACTGAAAATATTTTCATACTAAGTGACCTATACAGAAATGTATTTGCAGTTTTGTAGGTGGAGTCATCCCGAATAGATACTGCTCATCACGTCTTTCATATGATGCCCAGTGTTAAAGGGAAGCATCAGTTTGTTTCCCATAACAAATAAAGTGATTTTTAAAGTGAAATTTTACATGCCCCTTTGATAGAGTGGTCCAAAATCAGTCTAGTGCGATATTTGTTTTATCGATCTGAATTAGCAGGGACATTAAAAGAAGGAGAATAACCAGTATTGTGTGCCAGGATAGTGCTGTTACCTGGAGTACTGGTTATTCTTCATGTTTTCATAACCCGTTAATAAATATTGATAAAATCAGTATTGCACTAGATTAATTTGGGACTGCTCTGTCTAAGGGGGCACATATTCTGCTTTAAAAATCATTTTGTTCGCAAAGGAAAACGAACTCACTTTCTGTTGACACTTGGCATTGCATGAAAGACATTAAGAGCAGTATTTGTTTGCGGTGACTCCAGAAACAGAAACTGCGAATATCCAATACAGTGTCAGAGAAAATGCAACTGACAGCTCTTAGGAGAGAAACAACGTATAATACTGCATTTTCCCCCTTCAACCAATTCATTACCTGCATAAGAACAGCTGTCTCAAGATCAAGCTTTCTGGCCTCTGCAATAGACACTGGTGGACGAGGAGATGGAGGTTCTGCATGGCAGCTCTCCAGTTCAACTACTGTGGCCCTCACTGCACTGCGTTCTGCCTTCAGTTTTCCTATGTGATCACGTAGTCTTCTTTCCTCATTTTGGCCCCATTCACTGCATTCCCCTGAGCTGCTTGTGCTGCATAAATAACATTACTTGTCAATCCAGACTGTAAATGTACAGCTGGCTTGCGTTCACAACAAATAAAAACTTGATAGTAACTTCTCAGCTTAGTTTTAAATGAACAAAAATTACTTTTTTTGTTATTATCACTAAACACTGACCACTGGAAAAACACTAAGTTATCTTCTTCTGACTGGAGTCTGCTCTCACTGCCAGTCAATATAGCTCTGTTAGCAGTTCAATGCTATTATCTGAACTTGGCAATTTGGTCACTAGACTTGTATACCACCTTTATACTCATTCTATAACTATCTTCCATACCTTGCATATGATCTCAGATTCCCATCATTCTCTTAATGCATTGAGGTGTGTTTGAAGTTGTTTAAGGCTGTAGATACCGTACTGAATACCACAATCAGATGAGGAGGAAGGGAAAGGGCACTCGTGGAATTTGGACGAATAATATTCTTGCACAAGGAATGGAACTGTGAAGAAACTGTGGGTAACATAAGAAACTCTGCAGCTGATCTACAAAAGAAGGAAGTACAAAAATATGCAGGAATGAAATATAAAGAAAGTGCAGGAAAGCCAGGGTGATGAAAAGTACAAAGAAATTGACAAGACATCTATATAGTTGTGAAAAGTGACCCTAAACAAACATGTTGTGGGGCAGTGAACTAAAGACTATGCTTTATTGTAAAGAATGTTATAACATACCATGATTGTCGACTTTTGACCACAAATCAACAGAGAAAATGAAACTTACTGGCAGATTAAAACTGTGTGCCTGACCGAGGCTTGAACTCTGGACATTTGCCTTTCATGGGCTGAGTTACTCAAGCAAGACTCATGATCTCTCCTCACAGCTTTACATCCTCCAGTGCTTCGTCTCTTACTTTCCAAAGTTCACAGGAGTTTCCTGTGAAACTTGTGCGACCAACACTTCTGGAAGACAGGATACTGTAGAGATATGGCTTAGTTACAGACTGGGAGATGTTTCCAGAATGAAATTTTCACTCTGCAGCAGAGTGTGTGCTGATATGAAACTTCCTGGTGGATTAAAACTATGTGCTGGACCAAGACTTGAACTTGGGACCTTTGCCTTTTGTGGACAAGTGCTCTGCCATAATACAATTTACGCTGTGAGGATGGGTTGTGAGGTCCACTGAATCCTCCCATACACTCGAGTAATCTCCTGCAAATAGTTATTTTCAAATGTCATGAGCTACTGACCAAAATAACTGAGATATCAACACAGAGTCTAGTTTGAATGTCACAGCACTTTTCTAAATATAACAACATTAGTGTTTGTATTCTGTACTTGTCTGCAAATTTGATAACTGACTTCTCTGGGAAAGTTTGGGGGGTTCCTAAAGTTTAATGTGAGATCTGAACTATGGAACAACTTGGCATTGTTCGCATACATAAAGGATTGCAAATTGTTAAAAATCATATTAACAGCTTGAAAAGTACTGGAATGAAACTGAAATAATTCTGAATTTCAAATCTGACATATAGCTCCTGAGCCATTAACTTACATTTCAGAGCTATATTTTTATTCTTTACTTTTTGAAACATTAGGAGACTTAATTGATAAATGTGAAAACTTCTGGATAATCAATCATGTATCACTTTTAGTTTGCTGACTGTAATAATGTACAGGCACCTGTGAAGAAAACTTTAAGGGGAACTGGACAAAGACAAGTATTGCAGCAAAGAAATCGTATGTTTACTGATGGAAGAAAGAACAATGAAAGATCATGACACCATCTTAGTATTCATGAACTTATATAACAGTCTTCAATAATATAAGGTGAAATGAAAGTAACTAAAGAGAAAGATTAAGCAATCTTATATGCTTCTTAACCAATGATTAGAATGAAAGGAAATGTCTGAAAATGAGAGAGGAATAGATGATGTCCTTGTGGTTCAAAGTAAGAAAAGTTATAGGAACTGTGGCACGGAATGGACAGTTAACTCAGCAAACAATATTGATTACAGATAAACAAATCAGAGATTAAATTAATGAAGAGTAATTCAGAGGGAAATTTCTGGGGGGTGGAAAGGAATCAAAGATGCAATATAATAAAAAGACATACTCTTATGAAGTAATAGTGTTATACGGCTAGTATTAATAATATTAAAATATAATAATTTTAAGAGACATTATGTAGATAGTCTTCAATGGAATAGGATGTAATTATTGTGAAGTTATTTACTTCAATGACACTCAATTAGATAATCCAAAAGACATTGAAAACTTTCCACAAGTTGTTAAATATATGAATTTACCCATGTAAGAATTCCTTTTTGTACTAATGTTAAGTTTCTTAAATTGTTTAGATTGCGATATTAAAAGACAGCTTTATGAACTTGCAGGGCAAAAACATTAATACCTTGTTGTATGGCTGTATTCCTCCCAAGGGGATGTGCTGATGTTAATAGCATTACTGGCCAGAGTAGCTTCCAGTCTGGCTAAAAGATGTCTTGCAACTGTTTCTGTTGCTCTTCTGTTCTCACTGGCACGACGCAACAGACTACCAATTTCTACAGCATCATTTTCACCATCTTTGGATTCATCTGGAAAAATATGTTCTTGTTAAACAAAGCTGCAGCAGAAGTTCAATAACCAGTTTCACAGCACTAAAGTTACTCATCAGGTTCATATTCAAGTCATTTACAGCGAACATAGAATTTATTAGACACCCCCCATGACTCTCAGTTATCTGCAAATGTAAGGAAACAGCAAATGATGAAGACTACACGTTTGGGGAAAACTATTCTTATTATGAGGGTGTGCTGAAAAGAAATGCCTCCAAATTTTTTATGTCAAAACTCATATAGCCTTAAAATAAAACAAATACTAGTAACATTCTGCATCTTTCTTCATCACATCTGCGTTTTTATTTCTCAACATAGTCATCCTAGCAATGAACACATTTCTACCAATCAGAGACCAGTTTGTTGATACCGTCACTGTAGAATAATTTTCTTGACGGAGCCTCTATCAAAGCAAAGTTCTCAAATGTGTTTTTTAAATTCTGGAAACAACTGAGAAACAGATGGGGCCAAGTCGTAACTGGATAGACGATGATCGATGATAGTGCGCCATTGACAGTGAATGTGTCAAATTGCTGCAGATGTTGCAGCCCTCGTGTGTGGTCTGGCATAGTCATGCTGTAGGAGGGAGAGCTCAAAGTGTGGGCAAAATCTTTGAATTTTGAAACTCGGTTACACCACACTATTTCTCACATACTGGAAATTTGTGGTAAGGTCTTATGGGACCAAACTGCTGAGGTCATCGGTCCCTAAGCTTACACCCACTATTTAATCTTAGTTAAACTAACTTACACTAAGGATCACACACACACACACACACACACACACACACACACACACACACACACACACACACACCTGAGGGAGCACTCAAACCTCTGGCAGGGGGGGAGGAGCCGTGCGGACCATGACAGGATGCCTCAGACCCCGTGGCTACCCTGCACAGCTCACATACTGACATAGTTATGTTACACGTCACCATGTTACACGTCACCATGTTACACACTACAGATCGGATCCCCCTAGCAGCAGAGGGCTGCAACTGTGTAGACATGGAGAATAAAGATGTAGAATGTTAATAACATTTGTTTTATTAAAAAAATAGCTTTAAGAATACTCACATAAAAGATTCAGTGGCATTACACCCTTGTAAATGTAGTAAATTCAAGAATGTCGTAATGTTTATATTCTATCAGTCAGCTAAATATGTTCTGTTTTCAATCCCCCACACCAATATAAAGTTCATAATTAGCAAGTTTTACCTGGTGTTACTGATAAGATACTTTCAGGTGTTCATGCATTTACTTCATCTGCCAAGATTATGATCTTCAGGTCCTCTTTTACATATAACTACACATCATTATCAAGTTAATATTACTGTGTGTGTAGTACATGAGCAATTAATAATAATAATAATAATAATAATAATAATAATAATAATAATAACAATAGAAATGATGATGATGTTAGATACATTAATCAATTCTGTAATGTGATTAAGGACATCTAACAAAAGTATGGTAGCAACAGAAGCAATCAAATCTGAGGAAAAAGTTTACTGGTCCAGAGAAGAGCAAGAAATAAAAGGATAACATTAGCAGATGACAGAGAGGAAAGAAAACAGTAGTACACAGGCATAAGGAGAGTGTGGATAGTGTTGAAATGTGGCCAAAATATTGGTTCAATGCTGGACAGAAGGAAGGCAGCTGGGATGTGCCAAGAGGGAAGATAAATCAATGGAACAGGTAAAGCTGCAATCTACTCTTGAATGCAGAGTGGTTTTTGAATTGGATAGAGGTTACTAGGTGTTTGTTCCATATCCATATGACTAAAATGAAGATGGAGATGGGGAAAGATTTAAAGTTATCCATAGGTACAGGCAAGATGCTGGATGTATAACATCATGAATTGCAGCTATAGAATGATGATAAGTGTTTGACATGTGAGGAGAGATATTCAGGACATCAGTGACTCTGGAAACAATGAAGAAAATAGTGTGAACTTCCTTGTCACCTGTCTGGTCACATTGAGCACAGGAAAGACTGATGTGATCAAACAACCAAATGTTACAAACACATATATTAGAAGCATTTATGGATATTTTAAGACATCTGGAGTTTCCATTATTTGTGCCAAGCTGAACTAAACCACAGTAGTAAGCATTCAGCTGGACTAATGACTGTTTATTTTATTTCTTCAATTTTTTGGCTTGTATTTAGGCAAGAGAAAGATTACCTGCATATTCTATAAGTTTGTTCTTACCAGTTTTAAAGCTCACCAAAAATGATTCCAAAATATTTTATTGCTTTTAGATAGTGTAATTATATACAATCAAGGAGAAATGTTTGTTGATAAACATTCAATGTGATACAGGGGTGACCTGCCAGTTCTAAGTAATTAAAGTCCACATTTTGAGCCCATCATGCTACTGAATAGAGATTGACATTCATGCCTGATACAGAAGCAGAAATGATGTTCTGTCTGGAACTTAGATACTAGATGTCATCAGCAGCTAAGATACCACAACACAGCACAGATGAATATCACTGAGGTGCAGTGAGGAAAGCAATAAAGCAATGAATGAATCCTGTGGGACACTCATGAGCGTATGTTTCCAAGATGACTTTTCAGATGTACGAACAGCTTACTGATATCTGTTTTTAAGGTAGTTGTCAGCCACAGTGTTGCCCTGTTTGAGAAATTCAGCTGCTTTGTTTCCATAAGTAGTATACCAAAATAAAACGTCTTGCTGAAATGAAACAGTGTTACAATGTTCACTTCACATCTAATCAAGGCATGTTTGACATTGTCAGTGACTTTTATTAACGTATTTGCTGTGCTGTGGTGTTGACAGAAGCCTGTCCTTCAACTTATCATAAACACCTAAACACCATTGTCCTATGCTTTAGATATTATTAATAAGCTGATCAGTCTAAAGCTGCCATGAGATTTTGGGTATCATCATTGGATATCGGCTGAATTAAGGTTTGTTTTCATTCAGTAGAATATGTGTTGGTAATCAGAGAGAAATTGAAAATGTTTGTGAGACCTACATCTGAAGGTAAGTATTGGCCAGCAAGTGTTTATCGTAATTTTGTAGTGTCCTGATAAGAATTTTCCTTTTTATAATCACAATACTTTGTGTTTGATGATGATGATGTGTGTATCTCTGAACTATCTTGCCATTAAATATAGCTGTTCATATTCAGAGTACATGTAATCTCAACCAAAGACCCAATTTCTGTGTAACTGAAATGTAGAACATCGTAATTTCCTGCAACATGCATCATTCCTTCTACACTGTATTTCCAGAAGCTTTCTATGGTTTACAACATAAGTGACACAGTACGTTCACATACAAGTGGAACCTTGATTCATCTGATCAGATAACACTTATCCAGTCTACTACAATTCACGTTTGTTCTTTGTTGCATCACTGTATTTGGGCAACTTTCTTGGCAAGAATTTAACTCTTCACTTCATGCCCATTCTGTGTGATTTCCTTTAAAGTGCTAGTTTTGGAATGTATTTGAAAGGATTCACATTGACATCTTCCACCAACTTCTACAGGTCACTGAAGCAAGTTTCAGTGTCAAGCTGGGACATACAGACTGTTCCAGTCCACTGTGTTTGTCTTCTGCCTCCAATTCTGATGTGAATTCTACCTGGACAGGGACATTTACCACAGCTTGTACATATTTATGATCATATATATGGTGATAATTATTCGAAATTTGTCACTTACTATGCAGGGCAACCTCTTACATCCTCAAAAATAACTATCCACTTTTGTCCCTTTGTCACATCAGCCTTGCCTCCGCCTCCAGGTTACTCATAGTTAAAGAGGCAGTCACTGCACCATACCCTCACCATAGACACTTTTAGTGATAAATGTTGCTGCTGCATGTAATCAAAATAAGATCTGAAATAAAATACAGTATTTCTTGTCTCCCTGAGAAATGCGTGAAATAAACCATCAATTTTCTGCAGCAAACAGGTTATGTACATTATTGATGTAAATAAACACACTATTTTGGATGGAGTTTTCTTCCTTCTTGCATCATGGCAAAGTTGTCATGAAGAAACTCTTGTGCCATTATTACTATGTATGAAATTGTGCTAGAACATTTGTGCAAGAGCCAGTTACCAAAAGAAAATATCTAGAGTGACCATCCAGCACAAACTTAGATTCTAATTTTTACATTATTTTACACTTTAAAGGCAATCTGTATAATGTCTCCTTTGTAATTTGGTACCAAATTGTTGCAACTACTCATAACTATGGATTAATATGCAAATTGATTGTTTCAATTAAAACAGCATGAGAATTAAAAGAATATTTAATTTACTTCGAAGAAAAAAAATAAAAGTGACTTTTCTGTAATTCAATCAGAAGTTGGAATTTCTTACAAAAGTCTAGCACTGTAACTCAATCCAAGTGCAGCACTCAAGGGTCAATCACCATTTCTAGTTCTACAGAAAGAGAACTTGCAGAATAAAACTAAATGTATGAAAAATTTACAAATCTAGAAATTGTGCCAATGCACTTCATTGCCGACAAAATCTTACTTTCAAAAGAGGCAGAAATTCTGGACTTCAGCTGTGGGAACCTGACTGAAATATATGATAAGAATTTAAGTTTAGAAACAATGCTATAAGAATTGCATCAGAACATACACCCACAATTTGCTTCCTTTATTAATCATATAAGAATATAATGCCATTTAATTAAAAAACAAAACGAATAAATTCATCATTACACTATGCTATGCAGTGGAACAAAAGTAACGAAATATATGAGCAAATAATTTGTCACATGAGGTTGTACCATTACATATATTGAGCAGAGACAAGAAATAAAGAAGAATAAGTGAAAATAACTGCACCAGTCTAAGTTAGTGAAAATTTGATATTCTGTAAAGAAGGTGGTGTACTGAACCAGCTACAAGTACCTAGAATAGTAAATGATGAACATTGTAGAAGTAGCATACTGTTGTTGTTGTTGTTGTTGTTGTGGTCTTCAGTCCTGAGACTGGTTTGATGCAGCTCTCCATGCTACTCTATCCTGTGCAAGCTTTTTCATCTCCCAGTACTTACTGCAACCTACATCCTTCTGAATCTGCTTAGTGTATTCATCTCTTGGTCTCCCTCTACGATTTTTACCCTCCACGCTGCCCTCCAATACTAAATTGGTGATCCCTTGATGCCTCAGAACATGTCCTACCAACCGATCCCTTCTTCTGGTCAAGTTGTGCCACAAACTTCTCTTCTCCCCAATCCTATTCAATACTTCCTCATTAGTTATGTGATCTACCCATCTAATCTTCAGCATTCTTCTGTAGCACCACATTTCGAAAGCTTCTATTCTCTTCTTGTCCAAACTATTTATCGTCCATGTTTCACTTCCATACATGGCTACACTCCATACGAATACTTTCAGAAATGACTTCCTGACACTTAAATCAATACTGGATGTTAACAAATTTCTCTTCTTCAGAAACGCTTTCCTTGCCATTGCCAGCCTACATTTTATATCCTCTCTACTTCGACCATCATCAGTTATTTTGCTCCCCAAATAGCAAAACTCCTTTACTACTTTAAGTGCCTCATTTCCTAATCTAATTCCCTCAGCATCACCCGACTTACTTAGACTACATTCCATTATCCTTGTTTTGCTTTTGTTGATGTTCATCTTATATCCTCCTTTCAAGACACTGTCCATTCCATTCAACTGCTCTTGCAAGTCCTTTGCTGTCTCTGACAGTAGCATACTAAGATAGCTAAAAGTAACTAGAACATAAATCACATAAATATGGGATTGAAACAAACGAAGTGTATGTACAGGTTGGAAATCAGTATGATAATGTCCACAACATAGCAGTTGAACAAAGTCTATGAAAATATGGTGGGCAGACAATGACTTGTCTCAGTAAAAGTAGCTGATAGTCATGCAGAAGACAGCTTAGTAGAATATATCTGGTTGACCATACAGCTGTTCCCAGTTGCTGGAGTTTCAGATGGCATCTTACACAAAATATTTAAGTTTTTCCAGATAAAATCTGATCACAGCTAGGTGAATTTACACTTAGAGAACTGCACAGCTCATGGTGTTGCATATTAGCTAGTACGCATTGACCATCAGAGCTGCTACACAAAATGGGCACAGCAGATCAGAGAAGGGCAAATGACTAACTGCTGCTACTGCCTTATCCGTAGTTGCAACCACCAGCACTGAGCAGTTAATGCATGCCTTTATATTATCATTGGATCTGTCTTGATCTGTGTTTGGCAAATTTTTGTGAATTTGATTTAAATTACTTAGGCCAAAGAGTCATTACATTGTCTCAACATTAATCTACGGGCTCAGCCTATTTCCAAGCCTTCATTAATTAATTATTATGTAGTTTCAAAAATGTTGGATGGCTGATTCTTTTGTAAAGTATCCTTATTATTAAGATTTATTGATATTCAAGTCATTTACAGCGAACATGTAATTATGATCCTTTAATAATTTTCCCCTATTACCTCATGCAATTATGAAAGTTTTAATCATTATTTTCCTTTTGTTACAACTAAGTATAACTATTTACTGGAGATATAATATTATAACATAAATAATTTTACCTTTTCCTGCAAATTTTCCAATACCAGCTGCTCTACAATTTGCAAGGAGCAACCCGAGTTCACTTTCCAACAGTGCAACCAAAACATCATAAGCTTCAATTGCTCGATCACTATATCCTAATGCTAACCTGAAATTAAAAAATAATTGTTCACAAATACACCATGAATGCCATGAATAATCATGAGAGCTGTTCTGACTGAATACAAAAACCTAGACATCATTTTAGTCAATTACAGATCTGTATCACAATTCCAGAGTTATATTTGATCTGTGATCTAAACATAAAAATTAAATGGCAAAACATCTGTGGGCTATGATAGCATTAAAAAAGCATTTAAACAAATATGAGTAAGTATAGACAAGAAGCTGCTACATAGAGATGAGAACTGAATAAAGTGAGTGTAATTTTATACCACAATGTAAGAAATACTATGATCATAATACTTCAACATCAAGAAGAGAAAAATAAAGATTTTTTTTTAAAGCAAGAATCTTGTATTCCTTTTATAGTTCCTATCAACATATTTGCTTCCTGCTTTTGTTCTACTTACTTCCTTAATTCTTTTAACAGTTGCAGACGTGCTCGCTAATGTTGTCTTGAGTGGTGAGTTGTTGTATGTAATGCACTGTGTTTGCACTGCCACCAGGTATTGAAGTACAGGAGTGATCTGCCCCAGTCTGTGCTGAATACATAAATGTGTAACATTGGCAGTGATAACTCTTAGTGACCAAGTTTTGTCACTGCCAAGACCAACTAAACATAGTGACTGTAAATATTTATTTGTTTAATTCATTCATGTTCTGTTGGTTTGTAATACAAGAGAATTGCTTCTATATGGAATGAGTCATAATTATACATGAGAACAGCCCTTACAGATGTTAAAAAGATACAAATTGTATAGGAACAAAATATGCTAATAATTACAGGCTTAAGTATTTCATGCAATGAAACAAAGGTATAAACTAATAAAATTATAATTATTCTACATTTCAGGCTACAAATCTAATAGAGCTAAGTACATCATTAGCCTGAGCAAACATTTCCTTGCTGACTTAGGTTATCACACTCAGTTACAAAGTGGTAATAGCAAATATTACAAATACAATGTGCCATATCTAAATCACAATGTAGAAATGTTTACATTAAATAATTCATCAAGAGACTAAAAAGAGTTTTTCAGAAGATATTCCTTCTCTTGAACTGTGGCATTGCACTAGTAAGATTTTCATTGTCTGGGGGGAGTGCATTAAACACATTTGTGTTTGAGCAGTGCACCCCTTTTGTACTAGATTAAAGTTTTTTCTATCAACATGCAAGTCATGTTTTGATCTTGTGTCGCCATCATGGTCGGTAATACTGGTTTTGTGCATGGGGAGGTCCTTAATTAAAAAGAATATAAGGGATAGGATATGTTGCGAGGTCATTGTAAATATTTTATGTATTTTAAAAGATTTCTGCATGAATGATTTCTGTTAACTCCTCTTACAATTTGGATTGCTCTTTTTTGATTGACAAATACTTTATATGCCATTTGTTGCTTACCCCAAAATATTAAGCCATAGGACCACAATAAAAGAAAATAACCAAAATATGAAGGGTTAACAGCATCAGTATTAGCAGTTGCTGCTATAATACATAGAGCATAAGCTGCTGAACTAAGTCTTTTTTTCAAGTCCAGAATATGGCACGACCTTTTGTAGAGGCCTAAAATTTTTGAAGAATGAACTTTATGTATATCTGGATCATTACAGCTTAGACTTACTCGTACAACTTTCTGAGACCCAGATAAATGAAAAGCCAGGCCATTGCAGCTGAACCAGTTTTGGAGATCATGGAACACAAAGTTGGCAGATGTTGCAATGTCATTGTCATGTGTTTTTTCAACTAAAAGATAAGTATTGTCTGCAAAGAGAGTAAATTTGCTAGAAGCTTTTTTAAAAAGTGAAAGGTCACTAACAAAAATAAGAAAGAGCATAGAGCCATGCACATAACTTTGCGGCTCTCCTGTACTCACTGTTCCCCAACCAGATGAAGGTATTGTGCCATCTTCACGATTCAGTGATACAAACATTACTCAGTTTGTTAATTTATGACTTTGAAGCTATGACACAAACTGAATACCATAAAAGTAAGACCATAAAGATATTAAACTGTTTCTCTTTCAAGTACGAATTATGTGTTTGATGAATTTCATTATGATTTTAGAAAGCCATCGTGAAAGGTATGTCTCACTTGTGATTCATTTCAGTTCTTTGTAGTTCCTTCCTTGCTACCTGATCATTACCTGTGCTGTTGCATAAGCATTTCTCATTGCACTAACTCAAGAAATCCTTTAATACTTATGCGGATTGTTTTTGGAATGTTCCTCACACATTGCCCTTTGTTGGGCAACATTATCTAGCTCATGTGGTATGTGGACTACCCTTCCAGTAATAACACTTTTGTGACCTGATACTGAAGTGTATAATAAAAAAATCAAACTTACAACTTTATAAACAGAACCTTAATGTTGGTGAAGACAGACAGAAAATAGAAAATGTAATGGAAAGGTGGAGAGGTGAAAGAGTGAAAGGCATGGATAGTTCCAAAAACAAGTTCTGGTATCCCAGCCCAATGAACCTGAAAGCCCAATAGAACACAGGGGCATACATGACAGCTGCTAGGTGGCACTCCTAATATTTGCAAGCATTGCTGTTGCCGCCTCAGCATTTTGCATGGGCCATGTTCCCCTCCCCCACGCCAGCCTGTCAACCCCTGCATTGTAAAGCTAGAAGCACAGGGATCTGGACCTCAGTCATGTACTAACTGCACTCTTGTATTGTTTGTTGTACTCATTGTTGTTTGGTTCCTGATACTACTACGCCTGGGCTCTTGATTTGCTTCACTCTCCGGACTTGTCATTCTGCCACATTGTCATCTTTCTGTGTTTTTCAGTGACTCACCATTGACATCCTCGGCCAGTTGTCCAGTGTCTCCTGGTTTGTCCACTTCTGAATACTAAAACAGGTGATGAGGAAAAAGGTTAACAATGTCTTATGGATGTCAACCTTGTGCAGCTTGTGGAACAGCAAAAGCTACAGCTACTCCTGCAGCAGCAATTGCTAGACCACTTCCAACAGTAGCTGCAGCAGCAAACCGACTTGTTACATCAGGAAATTCAGCTTTCGTCATGTTTGCAGGTTATGGGCTCACAACCTGGCTGTGATTGCTTCCCAGGAGGAGCCCCGCCCACCCACACTTTCTTTTAATGATGCCAAAGAAGACTGCGACACTTATTTGCAGCAGCTGAAACAGCACTTCGCCACTTTTCTGGTTTCTGATGACACTCTCCAATGGCTGCTCTTCCTTTCTTGGGCTACCCCGTAGACTCTCAGTAAACAAGCTGGCACCATTCCCACATCTGGTTGCACTCACATCTGAGGATATGTGTTTGTTGTTGTCAGACACTTATATATAGTGTTTCCATGTGGTCACATCATGCCTTGAGTTCCATAAATACCACAAGCAACTGGGTCACTCATATCGCTGGTGGTTGACAGATTTGCAAGGCCTGAGTCAACATTGTGATTTCACTTGCACGAACCTGTCTTGCAGAACCTCATATGCAGATTCCTTGATTTGAGGTGTGGTAGTACAACTGGCCTCTGATCTGAAAGTATGTACTGCAGCTCTCAAGCTGTACAATCCTTTGTTTGAAAGTCATGCACTCTTTTGAGACTACACAGGCAGCAAATGAACTCCTTTGGCTCATTCCGGATATCTGCAGTTCAACTGCCACCAAGGGGACGGAATTCTCTTAAGTTCTTTTCCTGCCCGCAGCATTGTGATTTGTCTCTTTTCGGCATGTCAATGGCATTTGAGCAGCCGGTCACAACGCTTTGGCATAAACACAGGACTGACATCCTGGCCTGACTGTTCCACAATGAACCAATAATGTGTACTGTCTAGATTTATGGGCACACTTCACCCATTGCAGAAAGCATGGGCATCTGTGAACTGTCTGCAGCTGAGCATCACAACAGCCGAACTCCACTCCACAATTGCATCAAGGGATGATGCATTAACTCCAGGCCTTCGTTCTCCAGGGCAATCCTCCCATCACTAAGTTGTTTATTTATTTCATGATTACACATCAGGATGTCCCTCTCCAAGTAGACATGGGAGCAACTGTCTCCCTGGTGAGCCTCCCAACAAATGATCACATGAGTTACCCAGCACTGGCCCCACCCAACCACAAATTGGCTGCATGCGATGATAGCTTAGTTCCCCTCAGAGATCAATTCACAACTACAGGAGATTGAAACAGGGTTACACAGCCGATAAAACAGTTTGTTGTCAACAGTCACTTGACTGGTAACATTTTCGGCTTGGATGGCTTCTCACTATTTGGTTTGTTCATCACGGACAAAGTTCATGTCATCTCGAACATGGTTCCCTTCCAGAAACTTGGCAACTTTGTGCCCCTTTTGCATCTCTGTTCGAACTTGGCACGGATTGCGCCACCAATTTCGAGAAACATATTTCTCTACATCCAGATGCAGTGACTGATTTCTGTTCGTCAGCTCTGATTCTGGTCTTCCTATGTATGTCGTTAAGCTTGAACTAGATCACCTTCATGAAACTGAGACAATTGAACCTGTCAAAGCAAATGCTTGGGCCACACCCCTGGTAGTGATTAAGAACCCAAATGGCTCTGTGGAGATTTTGGGCTGACAAGCAATGCTCAACATACTTGGAAACCTACCCCATACTATGTCTGGAGGACATCTTCACTCAAAGTATGTTGGCAGCTAGGTAAACCTCACATATGCTAAATTTATAGGTACCACTAGATGAGGAATCACAACATGTTATGGTCATCAATAAATGCTTTGGCTAGTACAAATACAAATGTTTGTCCTTAGAGATCTCTTCCACTTCGGCAATCTTCCAAAGATGCACGGAACAGTTAGTTATGTGCATCCCAGATTGTACCAATTATCTGGCTGACTTAACTGTTACAGGTCCCATGTGCCAGAGCCACCTGTGCAACCTCTTTGCTACATTACATGATCCAGGGCTCAAGTGCTGCTTACACAAATGCCAGTTTTTTCAGGAGAAAGTGGAATACCTCAGACATCTACTAAACAAAGATGGGATTCAGGCCACTGACTGCAACATTTCAGCTGTAGACTCTCTCCCACATCCACAAAACCTACAGGAAGCTGCAGGTCTTTTTGGGTAAAGTGAATTATTATTGCAAGTTCCTCCTGCAAGTAGCACACACACTATGTACCTCCTAAACTAGTTGCAGAAGAAGGGCATTCAGTTCTGATGGTCAGGCTGCCTGCGAGCATGGTTTCACGCAGTTATGCTTAGCATCCTGCCTTTTGACTTGTTCTACATCACGCCCCCATGTTTTGGCTGCTGACACTTCCCCCTGTGGCACAGGTGCAGTGCTGGCACTCTGCAACTATGATGGCACTGAGTAACCAATTGCCTGTGTGTCCCAGACACTGACTTCACTCAAAGAAACTGTCTGTGTACCAAGAAAGAGGCTTCGGAGATCATCTTTTCTATTAAGAAATTCCATGTGTACCTCTTTGGGACCAAGTTTACGCTCATTACTGACCATAATGTGTTGATTGCTCTCTTTGGGCTACATGCACAGCTTCCAGGATGGACAGCTGAAAGGCTCCAATATTGGGCTCTTTACCTTAGTTCTTATAGTGACAACATTAACTACAAGCCTACTGTGCAACATGCAAACATGGATGCGCTCTGATCTACCCTCAGGACTAGACCCGGCATTTGACTAACATGAGATCTCCTGTTTCCACATTGACATACCATGGAACGGTTTCCCTTTACTGCTACTCGCATCACAGCAGACACGTGCTGCAATCCTACCTTACAGCATGTCAAACACTATGTGCTACATGGGTGGCCTATTTATTTTTCAGAATCTGTTGCTCCAGAACTCTGGACTTGGGCCCATCTCTCTCATAATTTACTTGTTGTCTCTGATGTTCTCCTTCTGAATGCAAAGGCGGATACCCACTGTGTTGTCATCCTGACTACCTGACGCCTTCATATCTTGGACTCCTCCATTGTGGGTATTGGGGTATTTCATGGATGAAAGCCATTACCAGGCAACATGCTTACTGAAAGAATACTTGGAGGCTATGGAGCAAAGATGTTCTGCCTGTGCCCAACATCAGGCTGCTCCGCCTCAGTCTTTTTCCCCTCCCCATCCCCTACCCACCTCTGTCATCCTGGGACAGCATTCATCTGTACTTTGTTGGTCCCTTTCTGGGCTCTATGTAGCTCACTGTTGTGGACGCTTATTCCAGCTAACCGTATGTGGTTAGCATGGCGTTCACCACTACAGCAGCCACACTCAATAGACTTATTCACATTCTAACCATCAAAGAGCTTCCCCACACCCTCATGTCAGACAGTGGGCTCCAATTAATGGCAACAGCCTTTGAACAGTTCTGCACCACCAATTGCTTCAAATACCCACTTAGTCCAACTTTTCACCCCTACTCCAATGAAGAAGCAGAGAATGGTGCGAACATTCAAACAACGAATTTTGAAAGTATTGGATGCATCCATGTCTGCAGTGGCACTCACAATGTTCCTGAACACTTACAGGACCACTCCTGTCCATGACTGCAACCCAGCAGAGCTTCTTCATGAGTGACAGCCACATACTCTCCTCCATCTCCTGGCACCTCGGAATCCCAGACCTGACCCACTGGATGACACCTGTCAGATTCAGTAGTCTTGGCACAGTCATATGGAGCAAACCCTTCATGGATGCAGGCTATGGGGGTGGTCACCCATGGGCAGTACTCTATGATGGTTGACACTCCACAGAGTTTGGAGTGTTGGCACACCAACCAGCTCTGTTCCCTCCTACTGACTGCACCACCAACAACAGGTCACTTGGAGTTGGTGCATCCCCCCCTTACAAATCCGTCAAGTTTGTGCTGCGGAGCATTGTTGGTGGTTCCCGTGGATGCGAGTGTTGAGGTAGGGCCCTACAGAATCCCTTGGTTCAACAACCATCTCCCACACTGCTGTTTCCCAGTGCATTGCCTGAAATTCTGCATTCCTTCTCCCAGCTGGCGGGACACCAACCACACCACTGGTTCATCTTCCAAACCATTGTCCAGGATGTCTCAGGCCCTAGTGCCCCTTTCAGAGGGGAGCGATCGTGGTGGTGGTGGTGGTGGTGGTGGTGGTGGAGAGGGGGGGGGGAGGAGGGGATGGGGAGGGGGGAGGGGGGGAGGGGATATCTCGTATCCTGGCCTGATGAGCTTGAAAGCCTGCCAGAACACATGGACCTGAACAGCCACTAGGCGGCACTCCTAAATTTTTCAAGTGCTGCTATCACTGCCTCAGTACTATGCATAGGCCATGCCCCATGTGCCAGGCTATCGACACCCATGGCTGCACTATACAGCTAGTGGTGCAGTGCTCAGTCCTCAATCATCTTGTGACTGTGCTCTCATATTGCTTGTAGTATTCATCGTTGTTTGGTATCCCGTACTGCTGCGACTAGGTTCTTGGATTGTCACTCTGCCATGTTGTCTTTGTTCTCTGTCCATCACTGTTGGTTTTTTTTGGTGTGTTTTTCAGTGATTCACTGTCGACTTCCTCGGTTGGTCAGCCAGTGTCTCCTAGTTGTGTCTGATTCTGGCTACTATACAAGTTTTGCACATTCATGTATTTCGAAGTCATGGGTGAAGGAGAAAATTTTACTGGTGGCAGTCCAAGGGCATTAGCCTATTTTACTGTGTATCATATAATATACATGTATCCTTACAGCACTTGGGCAATAGAGGTTTGAAGCAAGCTACTTTTGCTGAGGGTGTACTCAACCAATGAGCTTGTCTCGTGTCTGTCAAGACTGCTCCAGTAACTTTTATTTTGGTGATTCGCAAGTTTGTTTTCAAAGAATATTAAAGTTTTAATAATCACTTTCTGGAATATGGGAAGTTGCAAGTTTATGTGAACTGCACCATCAGTGAGAACATGACAGTAACAGGTGAATTATTTGTTGAGAAACTGTAATGTTTCATTTACCTTTCATCCTTATCTCTGTTGACTCAGCGAAAATGAAAATAGTATGAAAGAATATTCAATTCATCTATTTATTTTCATCTTAAAATGAAAAATATTCATTTTTTGTGTGTTACCAATTTCAGCTCTATAATAAGGCAGAATTTCTATTTCAAAACAAATATACTAACCTGAGTGCTGTGGCATTTGACTCATATTTTCCAAGCAGCAAGCTAAGGCGGTCACACTGTGACTTGCTGTCTTCCAGGGTGAGGGCTAGGACAGTATTTTGAGCTCTAAGATGTTCTACACGACTATTCAGTCTCTCCGTTTCCACTTCAAATTGCCGCCTTACAGCTGCTTCACCATGGGTCAATTCTTGCAGATCTGCCTCTTGTAATTCACTAACTAATGTTTCTGCCACCTTGGTGCTGCATACCTGTTTACAGAAGATAAAGCTATACATACCAAATTTTTATAGAAGAGCTCTTCTGCCATATTGAAGCACTCTGAGGAGAATAAGATACACATTAATTAAATATGCTAGAAGACCATTATGAAGCCATAACATAAGAACTAATTATGAACTTTGTTAGATGAAATGTGAAACGCTTTTTCTTATTTCCATAGGTGGTTCCAGCTGAACAGCGTACCTCCTTTTTTCACACTAACTACGGCAGTTGTGCACATTTGTGATGACGTATTGCTTTCTGGCCTGAGCAAATATGTCTTCCATATTAGTAAATTTCTGTTTGAGCAACTTTGAGCTGTTTCAGGAGAAAGCATCAGGCTTTTGTTGTATGTTTAGTTGAGTATATATTTCCTAACCTGAAATATAGATGGCATTATCAAAGGTTTCCAGTATACAGCGAATGCTTTTAAAGAAGTTTATTGTTTGTCTACAGTATCAAAGGGTTCCTGATAACTTAAGAAAAATTTCTTCTACAGACTGATGATGTCAATAATTTTGTGTTGAGGTATGCTGCCTGTGATAGCACGAAGTAGAGAAGTGTAATTAGTGTAAGAGGGTCCAGTGCCAACAGGATAGTTTGTCACAGTAGTAAAAGATAATTACTCTGGAAATGGAGCATGGATTGACAAAAAAGAGAGGTGCTTGGCAATATTCTGGAACTTTTGTGGAGAAATGGAAAAGTCAGATATTACCCATTTTTTTAGGACTATGGAGGTGAAAAAGCTACCAAAAGTATTACACAATTGTAGATGCAATCTCTCCCTCTAACTAAAGGATAATTTTGTGAATCACACGAGAGGTGATTGCACAGAGCAAATCAACAAGTAATCTTTATTGGAGTGCAATTAATGATCCATCAAGTTACTGTAGCCATTAAAACGAATTTAATAAAGTTAGGGTTTTGTGTGCTTGTACATACAGAAAAATTCTCATATGAAAATGCCATCAGCTCCCACCAGATGTTGCAAATGATATGCATCTACATGTAAACACATTGACAGTGTACAGTACTTAAATTCATAAAAAAACAAAAAAACATACCACCTGAATCAAAGACCAATCATTTACAGTCAATCTTCTAAGGCGCATTCCATGATCATTTGCTTTCCAATAAGAATACAAGTATATAAATTTTGTGACTGCTTTCACATTCTTTCTCCAAACAGAAACAGTTTTAACAAGTAGTGTGAGTAGAAATCATGTTCATGAAAACTGACTGTGTTCTGAACATAGGCTTTATACCACTTGTCTATTACCTCTGTTACCAGGAGTATTTCTCCTCAACTATATCTCCAACAGATCTAAACCACTAAATCTCTTATTTCTCAGAAACCATTTGGTTGTGGACATAAAATATATCAACAAAATTCATTAATTTCTGAGTTTTCTAACGACTTCACCTTGTCTGAAACTGATCCTGGGTCATGGCTTCGACATTAACTTTTTGGAAACACAAGTCCAGTGATCTGAATCCTTTAACAAAATTCGATTCTGCCTGGCAGACAACTTGTACACAATTCATCAAAGTATACTGATTGCAGCGTCAGTCTCTCCTCATGGGATCACTGTGCAATAGTGTCATGTACTTGGAGAAACTATCAGCATCGTCTGTCATCAGTCATCATTAAAATGAGCGGTATTTTTCTAAAGTACAAAATTCTGACTAGTGAACTTCTCATCCTCAGGCACAGTCCCAAACAATAACATGGTTCTTTTTTCTTGTGAGGTGTTTAGCAAAAAATTTAAAAAAAAAAAAAGGGTAGTACATGGATAATGCGCAAGTTGTCTGGGATGCCTTATGAAATGGAAGTAAGTGACATAAAGAAAAAAAAACCAATATGTCTGTAACGGGTACAAAGCCGAAGCCTACTTTATCTCGTACGATCAGTGGCCAATAAAGATTCTTGATTATCTTTGATTTTCCATATTGTCAATTGCACTTGTTATACCCTGGGAAAAGCATCCTATAATTATAAAGAAATGAAACAAATCATACCAAAACGTTTACATCTTTACTTCTGAAACCACTGTTAAGAGTGTCATAGAAAGTAATCATTACAGTAGCATCATTACTGGATTCCATTTGTGAAGAGTCAGAGACTGATTATACATGTTCATTCTGTTTGATCATATCTTATCTGCATTATCACTACACAAATGTAATGCACATCTTCAAATTATTTTCAGATGTTACTTAGTAGACTGACTCAGATTTTCACAGAAAGTAAATAATGATTTCTGCATCACAAACAGGTAACTATTTGCAACAGAAAATCTATATCGTAACTGAATAACTTGTCAGGGTTGGGGTTCATAGTCATGTAAAATTCTGTAAATGGCACCTCAGTCACCTTCAACTGTAAAAGTTATTTAATCGTACTATTCTAAGTTTGGCCATGTGCCAACTATCGGCAACTACCAAGTAGTATAAATGTGCTTTTGCATATTATAAAAACACTTTTCACATGTTTCTCCTTTATAAGGAGGAATTTTAAACGTCTTGTTATGAATTGCACTGTGTTTGTTGTTTCCCAACTTTCCAATATTGGTGCTATCAAAGAGTCAGTGATGGTAAGCACTATTGGATGACATTTATCTTGGCCTTAAGGTCAGCTCTTCTCTTGGTCAGGACAAGTTCTGCAACATAAGGAACTATTGTCATGTATGTGACTGCTGGTGTACACAGCTGATGAAAAGCTCTCAAGTTTCCAGCCAGGTGGCAGTATTATACAACTGCAATGTTTCAACGAGTGACATACTCATCACCTTCTAGCGAACTATTGTTTTGTCTGTCACAACTTAAATCCTTATTGGATTAAGATGGTAAATCTAAAGCAATACACATGGATGAAGTTAGATACGAATATAAGCCAAAAGAAACAAAAGAGAAACAAAGTGGGCTCTATACCAAATGGTTAAAAATGCCCCTACTCTTCTGCATAAATACTATGTTTTCAGTGAAAGTACACATTTAACACAGCATTATGCAACATAAATGACAAAGCACTGCTAAAGTTAGTATAAAATGTGTAGTCACAAATTAACATACCCCAAGTGAAGCCAACTGAGAACCAGTGATGTGATGGTCCATCTTGCGAAGAACCACACGCTCAGCTACCTTGCAGACAGGGGTATCATCTTGTGGGACAACTGACAGGTTATTTGGTGTACATGCTGTTGGGGAGGATGATAAACACCTGTGCTCAGGTGATCCTTTGGGTTCCATCTCACGCACCTGCAGGATTTCATGTAAATAAAAAAAAAAAAATAATGATCACTGATAAAGCTTGCAATCAATAACAAATATTCTCTCTCTCTCTCTCTCTCTCTCTCTCTCTCTCTCTCGGCCAGCTTAATATTTAAGAATGGAAAATGTCAAAGTACCTTTAAAACTACTAAAAATAATGTAATCTTCCAAGCTTAAAAAATTTCATTTGCTAATGGGATGTGGTGCTATCACTCTAAAATCTCAAAATTATGGAACCTAAAAAATTTTTTCTTAAATGGATTTTGCAGCAGCTATTTAAAGATGATGAGGCTTGCACAGGATACAGCACCATGGAGATTTGCATGAAACCAGTCTTGGAGCTGATGACAACAAAAACAACTACAACAACATCAACAACAACAAATGGACTTCATGAGAAGAGGAGGTCATTATACATTATTTCCTCTAAAAAAACATTTGATTCTGTTCTTTTAATGATTGTGTATGCTTAATGCCTATCAACATGTACTGTACACTCTAATTCCATTTTTCTTAATTTATAACAGCTTGCATGTAATAGGCACCTACAAAGCGACGGATATTATGAAGAGCAACAGACACAACTGCTATTCTACAAAACAGTTGTTATAAAAGATATTTCTTTGTGTCAAACAATGGAAAATCCAGGATGGAATGTAACAATATTATGAGAAGGAAAGTTGCTACTCACCATAAGGAAAGTTGCTACTCACCATATAGTGGAGATGGTGAGTCACAGCTAGGCACGAAAAAAAGACTCTCACAATTATAGCTTTCGACCGTTAAGGCCTCCTTCAATAGACACACACACACACACACACACACACACACACACACACACGACAAAGATGATGAGACTTACCAAACAAAAGCGCTGGCAGGTCGATAGACACACAAACAAACACAAACATATACACAAAATTCAAGCTTCCGCAACAAACGGTTGTTTCATCAGGAAAGAGGGAAGGAGAGGGAAAGACGAAAGGATGTGGGTTTTAAGGGAGAGTGTAAGGAGTCATTCCAATCCCGGGAGCGGAAAGACTTACCTTAGGGGGAAAAAAGGACAGGTATACACACACATATCCATCCGCACATACACAGTCACAAGCAGACATTTGTAAACGCCATTTGGTGTCAGTATATGTGTGTGTGTGTGTGTGTGTGTGTGTGTGTGTGTGCGAAACCACACTGCCGAAAGCTATAATTGTGAGGGTCTTTTTGTCTTTTTGTTGTGCCTATCTGCGACTCAGCTTCTCCGCTATATGCTCAGTAGCAACTTTCCTTCTCATAATATTGTTACATTTCTTTGCGTAAATTTTACACTGGCAGTAATATTTAAAGAATGTATTGTTGTTGTTGTTGTGGTCTTCAGTCCTGAGACTGGTTTGATGCAGCTCTCCATGCTACTCTATCCTGTGCAAGCTTCTTCATCTCCCAGTACCTACTGCAACCTACATCCTTCTGAATCTGCTTAGTGTATTGATCTCTTGGTCTCCCTCTACGATTTTTACCCTCCACGCTGCCCTCCAATGCTAAATTTGTGATCCCTTGATGTCTCAAAACATGTCCTACCAACCGATCCCTTCTTCTAGTCAAGTTGTGCCACAAACTTCTCTTCTCCCCAATCCTATTCAATACCTCCTCATTAGTTACGTGATCTACCCACCTTATCTTCAGCATTCTTCTGTAGCACCACATTTCGAAAGCTTCTATTTTCTTCTTGTCCAAACTGGTTATCGTCCATGTTTCACTTCCATACATGGCTACACTCCATACAAATACTTTCAGAAACGACTTCCTGACACTTAAATCTATACTCGATGTTAACAAATTTCTCTTCTTCAGAAACGATTTCCTTGCCATTGCCAGTCTACATTTTATATCCTCTCTACTTCGTCCATCATCAGTTATTTTGCTCCCCAAATAGCAAAACTCCTTTACTACTTTAATTGTCTCATTTCCTAATCTAATACCCTCAGCATCACCTGACTTAATTAGAGTACATTCCATTATCCTCGTTTTGCTTTTGTTGATGTTCATCTTATATCCTCCTTTCAAGACACTGTCCATTCCGTTCAACTGCTCTTCCAAGTCCTTTGCTGTCTCTGACAGAATTACAATGTCATCGGCGAACCTCAAAGTTTTTACTTCTTCTCCATGAATTTTAATACCTACTCCGAATTTCTCTTTTGTTTCCTTTACTGCTTGCTCAATATACAGATTGAATAACATCGGGGAGAGGCTACAACCCTGTCTCACTCCTTTCCAAACCACTGCTTCCCTTTCATGCCCCTCGACTCTTATAACTGCCATCTGGTTTCTGTACAAATTGTAAATAGCCTTTCGCTCCCTGTATTTTACCCCTGCCACCTTCAGAATTTGAAAGAGAGTATTCCAGTTAACGTTGTCAAAAGCTTTCTCTAAGTCTACAAATGCTAGAAACGTAGGTTTGCCTTTTCTTAATCTTTCTTCTAAGATAAGTCGTAAGGTTAGTATTGCCTCACGTGTTCCAACATTTCTACGGAATCCAAACTGATCTTCCCCGAGGTCCGCTTCTACCAGTTTTTCCATTCGTCTATAAAGAATTTGCGTTAGTATTTTGCAGCTGTGACTTATTAAACTGATAGTTCGGTAATTTTCACATCTGTCAACACCTGCTTTTTTTGGTATTGGAATTATTATATTCTTCTTGAAGTCTGTGGGTATTTCGCCTGTCTCATACATCTTGCTCACCAGATGGTAGAGTTTTGTCATGACTGGCTCTCCCAAGGCCATCAGTAGTTCTAATGGAATGTTGTCTACTCCCGGGGCCTTGTTTCGACTCAGGTCTTTCAGTGCTCTGTCAAACTCTTCACGCAGTATCGTATCTCCCATTTCATCTTCATCTACATCCTCTTCCATTTCCATAATATTGTCCTCAAGTACATTGCCCTTGTATAAACCCTCTATATACTCCTTCCACCTTTCTGCCTTCCCTTCTTTGCTTAGAACTGGGTTGCCATCTGAGCTCTTGATATTCATACAAGTGGTTCTCTTCTCTCCAAAGGTCTCTTTAATTTTCCTGTAGGCAGTATCTATCTTACCCCTAGTGAGACAAGCCTCTACATCCTTACATTTGTCCTCTAGCCATCCCTGCTTAGCCATTTTGCACTTTCTGTCGATCTCATTTTTGAGACGTTTGTATTCCCTTTTGCCTGCTTCATTTACTGCATTTTTATATTTTCTCCTTTCATCAATTAAATTCAATATTTCTTCTGTTACCCAAGGATTTCTATTAGCCCTCGTCTTTTTACCTACTTGATCCTCTGCTGCCTTCACTACTTCATCCCTCAGAGCTACCCATTCTTCTTCTACTGTATTTCTTTCCCCCATTCCTGTCAATTGTTCCCTTATGCTCTCCCTGAAACTCTCTACAACCTCTGGTTCTTTCAGTTTATCCAGGTCCCATCTCCTTAAATTCCCACCTTTTTGCAGTTTTTTCAGTTTCAATCTGCAGTTCATAACCAATATATTGTGGTCAGAATCCACATCTGCCCCTGGAAATGTCTTACAATTTAAAACCTGGTTCCTAAATCTCTGTCTTACCATTATATAATCTATCTGATACCTATTAGTATCTCCAGGATTCTTACAGGTATACAACCTTCTTTTATGATTCTTGAACCACGTGTTAGCTATGATTAAGTTATGCTCTGTGCAAAATTCTACAAGGCGGCTTCCTCTTTCATTTCTTCCCCCCAATCCATATTCACCTACTATGTTTCCTTCTCTCCCTTTTCCTACTGACGAATTCCAGTCACCCATGACTATTAAATTTTCGTCTCCCTTCACTACCTGAATAATTTCTTTTATCTCTTCATACATTTCATCAATTTCTTCATCATCTGCAGAGCTAGTTGGCATATAAACTTGTACTACTGTAGTAGGCATGGGCTTTGTGTCTATCTTGGCCACAATAATGCGTTCACTATGCTGTTTGTAGTAGCTAACCCGCACTCCTATTTTTTTATTC
The DNA here is from genome assembly GCF_021461385.2 of Schistocerca piceifrons. Taxonomy (NCBI): domain Eukaryota; kingdom Metazoa; phylum Arthropoda; class Insecta; order Orthoptera; family Acrididae; genus Schistocerca; species Schistocerca piceifrons. Next base: position 773,960,238 of record NC_060138.1, read on the forward strand.
ATTATTAAACCTGCTCCTGCATTACCCCTATTTGATTTTGTATTTATAACCCTGTAATCACCTGACCAAAAGTCTTGTTCCTCCTGCCACCGAACTTCACTAATTCCCACTATATCTAACTTTAACCTATCCATTTCCCTTTTTAAATTTTCTAACCGACCTGCCCGATTAAGGGATCTGACATTCCACGCTCCGATCCGTAGAATGCCAGTTTTCTTTCTCCTGATAACGACGTCCTCTTGAGTAGTCCCCGCCCGGAGATCCGAATGGGGGACTATTTTACCTCCGGAATATTTTACCCAAGAGGACGCCATCATCATTTAATCATACAGTAAAGCTGCATGTCCTCGGGAAAAATTACGGCTGTAGTTTCCCCTTGCTTTCAGCCGTTCGCAGTACCAGCACAGCAAGGCCGTTTTGGTTAATGTTACAGGCCAGATCAGTCAATCATCCAGACTGTTGCCCCTGCAACTACTGAAAAGGCTGCTGCCCCTCTTCAGGAACCACATGTTTGTCTGGCCTCTCAACAGATACCCCTCCGTTGTGGTTGCACCTACGGTACGGCCATCTGTATCGCTGAGGCACGCAAGCCTCCCCACCAACGGCAAGGTCCATGGTTCATGGGGGAAGAAGAATGTATTATTCACAAAAATTAACTGCTGATTCATCTTACTTGTTTTCCTACCAGCTTCATTTCCAAAGAAAGCATGTCAGTTCTATAAATTAAAAGAGAATCAGCAAACTTGTCTAACATCCTCTTTTTACTGTTCTGTAAGATACTGCACCAGCCCCAATGTGTATTCTGTTCTTAGGCATGCAGTGGGTTAATTGACATTCATAAGCAGCTGGAAATTGCCCTGACTACTGTCAAGCAATTGGAAGCGTCTGTGAAAGATGTTGGGAGGGCTGCCAAAGAGTCATGTACCAGTGACACCAAAGGTACCTCAAGTGCTATCCTCTACTGTGGATACTGTCTCTCCTGCAGGAAATACAGGATCTATCACTACTCGCTAATTTGACTGTGTGTGGCATGTCAATGGCAGGTCCATGCACCCTGTGTGTGGAAGACACGAACCACGGAAAACTCAAGGTGTTCCACTCATCCCCCTAACCAGCAAGAATCAGGGGCTGTCTTCCAATGAAACCAAAACTGAGCAGTGAGACTCACTCCGCCTTTTTGAAATGTGCTGTGTCCTTTGTCAAGAGGAGGCAAAATGCAAAAGGGTCAGGGGTTTATAATCATCAGTAATTCAAACAGATGGTGGCCTTATGAGGGCCTCATTCAACATGTTGAAGAGGCAATTCCAGCAGCCATTAAGGGAACAGGGTGTAACCAATTGCAGTATGTGATGTGTATTAGGACAAACAACGTTATCTGAGCTCCAATTTGGATCAGTCCAGTGACTGTCAGAGAACGTTGATAATACTGGTGTCCCTCAAGGAGTTTTAATGAAGCTCACAATCTGTAGCTTTGCTCCAACAACAGATTGTTGGCCCTCATTCAGAGTCAAGTGAAAGGCTCGATTCGGAGAACGTGAAGAGTATGTGACAAACTAGGCTGTGGCTTCCCAGACTTGTGCCATAGAGTTGTGAACTGGGAGGTCCCTCTAAGTGGGTCAGGTGTGCACTACACATCAGAGGTGGCTACCCAGGTAGCTGACTGTGTATGGTGTGCACACATGGATTTTCTAGCTTAGTCAAGTCTCCATCCAGTCCAGATAATGATAGAAGTAGGAGACCTGGAAGTATCAGTATAAGACCCAAAGAAATACCACCCCCCTCCCTCTCCCACAGGTGTGAGTGCTAAAATCCTGATGGTTAACTGTTGAAGCATTTGCAACAAAGTATCAGAGTTTAAAGTATTCCTAAAAAACAGTGAAGCTAACAGCAATGAGATTGTTGGGGAAAACTTTAGCATATATTAAAAGAGTAGGAGAATGGGAAATTGACATGGCGTATTTGTTGCGGCAGACAAAAACTCAGATCCGGTCAGATAGAAACTGAAGCTGCATGCAAAACACAAGACTCAGTATCAGAGTGGGCATAGAACTGTAACTGAATCCTTCTCCTGACCATCAGACTCAGCTTATGATGTAATCAGAAACTTTAGAGAAAAGCTCAGTTTACTTGTCCATCACCTGGCAAACAACAGGGATGGCAACAGTTTGTTAGAGGAGGATGTGGCAAGATATTACTAAATGTCTTCTCTGAACACAACCTAGAACAGACAATAAATAAGTTAGATCCAATTGCAACTAACAGACAAGACCTCTTAGAGGATGTTCACATTGAAATTGGTATCAACAGTTGTATGGCATTTGTAGCAACAATGATTACAAAATTTCCAAGGGCAATCAAAACACATAGAAAGATTTATATAGTCAGTAAACTACATAAAGATGCAATAGTGTCATATCTCAATGAGAAATCTGAAACTTTTATCTGAGGATAGGAGCTTGTAGAGGAACTTCAAGTCAAGTTTAAAAGAACAGTTGACCATGCACTGGATACATATGCAACCAGTAGAACAATACATAATAAGAACTCTACATGGTATATGCTCACTGTAAAGAAACTTCTAAGGAAACAGAGATCACTGCATAACAGATGTAAGACAAAACCATTCGGTTAAAGTCAGAGAGATGCTGAATAAAATGTGTTTGACAGTCAAGAGAGCAATGCATGAAGCCTTCAGTGATTACATAGCAAATATTACTGTATGATCTTTTCACAAACTTAAAAAAATTCTAGTCAGTGTAAAGGCTGTTAGTGGTACCAAAGTTAGTGTCCATTCACTGACGGATGAAACAGGGACTGAAATTGAGGTTAGCAGAGCAAAAGGAGAAATGCTTAACTCCATTTTCAAATGTTCATTGTTCCTTTACAAAGGATAACCCAGGACAAATGGTCCAATTTAATCCTTGTACCACTGAAAAGATGAATGAAACAGGTAAGTGGTATTGAGAAACAATTGGAAACTACACGGGCCACTGGAATCCGTTTTTTTTTTTTTTTAAAAAAGAAAAAAAAGTTCCAGTCGTTGGAAGAAGCCTTAAGTCATATCCATCTACAAGTAGGGTAGCAGATTATCCTTGCCATTGATTTGCTGTAGAATCTTAGAACACATACTGAGCTCAAGCTTAATGAGGTACCTCAAACAGTATAGCCTCTTCCATGCCAATCAACATGGATTATGAAAACATCGCTCACGTGAAACCCAAATTGCACTTTTCACACATGACATGGTGAAAGCATCAGATCACAGCAGTCAGGTAGATAAAGTATTTTTTGTTAGCAAACACCTTCTATTTTTCATGTTCATAACATAACTTGAAAAAAGTTATGAACATCAAATAAATAAACACCACCTTTATATCGATTTTAAACAAGCCTATGATAGCATCTCAAGAGTGTCACTGCAGAATCTAATGGAAGAGGCTGGAATACCTTATAAGCTCATTAAACTTACTGTGATGTAAGTGAAACCAACTGTAAAGTAAAAATACAGGGCAAAATCAACAGAGAAGTGGAAGGGAAGGAAGGACTGAGACAGGGTGACAATATCTCCTCACTTGCTATTCAAAAAGTCATAAATACAGGAGGAGCCATTTTTTACTGTTCACTGTAGTACTTAGCCTAGGCAGGCAATGTGGCATTCCTTGCACAAAACACTACTGTGCTGGCCGATGCCTATCAACAACTCTCGGTACAAGGGAACATGGCCTGGTAGTCATTGCCAAAAAGCCCAAATATATGGCAATGACCAACCAATGAAACCCACCAAACCTCAGGTTAGTCGACAAGGAGTTTGAGAGGGTGAGAGATTTCAAGTACCTCAGATAGACTATCACAGAGACGAATGACATCAGCAGCAAGGTGAAAGCTAGAATGGCAGCAAGCAACAGATGCGGCTTTGCCACACTGCCCATGCTTAGGAACTTGCTTCTATCAAGAAAATCTAAAATCCTCATTTACAAAACAATTATAAGACTGGTTATTATGTATGGTGCTGAGACATAGACCATGACTGCGAATGAGGAAAGAATCCTTAGTATTTGGGAGAGAAACGTTCTGCATAAAATATATGGCCCCATATATGGTCAAGAAGGTTGGCGCATCCTTGCGAATGCACAACTAAAACAACTTTTTGAACATCCTGACATTGTCACTACCATTACAATAAGTAGACTGTGGTGGGCCTGACACATGGTCAGAATGGAAGAAGACAGAACCTGTAAGAGGATTTTTGATGGCAAGGCTGAAGACACATGATGGAAGGGCGTCCCAGAAAGAAATGGGTGCACAGAACTGAAGAAGACACGAAAAAGCTGGGTATCAGAGGATGGAGACAGAAAGCAGAATGGCAGGATATTGTGATGCAGGCCAAGGCCCTTCAAGGGCTGTAGAGCTGAGGAGCAAGTAAATAAGTAAATGACATCTATGATTTTTATCAAAACTACAGTCGTATGGGGTACCAAGAGAAATTTGTAATGGAATTGAAGATTTTTTAAATTTTTTTTTTCTTTTTTATTTTTTATTTTAGGGAAGACACAGCAAATTATCTTGGATGAAGTGTCATCAACAGATGTAGAAGTACCTTCAGATGTGCCACAGGGATGTGTGTTGCGACCTTTGCTATTCATGTTGTATATTAATGACCTTGAAGAGAATATTAATAGTAACCTCAAACTTTTGACAGATGACACAGTTATCTATAATGAAGTACTGTCTGAAAAAAGTTGCACAAATATTCAGTCAGATTTTAATAAGATTTCATAGTGGTGCAAAGATTGGCTACTTGCTTTAAATGCTCAGAAATGTAAAATTGTGCACTTCACAAAGTGAAAAGAGGTAGTATGCTGTGACTACAAAATCAATGAGTCACACATGGAATTGATCAACTCATACAAATATCAGGGTATAAGACGAATCTGAAGGGACCGAAAAATCAGGAGTTCGTGTTAAAAACACAGATTTTAATAAGTATGCATGTACAGCAGTACAGGAATGTGTAATACATTACACTATCAATCACATTATTGTAGATTTATAACACTATAAAGTGATTGTAAAATTACAAGTACTCACAAATTATGTACATTACTTTCTTGGAAAAAATTCGATCATGGTTCGCTGATGTTCATGGGAACGATAATAGTTTGTAATTTCACAACCAATTGTAATGATAGCGTCCGTAAACCCAGCAGTGATGTTGGATGTTGAAGTGAACCATTCTAAACAGTCCAAGGCTGTAAACATCTCCTGATGAGTAGGTGGAATGGTATCTGTATTCTCTTCCTCTTCACTTTCTTCTGATGGCCCTTCTTGCACCTCATTCACAGCTTTTGGCATCTCCGATTCACAGAAGCACATATGGCAACATCGTCATCTACACCAATGAATTCTTCGAAACTAATTCCGGGGTTCGCAACATCCTGCAGAACTGTCCATTCATCAGGTGAAGTGGCATCTTCTAACTCGTGGACATCTTCAGTGTTGCTATGTCTCCAAGCTCTGTTAAAGCACTTCCCTATATGATGTGGCAATACTGAGTTCCAGGCTGCTGCGATGGCTTTTATTGTGTCAAGCGGGGTTGCACTGTTGTTTTCAGCAGCATGAATTGCAGCTCTTACAAGTCGCTTATGATAAGCTCTCTTTATGAGAGAGATTATGCCTTGGTCCAAAGGGTGAAGGCGGCTTGTGGCGTTGGGTGGAAAAAATTGAACCTTTATGTTGGATAGATTCAGATCATGAACGTTATGGGCAGTACATCTGTCTAATGTAAGAACAACATGTCTATTTTGAGCAACCATTTGACTGTTGAAACGAAGAAGCCACTTATGAGATGATGTGCCATCGATCCAAGCTTTCTTGTTATGAGAGTAGATGCAAGGTAATGTGTCCATATTTATGTTTTTAAAACAATGTGGTTTCTCAGATTTACCGATAACCCAGGGACGAAACTTCTCACTGCCATCAGCATTACAGCACATTACAACAGTCACACATTGTTTGCTTCGTGCTCCACCATGACACTTATCACCTTTTACCCCAGGGTGTGATTTGGAAAAAGATTGTAGAAAAATCCAGTTTCATCCATGTTAAACACATCACATGAGGCATACTTTTCCCTCACTCGGTTGAATTCATGCAACCAGTTGTTCGCACTTTCTTCATCAACTTTATTTGCTTCACCGCAAATTTGTTCAGATGAAACTGAATGTCTCTTTTGGAACCAATACAACCAACCAGCAGAACAACAGAAGTCTTCAGTGCCCATATCTTTAGCAATATCATTTGCTTTTGACTGAATAACAGGGCCAGTTAAAGGTATGTTAGATGCACACATATGATTGAACCATTCTAGCAGTAACGTCTCGATGTCTTGATACTTGGCAGTATGAAGTCGTTTGGATTTGTTTCCAGAAACTGATGCCTCAGCATTAATAATTTTTTCTTGATTCTTAATAATTGTAGATAAAGTAGATTTAGGTATTCCAAACTGTTCTGCAATTGCTGTTTTCTTGGTACCATGGTCCACTTCATCTAGATCTTAAGCTTTAACTGTACATTTAGAGCTGTCTGTTCCCTCTTTGCCATTTTCGCATGCTACGGTACCGGTTGGAACTGTAGTTTTTATTCAGTATTCCAACTCGATATGGCTATGACTAACAGAACACCTGTCAAATCTGGCACTGAGTACGTTCCTAAATGCTGCTGCACACATTATTGAATGTCTTACAATGTACAGCATACACTGACTGTTGAGGTGATAATCGTGGCTACCGACCTACAATACATTAAAATCGGGCCAACAATAAGTATAATTAGCTTTGTAGCTGCATTTTCTACATTCATTTTGGAAAAAAAAAATTACGCTTTAGAATACTCTAAGGTCGGAAGTTTGTGTTACAGTGAAATTTAATTACGCTAGGAACTGAAACAGAGTTCGTAATTCGCCTTAACCGAAATTTGTGTTAACTGATAAAACATACCATAAGAACCAATGTATTCCTGGTGGGACCAATATTTTTTTCGCGTTAATCGCGAGTTCATCATATGCGAGTTCGCTCTAAGAGGTTATACTGTATATGAGATTGAATGATTACGTAGGCTCAGTCATAGGTAAAGCAGGTGGTAGACTTCGGTCTATTGGTAAAATATTAGGGAAATACAATCAGAAGGGGATTACTTACATTCATGTAACCCATCCAAAGAATATTATTGCTCAAGTGATTGGATTCCGTGTCAAATATGACTAACAAGGGATGTGGACATTCACAGAGAAGGGCTGCACAAATGGTCACAGATTTGTTGAGCAATGGGGAAGCTTCACACAGATGCTGAAGAAACTGAATTGGCAGACTCTTTAAGACAGACATATACTATCCTGCATTCATTCTGATGCTCACCCATCCTGCTCCATGTCGTGTACAGAACTGTCATCATTAGCAATATGCAACACCACACATTTTCATCCTGTACAGCAATTAAAATTTCATTTTTTTCATCTGCCTCAAAATAAAATGGTTTTTAGTGACTCATACCTCTAAAAGAAAACCTTTTTTGTGTCTGCATAGGGAGGGATGCTTTCATTTCATGGTAGAATACACTTTCATGTTATTTACATGATATGCAATAACTGGGGACCACAGCTGCAATAATAATGTAATGTGATCAAATGTGCGCCAGTTTGCCTTTTTACCTCAGGAGGAGAAGGACTTACTACTGCCACTCGACACATATGGAAGTACCGGTACATGACCTGTCCTAGCTTTCAGAATTGATGGTTCCTTTCTTAAGGAGGAGAGAGCTTAAATTCATGTGATTAACTGCGAAGGATTGACTTGAAAACATGAGCTCGAATTTTACGAAAATTATGGCAGTGGGCTAAAACCAGCTTATGGGTCACACCAATTTGCTTATGCTGCACAGTCAAATGTAAAACATGAAATAATTGCACACATTTTTATGTTAAGCTGGGACCCAAATTTGGACCCACACCTCTCACAAGAACACTATGGCAGTGAGCTATTTATGTATGCCTCAACTTACAGTTTCAGTCTGTGAGTACCTCTCTCCTGAAACTTCCAAGTCACTCTGTGAGGATCATATCAGCAAGGTTCTGGATAAAGTACCAGTCTGACAGAGGAAGCTTCATCACAGTGTACAATCTGTTAAATAGCAAGAACCATTTGTGAATGGGAAAGTACACTTATTTCTGTAAATCAAAGACAAATAATAAAAATGACAATTCTGAAGAGCTCCTGTGTCAAATGCAATCCAATAGCTTAAAATGGATGTTTCAGTTTGGTATATCAAATTTAATACCAATAGAAAGTGATGAAGATTAGATGGGTAGATCACGTAACTAATGAGGAGGTATTGAATAGGATTGGGGAGAGGAGAAGTTTGTGGCACAACTTGACTAGAAGAAGGGATCGGTTGGTAGGACATGTTCTGAGGCACCAAGGGATCACCAATTTAGCATTGGAGGGCAGTGTGGAGGGTAAAAATTGTAGAGGGAGACCAAGAGATGAATACACCAAGCAGATTCAGAAGGATGTAGGTTGTAGTAGGTACTGGGAGATGAAGAAGCTTGCACAGGATAGAGTAGCATGGAGAGCTGCATCAAACCAGTCTCAGGACTGAAGACCACAACAACAACAGAAAGTATGTTTATCTCAAGCAGCATCACATAGATTACAGGGTATATGTTACTGATAATGATGAGAGTATATGAACTCCACAAGAAGGAAATAAAACTATCACCTGCAGTCTGCATATGGTATTTTTTTTCAGCTGTACTGTGGTAACAACTTGGGTGTCATTTGCTTTATTTTTATTTCTGCTTTTCAAAGAGAGTGTAATTATGAGTACAACTAAAAATAAATCCACAATCATGCCCGGAGAACTGTGTCATACAATACGGTTGGTGTATCATCCTCTGCCTTATGGCGTCATTTGGATGCTGTATGGTGTAGCATGGGGTCAAGCACACCCCTCACCCAGACTTTGCTTTCCAGACCGTGGAGTCACTACTTCCCAGTCAAGCAGCTCCTCATTTGGCACCAAGAGGCTGAGTGCACCCTGTTACATTTCCCTTACCGAGAAAAAACCCCTGGCACTATTGGGAACTGAACATAGGTCCTCTGCACGGCAGTCAGATGCAATGAGTACTCATCTATGGAAGTGGGTGATGATCAGGAGTTTGAGACAATAAAAGAACTTGCAAATGCCAGAAAACTGCATATCACTATAAATTTCACACCCATGTGTTGGTATATGGTGGCAGTACATGTGAGGTCAGAAGAAAGCTGATACCCAGTATTCCCATGGTCAATGATTACTGGACATAGTGAGTGGAAGGCAGCATGTGTGCTACAAAAGAGTGCCGAACTAGACAAGTGCACAGCTCTGTGGTTTTTGGGAATAAAGAATGTGTCCATAGAAAGGTGTGTTCAACTAGACACTGAAGTTCAACAAATGATGAGAATGAATCACAAACAAGATGAGCCCTGGTCACCCTGTGGAGTTTTTCCACTGATGCCACAGTGCAGTGTGTGGAGGAAATGATCCATGGACATCCTTGTGTACAACTGTCAACATGGAACATGCCTACGTTGGTTGCCATGAGACTATACACAACCTTCTTAATAAGCAGTTGAATTTTCATAAAATTGTGCATGTTGGGTGCCCCACATGTTGACTGCAGAGCACAAATGCAACAGAATACCTTATCTATTCAGAATGTCATGTGTGGATGTCATACTGCTGGAATTGAAGCCTCATGGTGAGACTGTTCATGCAGCATCCTACTGTACCATTCTGCTGGAACTGTGTAAGGCCTTACACCGCAAATGACCTGCTCCTGACAGCCTACGTTATTTTTCTAGATGTCAATTTACACCCTAACACAGCATGACAAGTGCAGGAACTATTGCAAATATTTCATTGGGAACACATAGAACATCCCTCATACATCTCTGACTTAGCCCCCGTAATTTTCATCTTTTGGGTCCCTTATAAACTATCAAGGTGGGCAGCACTTTGAAGAAAATGAGGCACTTGGGTGTTGGATGTGACAGCTGCCACAAGAATGTTTTGCTGCAGGCTTTCAGGCTACCATCAGTGACTGAGTGAGTGAGTGTTAAAATTAAAAGGGAGAATAAGTTGAAAAGTGAAATAAATTTCTGATCATTCCTCACAGACTCCTGTCGCTACCCATTTTTGGGACTCATTTATTGGTTTACAACTTCACAGTCCTAAAACAATTTGCTCTTTTACATAAAATGCAGACTGAAAATAGCAAGAATAGTGGTCCCAAATTAGCATACTGCAATATTTTGTTTAGGGACATTTTTAACAGTGACAGTAAAACCCAAAGATTAACCAGTACAGCAGTTACTGAGTAGACTGCTGCATTGTGGTAGCAGACAGCATGTGCAGTTGCGACACATGAGATGGTGTAAATCAAGCAACAAATACGTGGCAAACATAGGCACTAGTAAAATATTCGTTGGGGGGAGAGGGTGGGGGGCGGTAGGGACATGGCACCTTATTGGACCGACACCTGCCTTAAATAGACCCTACATGCCAGAAGAGGCTGCTGTGCAGGACACACCCACTCACCTTCTTGCGCAGGCGGTCACGGTCAGCGCGTAGTGTGGCGATGCTGGCACGTGCCTGTTGCAGCTCGTGACCTTGCCGTTCGAGACGCTCCCGAAGTGCAGCAGCTTCTGCACGCTGCTGCGCCAGCTCCTCAGCCAGCCCGGCCAGCTGCAGGCTGCGACATGACGTGCCCGCCTCACGGCTCAGCAGGCCTTCCCCCTCCATCTCTGTCTGCTGCTGCTGCTGCTGCTGTTGCTGCTGCAGCTGCTGGACTGCTGAATGCTCAGGCTCTGCCAGAGGTGTTGTGTCTGGCTCACCAGAGGTACAGTCCTCTTCATCTGGTGGATCTGGTACGATGCACGCTTCTTCGTCGGGCTCCTCTTCCTGCACAAAATACATTAAAACCATTTGCAGAAGGACTCACTGACAACAATCTGAATTAGAAGAAACATCAGCTCACAGACCACACTGGTCACTCTGTAGTGCTGTAGATGAAGTAAGATTGGTACCAGGCAGTCATGTGATCTTCCACTCCTGATATAAATCAATGTAGTGAAGTGGTGTATGTGTGTCAGTCAGTTGTAAGGAATCAGTGCAGTAAGATGATTTGATATTGAGAAGTGACAGAATGGCAGAAAGGAGCTATCACACCCATGGCTTTAGCATGAATGAGGTTGACTGATTTGATGGTCTACCAGCAAGAACTGTCCAATAAATATACAAGGAATGGTACAGCACTTGCAGCTATTTTACTTGGCGTAAGAACAATGGTTGTAAAGGTATTCTAACTAACAGGGAATCTAACCCCAACAGGAATTTTTGTCAGTTAATGCAGATCCATGTCAACTAGTTTCTGAGTGAAAACTGCAAAGGGAGCTACATGCAATGGAGATATGGAATTGTGTACCCTGCAAAAGGCCACTGCTCATTGGGGGCGCATAGTGCTGCACATCTTCAATCGGCCAAAAAATACAGAAATGAGAGAGTAGGTAAATGGAGATGTGTAGTGTGGTCCAAATCACAATTGTCTTTTCCAAATAATGTGAGGCATTTAGTGGACTGATGGCACAATGAGATGTTTGATCTGTAGTGTGTGGAGGGTGCAGTTCAGGCTGGAGGTTATTCAGTTACGTCTTTCTTACCATGATTTTGTGCACAGTGACTCACACTATGGTGAACATGAAATAGGATGTTTATTTCAACATTATCATTTTTTATGATCTTTTTATCATTCTTTATGATGAGTACACAGTGAACACTCCCAGGATGAGTACACAGCCATGTAGACAAGGCTGCATGCATATGTTTGTAGTTTGATGAGGATTCATGCACCTTTAGCCCCTCAACTTGCCTGCTAGACTGCCCTGTTTTAATCCCAAAGAAAATGTCTGGGACTATTTGGGACAGAGGGTAAAATGTAACAATCAACATCAATGCATAAAATGTCTTAGGGTAGAAACCACTATTTTTTTCCAAAATAACTCTCAGTTTAATTTCTTACAGCTCTTTACAGAAATTCTCTAAAATCTAAGTGACATGAACAAGAAATAAATCTGAAGTATAATGAACATGTGATTATTAACTTTACTACTGGTCTCAGACGCCAAAAATTCACAATAAACTTCATCATAAAATACAATCTCCATGTGAAGCAATTTATTTTTCTTCCAATGACACATTTTACTGCTGGACAAGAAGGAGCGGTGCATTATTTGAGATTGTGGCCCAATGTAGCACTCTTTCTTTCAACCTAATATCAGGGAGATGGAAACATAATAATCTGTTTCCAATTGGGAATATCTGGGAAAGTATTTTCAGTATCAGCTTTGCATCCAAGGAAAACATTCCAAAAATATTTATGTGCAAAAGTCAGATCATGTTCGTTTGCCACTGTGCAGCAAATCTGCCTTGGAGCAAAAGTGGAAAATACACAAATGTAGTGATGTTCAGTCCAATATTCCAATGTAAGTTTCTGGATGTATGTAGATTGAGGCTATAGCTGAAATCACAACCAATGGTAGTCAAGTTTAGGTTTGTTCTGTGCATCTATGACATGCATTCTCCTAGCCAATGAGAGTTCAGCAGTGTTCTCAGTGCTCTGACATGAGTATAACAGACAATGCTAGCATTAAATATGATCACAGCAAGTCATTTAGTAAAGTTTTCTTCCATTTGTTGCCAGTTGTTATTAGAGGTAAATAGCAAATTTTACTTTTTTCCCTCCTCTGCTCCTCTCCTTTCCACTCCCCCCCCCCCCCCCCCCCCCGCACCTGTCTCCCCCAAAGTCTCCTGATCAGTGCCTGGCAACCTCATCCTGATGCCATCTAGGCCCCGCATGCACCGCCAGACTGCGCTCCTGTCTCCCCACACCCGTATCCTGCTATTCCTCCCCCTCCCTGCCCCATTCAGGATTCCTGCTTTCGTTCATTGCGACAGATGCATTCCGGCTGCAGCTTCCAGTGATAGTGCTCATGTGTTTGTGAGGTGCATATATATATGTGTGTGTTCATTCTGAAGAAGGCTTTGGCCAAAAGCTCAGTGTGTAGTAATCTTTTCAATGTGGTGAGCAGCAATCTATCCTTTTCATAATATAGTTGATTTCCAATCAGTAATTTCTATAGTTACATTGAAATGTGTATTACTTACAGCACATGGAAACATGGCAAAAGCATTAACAAATTTTTCGATGAAGGGCATGACCTACTGAAAGCTATAATTTCTGTCGCACTGGATGTAATAAGGGCATTAGCTCTACATCAAATTGCTTTCTATGGCCATAGGAAATCTGAAAAAGAGGAACAGATGCACAGTTTCTTAAATATAATAGACCTCCTCACCAGATATTATCCTCTTCTGTGGGAACATCTTTCAAATGAAATGATTAAAACAAAATATTTGAGCACACAAATTTAAAATATGATGATGCAACTATTAAATAGTAGGCATTTAGATTCAAGCAAACCAGATAGAAATGACTTTGAAATAAAGGAATCGTCTGTAGGATTTTTAGGAGCCATGATGCTGAGAGTATTGAAAAAGGAATAATAACTGATTTAGAGAAGATGAACACACAACTGGGTAGGTGCAGAGGTCAAGGATACACTGGTGCTACATACGGTATGTATATGAATGGCAAACAGTTAGGTCTGCAATCAAGAATTAAGTCACCAGCTTCAAATGCTGAGTTCATACATCATTCAACACATAGTTTAAATTTGGTACTAAATGATTTTGTCATGAAAACAGTTTTCTGAGAAACAGTTTTATGAGAAAATGGTGGTTCAGTGGTAACAAATAAATGAAACTGTTGCAGCTGACAGATGTGTTACAATGACTCTGAAGAAACTGTGCCCAATTAGATGGCCTTTCAGATTTTATTCATTGTTATTAATCAAACTGTATTTCTTTGAAAAATATTAACCTAGTTTCCAAACTACTGCAGCCCATAATGCTGATACTGCAAGAAAAACCTAGTTATCTTTACAAACAATTTTGAGGTTGTTGTTAAGAAGTGGAAGTACTAGTGAAAGTTTGGAGCATTGATCCTAAGTTGACCAAAAAAAGTACCCATAAAGAGGAGAAATATTTTTATGAACTTCCTGAAGATCATAGAACTGTGGATAAAGTAAAGTATTTACAAGTCACAGATTTCAGTGCTTCCATTGATATTACAATTCATCATTTTACCAGCCTACAGAATTTTAATGATTGTATGTCTTTCTTACACCCAGTTCATCTTTTTAAGGTAGGAAATAAAGATTTCAGAAAATAGCAGAAAACCTAGTTAGAAAGTATGAATCATATTTTACCACAAAATATTGGTCTAATAACACGTATGTTGAAAGAATTTGGAAAGAAAGGGAACTTTCTATCAATTAAAAATTTTACAAAATTTTTGTTTGTTGAAAATACATTTCTTGTGAGTAGTCTCCCTGATCTGTGCACAGCTCTTCAGCTATACTTGACTCAACCATTTAACTTCTGCTAGAGCAGAAACAAAATTTTTCTAAATTGAAATTAATCAAAACGTATCTTAGAAACTCAGTGTCTGAGTCCAGCACTAAACATGAAATGTCATTCTCTTAACATGGAAGTCAATGTCTAAAAATTTTTGAGTGCTAACTGTACGAGGACTGGAAAGTTGTCTTTGCTTTAGCATATAGATACACTTCATAAAACTGTGGGTAGTGCAGCAGTAGGTTAGGTTAGTTTACTTTACTTTTGACATGTATTGTGGTGTGTGAATGTCTAATATCTTTACATTTATTCTTTGACATCTATCAGTAAATATGATTCCAAAAAGTTATTTGCAGTGGGGGGGTCTCAAAACTTTAGTTACACCACTGGGTCATGCATGCTTAAAAACCGCAGCAGCACCACTATTGTTGTATTGTCACTATTGTTGTTACTATTAGTACTGAAGTAAAATCATGTCAAAAACCAAAAGCCTTAAGGAAAACAGAAATGTTAGGGTGAAGAAATAGATAAAAAGGCTTACATATTTAATCTATAAAAGGACTCTATTTAGTAAACTAAAATCATAGAACTTTGCTCAGTGTAAAAATTTTCTGAAAATGTCTATTGCATAAATATTCAAAAACAGGATACAGAAATGTGGAAAGCTGTATCACCAAGAGATCAACTTTTAATTATTACTCAAATTTTGCAAACAGTACATATTACTTTTATTACAAATTAGCTGAGTATCTGATGTTGTCCAGGTATGTATTTATTCCAGCCTTCTATCAGTTCATCTTCTCCTTCCCCCTCTTTCTATCAATTTCCTCCTCCTCTCCCCTCTCCCTGTTCATCAGCTCATCCCTCTCCTGTCCGTGTCCTCATCACCTATCTTTATCCAACTCCCCTTCCCACCTCTTTATCCGTCTCCTCCTCCTCCTCTCTCTTTCATCTCACCCGCCTCTCTATCTATCTCTTCTTCCTTCCCCCCCCCCCCCCCACCCTTCCCTCTCTGTCCATTTCCTTCTCTTTCCTTTCTCTGTCCATGTCTTTCCCTCTGCTCTCTCTGCCTACCTCCTCCTCTTCCTTTCTGTCGATTTACTCCTACTCTCTCTCTGTCCAGCTCCTCCCCTCCTAAAGCAGACATTGCACACAGAGATGTATAAATGTAAGTGCATGACAGACTGACAATAAGGGGCAGACAGGTTTCGCCATGCCCATAGACATATGGTTTGTGAAGTTTCTGGTTTTGTTGGTGTTTTGTGACAGACTATTCAACATGTCTATAAGCAGTGGTGTAACACACGTAACAATGAAACATGATGTCAGAATTGTGACCAGGAAAAGATCCTGCCTGACAGGAACTGGATAGGCATTTCATGGCTTGTGAATCAAACTCACTTCCAACCCCAAAAAGAGTTGCTATAGGCAATATATGAAGGTTATCCAGACCTATTAGCAAGAGAATATTGTGGCAGAAACTGCATGTAATGATCATCTAGGGTTGGTCACCTTGCAACAAGCCACTACTCACACAGGCAAATAAAAGTGACAACAGCAACGTTGACTGGGCTGGAAGAATGCACGACTGGTTTTCTGAACACTCCCTCACCCTACTGCAACTCATTTTTTTTATTTCTTTGCAACATGATCAACTACGTGTGTGGTGTGTGGTGTGTGTGTGTGTGTGTGTGTGTGTGTGTGAGAGAGAGAGAGAGAGAGAGAGAGAGAGAGAGAGAGAGAGAGAGAGAGAGAGATTTAGTGTAATGTTTGTGTTGTTTGATGATGACAAGTGAAAGGAGAGGATGAAACTCTATGCCAGCACATAGCACCAAGGGTGGGCTGCCACACTTTATATCCCCATCAAATGGATGGATCAACATCAACGGTGTCACATGCCCTCACTTCATGAGATACTACAGAGAGGTTAAGTACTGAAACCAGGACACTGGCGTAAAGTCTGGTGATCAGGAATTTAACGTTACCACCTCTCCTCTCCTATCCTTGCCGGCCAAATACAGGCAGTGAATTTTTATTTATTTATTTTTTTTCCCCACCACTTGGGTTCAAACCAGGTTACTTGAGCATCGAGTGCAACTGCACTAGTGTGTGTCAACAACCTCATCCATGGAGGCAGGTATTACATTTCAACTGGCATGACTTGAGCCCCCACAAAAAATCTGTGGGTCATTTGAAACAGCATGAAAAATGCTGAAATCAGAAACCTGCATTTTAGTGGAATTATACAAGCAGATTCTCAGTGAGTAGCTTAACCTGGATGTGATGTATCTGTACAACCTTGTGGACTCACTTCCTAACTGAATCCAGACAGTTATCAGGCCCAGGAGCGAAATTACACGGCATTAAACAATGCTTGTAATGATTTCTCTAGGGATGAGTAATTTTTTGTCCGGTGAGCTTACTTCAACCTTATCTCTAGGGAATTTTGCTTAGCAATTTCATTCTCGTGCACTTCAACATCTATGACATCATATCTCCTGAACAATGAGCCATAAAATGATATAATTTTGCAAATACATCCAGTGTTATATATGTGAATACTCTCTACATAATGTATTGCAAATAGAGTTAGTAGTAAAGATATAATAAATGCAGTTTTACTGCATGAACAGTGAAAATGTAAAAAATTATATACATTTTTTTTCCTTTCATTATTATGTGCGCGGTGCTCCCGAGAAAAACTCTCGCAAATGTCTTAAATGCATACAGTTTGGTGCAAGTCACTAATGTCCTCATTCTCAAACACTGGATGAATGTACTCTGGCTATTTGCACATCGTGAGCTACACTCATTTTTCAAGCTCACCCCCATGCCTTTGAGAGGTAGGTGGTTTTCATACCCACAGCGGTTCTTTCCAGATAGGTTAGTGCAACATATCCCAAGTTTGGTTGAATTTGATATAGTGTTTTAGGTGGAGATGTGGAAACGACATACCACTTTTATGATACTATGTATCAATTTTATGATATGGATGTGGATGTATGGGTCTAGCACATTTATATTTGCGTTAACATTACAAATGTAGCTCAAATTTAAAGTTGTCTGTACTGCCATTCCAATCCCTGTTCTGGTGAAACAAAGTAATCGGTGAATTCATTTTGCATTTCCTTGATTGACAGTGGCCAATTCGTTTAAGGGGTTCCAATGGTACATTTGTTTTGGCTTACCTGTCTTTGCATCATTCTGTTTTTTTGTTACTGACATTTTTGACAGATATTTGCAGCAAGAATGCAACAAACTGTTCCCACTAACTTGCGAAACCTACTTCTGCAAGTCGACGAAACTTGCGGAGGTCGACTTGCTGGGGGTGTTTCCATGTCATAGAATTTGGAAAAATAGCTTCTAAGCAACTTGTGGAAGATTACTGGCCAGTGGACACACGCTTTAAGATAAGAAGCAGGCCTGCGGGAGACAACTCACATTATCTGCTTGGTGCTCGTTGTCTGAGTTGCTGGAGTCAGGGTCTCCAATCGTGCGGTCGGGATCTTGCAGCTCCGAGTCGTCCACCAGGTTCGTGGTCGAGCCCTCCGCGTCGCGAGACAGGTCTTGGTCCTCATTCTCGTTTTCTGTTCCAATGGAAATATCATTAGATACAAGACAGAAACCTATGACCTGTTCTAATACGATCACTCTTGCCCTTACCCGAGATGACATCTTCTTCTTCCCGTATCACTAGTGATCTCTGCCTCTCGATCTTCCGCGTCAGTTCTGCGATGACCGAATGGAGCTCTGTCAGCCTTTCTTCATACCTCTGGGCCTGCAGTTCAGCTCTCTCCTCTGTCTCGGCTACCAAACGCAGCTTCTCCAGCTGTCAAAAGAAACAAACGAAACCATTATCAGAAAAGTCTACACCTTTTAACAGGCGCATTTTTTGTGGCAACTCAGCGAAGCAAATTTTTTTGCATCGAATTAGAATTGTGATCAATTTATTATATCTTATTTTTTGATAATTTTATTTTTGTGATTTACGTCTAAAAATTATGGTGGTAAATATATCACCACAGCATTTTTTTAAACCTTACATTTTCGGTGGTAAACCGATTTCCCACTTGTGAGCTTTACACTTTGGTGGGAAGAAGATATCCCATTTCCATTTTATATGCTGTAACATGTTGGCATTACATGTAAAAATTTTTTACCAAGACGGTGATTTCTTTTTATTTTACTTTATTTCAAAAACATTTACATTACAAATTTACAAGTAATAATTCTTTTTCAACAAAATGTTCAAATGATTTATTTACAATTAATAATTCTTTTTCAACAAAATGTTCAAATGATTGTTACATTTTCTTTTTATTTTCCTTGAAACTGACGGAAGCATGGTTCGATACACAGGGGTACGTTGCAGGAGCAGCATACCTATTTTGTTCTATTGTCACGAGCTTTTGTTGAACACTTTCGGCACCGTCTGTAGGTTGTTTCTAAAACAGGCATATGATCGCCTACTTTTGCCAGTCGAACATGATCTGGTATGGTGTTCTTCTTGGTTAGAATGGTTACTGGACGACCTTTTTTTTTGCGGGATGTAAAGCTATCTATCAATTGTTTTGCGAGTCGTAATCGAAAGTTCAACTGATCATCATATCCCTCTTGTCCTTTATTAGTTTTGTTCAATATAAAGGCATTTACAACTGCCATGTCTAATAGGAAATAGAGAATCCAATTCCACCACTTACGAGAACGTCAACCTATTGCGTAACGTTCTCTAAGTTGATCAAAGTGATCTACACCTCCCATAATGGTATTGTATCTTGCCACAGCTGTGGGACACATAACCATGCTAGTTGTGCCATCCTTATTCTTTCTTGAGACAAGTGTGGTATCTCTAGGATTGTCTAAAGTTGTCAAAATAGTGACAGGTTTGTTGTCCATCCATTTTATAGCTGCAGTGCCACGTTTGCACTGAAACTGAAATTCTCCTCTTTTCAAGGTACATTTATCTTTCATCATTGAAGGAAGCCCTTTCCGGTTTGCTCTGACAGTCCCTATAGAGTAGATTCCATTGTTCAAAAGCATTTGCATTAGATTCACGGTGGTGAAGACGTTGTCAAACGCTACTAAACTGTTACTATATTTCAGATCTTGGGTGAGGCTAATGACTACACGCTCTCCCGTCATTTGATTTTCCTGTGTAAATATCAAATTTTATGACATAGCCAGTCTCTGAATCAGCTTAACACCATACCTTGTATCCTCGTTTTACTGGCTTGAGAGGCATATACTACGTGAGCGAAGACCGCCCCTTGAAAGGTATCATGCTTTCATCCACAGCCAATACCTTATTAGCAGTGTATGGCTTACGAATTGTGTTGTTCAGAAAAGTTATAAGAGGTCTGACATTGTGATGTTTATCGTGGTTTGGATGCCCTCTTGGGGGATTCAGCCTGTTGTCATTTATGTGAATAGTTTCACATATCTTTTTGAAACGTTTGCATGTCATAGGTTTCGATATGTAAGGCTGACCTAAGGCAGGTTCTGAACTCCAGTAGTGCACTACACTTGGCAACACAACCACACCCATCAAGATATTCATTCCAATCCAGGCCTGTAACTCCTCTACATATAAATTTGTCCGGTTATTTGTTGACTCACTTACAGTCTGACCAGATTGCCATTTTTGTTTCTCTGGATACAGATTTGTCAGCTGAACCACATACTCCAGCTTCTCATTGCTAGACAAGCTCAAGTATTGTGGCATGAGTGGGACAGTGCACAAATGGTTTAATTCGTACCTAACTGGAAGAGTGCAGAAAGTTGAAATAAGTAGTTCTCGTAACATGCAAAGATCAGCACATTCCTCAAACTGTGGAACTATCAAGAATGGGGTTCCACAAGGGTCAGTCTTGGGTCCTTTGTTGTTATTATATATTAATGACTTGCCATTCTATATTCATGAAGAGGCAAAGTTAGTTCTCTTTGCTGATGATACAAGTATAGTAATCACACCTGAGAAACAAGAATTAACTGATGAAATTGTCAATACTGTCTTTCA
Organism: Schistocerca piceifrons; assembly: GCF_021461385.2. Lineage (NCBI taxonomy): Eukaryota > Metazoa > Arthropoda > Insecta > Orthoptera > Acrididae > Schistocerca > Schistocerca piceifrons. Next base: position 773,980,822 of record NC_060138.1, read on the forward strand.
GAAAATTACTAAGTGGTTCCTTGTAAACGGACTCTCACTGAATTTTGATAAGACACAGTTCTGTACAGTGAATGGTATGACGCCATTAATAAATATAGACCTTAATCAGAAGCATATAGCTAAGGTAAAATATTCCAAATTTTTAGGTATGTCCATTGATGAGAGATTAAATTGGAAGAAACACATTGATGATCTGCTGAAACGTTTGAGTTCAGCTACTTATGCAATAAGGGTCATTGCAAATTTTGGTGATAAACATCTTAGTAAATTAGCTTACTACGCCTATTTTCAACCATTGCTTTCATATGGCATCATATTTTGGGGTAATTCATCACTGAGGAATAAAGTATTTATTGCACAGAAGCGTGTAATCAGAATAATAGCTGGAGTCCACTCAAGATCATCCTGCAGACATTTATTTAAGGATCTAGGGGTATTCACAGTAGCTTCTCAGTATATATACTCTCTTATGAAATTTGTTATTAACAACCAAACCCAATTCAAAAGTAATAGCAGTGTGCATAACTACAATACTAGGAGAAAGGACGATCTTCACTATTCAAGATTAAATCTAACTTTGGCACAGAAAGGGGTGAATTATACTGGCACTAAAGTCTTTGGTCACTTACCAAATAGTATCAAAAGTCTGACAGATAACCAACAAGTATTTAAGAAGAAATTAAAAGAATTTCTGAATGACAACTCCTTCTACTCCATAGAGGAATTTTTAGATATAAATTAAGAAAAAAAATATAAAAAAATTAAAAAAAATAAAAAAAAACACAAAAAATATAAAGTTGTTATATTAACTTAAGTATGTTGTTAAATTAACCTAATTATGTCACGTATTGGAAAGTTCGACTCGTTCCACATCATTATGAAATATCGTATTCATGATCCATGGAACTAGTATTAATCTAATCTAAATAAAGAAAGGAAGTAGTCTCTCTCTGTGCTGTGTTTGTTCAATGGGTGGTTGACAACTGGTTCTCCTTTTGTATCAACGTGAAGAAAGTCGAAAACAGCAGTGTCATCAGACCATTCCTCTTCTGCCAATCGCTCTTCTGCACTGACGGTACTGTTACTAGTGACTCGTCACTGAAAACAATTCTACTCTAGTATATGAGATTCCAGGCCAAAGATATGTCCTTTCAAGACTATTCTGTTCAACAGCTCTTCCAAGCCCTCTGCTGTCTGTAACAGAATTAGAATATATTCTTCTCCCACAATTTTAATTCCCTTTTCAAATTTTTCCTTGGTTTTGCGTTACTATTCACTATACATATATAATTTACGTAGAGGATATCGTCGGAAGCTATTGCCCATTCGCCAATGATGCTACTGCATACAGAGAGACGCCATCGCTATAAAATTTGAGTGAAATGCAAGAAGACCTTCAGGTCGACGTTTGGTGCAGGGATTGTCAGTTGATCCTCAGCATAAACAAATGTAACATACTGCGCATAAGTAAGCGGAAAGACTCATTATTGTATGTTTACACAAGTACCAAACGCTCACTCGAAGCAGTCACATCTCGAGTGTCCGTATGGAGTGATACAAGGTGGAACTATCACTTAAAACTGATCTCAAGGAAGGTAGATATCAGATTGAGATTCATTGGAAGAACCCTCAGAGAGTGGATGTAACTTTCTGTACCATCTTTCAACCGATACTTGAAGACTGCTAGTATGACTGGAACCCGTGCCAGATATACACTGCCAGAAAAAGTAAGAGAGAGAGAAAGAGAGAGAGAGAGAGATGGAATGCAACTCCCTGAAGAACTGTGTTTGAAGGCAACAATGTATGATGTGTATCTTTTTTTGTTACGGTCATCGGCAATCAGAAGACACTCAGGAGGGCTGTCTGTCCGCCCTCTGTTTTGACTTTGCAGGCAGTAACTGTGCTAAATTTACAGGTGAACAGTGTTTGCAGATTCATTAAAGATACAACCGTGTTCCACCGATGAGTACGTACGTACACCTGTTAAATAACCTTAGCCATTTGAACGGGTTCGTAGTGTGAGCCCCATGGAAGCTGGATGGACCTGTGGACTGGTTGCTACACGTGTGGGCACAGTGTGTCGGTGGTGTGTCGCTGCTTTCATCAGTGACTGTGGGAAATTCCCACACCCATAGATCAGGTTCTGGACGTCCGCGTAATTCTGGTTAAAATTGATAACATTGTGCGAGCAGTGGTTTCCGACCGAACATCATGCAGGGAAGAAATCCCGGCATGTGTTGCAGCTTCTGTATCACCTAGGACCATTGGGAATCGTCTGCTTGCATCAAGACTAAGACCACGTGTGTCTCTGGCCAGGCTGCCACTGACACTACAAAAGCAGCTCAGCGCGGCTACTCTGATATCGAGAAATAGTCGACTGTAGGTTGGGATGGCACTCTGTCATCTTCAGTGGGGAGAGGAGGTTCTGTCTGTGTGTGAGTGATGGACGTACACGTGTACGGTGTAGAACTGGGGAACGGTCTACGGCGGAGTGCTTTCGGCCACAATACATAGCTCGCACCGTGGTGTGGGGCGTCATTAGTTACAATTCAGGGTCACACTTGGTGTTTCTGCAGGGTTAAGTAACCAGCGTCGGCTACATTTCACAGGTTGTTATACCCAGGCTACTGCCATTTCTTCGACAGGAAAGTAATGTGATTTTTCAGCGAAGAATGCTCATCCACATACGGCTGCAGCGTCGCGAAGTGCTCTTCGTGGCTTGCAACAACTGCCCTGGCCAGCAAGATCAGAAGATCTCTCGCCAATCCGACATGTATGAGACATGGTGAAGCAGGAACTTCTCCAGAACCTGCAAGAACCACTGCCGAATCGCAACAAAATGTGCAAGATTCGTGGGACAGTGTATCGCAGCTTGTCATTCGGCACATTTGTGATAGTTTGCATGCGAGAATAAACACCTCTTTTGCCAACAGAGAGGGATACACTGTGTATTTATGTGACTGTTTGGGGTACCCTTTACAGTGACATGTGTTTCTCATTTGGCCTGAATTAATTATCGTATACTGACATGCAGCGATGACCCACCTGTTACATCGTCTGTCAATAAAATTACCTTATCCTTGAGAATTGAGCCCCGACGACCAATTTAGACGTGTCTGAGACGCCATAGACGGCGGTGGGACACCAACCTCTAGTCCGCCATATGCCCGAAAACCAGGAGTGATGGTCTGGGGTGCCATTTCTTTTCATAGCATGACGCCTTTGTTGGCATCTGCAGCACCCTTGCAGCACAGCGATACTTCGACGATATTCTACGCCCCGTTTTCTTTCCAGTCATGGCAAACTATCCTGGGCTTACATTTCAGCAAGGTAATGCCCCTACGCACTAGGCGAGAGTTCGAACTGCTTGTCTTTATGCTTGCCGAACCCTACCTTGGCCAGTAAGTTTGCCAGATCTCCCTCCCCCCCCCCCCCCCCCAAATCGAGAACGTTTCGAGCATTACCGGTAGGGCCCTCCAACCATCTCGGGATTTTGACGATCTGGCGCCCCAATTGGACATCAACAACTCTCTCAATCCATGTTAAGCCGAATAACTGCTTGCATCAGGGCCAGAAGTGGACAGATCATGTAACTAACGAGGAGATACTGAATAGAATTGAGAAATAAATTTATGACACACGTTGACCAAAAGAAGGGATCGGTTGATATGACATACTCCGAGGTCTCAAGGAAACGTGAATTTGGTAACAAAAAATGTTCAAATGTGTGTGAAATCTTATGGGACTTAACTGCAAAGGTCATCAGTCCCTAAGCTTACACACTACTTAACCTAAATTATCCTAAGGACAAACACACACACACCCATGCCCAGGGAGGACTCGAACCTCCGCCGGGACCAGCCGCACAGTCCATGACTGTAGCGCCTAGACCGCTCGGCTAACCCCGCGCGGCGAATTTGGTAACAGATCACATCATGAGACATCAAGGAATCGTCAATTTGATAATGGAGAAAAGTGTGAGACGGTAAAAATTATAGACAGAGACCAAGGCATGAATATACTACGCAGGTTCAAGTGAATGTAGGTTGTAGTAGTAATCCAGAGCTGAAGCGGCCTGTACAGGTTAGAGTAAGGTGGTGAACTGCATCAAACGGGTCTTCGAAATGAAGCCCACCACCACAACGACGACAATAGTCCTGCAGCACTCCCTGGGGGTACGGTCGAAGTTATTTTTTTGTCTGAGGATTTTTCTCCGTTAAGAGTGGCATCGGTGCTCTATTTGCTAGCAAATCTTCAATCATAAATTTGGTCTGATATTCTGCACACTTATATATATTATTAGGCGATAGTATGGAACCGTAACGAATATCTTCCGGAAGTCAAAAACACGGAATCAACGTGAGACCCGTTGTTCACTGCCTTCTGGGTCTCGAGGGCGAGAGTCAACGATTACATAACTTCCTACATAGGAAAAACGTTAATAGGACAGATAGCAAAATTCAAACGCTAATCGCAAACTCATTAGCCTTATGAAAATGATTCTATAGACCATATTAAAACTGTTTGCCGAAGCCGGCCTGCGTGGCCGAGCGGTTCTAGGCGCTTCAGTCTGGAACCGCGCGACCGATACGGTCGCAGGTTCGAATCCTGCTTCGGGCATAGATGTATGTGATGTCCTTAGGTTAGTTAGGTTTAAGTAGTTCTAAGTTCTAGGGGACTGAAGACGTCAGATGTTAAGTCCCATAGTGCTCAGAGCCATTTGAACGATTTTTGAATTTGTTTGCCGAACAGGAACTCGAATCCAGGTGCACGCCTTTCGAGGAAGTTCGTTACCAGCTACGCTTTCCTGTAGCCGTCCCCACGGTCGGAGTCGTAGCATCAACTTGCCACATCCTTTCCCCCATTCATACGCTGCCCTATATTCCACGAGCTCTCGAACCATATACTCGTAGTTGAAGGTGGACATTAATGAGGGATGTGTCCACCCTCCGCCTTTTTGAAGGCCAGAACTCTGCTAGGGACACTTTCAATGATGTGTCTGACTGTCCCTGGAGGAATGGCAGCCCATTCTTCCTCAAGAACCGAAACCAGAGAAGGTAGTGATGTTGGACGCTCGGGTCTGGAGCGAAGTCGACATTCTGACTCATCCCAAAGGTGCTCTATTGGGTTCAAGTCGTGGCTTTGGGGAAGCCAGCCTATTTTAGGAATACTGTTGCCTATAAACCATTGCCTCATAGATGCTGCTTTAAGACAGGATACATAGTCACGCTGATACAAACAGTCATGGTCTCCGAACTACTCCTCTACCTTACGCAGTACACACTGCTGTAAAATTTGCTATCGCTCTTCCACATTTAGCGTTTTCTTACGTGCAACACGGGGACCACACCCAAACCACGAATAACAACACGATACCGTAAAACAACATCCTCTGTACTTCACTGTTCACACTACACATGATGGCAGGTAACGTTCTTCAGTATTAGCCAAACCAAAATCCTTCCATGGGATTGTCGTAGGGTACAGCGTAATTCATCACACCAAATCACTTGTTTCCGGTCATCCACTGTCCAGTGGCGTCCTTCTTTGCACCATCTCAAGCGTCACTAAGCACTGACTACAGAAATGTGTGGCTCTGCTCGATGATCGACCACTGTACGCCGTTCTTTTCACTGCCTACTGACCTTTCCTTTATTGTATGATTATATGATGCAGTTACCTCTATAAAATATCTGAGAGTATGCGTGCGGAACGATTTGAAGTGGAATGATGATAAGAAATTAATTGTTGGTAAGGCGGGTGCCAGGGTGAGATTCATTGGGAGAGTCCTTAGAACATGTAGTCCATCAACAAAGAAGGTGGCTTACAAAACACTCGTTCGACCTATACTTGAGTATTGCTCATCAGTGTGGGATCCGTACCAGGTCGGGTTGACAGAGGAGAGAGAGAGAAGATCCAAAGAAGAGCGGCGCGTTTCGTCCCAGGGTTATTTGGTCTGGGCGATAGCGTTACGGAGATGTTTAGCAAACTCAAGTGGCAGACTTTGCAAGAGAGGCGCTCTGCATCGCGGTGTAGCTTGTTGTCCAGGTTGCGAGGGGGTGCGTTTCTGGATGAGTATCGAATATATTGCTTCCCCCTACTTATACCTCCCGAGGAGATCACGAATGTAAAATTAGAGAGATTCGAGCGCGCACGGAGGCTTTCAGACAGTCGTTCTTCCCGCGAACCATACGCGACTGGAACAGGATAGGGAGGTAATGACAGTGGTACGTAAAGTGCCCTCCGCCACACACCGTTGGGTGGCTTGCGGAGTATAAAAATAGATGCACATGTAGACAGTCACTTGGTGCTAGCTGGACTCCTGGTAGCATTTTGGACCTCAACAGGGATTCCTTCCGCTGATTTCATGCGATTTTTTACAACCACCCTCGGTCATACTCGACGGTCCCTGTCCGTGAGAAAATGAGATTTGCATGGTCTCCGTTTAGCTATGGTTGTTCCTTCGTGTTTCCGCTGCATGATACCATCACAAACAGTCACTTGGAAGATTTAGAAGGGTTGAAATGTCCCTGGCGGATTTGTTAATAAGGTAGCATCCAATGACTAGGTACGAGCGTACAGAATAGGTTCCCAGACATGTGACTGGCTCGAAGACTTTTTAAGTAATGGAACACAGCATGTTGTACTCGACGGCGCGTGTTCATCGGAGACAGGGGTAACATCAGATGTGCCCCAGGAAGTGCGATAGGACCACTGCTATATATATGATCTGGCGGACAGGGTGGGCAGCAATCCGGTATTGTTTGCTGACAATGCTGTAGTGTAGAGGAAGGTGTCGAAGTTCAGTGTCTGTAGGATGACACCAGATGACCTAGACAAAATTTATAGTTGGCGTGATGAATAGTAGCTGTCTCTAAATGTAGAAAAATGTAAGTTAATGCGGATGAGTAGGAAAAACAAACCCGTAATGTTCGGATGCAGCAGTAGTAGTGTCCTGCTTAACACAGTCACGTCGTTTAAGCTTCTGGGCGTAACTTTGCAGAGCGATATGAAATGGACGATCATGTGAGGACTGTGGTAGAGAAGGTGAATGGTCGACTTCGGTTTATTGAATCTGACTGCAGAACACTCGTACTGCCGCCAACATACATTTCGTGCAGGGACCACGAAGATAGGGTACGAGAAATAAGGGCTCATACGGAGGCATACAGACAGTCGTTTTTCGGTCTATCATGCAAGTGGAACAGGGAAGAAAATTACTAGTAGTGGTACAGCGTACCCTCTGCCGCGCTCGTGCGGTGGCTTGCGGAATAGGTATCCAGACGTAGATGTGGAACGTTCCAAGTCGTTGAGCTCTCCTAACCCATCCATTCTGCTGTTGTCGCTTCTCTACCAACACAGTACTTCTTACCTCCTTCTATTCTGGCAGATCCTCCTCCCTCGACATCAGACGGTCAACTCCGCACTGCATAACTCTATTCAGATACTTTTGATCAGATAATGTACAGAGCAAATCAGAAATGATAGAAAAATTTAAACTCTTGGCTTTTCTGATCAGTTTCCTTCAATGCTGTGCAACAGTGAACTGGTGAATAGTTCGCTTAATTGATATCTGTCTATCCGCTATTACAAACCATTATAATCTACATCTACATTTATACTCCGCAAGCCACCCAACGGTGTGTGGCGGAGGGCACTTTACGTGCCACTGTCATTACCTCCCTTTCCTGTTCCAGTCGCGTATGGTTCACGGGAAGAACGATTGCCGGAAAGCCTCCGTGCGCGCTCGAATGTCTCTAATTTTACATTCATGATCTCCTCGGGAGGTGTAAGTAGGGGGAAGCAATATATTCGATACCTGCTCCAGAAACGCACCCTCTCGAAACCTGGACAGCAAGCTAAACCGCGATGCAGAGCGCCTCTCTTGCAGAGTCTGCCACTTGAGTTTGCTAAACATCTCCGTAACGCTATCACGCTTACCAAATAACCCTGTGTCGAAACGCGCCGCTCTTCTTTGGATCTTCTCTATCTCCTCCGTCAACCCGATCTTGTACGGATCCCACACTGATGAGCAATACTCAAGTATAGGTCGAACGAGTGTTTTGCAAGCCACCTCCTTTGTTGATGGACTACATGTTCTAAGGACTCTCCCAATGAATCTCAACCTGGCACACGCCTTACCAACAATTACCCTTATATGATCATTCCACTTCAAATCGTTCCGCACGCATACTCCCAGATATTTTACAGAAGTAACTGCTACCAGTGTTTGTTCCGCTATCATATAATCATACAATAAAGGATCCTTCTTTCTATGTATTCGCAATACATTACATTTGTCTATGTTAAGGGTCAGTAGCCACTAACTGCGCCAAGTGCCTATCCGCTGCAGATCTTCCTGCATTTCGCTACAATTTTCTAATGCTGCAACTTCTCTGTATACTACAGCATCATCCGCGAAAAGCCGCATGGAACTTCCGACACTATCTACTAGGTCATTTACATACATTGTGAAAAGCAATGGTCCCGTAACACTCCCTTGTGGCACGCCAGAGGTTACTTTAACGTCTGTAGACGTCTCTCCATTTAGAACAACATGCTGTGTTCTGTTTGCTAAAAACTCTTGAATCCAGCCACACAGCTGGTCGATGTTAAGAAGAGTCGTTAAAACATATCGTTGTTCCCTGCAGTGACTTCTGGCGGCGGCGGTTTCCACTTAATCGAGCTACTCGTAATACGTGGAAAATCCCGTCGCCGCACGACCTCGGAGATTGAATTAATCCATGCATCGGACACCCTCGATCTGACCGAGATCAAATGCGATATCGCGCGTTTTGTCCGGCGACGAGCCGTAAAATGTCTGACGACATTAATCTCTCGCTGTTTCTTTCTCTCTGTCTCTCAATAGTAACTACCTCTAATTTAATTCCCTCTTTAGTGTGGCACTGTCATACTCGACAACACACTAATAACAGAACAGCTTAACAGCTAGAGACATCATCTCTTAAATGAATCTGAGCAAGTGTCTTGCACTTTCGTCAGCGTATTCTGTTTCCTTTATCTAGTGAACGCTGCAACGGGAGATCCTGCAGTTAAAAACAAATCATCGCAGACCATGTGGCAAAACATATACAAACTAATCAAGAAGCGCTCAATTGGGCGTATTTTGCTCTTACATGAAATTCTCACTGCGTTGATCTGAAGACAAGTGTTGATTTATTTTGCATATTTTCGGTCTTTGTTGTGTTGCGGGACTATCTTCGCGGGCAATGTACCTTGAATAAATGAAGCGTTTATTCAGTAGAAGCGAGCAGTAGTAATATTGTATAAAGCAGATAATTGGACATCTTATACAAGTCTTTTTATGAACATTTGTTCCTTAATTGTTTTTGTTGCTGACTAAAAAAATCACTTTCACCTGAACTGTGTTTACCAAAATCGCAATGCAAGACACAAAAATAATTTTCATGCAGACTTTGCTTCCTTGTATACGGTTGGGAATGGACTTATACATACTCTAGAGCCTCCATTTAACATAAAGAAGGAAATCGGGAATCTGCTCTAACTCGAAAGAAAATTAGAACTATACCTCAACAGCGACTGTTTTTACAAATTATCTGAATATCTGGATTCAGAAATCATAGCGATTAGGAGCTGTAGGACAAGTAGTTATCATCGGTAAACAGGACTCATTAGTTACAGAAGTTGATATCCGGCCGGAGTGGCCATGCGGTTCTAGGCGCTACAGTCTGGAGCCGAGCGACCGCTACGGTCGCAGGTTCGAATCCTGCCTCGGGCATGGATGTGTGTGATATCCTTAGGTTAGTTAGGTTTAATTAGTTCTAAGTTCTAGGCGACTGATGACCTCAGAAGTTAAGTCGCATAGTGCTCAGAGCCATTTGAACCATTTGAACAGAAGTTGATAAATATTTTCTCAAAGCAATGACATTCCAACGAAGTAAAAATTGCGCTACCAGTAGCAGATGAAAAACAGCTATATACAGTAACTGAGGAGATAGCAACTATTTTCAAAGCGGCACCTCCCTTTCTAATTTACTAAATTAAATGTAGGTGTCATAAGCAGGAATAACGTTACGTAGTATAGTTATAGTTTATCGTTAATGTATCTCTTCCCTCGCGCTACAGTCTAGAACCGCGCGACCGCTACGGTCGCAGGTTCGAATCCTGCCTCGGGCATGGATGTGTGTGATGTCCTTAGGGTAGTTAGATTTACTTAGTTCTAAGTTCTAGGGGACTGATGACCTTAGAAGTTAAGTCCCATAGTGCTCAGAGCCATTTCAACCATTTCATTTCTCTTCACTCGTTCCTAACCCCGGAAGGTTCTACTTCCTGTTCGAATTTACGGAACGCGATGAATGAATGAATAAATCAATGAGTGAATGAAAAGTCACCCTACCTATAGGCATCATATACACAGCGGCGCTGAGTGGCCGTGCGGTTAGAGGCGCCATGTCACGGACTGCGCGGCCCCTCCCACCGGGAGGTTCGTGTCCTCCATCGGACACGTGTGTGTGTGTGTGTGTGTGTGTGTGTGTGTGTGTGTGTTGCTCTTAGCATAAGTTAGTTTATATAGTTTGTAAGTCTAGGTACCGGTGATCTCAGCAGTTTGGTCCCTTAGGAATTCACACACACACACACACACACACACACACACACACACACACTGTGACCAGTAATCGGATACCTTATCGATACGTGGTTACGTGATTAATTTAATCTGTGGGCCTAAGCGAATGAGTGAACACCCCCCCCCCCCCCTTTCTCTCTCCAAGTTTTTGTTATCTCGGGGAAAATATCACGTAGCAATTTAATTCACTGACGTAACAACGATGCAATTGTTTAAATGTGTCCAATATGTGATAATTTTTTTTAAAAAAGTCCAGATAGTCGCGCGTGTTAAAGTGCCGCTTCCGAGATGGGGAGGCGCGCCTGCTCCGGATCGAATCTGCCGGCGTATTAACAACGAGGGTCGATGTGCCGACCATTTTGGGTGTGGTTGCTAGGCGGTTTCCGGTATCCCATTACGTGAATACCACGCTGGTACCCAGATTCCGCTTAAGATACACGATTCGCAAACATTTGGAAAACTTTGGCTCACTTTATATAAAAAATATTACAAGCAGACATTTGTGGTAGACATATTCCACCCCGCGGGGGAGCGGGGCGACAGCAGAAACTCGCTACCCCACAAATTAACCATACGGAATGCGTTAATAACCATGCCAACTTTGAGCCAATGCGGGACAAAGGCACAAGAAAAAGAAAAAAAAGGCGTCGTTGAAAAAACAAATCGCACATTATCCATCTACATCTGACAATTACGCTCACCGAAGGTATGGCCACATGCGATTCGTGGAGTATCTCATCCTCAAAATGAGGAGGCTATCTGATTCTACGTATAAGATGGTTAAAATTGTCAATGGTATCAAGATAGTTCGTAGCGACCTTCCATAAAAGCACGTTTTCACTACGGTTACGAGGGATTTTTTCTCCTAACAATTATTTGTAACTAATACACGACATTGTAACAATGACGAATTAAATACGAAACCAATGATGCGGCTGAAGCTTCTGACGCGGTGACGGTTGCCTGGCGACGACAATGTTTCAAGAGTTCAGTTGTTTTGTGTCTTAGGTGTGGACGATCGCAGTATCCACGCGGTAACCTGTTGTAGTATTGCAACGTAACGGCTGACAGCAAAAAGACGGAAGATCATGGACAGAATCGAGCAGAATCTCAAGAGGTATTTTAACAAAAAACTTCCTGGATAGCGGAGTGAATTTTCCGAAAATGCACGGTTGCAGAAATCGTGCTACATGATACTTTTGCAGAAGAAGCGACAAAATGTTTTTACCAAACACAGAAAAAACGAACGAGTGACGACAAAACTAGATTTGTTGAGGCACGTAAAATGGCAAAACAGCGCTAGGCATTTCCGGATAGTGAGTTCTTCAAGAAATGTAAGCTTGAAATCCTCTATCCAGATTTTTAAAGCATCACCTTACCTTATTCAGGAGAACAATGACACGCCAAATACGGAACATAGACTATTCTTTGTTTGAACAGTTGGCGTCCAAGTGTTGGAGTTTGACTGGTTTAAAGTTGCACTGGTTTAAGATACTGCGCAGATGTTTATTTTTATCCGCAGTGTTAATAATGACGTTGGTGTAACTAAAGAACATCTTCCGGTGGAGTCAATGAAAGACGCCACAATAAGAGCGGAGTCGTTTATAAATGTTAAACAGTGCATCGAGAAGCGTAGCCTACCAAACGAAAAATAATGCACTCAGATTTTGATGAGCTCGTGAGAGAACTCAAACAGCTCCACCTTCCGCATAAAAATCGGTAAGTTATTATTTTTACTCGGACTTGCTATTAATTTTATTTTCCTCCCCTCAAAGGGAAAATTTTGTGCTTTTCTCAACTTTATTTGCAAAAAACATGTAGTCAACCCTAGCTTCACCCCCCACCCCTTTCTTATACTCCACTTTTTCCCCTTTCTGGCATGAGCTTCCCTCCGTAGTTCTCATCCTGGGTATCTTTCGGCTGCTGGCCAACCACGGAGCCAAGAACTTTTAAATCAGCTCAAAATTAAAAAACTTGCCTTCTCTTGTACTAATCCTCATCGACCACATACCTGTCTGAAGAATGTTTCTTCCCTCTCGTTGTTTGAAGAAAACATCGTCGTGAATAAACCTCAAAAATGAAAACTAATACTTATGTCGTATACCTGATGTCCTGTGTTCATGTACAGGAGTGTTTTCTCGGGTGAAAATGCTATTTGTTTATTTTTTAAGTCTAATCTTTTGTGTAGCATACTCACTTTTTATGACAAAGCGTAGAAGGTTCTACATTTAACACAGAGATTAGGATATCGACGCTCATCCTATTTATAATTTTAGTTAATTCTCATGAAACATTTCAGGTAAAGGCTGGTACTTTCTTTGTACCGGAAAAGGCAACAACGCCTAATCAGCGATGGACAATCACCATCGTCATCATGTACAACAATATTATAGGGTTGAAAACGATGGTTACTAATCTTAATGGTTGCTTAAATTAATTTGAAAGTGAAGAACTAGCTGTTGCTCTTTGCCACTCTTCTCATGTGAATGCTGTAATAAAAAGTTTGGTCATTTTTTAAATTATTAAATTGTTTTGTTGCTTGATAGAGTTCACAGATTCATGCTACATGATACTTTAGTACCTCTATATTATCCGCGTTTTCTTTGATACTCTTGTACCATTTTTAACAATTTTCATTGGGAAATGTTTGTTAGATTTTTGAGAGAGATGTATTCAGAAATGAATGAAATGTAGGGTTCGCATCACCTGCTTTATGTACTTCGGTTGATAATCGGTAAGTCCCTTCTGAAGCTTTCTATAGTGGAATCATTAACTCTTCTGTTTCTGAAGCTAACAGTGGATGTAACTGTAGACTTTGAATTTCACTGTTCTCTGATACTGTTCGTTGACCATCGTGGTCCGAGAGTCTATTTAAAACTGTATTGAAAGTAACTTAGGTGACTATGTCTTCACACACAAAAATGTTATAGATCTTTAGTGCGTAACACTTATGGAAAAGTAAGTGTTAAGTAATATTTCTGGGCCTTTCTGTTAATATCGGAAGATTGACACAACAGCGATTTAACTAAAAAAATTCAAAATATTTGCCTGCAGAAACTTTGAAGTGTATTTATTACAACTGTACACGTGGGAGTATCACTTCAGATCACATGCTTTCGTATGTTGTTGTGTGCAAAAAGTATTTGATTTGGTGTCAAGAAATTAAATTTATTTTCACATAATGACAACCTGTGCTTTTTGGCAGCAGTGTTCATACAACTGATACCAATTAAATTAAAATTAAAACAATAGAAAAAACCTCATTTGCCAGTATTGTTTGTAAGATAGAAATATCCTATCCTCTAGTCTTTTACCTTTCCCTGCTTTGAATGTATTCCGAGTGGGAATGAGCTGCAGCTAGTTTCTCACTTTCAAATTAATTTAAGCAACCATTAATATTAGTAACAATCGTTTTCAACCCTATAATATTGTTGTACATAATGATGATGGTGATTGTCCATCGGAGCACTTTCTAAAAGTAACAGTGAAATTTATTACAATCAGCTCAAAAGAAAAATTACTGCAGTATTTGCGATGACATACACCACAAGTATTGAGTCAATATGAAGTCACTTCAATGGCTTCCAGGAAATCAGGAAAGTAATTAGTTCTGACAAAAGTAAAATTTCCCACACGTTTGGTAATATTTCATGCAAAATATTAACGACACGTATGTTCTAGGTCATACATGTAAACCATCAATATGGCACTGTTAGACCGCTATTTAAGAAAGGTCTTAGGACAGATATTATAGCTGCAGACTCGTTTCACTATTCATGTGTTCCTGAGAAGTTTAGAAAGTACGGTTTTCTTAGAAGTGGTTTAGCTAATCTACGAACAAGAGATTTTGACACAGTCCGTTTCCAAGAGTGCCTCTCTGCTGGGAATCTCTTTGTGACCTGTCTAAGGCACTAGACTGAAAAATCACAATATCATGTCAGGCAAACTTAAAGTTAACTATTTTCAACGCGAAACGAGTAATTGGTTCATTTCATATTTCAGCAATGGAAAGCAGAGAATGATGTTAGATAGCGCAGATTATTTTCTGACGGAACAAAAAGAAATCACTAATAATGTTTTACAGAATAGATATTGGCTCCACTCCTACTCTTGTTACTTACAAATCACGTCCCTTCTTACTATGATGTAGCAGAAACAATTGTCTTTGGTGATGATGCAAGCATCTTAATCAAGCCCAATAGAGGAGCTTCAACGGAAATAGTGGTCAACAAAATTTTCACAAATACTTTTTCTTGTTGTAAATCATATATCACTTAATTTACGGGATAAGACCGCACAAGGAAGATAGCAACATAATTTGGAACAGAATCCATATACATAGTTACTAAATGTTAATATGAATAGTAAATTAAATATTATATATATACGAGTACTCTAATGTTTTAATTCAGCAGCATTTGATTTGTGTGTGGTTGTTGATTTTGGCGAAGACAGCAAAAAAGCAGCTAAGGTTGCATGCTTCCACTCGTTGTCAACTATGAACAATGTACAATAAGACTATCGCTAGTCTGCAGCAATTTGAAAACAATAGTAGTATTGATCAATAATTGATCAATATAAAACTACAAATAAAAGTGACCTCCGCTGTTTGCAACTTTATCTTATCCCCTTCCACGATGGGAGTAAAGCGTGCACACGTGTTTGCCAACCAACCATCCTTGTGAATTAAGGGTACTGACTGAAAATGAAAATACTTACAGTAACAACCTGAAATCATTTTTACTCCACAGGAAAGACTCAGTTAATTTAAAGGCAGGTTGCGATTAATTTTAAAGAGAATAGCATGTTGCGATATTTTTACTGAGAATATATAAAGCCACTGACACGTTCCGATACACAAGGAGCTACTGCAAATGTGACCCTTGAAACTCTAATATATCTTACCAAAATCAAACTGAAGAGCTGTGTTTCCAAGTTAATCACAATTGATCACTGCGTATGATTCTTACTTCACACTTTTATGTAGTGAAAATGTTCTATCTTGCATATGCTTTATGCCAGAATCCGGTAGCAAGAAGATGGATCTAATTGCAGATTTTTCCGATGTGAAGCTTCCTGTTCACCTATGAGTACACGCAAACACAAGAGCAAAATACCGCAATGAAAAACATCGAAATTGCTTTTCAGGTGCTAGGTCTCTCAAACGAATGCCATACACAGAGCTGAGACTATGTTGGGAATATATACGACTGTTCATAATGCCGTGATGTATCGAAACGAAACGACTAAAATGTAAGCGTCTACGTTTTAGAAACGTAATGATTAAAAAAAACCTTTTTCATAACACCTTAAGAACGTAGTATACCAATCATAGCGGTTTTGGTAGGGTAAAACACAAATATACGTTTTTCGAGAACGACATGAATCATAAATTTGCGTATGGAAAGTATACCCTCCTCCTCCTCCTCTCACATTTACTTGCGATGACGAAATTCTTCTCAAAAAGAAAAATCCTCTGATTTTGTGGCAAAATATATTTGTGCAAACTAGACCGGACAGCATTTTGTATAAGACACTTAATACTCAAAGTACACTCTAAGACAAAAAAAAAGGGCACCGCGAAGGTATTATCAAGATGAGACGGAAACCGATAGATGAGATGTACACGTACGGACAAACAAATGATTACAATTAAAGAAAAAACGGACGATTTATTCAAGAGAAAGAGCTTCACAAATTGAGCAAGTCAGTACCAAAAAAATGGTTCAAATGGCTCTGAGCACTATGGGACTCAACTTCTAAGGCCATCAGTCCCCTAGAACTTAGAACTACTTAAACCTAACTAACCTACGGACATCACACACATCCATGTCCGAGGCAGGATTCGAACCTGCGACCGTAGCGGTCGCGCGGTTCCAGACTGTAGCGCCTAGAACCGCTCGGCCACCCCGGCCGGCCAAGTCAGTACCACCTCTGGCTCTTGTACAAATAGTTATTCGGCTTGGTATTGACTAACAAGAGTTGTTGCATGTCCTTCTGAGGGATATTGTGCCAAATTAGGTCCAATTGGCGCGTTAGATCGTCAAAATCCATAGCTGGTTGGAGAGTTTTGCCGATAATGCTCCAAACTTTCTGAACTGAGGAGAAGTAAGGCGAGCCAGCAGGCATACATGCAGGGTTTGAAAAGCATAAAAAAACAAGCAGTAGAGACTCTCGTATATCTTGCTGAAATGTAAGCACAGGACTGCTTGAAATGAAGGGAAACAAAATGGGGCGTAGAATATCGTTCACGTACCGCGAGCTGTAAGGGTGTCGCGTATGACAACCAATGGGGCTCTGCTATGAAAAGATACGGTATCGCATACCATCACTCCTGAGTTTCAGGCCGCTTGGTGAGTGACAGTCAGGTTGGTATTCCACCGCTGTCCGGGGCGTCTCCACACGTCTTCGGCCTGGAGACTCATTGACTGGAATAGAACTGTCTCCAATGACGAGTCCCGCTACGGACTGAGCCTCGATGAACAGCGAAGATAGAAGTGTGATACCAACGTGACTACCGCGGCCATACAGTTGGACAATCAGGAGTGATGGTCTGGGGTACCATTTCTTTTCATACCAGGACCTCTTTAGTTCTCATCCGCGGCGCTCTTACAGCACAGCGGTACGTAGAAGATATTCTAAGCCCTGTTTTATGAGTCTTCATGGCTAGCCATCGTGGGCTTACATTTCAGCAAGATAACACCTCGTCCGCAGAAGGCGAGAGTTTCTTGTATTCGTGCTTGCCAGACCTTACCTTGGCCAGCAAGGTCGTTGGATCTCTCCCGAGCCGGCCGGAGTGGGTGAGCGGTTCTAGGCGCTACAGTCTGGAACCGTGCGACCGCTACGGTCGCAGGTTCTAATCCTGCAACGGACATGGATGTGTGTGATGTCCTTAGCTTAGTTAAGTTTAAGTAGTTCTAAGTTCTAGGGGACTGATGACCTCCGCGGTTTAGTCCCATAGTGCTCAGAGCCATTTGAACCATTTTTTGATCTCTCCCGAATAGAAAACTTTTGGAGCATTAGGGGCACGGCCCTCCAACCAGCTGGAGGTCCTGACCATCTAACGCGCCAGCTGGACAGAATTTAGCACGATATCGCTCAGGAGGACATCCCATAACTATATCAATTAATGGGAAGCCGAATAACTGGTTGCATAAAGGACAGCGGTGGGCCGACGTGTTAATGACTTGCTCAATTTGTGAAGTTCTTTCCATTGAATAAATCATCCAATTTTTCTGAAATTGTAATCGTTTGTTTGTACATGTGTATCACATCTACCGACTTCCGTTCCCTTTCGGATCATTCCATCGTGGTGTGTGTGTGTGTGTGTGTGTGTGTGTGTGTGTGTGTGTGTGTGTGTGTGTGTCCATATTTCTGTGTTTGTGTGATCTTTTTTCTTTTTTTGTCTTTGAGTGTATCATAATACGCAAATGAAGAAAGACTGAATACACTTCAAATTGCTCAAAATGACTTAACTGTATATGTTGGCTTTATTTGCTATATGCGACAAATGTTTGTGTAAAATAAAAAAAGTTCTGTGCTCCTTGTTAAATAAATAGCGAAACATTCTTCTTCTATTATATTGCTTACTCTGAAATATGTGCCGGCCATTGTGGCGAGCGGTTCTAGGTGCTTCAGTCCGGAACCGTGCTGCTGCTGCTGCGGTCGCAGGTTCGAATCCTGCATCGCGCATGGATGTGTGTGATGTCTTTAGGTTAGTTAGGTTTAAGTAGTTCTAAGTCTAGGGGACTGATGACCTCAGATGTTTAGTCCCATAGTGCTTGCAGCCATTTGAATTTTTAGAAATATGTGGTCTTGAAAGAGTAATTTGGGACCAAGACGTAGCTGTCCTTCGCCCTTCTCCGTTTATTTTCTTTTTACAACTAATATTTTTTAACATGCTTTTGTCATAAAGTAAAGTCAAACTCTGATATGTGCTTAGTTGGACAGCTTTGAATTAGCTGCAGGCTGGCACGTTATTATCTCCGAGGCAGAGGATCAATCAGGCAATGAAGAATCAGTTGATTTCCCTTCCTGCTATAACATTTCGGCGCTGCTATTGCTTCCTTACTGATGAATGTGGAAAATGATACCGGACGTGTGGCTTGTGACGGAAGTGACGAAAATTTATATTCAGCATCTCCGAAAAAAACATGTGTTTCGCCACTCGGGAGCGAGTGGCCATTTTAATACAGATAATAAATACTTAAAAATAAATACAGAAACAAACTAATTACGGTAATGAAGGAGATTCATTGCTGCTATAGTCTAACCAACCCCATAGTATTCTCTAAACCTGACAAACTTCACGTAATACAGAAAACACACTGATTTCAGGATACTCAGAGGGGATACAGATAGCATTTACTACCAGATTCTGAATAATATCAAAAAGATACTGCCTGGCCATAATGGGTTACGTCAACATCACAGAGGTTAGTAAACAAATGTAAAAGTGTGGCTTTGGAGACATAACTATCACGGGATTAGGCTTAAGAAGTTTGTTGCAAACATGAGAATCGCTACAATATACAGGGTGTATATGAAGTCCGTGAACACTTTAAATTATTTATTGCACAAGTATCAAACATTTTACAGATATCATACATATGTCATTTGGAAAAGAAACCCTGAAAGTTTGGTAATTTGCCGATCGTCAGCGCTAGTCGCAAACATGGCGAGTTCAGGTGCGGAGCGAGCTTTCTGTGTGCTGGAGTTAGACACAAACAAGTGTGCTACAGCTGCTCAAAGAATGTTTAGACCCAAGTACGGTAAGAAGCCACCAACAAGGAAGTCCATTTACCATTGGCACAACAAATTCGTTACGACGGGCTGCTTGAGCCTGGCAAAGAGAAGTGGACGTCCCAGTGTGAGTGAAGTGAATGTGGAGCGCGTGCGAGAGACATTCATAAGGAGTCCAAAGAAATCGCTGCGTCGTGCATCCCGTGAACTCGAAATGGCTCCAATGACAGCGTGGAAAGTCCTGAGACAGAAGCTGTCCATGAAACCATTCAAAATTGGAGCTACTGCAGAAGCTCAATGACGACGACAAAGACGAGCGTTTTGAGTTTTGTTCGCAGTTGTAACAATTGAAGGAGCATGGGGATGTATTGTCGGTGGCTTAATTTATAGCGACGAAGCCACTTTTCACACCAATGGGAACGTGAACAAGCATAACTGTCGAACCTGGGGTACAAAGCATCCACATGAATGCACTGAATTTGAGCGTGATTCCCCAAAGGTAAATGGTTTTTTTTTTTTTTTTTTTTACGTCGAGAACTATACGGACCATTCTTCTTCGCCGAGAGCATTGTCACTGGATATTCCTTCTTGGACATGTTGCAGTAATGGCTGATGCCTCAAATGCAATCGGACTATCCGTTCATCTTTCAGCAGGATGGGACTCCACCCCATTTTCATCATGAAGTTCATGGGTACCTGAACGCGGAGCTGCCGCATCGATGGGTCGGCTGTGCTAAAGAAGGGGACAGCTGTTTCATCAAATAACCCTCCAATCACCAGATCTCACTATGGGGGACACATTAAAGATCTGGTGTATGTACCGCCTCTACCACGTGATGTTACAGAGCTCCGGGGGAGAATACGGGAAGCGACTGCCACAGTGGACGATGCCATGCTGGGACGGGTATGGCAAGAATTCGATTACTGTACTGACGTCTGCCGGGCCACTCATGGTTCGCATATCGAATAAACTTTCCGAGTTTATCCTCAAAATGCAATATTATGACATCTGTAAAATGTTTAGTTATTGTGCAATAAATAATTGAAAGTGTTCCCAGATTTAATGTACACTCCGCATTAAAAAAAAAAAAATTGTTTACCTAACAGCATGTCCATCTCTCGTAAAAGGCGAAGACTGCTGGAAAACGGTGCAAACCGACGGCACAGAATCGACAGAAATGGAAGAGGCCTACTTTAGCACTGGACAGATGACAACTAGTAAAGAAGAAAACATGATGATAAAGGAGCAGCCCGTCTACAAGCTAGGATCGTGCTACAGTGGTTCGAGGAGCATGGTATCGAAATCACGTTAATGTCTTGGCCACCAAGTTCGTCTTATGTGAATCCGTTGGTTTTCATCTAGGTCGCTACCGAAGGCCACTACCGCGAACACAAATCAGTGGCCAGTTATTTACGGGGATTACATGATTTGTGCGTAGACACCTGATGCCACACAGCTCCACAAATCCACCGACGAACTGTAGAATCGATGATACGAAGAGTCGCCGATATATTACGTTACAAAGATGGTTCAACAAGCTATTAAGCAAGTGGTCAAAATGTTATGGCTCACCAGTGAATTTGATAAAAATATCAACTTTCTATGTCTACACGTCCCCGAAAACAAGTGTTTTGAATAGTCGGACAGGCAGAAAAAAAAAAGATCGTGTTCCACTGATGGCCGCGAAGCCACAACCGGGGCTGGGTGCAAGTCTTACTTCAGATGACGCCGCATTGGGCGACTTGCGCGTCAGTGATGGTGAAATGGTTGATGAGGGCAGGACAACACCCAGTCCCAGCGGAGAAAATCTCCAACCCGGTCGGGAATAGAACCAGAGGCCCCTGCATGGTAGGCAAACACGTTACCAGTCAGGTAAGCAGGCGGACACAGACAGACAGACAACGAAGTTAACCTCGAAGGGTTTCGTTTTGACGGACAGAGGTACAGAACCCTAAAAAACGGTGGTGCTGCATGTCTACCATAAACATTAATAAACTTGGGCTAGTCTTTCTTATTTTTGTTCTCTTATTGTCCCCAACATATTTCTTCCAACGCCATAAAACACTCGCCTGTTTCTACAGTACACTGAGGTAGCGACATGCTCTTATACAGATGACGGAAGAATCGCGTACACAAGGTATAAAAGAGCTGTGCACTGCTGGCGGAGCTGTCATTCGCACTCAGGTGATTCATTTGAAAATGTCGCCTACGAGACTATGGCTTCATTTGAAAAGGTTTCCGACGAGATTATGGCCTAACGATGGAAATTAACAGACTTTGTACGTGGAATGGTAATTGGAGTTAAGACGCATGGGGCATTCCGTTTGGGAAATCGTTAAGGAATTCAATATTCCGAGATCCACAATTCCAAGAGTGTATCGAGAGCCAAATTTCAGGTATCACCTCTCAGGGCGGACAACGCAGTGGCCGACGGCCTTCACTTAACGACAGAGGACAGTGGCGTTTGCGTAGAGTTGTCAGTGGTAACAGACAAGCAACAGTGCGTGAAATGTGGGTCGTACGACGAACGTATCCGTTAGGACAGTGCGTCGAAGTTTCGCATTAATGGGCTACGGCAGGAGACGACCGATGCTAGTGCCTTTGCTAACAGCACGAGATCGCCTGCAGTGCCTCTCGTGGGATCGTGACCCTATCGGCTGGACCTTAGACATCTGGAACATCATGGCATGATCAGACGACTCCCGAATTCAGTTGGTAAGAATTGATAGTAGAGTTGGAATCTGGCACAGGCTCCACGAAGCATGGACCCTAGTTATCAACGAGGCACTGTGCAAGCTGGTGGTGGCTCCATAATGGTGTACGCCGTATTTACATGGAATGAATTGGGCTCTCCAACGGAACAGATCATTTACTGGAAATGGTAATGTTCGGCTACTTGGGGACCATTTGCAACCAAACAACGACCGGATTTCGTTGGATGATAATGCGTCGAGTCACGGGGCTACAACTGTTCACGGTTGGTTTGAGGAACATTCTGGACAGTTCCAGAAAATGATTTGGCCACCCAGATCGCCCAGCATGAATCCCAACGAACATTTATGCGACATAATCGAGATGTCCCTCCATGAACCATGGACCTTGCGTTGGTAGGGCGGTTTGCGTGCCTCGGTCATACAGATAGCCGTACCATAGGTACAACCACAACGGAGGGGTGTCTGTTCAGAGGCCAGAGAAACGTATGGTTTCTGAAGAGGGGCAAGTAGCGTTTTCAGTGGCCGCAGGGGCAATAGTCTGGATGATTTATTGATCTGGCCTTGTAATATCAACCAAAACGAGCTTGCTATGTTGATACTACTAACGGCTGAAAGCAACGGGAAACTACAGCCGTAATTTTTCCCGAAGGCATGTAGCTTTACTGAATGGTTAAATGATGATGGCGTCCTCTTGGGTAAAATATTCTGGAGGTAAAATAGTCCCCTATTCGGATCTCCGGGCGGGGACTACTCAGGAGGACGTCGTTATCAGGAGAAACAAAACTGGAAACTGGTGTTCTATGGATTGGAGCGTGGAATGTCAGATCCCTTAATCTGGCAGGTGGGTTAGAAAATTCAAAAACTGAAATGGATAGGTTAAAGTTAGATATAGTGGGAAGTAGTGAAGTTTGGTGGCAGGAGGAACCAGACTTCTGGTCACGTGAATACAGGGTTATAAATACAAAATCAAATATGGGCAATGCAGGAGTAGGTTTAATAATGAATAAAAAAATAGGAACGCGGATAAGCTACTACGAACAGCATAGTGAACGCATTATTGTAGCCAAGATAAACACGAAACCCACGCCTACCACAGTAGTACAAAGTTTATATGCCAACTAGTTCCGCAGATGAAGAGATTGAAGAAATGTATTCAGGGATAAAAGAAATTATTCAGATTGTTAAAGGAGACAAAAATTTAATAGTCATGGGAGACTGGTGTTCGATAGTAGGAAACGAAAGAGAAGGAAAAGTAGAAGGTGAATATGGACTAGTGGTAAGGAATGTAAGAGGAAGCCACCTGGTAGAATATTGCACAGAGCACAACTTAATCATAGCTAACACTTGGTTTATGAATCATGAAAGAAGGTTGTATTGGTGGAAGAGACCTGGAGACACTGGAAGGTTTCAAATACATTATATAATGGTAAGACAAATTTAGTAACCAGGTTTTAAATTGTAAGACATTTCCAGGGGCAGATGTGGACTCTGAACACGATTTATTGGTTCTGAACTATAGATTACAACTAAAGAAACTGCAGAAAGGTAGGAATATGAGAAGATGCGATCTGCATAAACTGTAAGATCCAGAGGTTGTAGAGAGTTTCAGAGTGGGCATTACGGAACGATTCCCAAGAACAGGGAAAAATACAATATAAGAACAATGGGCAGCTTTGAGACATGAAATAGTAAAGGCAGCAGGGTATCAAGTAGGTAAAAAGACGAGGACTAGTAGAAATCCTTAGGTAACACAAGACATATTGAATTTAATTGATGAAAGGAGAAAATATAAAAATGCAATATTGCCGGCCGGGGTGGTCGAGCGGTTCTAGGCGCTAAAGTCTGGAACCGCGCGACCACTACGGTCGCAGGTTCGAATCCTGCCTCGGGCATGGATGTGTGTGATGTCCTTAGGTTAGTTAGGTTTAAGTAGTTCTAAGTTCTAGGGGACTGATGACCATAGATGTTAAGTCCCATAGTGCTCAGAGCCATTTGAACCATTTTTTTAAAAATGCAATAAATGAAGCAGGCGAAAAGGAATACAGACGTCTCACAAATGAGACCGACAGGAAGTGTAAATCGGCTAAGCAGGGATGGCTAGAGGACAACTCTAGGGTGTAGAAGCATATATCACTAGGGGTGAGACAGATACTGCCTACAGGAAAGTTAAAGAGGCCTTTGGAGAAAAGAGAACCACCCGTATGAATGTCAAGAGCTCAGACGGAAAACCAGTCTTAAGCAAAGAAGGGAAAGCAGAAGGGTGAAGGATATAGAGGGTCTATACAAGGGCGATGTACTTGAAGACAATATTATGGAAATGGAAGAGGACGTAGATGAGGATGAAACTGGAGATATGATACTGCGTGAAGAATTTGACAGAGCACTGAAAGACCTAAGTCAAAACAAGGCCCCGGGAGTAGACAACTATCCATTAGAACTACTGATAGCTTTGGGTGGGCCAGCTATAACAAAATACTTCCATTTGGTGAGCAAGATGTATGAGATAGAGAAAATGTCCTCAGACTTCGAGGAGAATATAATAATTCCAATACAAAAGAAAGCAGGTGCTGACAGGTGTGAAAATTACAGAACTATCAGTTTAATAAGTCACGGTTGCAAATACTAACGAGAATTCTTTACAGAGGAATGGAAAAACTGGTAGAAAGCGAACTCGGGGAAGATCAGTTTAGATTCCTTGGAAATGTCGGAACACGCGAGGCAATACTGACCCTACGACTTATCTTAGAAGAAAGATTAAGGAAAGGCAAACCCACGTTTATAGCACTTGTAGACTTAGAGAAAACTTTTGACAATGTTGACTGGAATACTCTTTCAAACTCTGAAGGTGGCAGGGGTAAAATATAGGGAGCGAAAGGATATTTACAATTTGTACAGAAACCAGATGGCAGTTATAAGAGTCGAGGGGCATCAAAGGTAAGCAGTGGTTGGGAAGGGAGTGAGACAGGGTTGTAGCCAATCCCCGATGCTATTCAATGTATACATTGAGCAAGCAGTAAAAGAAACAAAAGAAAAATTTGGAGTAGGAATTAAAATCGATGGAGAAGAAATGAAAACTTTGAGCTTTGCCGACGGCATTGTATTTCTGGCAGAGACGGCAAAGGACCTGGAAGAGGTGGTGATTGGAACAGACAGTGTCTTGAAAGAAGGATATAATATGAACATCAACGAAAACGAAGATAATGGAACGCAGTCGAATTAAATCACGTGTTGTGAGGGAATTAGATTAGGAAATGAGACACTTAAAGTAATACATGAGTTTTGCTGTCTCGGAAGCAAGATGACTGATGATGGTCGAAATAAAGTAGTACATGAGTTTTGCTGTCTCGGAAGCAAGATGACTGATGATGGTCGAAATAGAGAGGATATAAAATGTAAAGTGGCTATGGCAATGAAAGCCTTTCTGAAGAAGAGAAATCGAGTATAGATTTAAGTCTCAGGAAGTCCTTTCTGGAAGTATTTGTATGGAGTGTAGCCATATATGGAAGTGAAACATGGACGATAACTAGTTTAGACAAGAAGAGAAAGCTTTCGAAACGTGGTGCTACAAAAGAATGCTGAAGATTAGATTGGCAGTTTACGTAACTAATGAGGATTGGCAGTTCACGTAACTAATGAGGAGGTACTGAAAAGAACTGGGGAGAAGAAGGGGAATCTGCGGCACAACTTGACAAGAGGAAGGGATCGCTTGGTAGAACACGTTCTGAGGCATCAAGGGATCACCAATTTAGTACTGGAGGGAAGCGTGGAGGATAAAAATGGTATAGGGAGACCAAGAGATTAATACAGTAAGCAGAATCAGAAAGATGTAGGCTGCAGTAGTTACTCGTAGATGAAGAGGCTTGCACATGATAGAGTAGCATAGAGAGCTGCATCAAACCAGTCTCTGGACTGAAGACCACAACAACAACAATCGAGAGATCAGTTCCTTGTCTACAGTGCGGCAATACTTAGCACGTGGGCTTACCTGCGTCTTGTTGAGGGTCTTCTCGAGCAAGTCTCGTTCCTGGGTGACGGTGTGCAGGCGATTAGACAGGTCCAGGATCTCGCCTTTCAGAGAGGCCAACGCCGCCAGGTGCAGCTGAAACAGACAAAGGCAGGCCGCATTATAGCAGGCTGCAGGTGGGAGGTGGCAGCGAGGCGGCTGGGGCGGATGTCTCAGGCGTGAACCGCTAAATCTCCACCCTGAGACAGAACCACGATCCGGTTGCGAAAGTGCACTTAAAGGAAATAACACGATAGCACAGAAAAGTACACAAAAAAGGCTTGTCAGCTTCAGGGCGAAATAAATTAGGAGACTGTCCATTATCCAAAGCTGCTGTTTCTTTCATTCACGAGATACAAACCTATTAAAATATAAAATCCCTATGAAAATAAGGACCACTCACACTGATAATGTACTGGTATTCACATGTGAAGTATGACAGCTTTTAAAGGAACGCACAGTTCCATTCCTGTGTTCACAACCATTTAGGAGCTGGCTAACATAATCTTCGCAACTGGAAATCAAAACCTTACTCTCTCTGTCACGTCCGACTACTCATTGCCAGTTCACGGACTGGTCTGTTTATATATACTTGAGTGCTGCGTCTTGTATATTCTCACAATTTTTCATGGTTGGTTCTCTTAGAGTCCGTTGTCCCTTAGAGTCTCAGGCTTAGACACTGCGCCTCGAGAATTCCTCTCTTCAGCTCGTTTATCCTGAGTCAATAGTTGTGACTTTGCAATTTAGAATACGAATTTTATCTGAGGCAGACATACACGAATCCCAACGCAATTAAAATTCCACAGCTACTGTCAAGAAGCTGTTGAAGACGGGGAGGAGAGGAAGAGGAAGAAGAAGAAAATAGAAAACAATACGGAAAGATACATGGTAATATCTTTACCGCACCTTTGAAAATCGATACTGCGTGCGATCTGTATATAAAAAGAGGAGGGATTTACAAAGCTATTTTTGCCTTGCAAATGTTATGTAAAGTGGATCCGGAACCTATATAACGAATAATTCATTTCTTGATTCACTTAGGGAGGTTTTATCATCTCAAGACTGTCGCTGGATTAATAAACACTTCAAGACTTTGCAGACCAAATAATTTTTGTTACTATATGGTCTGCAGGCTATTTCCGTCAATTCGGTTATTGTACAACGTACGCTGCAGTGCCCAGAAGCTCCGGAATATAAACACTCAAGTAAATAATCCAAATGAACAAATAAATGCTATATCTATTTAATTTCCAAATACGTAATTATACTAAAAAAATTATAACATTACCTAAAAAGGGGAAACTGTGATAGGAAGTACCGACAGATTCTTCCCTGGAGTTATTTGGTTTCAGCAAGTTATGGAAATGTCCGTCATCATCCAAAATACTCGTTTTCAGACCCTACTACCAGGGCCTCATCTGAAGTCGTGTTGTTGCCACACACTGGTACTTCATATAGCAGAGACGGTATCACTGTATCTGACATGGTATCTCTATGCAGCTAGGACCTATGACACCATAACAAACGTTTACGCATCATTTCTTAATCGCAGCTGATTATCAGTAGTCGAATAAAAATATTTCTTGGATTGACGTGTCTCATTAGTGAACGTTGATTCGCTGATGAAAAGAACTTTGAAGAAAAAACTGCAAACTTTCAGACGTGTTATGTAACGCAACAGGTCTATCTGCTACAAGCATAGCGGGTGACAGGAATGGAATTCATTTGTGTAATAATTGCGAGTAACGTTGGTCTTGTTCCAGAGGACCTAATCTGTGGATTTTGAAAAACGACAACCAGAACAGAAACTTCCCTCGCTCCACTCCTTGCATGCATACCCCCTACTCCTTCCACTGGCGTTGTAACTACGGTAGTTTTGTTCATTCTGAAAATTAACATACTGACGGGCGCTATCAGTCAGGATATCTTTATGTGTATGACCCAACTGTTCTCCTCCTCCTGTGTTCTCCGTAAAGAAATGACTCGCTACAGACATTTGATCACATTTAAAAGCATTCGACGTATTAGCGCTGCCTACAGAGAATAAGTAAGTCTCTTCGACACTGGTATCTGTGTCGGCAAGTACTCTGTTTTCACATATGTAATATAATGCGACATACTTGCTTACTTTTTACACTTATGAGTTAGCTCATGACTGATGGACGTAATTCAATTTCAACAAAACTACTCGGTTAACGATACGGCGTTGAATTCACCACCCTCATATCAACGATGCTACGGTAATTTAAGGAGAGCCTACTAACACTAGAAAAACAAAGTTGATATCGTTGTCTCTACTCGCAAAACTTAAACTGAAATAAAAAAAAATTACAAGCGCTTAGTGAGGACTCTCTTAGAAGCAATTTGAATGATAACATAATACCGATGTCTTCAACGGCCCCGGAAATATTTGAGATCAGCGGGTTAGGTGATCCAACCCGTATGAAGCAACGCTCCACTTACCTCTTCACTTTTCTCGTCACAGCAAATTTTTTTCACTCTATCTTATTTTGACGCTACGTCTTAGTAACTCATAGACAATGACATTGTATTGGGGGGTCACGCGAAATTTTGTTGGATCGGATATTTGCATTGGTAACGGAAGAGAAACCATTAGCAAATACAGGGGAATACTAAACTACAAAAAACGACAGAGAGGCTACCACTTCGGGCTTGTCTGTCACGAAACATTAGGTGAGCACGATTCTCTTTCTTCATGGCAAAAACTTGTCTCTTATACTTACCCAACAGACTACGGAGTAACATAAGAAATAGGCAAACACGTATAAGAACTCTTTTGATGGAATATTTCTGCTGTCCTGCGAACCTCAGCATACTTCTTTGCTTCACGATCGACAATGTATTACAGCAATTTAAACTTGTACGGATAGAATAACAGGAGCTAGTAAACAATGAAGCTTCTGGCGTTTATCAGAATACTGAATTCTGATCCGTGTCTTTTGTGAATATATGCGAGGATAGGCCCACACAACGAACAAAAGGTTTCTGTAAAAGCGAGGGGATCGGCCGAGTGTCAGTAAATGAAGCACGGCGCCGATGCGTATCTCGGAGGCACGCGTACGTCACGGCCCGTCAAGGCGGCGTTATGGGTGCTCGGCACGAACTCTCGGCGGGCGGCAACGCGTGCTCATTCCCGCACACAGCCTGCCCGAGACAGAGCAGCTGGCAGTGTGTGATGTCCCTCAGTCAAGCCACAGCACGAGAACTTAGCGGTAGCGCAGGGCACAGCCAATAAAATGCCCCACATTTAACAAGCAGTGTGGTGAGAGACGATGCTATAAACGGATAGCGGCAGCTATCGCTGACTGTCGAATAAAAAGGCACCGTTCAGCCCAGTGGAGGTCTTCACACGATATCCCACGACAACGAGGACTCAGAAATGGATCCCACGTACCGATACATTAATTCTACAGAATATGACACAAAACCATACGGAGGTTGTTTCCTTGAATAGTTTGCAATAAGCTGCTAACTACTAACACTACTACCAGTAACAGAGTTTGCCCTCGGCAAACACTGACTTGATGCCACTACCCTCCAACTTCGAGTAACTCATAACTATGTAATTGCAGAAAAGCCACGATGATATACCATCGTAGAAAATAAATAATTGCATTTAATAAGCGCATATTGCAGCTTCCTGGGACGTAAAATGTAGGGTAGTGTGCTACGACATCGTTCCAGAAGAATTATGACAAACATATAAAAGCCTGACACGTTAATCATTCCACATTTCCATACACTATTTTGGATTACAGACGGTATAAGTAGGTCTTAATTTTCCGTGATGAAATTACTCAGCGACAAGATCTTTGTAGATTATTGATGTTTTCGCCAGTAACTACATCGAAATATTCAGACCTACAACAAATAATCTGTTTTCATCTACTTAATCATATATAGTTTAATTCTTCAGTACTAATTTTAGGACAATTTCTGATCATTACTAGTATATCTCTTACGTATTTACTACTCAAGGTTAACGCAAATTGAGTGCAAAACTGTAAGTCACCTAATGCTACTGTTGAGCCGCGCTTCCTGCGGCACAACCAAACTAAAGACTATTTTTTGCTACGTAGTTATAAATCCGTTAGGAAAACTAATAACATGTGTGATTATTACTATGATTATTTGTTTAAGAAGCAGCTTATTGCTTTCCAAAAATGAATTTCTTTGAACTGACAGGCGTGTAGAATATTTATTATTTAATTCTTATGAGAAATCAGTCGATTCTTGTATTCGTTATTTTATTCACATACTCTTTACGTCCAGTTGTACTTTTAGAGTCTTCTGGCCATACACTCAATTACAAAGCATTAAACAAAAACGTAAGTTTTAACACGGAATATTATATGAATTAATTATACTTAGAACCTGCAACTGACAAGCATCTAGTGAGCTACGTTGAAATAAGTTTTACAAACATCGTTAGTTTTCTCCAGAAAGCAATATAACTTTTGACAGAACGATTTTAGCTTAAAATAAGGATGTCTCTACTTAGTCTCAAATTGCAGCCCAGTACGAACTGTACATAATGACACGTGCAAATACGTAACGCATACTTAATTACACTTTTATTACAAAATGGCTGGTTGCAGCTAATTTATTTGGTAACTAGATCAAGAAGATCTACGAGGAACGCTGCCTACACAAAGAGAATCGTCAATGCTCTGTATAAGATTTCATGAAATGCGAGTGTCACCTGTCAACTGAAAACAAGATACGCAGCATGGGATACTGCCAATCATTTTCTTTCAGGACTCAAACAACAGACACAACAGTCAGCCGCTTATGAAGAAAATGATATCAAGCTACAATTGAAATTATTATCTACGCATGTTTAGTTCTCTTTTATGAAAAGCACGAATACAAGCATCATTTATCATGACGCTGGAGTTTATGCGACTTTTTATGACATCTTTTCTAGATATCATAAGTGATAATGTTTTGGGCCATTTGTGGGAAGCACAAATGATCATTTTTGCCTAAAAACGTGCCGTTTGCGTTGTGCGTGTTGCTAATTCACTCACGTGGACAACTTGTTAAAAATCTACGAACGTCGCAGTGTATCAGTACTCACGATGGACGCTGTTGGCACCCGCACTTGTTGATCCGAACAGATGCAGCCATCCAGTGCACACGCAGGACAGGGAGGGAACTTACTTGGACGTGAGAAGCGTGTGCTTGTCAGTTGCTTACAACACTGTGCATTACTCGCCATCATATATTTTCATCTAACTTTCACAATAACTGAAGAAGATTAATGAGAAAGCATTTACTGACCCTAGATGAAAGCTTTGCTCTTGATAAGAATCTACGATTCTCTGCAGGAATACCCAACTTTCAACTGTGATAACAATTAAAATGCAAAGTAAGTAGGATACGTAACTTTGTAATAAGGATTCCGGATCCAACCGATCTGATTAATCGCAATGAAAATACACTATACTTGCATTTAGATTAACATTTCCAGTGTTTCTCCTAAGTCACTCACGACAAATGCAGTGATGGTTCCTTTTGAAAGGACGCGGCCGATTTTCTTTATCAACTTACTTGACCTGCCCTCGTGCTGCGTCTCCAATGGCCTCGTTGTCGACGGAACGTCAAATCCCTAACGTTCCTTCAGTCTGATATACGTTTTCTATGGCCACCCCCGCCCCCAATGCAACACCCTTACAAGCTTTCCAGGCTGCTTCTGACTAACCTGTATAGCTAACTCCTTATCGACTACTCTACGGCTTCACCATGACAGCAGAATGTAAGTTAATGGTATACAGTGATTAAAGACTGTAACTATAAATGTCATTATCTGATATTTAACTATGACGAAATGTACGAAAAATGACGCACTTTTGTTAAATCACCATTCAGCACAGAACTGAAACTGTACACTATCACAGCACGCAAGTTACAACACGAAAAGCATCAAATACGAAAAAACTTTAACTACCGATATGTAGTTTGCTGTCATTGTGTTATAACAAATCTTACCTTAAACAATGTGTTTTAGAGAGATCCTTCATGTGCTGCTGCTTTGAAACAGCTTATACCACGTAGTCTATAATATAAAAACCATCAAATATGGAGTTCAACTACGTATTACTTTATACAATATGTTCAGTTTGTGACGTAAACCCGATGCTCCACCTCATTGGTCACGTTCTTCTCCATGATTCAAAAACCTGACATGGCAAATTTTTTCTTTGACGCTTCAGAATTGTGGCAGACCTGAGACCAGACCTTATTGACAGTGGCTAATTGGGGAACAAGGCAAGCTGTTTTTCGAAAACATGAGATTTTCATTTGTTCTTTTGAAACACAATAATCCCTGCAACATAGCAAGACACTATTCAAATTTACCAGAACACACATTTTTAAAAAGATAAATAACGTTACTGAAATTTCACAAATGAGATCTTTATAGTCAACAGTTTACCAGAATTTTTCTTTTTTATGGGACAAGGTAAGTCAGCCATATACAAGATTCCGGACGGGACAGACACCACGAATATATTTGTGTGTATATCTTCTTAAATACTTTAAGGACAATTCAAATGATTTGCCGACACACATCCACAACACATTTTCCCTGCCAGTACTCTCGTACAAGATACCATACCTACCAATTGCTCGCCATTGCGAGAAAAAAGCCAGAAAAATAGTCCTGAAACAACTGCATATAACTGGTAATTATTCTAGTTTTCGCAGATATACAGGTGATGCAAACTGTGTTGAATAATTCATATACAATTGAGCTTCATACATAAGACTACACGGTCATGATTGCTGCCCTAGTGAAAAAATAAAAGTAACACAATGAATCAGTAAATTTTATTCACATGTTATTCAGGTTCCGCGTTGTAGAAAGGTTGGCATAACGTTGTAATAATTACATGAAAAGATAAAGGTACGTAATTAATATTTTAAGGTAAATGCCTGCAGTCCTGGCACACTCTGAAATCCGCGTGCCACGATACCATAGCACACCAGAACAGGAGCCAGGGCAATATGGCGGAGTCCATTCGTAAAGACTCACATTCGGGCGGACAGAGGTTCAAATCCCCGTCGGCCAACCTGATTTAGGTTTTCCGTGATTTTCTGACATCACTTTCAGTAGAGGCCGGGATGATTCCTTTGTAAAGGACTATAGGAAACGTATCAGCCTGAAAAAGGACATGGCTGATTTCCTTCCGTAATATGAGCTCGTTTTCCATCTCGAATGGTGTCACTGTTGACGAAACGTCAAACCCTAATCGTCCTCCCTTTCTTTTTTTTTCTTTTTGTCTGCACCCATTGTGCAATGTGGATGCCGCCTTGTTGCGACTAGATACAGTTAGTGTCGGCTGCTCTCATGTCGTAGATGATAGCGCACGACACCGCTCAGCCTTTGGCTCGGGTTCGGTCCTAGTATCGCCCGCTTGTTCGGTTTTGGGAAAACCAAATGAAGAACATGTTTGGCGACGCCGTCTCTGATGGGTCGCTTGAAGCTGCGCTGGCAACGGCTTGATGGCTAACTTCAATGCCAATAGCTCGGAAACGGCGAAACATACCGATTTTTTTCTTAACAATATCTCCCAGCACTATCCACCCTGCAACACTCTTACAAGCTTTTCAGAAACGGCGAAACATGCAGATTTTTTTCTTAACAATATTTCCCAGCACTATCCACCCTACAACACTCTTACAAGCTTTTCAGACTTTTTCTGACCACGCTGTATAAAGAAAGGTAGCAGTTTCTGGTCTAGTTATTTCCAGTTCCTTTTTCACTTTCGTTTTCTGAAAGATTCTAAGGCTTGCTTGTTAATTTCATAGAAGTTTTACCTGCATTAGTAGATGTTTTTATTAGAAATAATGTATGTGCTGCAATTTTTGTTGCATAGACCAACGACTGGAATGTTTCCTCAGTGGCCATAAATCTTAACGTGACTGCCAGTCTATGTCAGAGAGCAAATGCAAGTTACACACTGCAAGTTTCTGCTACAGTGAAACTTTGTGTCAAACATATACACCTATATCATGGTTTTGTAGATTGCCTCATGTCTGTATCTTGTCTCCCCTTTCATTCGAATGAAGTTACGAAACAAGTCTCGATCTTGAAACCTATGTGATGAAGTATGTTACTACAACACCAAGTATATGAGTACTATCCTTGCACAAACTGACACTGAACACTATACTCAAACTATATTCAATTTAAAACTGAAAATGTGATGGAGATTTACTTGAGTTAACGAGTAACGTCTGCTAACATGTATCTCAGACCGTTGTATTCTTCCACCCGCAACTCGATGTTCCAGCCATCGACGAGTCCACAGTCTTCTCCGTGATTTTCTCCGCCCTTCTTTGACAACAACAAGAGTTGACACAAATATTTCACGAGCGTCTCTTTCCGTGAGCACGCTGTTTGATTAGCACGCCAGATACAGGCGACAACTGCCGCGGAGAGCGCCGCGGTCGCAAATCACGATGAGGAACACGTTCCGTGAGATGCAGCAGGCCATTTCAGAGCATACAGCAGCCACGACGGATACAACGTCTGGCGTACTTCGCGATGTTAAAGACGTCTCGTAAAAGCACGGCTTTAAGACATCGGCACACGAACCGTGTATTCGAACGTTGAACGTGTGGAGTTTCTGATG
The DNA here is from genome assembly GCF_021461385.2 of Schistocerca piceifrons. NCBI lineage: Eukaryota > Metazoa > Arthropoda > Insecta > Orthoptera > Acrididae > Schistocerca > Schistocerca piceifrons. The sequence continues at coordinate 774,015,551 of NC_060138.1, forward strand.
TCATTGCAGGGCAAAAGCACGTTGGGAAGTCTTTCCGAACGTTCAGTGCAATATTAAGCACAACAGATATTCTGAACGTGCCTTAGGACATTGAGCAATGACATGGAAGAACGCCACCTACGTCACAACCATGCCATCTCTCTTCAGTACAGAGCCGCGGGACGCAGTATTGGCTTTCAGTTCTACATCTACATCTACATCTACATTGATACTCCGCAAGCCACCCAACGGTGTGTGGCGGAGGGCACTTTACGTGCCACTGTCATTACCTCCCTTTCCTGTTCCAGTCGCGTATGGTTCGCGGGAAAAACGACTGCCTGAAAGCCTCCGTGCGCGCTCTAATCTCTCTAATTTTACATTCGTGATCTCCTCGGGAGGTATAAGTAGGGGGAAGCAATATATTCGATACCTCATCCAGAAACGCACCCTTTCGAAACCTGGCGAGCAAGCTACACCGCGATGCAGAGCGCCTCTCTTGCAGAGTCTGCCACTTGAGTTTATTAAACATCTCCGTAACGCTATCACGGTTACCAAATAACCCTGTGACGAAACGCGCCGCTCTTCTTTGGATCTTCTCTATCTCCTCCGTCAGACCGATCTGGTACGGATCCCACACTGATGAGCAATACTCAAGTATAGGTCGAACGAGTGTTTTGTAAGCCACCTCCTTTGTTGATGGACTACATTTTCTAAGCACTCTCCCAATGAATCTCAACCTGGTACCCGCCTTACCAACAATTAATTTTATATGATCATTCCACTTCAAATCGTTCCGCACACATACTCCCAGATATTTTACAGAAGTAACTGCTACCAGTGTTTGTTCCGCTATCATATAATCATACAATAAAGGATCCTTCTTTCTATGTATTCGCAATACATTACATTTGTCTATGTTAAGGGTCAGTTGCCACTCCCTGCACCAAGTGCCTATCCGCTGCAGATCTTCCTGCATTTCACTACAATTTTCTAATGCTGCAACTTCTCTGTATACTACAGCATCATCCGCGAAAAGCCGCATGGAACTTCCGACACTATCTACTAAGTCATTTACATATATTGTGAAAAGCAATGGTCCCATAACACTCCCCTGTGGCACGCCAGAGGTTACTTTAACGTCTGTAGACGTCTCTCCATTGATAACAACATGCTGTGTTCTGTTTGCTAAAAACTCTTCAATCCAGCCACACAGCTGGTCTGATATTCCGTAGGCTCTTACTTTGTTTATCAGGCGACAGTGCGGAACTGTATCGAACGCCTTCCGGAAGTCAAGAAAAATAGCGTCTACCTGGGAGCCTGTATCTAATATTTTCTGGGTCTCATGAACAAATAAGGCGAGTTGGGTCTCACACGATCGCTGTTTCCGGAATCCATGTTGATTCCTACATAGTAGATTCTGGGTTTCCAGAAATGACATGATACGCGAGCAAAAAACATGTTCTAAAATTCTACAAGAGATCGACGTAAGAGATATAGGTCTATAGTTTTGCGCATCTGCTCGACGACCTTTCTTGAAGACTGGGACTATTTGCGCTCTTTTCCAATCGTTTGGAACCCTCCGTTCCTCTAGAGACTTGCGGTGCACGGCTGTTAGAAGGGGGGCAAGTTCTTTCGCGTACTCTGTGTAGAATCGAATTGGCATCCCGTCAGGTCCATTGGACTTTCCTCTATTGAGTGATTCCAGTTGCTTTTCTATTCCTTGGACACTTATTTCGATGTCAGCCATTTTTTCGTTTGTGCGAGGATTTAGAGAAGGAACTGCAGTGCGGTCTTCCTCTGTGAAACAGCTTTGGAAAAAGGTGTTTAGTATTTCAGCTTTACGCGAGTCATCCTCTGTTTCAATGCCATCATCATCCCGTAGTGTCTGGATATGCTGTTTCGAGCCACTTACTGATTTAACGTAAGACCAGAACTTCCTAGGATTTTCTGTCAAGTCGGTACATAGAATTTTACTTTCGAATTCAATGAACGCTTCACGCATAGCCCTCCTTATGCTAACTTTGAAATCGTTTAGCTTCTGTTTGTCTGAGAGGTTTTGGCTGCGTTTAAACTTGGAGTGGAACTCTCTTTGCTTTCGCAGTAGTTTCCTAACTTTGTTGTTGTACCACGGTGGGTTTTTCCCGTCCCTCAAAGTTTTACTCGGCACGTACCTGTCTAAAACGCATTTTACGATTGCCTTGAACTTTTTCCATAAACACTCAACATTGTCAGTGTCGGAACAGAAATTTTCGTTTTGATCTGTTAGGTAGTCTGAAATCTGCCTTCTATTACTCTTGCTAAACAGATAAACCTTCCTCCCTTTTTTTATATTCCTATTAACTTCCATATTCAGGGATGCTGCAACGGCCTTATGATCACTGATTCCCTGTTCTGTACATACAGAGTCGAAAAGTTCGAGTCTGTTTGTTATCAGTAGGTCCAAGATGTTATTTCCACGAGTCGGTTCTCTGTTTAATTGCTCGAGGTAATTTTCGGATAGTGCAGTCAGTATAATGTCACTCGATGCTCTGTCCCTACCACCCGTCCTAAACATCTGAGTGTCCCAGTCTATATCTGGTAAATTGAAATCTCCACCTAAGACTATAACATGCTGAGAAAATTTATGTGAAATGTATTCCAAATTTTCTCTCAGTTGTTCTGCCACTAATGCTGCTGAGTCGGGAGGTCGGTAAAAGGAGCCAATTATTAACCTAGTTCGGTTGTTTAGTGTAACCTCCACCCATAATAATTCACAGGAACTATCCACTTCTACTTCACTACAGGATAAACTACTACTAACAGCGACGAACACTCCACCACCGGTTGCATGCAATCTATCCTTTCTAAACACCGTCTGTACCTTTGTAAAAATTTCGGAAGAAGCCCATGTGTATATATGCCGTTTCTAAGCATCAGCAAATTGAGGATCTCTCGAAAACCCGTTCAAAAATGGTTCAAATGGCTCTGAGCACTATGGCACTTAACATCTGAGGTCATCAGCCCCCTAGAACTTAGAACTACTTAAACCTAACTAACCTAAGGACATCACACACATCCATGCCTGAGGCAGGATTCGAACCTGGGACCGTAGCGGTCGCGCGGTTTCGCACTGAAGCGCCTAGAACCGCTCGGCCACATCGGCCGGCTCGAAAACACGTCGTTAATTGTACTATTTGTTGTAACAAAATGAGGGGAAATGTCATGCTGAGGTTAAAGACTTATGGAAGTATGTCGTTTCAAGGCGACGTCACACTGAGGATCCACAAGAAATGGAATGTTCTTGGTACAATTTGTTATAATTAAATTTCAGTTAATAACATGTCGACGGCTAAATCTTTCAGGATACAGGAGGACGCAAAGCATGATCATACGTCGCTCATGGTCGCTGTAGTGCAATGAGTAGCGTCGCACAAATGTAATGTGTGATGTGATGTGTCGCTGGTTTGCGACTCACTGCACCAAAAAAAAATTTTTTTTTAATAGCCTTCACGTTTATTAAAAGTTCTGATACTTTCTTATTAGTTTAATAAAAATATATTTTATAATAATCGATGTTATGTACGTATATATGCAGTCTTTCTGAGGACTGTGTTTTTTCGATTGGCTTGGTGCACAAGACAGCTTGCACTACTTGCAGTGACATATTTTGCACTTTCTTGTTTTAAGTTTTATATTTCATATGTTACAAAGATTCTGCTGCTGAATGGGAACGGTAATCAAGTAATAATGACGTTAACGTTTTACTAAAAAATGAGATTGGCGAAATAAATTTTATCTTATGAGAAGAGTTATTGTGAAATTGCATAGCACTATTTGTAACGGAAGTATTATAGGGCTATGTTTTTTGCTCTACACGATGTTCATGGATTTTGAAGTTTTTCTTTGACCTTACTACAGACGGAACATGACTAGCACATTGAACAATGGAGGCAATGTGCGTTTTAGGAGGTAGGAATTTTACGTCCACCCATTTCGTAAACAGTGTGACCTGCGAGCCAGGCACAGCTGAGAATTGTCACTAGAGAGCGCTGCGATCGCGTATACCACGTCAAGGCACATGTACCATATGCACAAATCGCATCGTTTCTGAGCGTTCACCAGAACGTTGAACTCGGCACTGTCCGTGTGCCGATGGGTTTAGTGTAGCGAGGCTGGGGCACGATCCGCGGGCCTGCCGCGGAGTCAGCAGTGGCGGCCGAGACAAAGGCGGAGGAGCGGTGACACCTGACTGGCGCCATTACGTTCGGCAACGCAGCTGATCGATGCCCGCCTTGGACTGCCGCACTCAAAATACTGCCTGCCGGCCCGGCCCGCCCCGCTACGCTATGCCCCTATCTGCTTCGCTCTGTCGTCTCGTCGTCCGAGTCGCGGGTCCTGCCACATCTCCATCTCCACTGAACGTGTTCCCTACGTTATCACACTGACCAACACACTCCTGAATACGCTGTACTATCCACTAGATCGCGTCCTTAACTCGTACGTCCAAACGCTCCTCTTTCAATTTATCTGTCTCCACAAAACCGAGGAAACGATAAACATAGCAATAACGCGAAAATGTGTGGGTCCAGTGAGGTGGATCCTGGTGAATTTATATTCTAATTTGTTTCAGTTTGGTAGGTATGGAGTTCGCACAGTATGTCGTGTTATCTTAGCCACCATCAGTAGAGGACATTTGGTGAGGACTATGGTGACGACTGCCGTGTGAAGTTCATGCCACTCTTCTTACGAAACTGAGCCGAAAAACAGCAAGGGTCTGGGTGAGAGGACTGCGACCAACGACGCCCTTCCCGAAAGCAGTTCAATTGCGGTTTATATCGGGAGATCGAGCTGTATAACCCGCGAGCTGTACTGCTTGCTGCTGGAAGTACATCGTCAGTCCAAAAAGTTGTGAAACTGCTTTAATTAAAAAAACTGAAAAGTTAAGGTGGAAAAACTGTCAGAAAAGTCCTTCTTAGGGATATTGTTCAACTCGCGCGTCACATTCGTACCTTCTTCAGTCTTCGAATCGTGAGAGGCGCATTCTGCACTTTGTCGTTAAGTAGAAGGTTGTTAGTGATAACAAGAACTCTCGTCACCCGTGACAGGTTTTTCAAGAAAAGAACCGTCCGTATTCACGTCGTGATAGACGTCCACGATTCGTCGTTTCATTTTCGAGAATGTCTTGAATACTTGATTTAGAGATGTTCCATTGCGATTTTTGACACATCAATGTTTACAAATTACGGCGACACGTACACTACATAACCCTGTCTGCTTCCAACGGACCAATCGAACGCACGTCTGTTGTTCAATTGTTAGCTCAAGCTGCCACCGTAGTTGGTGCGCTGGCGGCGTTCGTGCACCAGGAGCAGAGCCAGTTTCGGCACTTTTTGGACGGACGATGCATTCATCCACGAACAAGAGGCATGTGTCGTTGAGAATTGTCTCGTAGCATGAAATCATCACAGGAATGAAGACAGGCTCTACAGGCTTCAGCAACTTCTATTCTGAAACTTCCCAACAGGTTAAAACTTTGTGCCGAATTAAGACCTTGCTTCTCGCAGGCAGTGCTGCTATCAACTCAGCTATGGACGCACGACTTGTATGGCTCCCCTCCCAAAGCTGCATATTCTTACTAGAATATGTATCTGCCATACAGCCTCCTTCCCTGACCAGGACACATGCCAACAGCCATCAGATTCCTCTGGTACCCGTAGCCATAATGAACCATAGTCTCTAGCTTAACCAATGTAATTATGATCAAGCTACGAGTAGAAATTAAGAACACTAAGTTGCAGAGATTACAACCTTGTAAATAAGAGTTATAGACAGACCCAATTAAACAAATGTAATAGGTAAAGGCTGCAGTCAAAGAAACAGGAAACTAAATCAGTTGGTGTGTGTGACGGTACGTCACATAAATATTGACATTTTTACTGGCGGTAAACCGCAGTTAAAGTATTTTATGAATATAATTAGTGTAAAAGTGTTCTTGAAACAACTGATATGCAGCGATAATTTAAGAGTAGCATCTTTATTTAATGTCTATGAAAATAAAAAAGGATCGAAAGAGACGCGATTGTACGGCCGAGGAGGAAGGACGTATTTTATGGGACACACACTGTTTTGTTTCGCTATACGGAAGGCAGCCATTGAGCGGCTACACATATTTCATGTAAGTTATTCGTATTTCTGTTAAAATAAAATTGTTATTATTATTATCACAAAATTAATTTCTTTGTAATAGTTGTCATCTCAAATGCTCGCAGTGGCTAAGTATTTTTAATAAGCATTTTTTCAGTAATTTGCACTGCGAGAAGCTCATCTTCCGATGCAGCCTCTGGTCGGCCATTACGCGCCGAAGTATTAATTTATTTTTCAAGGTGTTAACAGTAACTGTGAATACGAGAGATTTCGTTGTAAGAACCTTTTTAAATTGCAACAGATCATTAATTTACGTTAAAGTTCATTTTTTAAATTATACAGATTCCATGAGTTTAGTAAGTTTTATCTTTCCCGGCGAGATCTTGACATGTGGAATAATCGCGTCTACTGCCGGATGTTTGTGTCGCTCTGGTACAATATTTCGGCCACGTAACTCGTTGCCTTCTTCAGGTGCTACCTGAGACTGCCGTATTGGAGGATCTTGTCCAGTATTTATGCCCAGAGGGCGCTGGGTGCTCTCTCTGGACAAGATCCTCCAATACGGCAGTCTCAGGTAGCACCTGAAGAAGACAACGAGTTACGTGGCCGAAATATTGTACCAGAGCGACACAAACATCCGGCAGTAGACCCGACTATTCCACATGTCAAGTTCTATCTTGGCCGCTCCACGGCAACAATCGAAATTCTCTCGAGCCTTGCTTTGCAATCACTAAATAGAAATTAACAAAATTACATTCAATTCAGTTAACGGCAACTATAGTTTAGTCATCACGTTCAAAATCTTAAGTTGGTACATGAATAACTGAAGCCCTTCAAGAACCCGTTTCATATTTACTTCTGCACGTAAGTAAAAGTGATAAGAGAAGACAATATCCCTGAGAGAAAGAATCGTGCTGATAAATTAAAAATAAAAATATGTAAAATATATTTGTAATTTCCTCTGTATATGACGTAACAAATGCCACCGACGTCACATGTGACGGCACTGAAATGAGTGATAAAGCGTGCTTAAACTGTTCAACTTCTACAGGTTTTTGGTCCAGCAGTCACTACTCGGTCAAATTATCGAAATAAACGAGAAAATGAAGGCCGTCGAATGATGATACGATGGCAGTAAAACATATTGCATTACCTGAGCGGCACCATATATGACTAAGTGGTTTAGTGGTTTGGCTGCGATCGTACATTCGAGCTACCACAGTGCACTGTACAGTCATATTAATGTGACCACTTGTCAAAGGTCTGAATAACCACATTTTGAATCGCGGACCGCTCCGAAACATGTAGCAAGTGTGTCAATGAGGTTTTGGAAGGTATCGACAGGGATGTAGAGCCATGCCGACTGTAGAACCTTGGCCAGCTGCCGTAGGTTTCTCGGTTGAGAATCCATGGCGCGAAATACCGATTGAGGCAGTCCCAAAGAATCTCGATTTGGTTAAATCCGGGGAGTTAACTGACGAGGAGAGTACGACAAACTCATCCTTGTGCTCTTCGACCCACGCACGTACAGTGTGAGCTGTGTGACACATTGCATTGTCCTGCTGGTAGATGCCATCATGGCGAGGAATAAAAAAAACTTTATGTACGGGTGGACATGGTTCCCAAGAATAGATGCATTCTTGTGTTGATCTTTTATGCTTCCCAAACTGACGAGATCATCCAGGGAATGGCCCGAAAACATCTGTCAGACCATAACACTCCCCCCTTCGGCCCGGGCCCTTCCGACGACTGTTGCAGGAAGTTTGCTTTCAGTCCAATGGGCCAAGAAAGGCGATTCATCCGGAAAGGCCACTTGTCGCCACTCAGTGGATGTCCAGCTGCGGTACTGGGGTGCAAACTCCAGCCTTCGTCGCTGATGAACAGCACTCAGCTTTCGTGCATGAACCAGGCGCCTGCTACGGACGCTTATATGTAGCAACGATCCCAGAACGGCCGTTGTAGAGACACTGTTGGTAGTCCCTTGGTTCATCTGGGCGATCAGTTGCTCAACAGTTGCACGCCTATTCGCCCGCATACGCCTCCACAGCCGTCGTTTCCCCTGTCATCGATGTCCTGTGGTGCACCAGTGTTGCCTCGGCGCCCGTTTTGTATAGCGCCATTTTGCCATGGGCGGTATACTTTAACAACGACTACACGCTAACACTTGGTTCAAGAATCATAAAAGAAGGTTGTATACATGGAAGAATCCTTGAGATACTAGAAGGTATCACATAAATTATATAATGGTAAGACAGAGATTTAGGAAAAAGATTTTAAATTGTAAGACATTTACAGGGGCAGATGTGGACTCTGATCACAATCTATTGGTTATGAACTGTAGATTAAAACTGAAGAAACTGCTAAAAGGTGGGAATTTAAGAAGATGGGACCTGGATAAACTGAAAGAACCAGAGGTTGTACAGAGTTTCAGGGAGAGTATAAGGGAACAATTGACAGGAATGGGGGAACGAAATACAGTAGAAGAAGAATGAGTAGCTCTAAGGGATGAAGTATTGAAGGCAGCAGAGGATCAAGTAGGTAAAAAGATGAGGGCTAGTAGAAATCCTTGGATAACAGAAGAAATATTGAATTTAATTGATGAAAGGAGGAAATATAAAAATGCTGTAAGTGAAGCGGGCAAAAAGGAATACAAACGTCTCAAAAATGAGATCGACAGGAAGTGCAAAATGGTTAAGCAGGGATGGCTAGAGGACAAATGTAAGGATGTAGAGGCTTATCTCACTAGGGGTAAGATAGATACTGCCTACAGGAAAATTATAGAGACCTTTGGAGAAAAGAGAGCCACTTGTATGAATATCAAGAGCTCAGATGGAAACCCAGTTTTAAGTAGAGAAGGGAAAGCAGAAACGTGGAAGGAGTATATAGAGGATCTATACAAGGCCAATGTACTTGAGGACAATATTATGGAAATGGAAGAGGATGTAGATGAAGATGAAATGCGAGATACAATACTGCGTGTAGAGTTTGACAGAGCACTGAAAGACCTGAGTCGAAACAAGGCCCCGGGAGTAGACAACATTCCATTGGAAATACAGACGGCCTTGGGAGAGCCAGTCCTGACAAAACTCTACCATCTGGTGAGCAAGATTTATGAGACAGGTGAAATACCCTCAGACTTCAAGAAGAATATAATAATTCCAATCCCAAACAAAGCAGGTGTTGACAGATGTGAAAATTACCGAACTATCAGTTTAGTAAGTCACAGCTGCAAAATACTAACGCGAATTCTTTACAGACAAATGGAAAAACTGGTAGAAGCCGACCTCGGTGAACATCAGTTTGGATTCCGCAGAAATGTTGGAACACGTGAGGCAATACTGACCCTACGACTTATCTTAGAAAATAGTTTAAGGAAAGGCAAACCTACATTTCTAGCATTTGCAGACTTACAGAAATCTTTTGACAATGTTGACTGGAATACTCTATTTCAAATTCTAAAGGTGGCAGGGGTAAAATACAGGGAGCGAAAGGCTATTTACAATTTGTACAGAAAACAGATGGCAGTTATAAGAGTCGAGGGGCACGAAAGGGAAGCAGCGGTTGCGAAGGGAGTGAGACAGGGTTGTAGCCTCTCCCCGATGCTATTCATTCTGTATATTGAGCAAGCAGTGAAGGAAACAAAAGAAAAGTTCGGAGTAGGTATTAAAATCCATGGAGAAGAAATAAAAGTTTGAGGTTCGCCGATGACATTGTAATTCTGTCAGAGACAGCAAAGGACTTGGAAGAGCAGTTGAACGGAATGGACAGTGTCTTGAAAGGAGGATATAAGATGAACATCAACAAAAGCAAAACGAGGATAATGGAATGTAGTCGAATTAAGTCGGGTGATGCTGCGGGAATTAGATTAGGAAATGAGACACTTAAAGTAGTAAAGGAGTTTTGCTATTTGGGGAGCAAAATAACTGATGATGATCGAAGCAGAGAGGATATAAAATGTAGACTGGCAATGGCAAGGAAAGCGTTTCTGAAGAAGAGAAATTTGTTAACATCGAGTATAGATTTAAGTGTCAGGAAGTAGTTTCTGAAAGTATTTGTATGGAGTGTAGCCATGTATGGAAGTGAAACATGGACGATAAATAGTTTGGAAAAGAAGAAAATAGAAGCTTTAGAAATGTGGTGCTACAGAAGAACGCTGAAGATTAGATGGATAGATCACATAACTAATGAGGAGGTATTGAATAGAATTGGGGAGAAGAGGAGTTTGTGGCACAACTTGACTAGAAGAAGGGACCGGTTGGTAGGACATGTTCTGAGGCATCAAGGGATCACAAATTTAGCGTTGGACGGCAGCGTGGAGGGTAAAAATCGCAGAGGGAGACCAAGAGATGAATACACTAAGCAGATTCAGAAGGATGTAGGTTGCAGTAAGTACTGGGAGATGAAGAAGCTTGCACAGGATAGAGTAGCATGGAGAGCTGCATCAAACAAGTCTCAGGACTGAAGACAACAACAACAACAACAACAACAACACGCTAACAGTTTACAAAGTTAGCCGTTTCGGAGATACCTTCACCCTTGGCCCGAAAGCCAATGATCGTGCCCTTTTGGACGTCAGATAAATCACTTCGTTTCCGCATTACGAGACGACTGCTCTGTTTTCCGCCTCCCCTTGACACGCTTTTGGCACCTTAATGTGACTAGACCGTGTAACATCTATAAATCGAGTTGCAGCGACTAGCAAGCAACAAGATGCTCAAATTACCTGCTCGTCGAAAAACTGACAGCATTCCCTAAACTTCTGAAACTATAGCACTCAGGAACACTGCTAGAACATGGCACGCAAACCGCTGACCAATGTGGCCTGGAGACTGACTTCACCTATCGCGGAGGCGTGTGTTGACTTGTGCAAGGTGGTCCAAAGAGTGATAGGCATTGCTCGCCTTGAGTGGTATTTAAAATCTCTGCACCCAACTAAAACAGTCGAGAGGCCAAAGTGGCACTGCTGTTTAAGGCCAAGCTAACTGTGTCTTCTGTTGTAGTTCTAGAAGCAAAATTCTGGAACGTTAAGTTGCCACGGAGTGTTGCTTTCTAGCACGCGTGGAGGCGTTCAAGCTCATACACAGACTTGGTTTTAACGGAATTAGCCATCTTGGCGACAGTTTGTGACCTTTTTAATCCAACTGGGTATCGACTTGCAGAAATCACGGAAAAATACCTTTATAACCATGTATCGACATTATCTGTTTATTCTGTCTCGACCGTACTCGCATCACACGTGAAACTGATATGCGAATTTACACATTCATTAGTGACGGATGTTTCTAGATTATATTTTAGCGTCTAGTGCTTCATTTTCTTTAATCTAAGTACTTACAAATTTTTATAGTTTTATTGCCATCCTTTGAGTGTGTGGCAACACAGACTCACGACTCGTCTTCACAGTTTCACTTCTGGTAGTACCTCCGTCCTGTTTTCCAAACTTTACATGAGCTTCCTGCTTTGGGATGAGGAGTGGCACTCCTACAAGATTGGCAGAGGGGCTTCTGTCGGAGAGGTAGTGACGGAAGTGAGTCACTGTGTCGTATTTGGAAGGCTTGACCAGTAACAGCACGCTTCTGGATTCTACTCCCTATCCGGCACACAGTTTTAATACACCAGGAAGTTTCAAACCAGTGCACACTACGGAGTAGTGTGAAATATTTAAACTGGAATTCCAGTTTTGTATGGAAAGATATGGACATCCGTACATCCATCTAAAGTTGTAAAACCACCATACACAAAAACACTGACTGCCACATAAGACAATGACTGCCTCGCCGAAAAGCTCCCCTCCGGGATGTTTAGAGCATGGTAGCGCGAACCGCTTCTTCACAGTCAACATACGTTTGTTGTCACTTTGCAATCTATGCTGGGACTCCCATATGAAAACTCTCGTATACATGGCGCTTCTGTGGAGTCTAACGAGAACGTTATTGAATTATATGAAACCATTGTCTACATACATCACATAAATAAATAAAATATAATAAATATTTTCACAAAGTTTCACTGTCCCACGATCAATCGATTTTCACGAGGGCCCTCGCAGGTAACGATACTTTAATTAGGACCATCCTGTAAGAAAAAGGGAAAAATCTGTTCCCAGGAATGGTGCCATTTACTGAAATTGCTATGATACTTTGAGGGAGAAAATACGAAAGAATGTTTTCACGCCAGCTGGCGAATTTCCACACTGTCATGGAGCATCCCACCTGGGTAACGAATGGAAACACCGCCATTAGCAAGAGTAACTCCTGCCAGCTGGCACAACGTGTCAAACGAGTGACAAATGACAGCCTGCCCCCCTCCCCCTCCCCCGTGGTTTGATCTGATGTTCGGCACACCACGGACACATCTATCCGCGTGTTAAAGGGGGCGGGGGCCGACTGGAGAAAATCTTCATCCCCTTAGGTGTCTCGGCAGCTCCCCCAGACAGTGACAAATGACTTTTCCCGGCAGGGGCCCGGAATCACGTCATATCCTACGAGCGGAAAGCCACAGAGAGAAGACTCTCATGAACCTTCAACAGACTTACTTTCTGTACGAACACAACGTATACAGTACAGTATAATGACACCGAATTGCATATGAAATTAAAAGAAATAATACATAAATTTTTGATGAGGAATGCCCCCCAATGTTTCTAACACTCGCGAATGTTCCATTTCATTATTTTTTAAGTTCATTCAGAATTTTTTACATTTTATAGTAACGAATTCATTTCATCTGGTTCAAAACACAGATTTATTTACCAGTGGTGTTTTGATAGGAACTGTGTTTCAAACCTGGGACTTTATATTTCATTGGTGAATTGCAGATTATGACACTCATGCAGAGTCTGTAACGCTCAAAACTCCTTTGTGTTTTGTTAGCGGCTGACGAAGATGTACAGTTATGCAGTTTTGGTGGTACACCAGGCAAAGCGAATATTTGTCTCTTCAGGTATGTAAGTCACTGTCTTTACATTCCTTTATTTCTTTTCCATCATATTTTTCATCTGTCGTGTAATACCAAACGCAAACCGTGCCAATACAACATAAAAAGAAAGGTATACCGTAATTTCATAATATAGTCCCTGTTGTTACCTAAATTTCGGAATTATGTATTGCTGATCTACACTCCTGGAAATGGAAAAAAGAACACATTGACACCGGTGTGTCAGACCCACCATACTTGCTCCGGACACTGCGAGAGGGCTGTACAAGCAATGATCACACGCACGGCACAGCGGACACACCAGGAACCGCGGTGTTGGCCGTCGAATGGCGCTAGCTGCGCAGCATTTGTGCACCGCCTCCGTCAGTGTCAGCCAGTTTGCCGTGACATACGGAGCTCCATCGCAGTCTTTAACACTGGTAGCATGCCGCGACAGCGTGGACGTGAACCGTATGTGCAGTTGACGGACTTTGAGCGAGGGCGTATAGTGGGCATGCGGGAGGCCGGGTGGACGTACCGCCGAATTGCTCAACACGTGGGGCGTGAGGTCTCCACAATACATCGATGTTGTCGCCAGTGGTCGGCGGAAGGTGCACGTGCCCGTCGACCTGGGACCGGACCGCAGCGACGCATGGATGCACGCCAAGACCGTAGGATCCTACGCAGTGCCGTAGGGGACCGCACCGCCACTTCCCAGCAAATTAGGGACACTGTTGCTCCTGGGGTATCGGCGAGGACCATTCGCAACCGTCTCCATGAAGCTGGGCTACGGTCCCGCACACCGTTAGGCCGTCTTCCGCTCACGCCCCAACATCGTGCAGCCCGCCTCCAGTGGTGTCGCGACAGGCGTGAATGGAGGGACGAATGGAGACGTGTCGTCTTCAGCGATGAGAGTCGCTTCTGCCTTGGTGCCAATGATGGTCGTATGCGTGTTTGGCGCCGTGCAGGTGAGCGCCACAATCAGGACTGCATACGACCGAGGCACACAGGGCCAACACCCGGCATCATGGTGTGGGGAGCGATCTCCTACACTGGCCGTACACCACTGGTGATCGTCGAGGGGACACTGAATAGTGCACGGTACATCCAAACCGTCATCGAACCCATCGTTCTACCATTCCTAGACCGGCAAGGGAACTTGCTGTTCCAACAGGACAATGCACGTCCGCATGTATCCCGTGCCACCCAACGTGCTCTAGAAGGTGTAAGTCAACTACCCTGGCCAGCAAGATCTCCGGATCTGTCCCCCATTGAGCATGTTTGGGACTGGATGAAGCGTCGTCTCACGCGGTCTGCACGTCCAGCACGAACGCTGGTCCAACTGAGGCGCCAGGTGGAAATGGCATGGCAAGCCGTTCCACAGGACTACATCCAGCATCTCTACGATCGTCTTCATGGGAGAATAGCAGCCTGCATTGCTGCGAAAGGTGGATATACACTGTACTAGTGCCGACATTGTGCATGCTCTGTTGCCTGTGTCTATGTGCCTGTGGTTCTGTCAGTGTGATCATGTGATGTATCTGACCCCAGGAATGTGTCAATAAAGTTTCCCCTTCCTGGGACAATGAATTCACGGTGTTCTTATTTCAATTTCCAGGAGTGTACTTCAACACAGACATCATAAATTATCATGACAGGAGAAAACAGCAGATATAAACAAACGGGAGTGACCGTATATCCCCATCGCGACCAAAAACCGCCACCGTAAGTGAGGTCCCTCATGTTAGAGTGGTTACTCACGAGATCTGGTAGCGGAATTATTTTCATTCCCTGTATCTGTGCGAGAAAAGGGGTGAGGATAAAGGTTGCGCGTAGATTTGCTGATAGTTAGACCGTGTCTTTCATTTTCGAGTTAAATTGAAACTACCCGCTATCAGGTGTTGGAATACCCTCGCCCGATTACGACGTTAGGGTAGGACCTTCTCTTCGAGTGGGTTAGGCCATGGATCGGCACCACACTTTATCTTTTCTCCCGTTCTCACGTCAACAACAACAAAAATGCATAAAAACTGGTACACATGCTTAATATCGTGTAGGTCCCCCCGCGAGCACGCAGAAGTGCCGCAACACGACGTGGCATGGACTCGACTAATGTCTGAAGTAGTGCTGGAGGGAAATGACACCATGAATCCTGTAGGGCTGTCCATAAATCCGTAAGAGTACGAGGCGGTTGAGATCTCTTCTGAACAGCACATTGCAAGGCATCTCAGATATGCTTAATAATGTTCCTGTCTGTGGAGTTTGGTGGGCAACGGAAGTTTTTAAACTGAGAAGTGTTCCTGGAGGCACTCTGTAGCAATTTTGGACGTGTGGGGTGTCGCATTGTCCTGATGGAATTGTCCAAGTCCGTCGGAATGCACAATGGACATGAATGGATGCAGCAGGTGATTAGACAGGATGCTTGCGTACGTGTCACCTGTCAGAGTCGTATCTGATGTATCAGGCTCCGAAAGCCCATATCGATGATGTTTCATCGAACGGTTCGCACGCCGACATTTGTTGATGGCCCAGCATTGAAATCTGCAGCAATCTGCGAAAGGGCTGTACGTTTGTCACGTTGAACGATTCTCTTCAGTCGTCGTTGGTCCCGTGCATTTTCCGGTCGCATCGACGTTTGAGATTTGATGCTTTATTGGACTGCTGGTAATGACGGTACACTCGTGAAATGGTCGTACGGGAAAAAACCCCAGTTCATCGCTGCCTTGGAGATGCTGCGTCCCATCGCTCGTGCACCGACTATAACACCACGTTCAAAATCACTTAAATCTTGATAATCTGCCATTGCAGCAGCAGTAAACGATCTAACAACTGCGCCAGACACTTGTTGTCTTAAGCGATATGACAACGAAAAACCTGAATCTGGATGGACGGTCGGGATTTGAAATGCTGTCCTTAGGCAAATGTGTCCACTGTCTTACCACAGGGAATTGTTTCCAGCTTGAATTGTCACTCAGCAGCCACGCGTGCGCATTTCTTGGCAAATTAAAATTGCGTGGCGCGCCGGGACTCGAAACTGGGATATTAAACTGCCAGCAACTAACATACCAGGGTACATTCAGCTGAAGAGTGACAGTTCATTCTAAAAACAATCCCCTAAGGTGTGGCTAAACTACTTTTCCGCTATATCCTTTCTTCCAGGAGTGCTAGCCCCGCACGGTATGTATGGGAACTTCTGTGAAGTTTGGTAGGCAGGACATGAGGTACTGGCGACAGTAAAACTGCGAGGGCGGGCTGTGAGTCATGTTTGGATAGCTCAATCGGTAGAGCACTTGGCTGCAAACGGCAAAGGTCGCAGATTCGAGTTCCGATCCGGCACGCAGTTGTAATCTGCCAGGAGGTTTCAGTCTTATGTTGTCACACGGTATTCGCTGGCGCTGGTGATAGGTGCAAAAAGCACGACGGGCCGTGTCTTTCTTCCTTCGATGTAAATGAGTTCATTACGCAGCAACCTCAATTTATTACATGTATAATTTATTTTATTTTATTTAATCGTATCGCTAGGGCCCCCCGACGGGCAGACCGTTTGCCGGATGCCGCTTTTTCAATTTGACGCCACTTCGGCGTCCTGCAGTCGATGAGGATGATGATGATGACAGCACAACGCCCAATCCCTGGGCTGAGAAAATTCCCCGACCCAGCTGGGTATCGAACCCGGGCCCGGAGGAATGACAATCCGTCGCGCTGACCATTTTTTTATTTTTATTTTTTTATATTTTTTTCTTTTTTTCTTTTTATTTCCTTACTTTATTATCCCTCCTATCCCCATCAACTGAGATATGGAAAAATACAAACGAAAATAATAACATCCGCTAGGTTTCTTAGAGACTCGAACCCGGATTTTCCGATTCCCAGACGGTTACCTTGGGCGTTACGCTATCTTTTTTTTTTTTTTTTTTTAACTAAACTGCTTACCTGGCAAAATGACTTTGTGCCCAATGCCTACTTTATTTATTTATTTTTGAAAAAAAAGGAAAAAAGGATTTTGGAAAGCTTGTTTTTCTGCTTTTTTAATTTTATTTTTATACAAATGGAAAAAAGGAAACCCGTTCCTCTTCGGCTACACAAACAGAATAATAGGAAGCCGTCCCGTTACGACAAAGGATGCTCCATACTATAGCCCACTGCGAATTTGTCGATTACTGTCGTCTCGTTGCTGTTTTGTTTCCGTTGTTTGTTCAATCTCATAAAAAAAGGAACTGGGAAGAGATGCTATGGGTATCTTCTCATTACATGAATAATCCAGCTGCGAGGCGGATTATGGAATGCGCTCCAAAGAAAATTGGAAAAATATTGCCTATATTTAGGGTTCTTGACAACCATTCAGCTACCGGGGGCGGACACATGGATAATGAAACATAGGAAGAGCAATGTGTTTCGGCTTTGACTCTGTCGGATAATGACAGAAAAAGACTTACTGCATGTAAACAGTAAGCGTGAATTCAAGGACGTGCACCTTACGTTGACGGCGGGTTAAGGCAGTAACAGCTGCCGTCACCTGACACCGACCGCTGACCAGTTAGCCTCGTTCGCTCCCAGCACGCACCGACGTCGTGCCTTTCGGCGAAAGCTGACACGCTCGATACGCAGCAGAAGAGCCGTGGTTTTATTACACTGAAGTGTCGTCTACATAAAGCTCGAGTTCCGTCCTAGGAATAGCTGACTTTATCAGCCATCTCGAAGCCGGTCAAGACGTAAAAAATTTACGAGTACCGTGCAGAGGAGAGACGTTCCGTCTCGTGGGCGGCGACACTTCCGTGATAGCGGTGGTCCAGACTAGCGCCTGCATACTATAACAGCGGAGCCTATAAGGGGCTCATCTGAAGCCAACGGCGGGGAAAATGGTGCCTCATCCGGTGGCGGTCGTAGCGTCGCAGATGTACGAGCCTCGGCCTGACGGAATGCGGAAAACCGTGATCGTCCATTCCCTCGAAGCGGGCGAGGAGGCGGCCGAAAGACAGTCGTCCTGCACAGGGAACCAGAGAAGGCGTCCTCATAAAGCCGGCACTGTATTGCCTCGGAACCGGCGGTTCTAGTATTGTGTGCTTTATCGACATGTGATGATTCATACTTTTTCTGTATTAGAACACTTCGTTTCCTTAATGAAAGGGATTTTAACGGAGTCACGCCTGTGCCAGATCAAACTGACGAGGCCTCTGCTATTAGTCAGCTGAGGCAACATGCCTCTGTAAATTTTCATCAGAGGCTTAAGAAACTATTCTTCTGCAAGCTATCTCTGTTCAAGCGGCCGACCAGCGAACGTTTCGACGCGTGATACAAACACTGAGACCCCACACTTGGGACAAGCGTCAAGGGCATATCGAGGCGTGAGTTACATAACTAAACGATTCATATATAATACACACACACACACACACACACACACACACACACACACACACACACACACACACACACACTTGCGCCAACACACAACAAAAGATAACCGACACCAGAAATTATCGATAGCGAAAATTACTAAACAACGGGTGTTAGTGAGGCAGCATTAACTCTGTCCCTCTGTTTAGTGACAAGGGAGAGAGCACGATTCCACATAACAGAATACAAGCAAAAAGCTCGGTCTAGCAAATCGGCTATCGCAGAACATTATCTTGGCACCGGTCACCCTATGGAATATAACAACGCAGATATTGGCATGCAATTCCAGGTATTGGCATAGCGTTATTGAGGAAGCAGTTGACATTACATTATTAAGTAACCTTGTAAACAGAGGTGGAGATTTTTGCTTCATTTATGCGAGGAATCTTGCTCTCTCCATTGTCAAAAAACAGTTAATGCTGCCTTATCCGTTGTACGTAATTTTCAGTATCGATAACTTTTGGCGTCGGTCATATTCGGTTGTGTGGCGGCGGCACTAGTCTCTACATAGTGTGTGTGTGTGTGTGTGTGTGTGTGTGTGTGTGTGTGAGAGAGAGAGAGAGAGAGAGAGAGAGAGAGAGAGAGAGAGAGAGTGATTAGCCTTTCTGAACTGCTCTGCAGATTAAATTCTCTTACACAGAGCTTACTTTCTGCAGTTTTTGGCTTGAAAAATGACAAGGTGGTTCCCTCTGAAAACTTTGGCTACCTGCCCCACAGTATATGGAAAAATATTTACCTTATGGGTACCCAGCTTTATAGGAATTATGTTCAGACTGTGCGCTGCAACATTTGCGTTGTTAGTAGTCTTTGTGTCATGACTTACAGTTCGGTGCCGGTACTGGTACGGCGACGTAGGATTGAAACACAATCATTAGTGTGCAATACAATCGCAAACAATCAATGTACGTCTGGACAAGGTGAGCAGTGCTTTACAAGTAAAGCTGTTTTTATCAAAACAGCGGCAATAGTGCTGCTATTCTTCACGATTATCGCCGTTTTAAAGAATACAAAGAAGTCCTCTTCCCGGATCGGGTTTGAAGAACACCAATTTGTTCCAATGGTTCAAATGGCTCTGAGCACTATAAGACTTAACATCTGAGGTCATCAGTTCCATAGACTTAGAACTACTTAAACCTAACTAACCTAAGGACATCACACACATCCATGGCCGAAGCAGAATTCGAACCTGCGACCGTAGCAGCAGCGCGGGTCCGGACTGAAGCGCCTAGAACCGCTCGTCCACAACGGCCGGCTCACAATTTGTTAAAGAAGTTGCTGCTGCCATGACTGAGAACGCTGGACGCAATGTGCGAGCATCGAGTAGTGCACAAGCTGTGTCACGACAGCTGAACATTTCATGGTGGACCCTTGTTTCGGGCAGCAGTAGAGCAGTCTCTAGTGCGGTTCCAGGCTGCCGTGGACGCAGATGGTCGTCATACTGAGACACGTTTGTAACCTAGAACGTAAACATGGTACGCGATAAACAAATGTTGTTCTCTGATGTGGAAATTAAATATGTTTATTTCAATGTTTTATTGGTTATTTCTCTGCGGCATTTCCTTACAAATGTTTACAGAAAGTGTCACTGTCGTATGGTCACTTCGTTTGTGGCTCTGAGCACTATGGGACTCAACTGCTGAGGTCATTAGTCCCCTAGAACTTAGAACTAGTTAAACCTAACTAACCTAAGGACATCACAAACATCCACGCCCGAGGCAGGATTCGAACCTGCGACCGTAGCGGTCTTGCGGTTCCAGACTGCAGCGCCTTTAACCGCACGGCCACTGCGGCCGGCACTTCGTTTGTCATGGGGGCCCTCTCAAGTAGCGAGAGTTTAATTATAATCATCCCGTACCAACTTGACAAAACGACGCCTCATGTCTGTGTGCTAGGCAAAGAAAATTCTCCCTCTGCCCTCGTAATACAGCTTCTATACGGCATTGTCTAAACCTGAAAACGTAATGAATGTTGTCAAAGATATGGAATTCCTATGGGAATGCAACTGTTATAGCGTGTACCGCATTTTAGACAAATGCTTATCGTTCGAAGTCAGAATTGCTCATTGCCTCACAAACACATAAACTACAGTTTATAGCGATGTAAACGTGGGTGTAGTGCTGAAATAACTGTAGACTAGTTCGCAAACTGCTGTGTATCGATCCTCAGAAATGTGGTTCCGGCGGCGGAGCCATCAGATAACGAATGAGATGAAGTGGAATGCGAGCCACTAAACGCAGAGCAATGTCCGGTTTGGGAGAGGGGTTCCTCGTACAAGGCGCGTCCGCCTGGAGCGCTGGCTCCCCTCGCTGACGAGGATTTTATGCACACTTCTGGAGGGGACCAAGGCGCTATCCGCTTCGGATCTGCGTGGGGTCCACAGCGATCCAGCTGCTGCTCAAGGGGACATAAAGTACGCTACTAGCCCGACACCCCACGCAGAGCCGGCGGCAAACTCCGCTCTCGCAGAAGCTCTGCCCGCGTTGCGACTCGGCTGCCGTATGAAGCTGCCACACGGATTTAAAGATGACAGGTAGTCATTTTGAAGTATCGTGTGTCTCTGAATACCACGATCTGTATCCGTAACCAGACTGCACTGAGTAAATAGTTGATACTGTGTGACAATAATGGCTTAGAAACGTTGGATAACAGGGAGAGTCGAAATACTAAACTCTTTTTTCCATATTTGTTTCACTGAGGAAGACAGTACAGCGGTTCCTCCTCTAAGTCGTCAGACGAACGTCAATATGACAGATAGAGCAATAACAGACAACGGATAGAAAAGTAACTGAAATCTCGCAACAGATGAAAGGCCTCTCGACTTCATCGGATAAAAATATGATTCTAAACAGACTATGCGAATGAGCTTGCACCTTTTCTAACAGCAGTGGACCATAGAACTCTGAAGGTGCGAAGCGTTCCTGAAGATTGAGAAAAAAAAAAACACACACACCACAAGTCATTCCCGTTTTCAGGAAGGGTAGCCGAAGAGATGCACAATACTATAGGCCTAAATCTCTGACGTTGGTCAGTTGCAGAATTTTACGCTCGTCTATTACTACATTTCTAGAGCCCGAAAATCTCCTCTGTAGGAATCAACATGGATTCCGAACACAATGATCGTCAGAGACCCAGATTTCTGTGTTCGTCCACGAGACCCAGAAAGCAGTCGATACCGGCGCCCAGATGTTCCTTGACTCCTGGAAGGCGCTCGATGCATTTCCACACTGTCGCCTAAGGAGCGTACGGAATACGAGATCAACTGTGTGACTGGACTGAAGAGTTTCTAGCTAACAGAACACAGCACGTCATTACCAACGAAGAGAATTTATTGAGACGTCAAAGCAATTTTGGGTGTACCCCGAGGAATTCTAATAGGGCCATTACTTTCCACTGTATATAGAGTGTTTCCGAAAGAGCATGCAAAAATTTAACAGGGAACAGAACGATTTGAGGTAGGGAACCTAGGGTCAAAGAAGCTAGCTTTAGGAGATAATAGGAGTGAAATCACATTCCTGTGTACTTTTTTTTACATTAGTTACAGTTAGCTGCAAATACCATCATTGACGCAATGAACGTACCGTTTTTACGGTATCTTACAAAATGTGCTGAAACTGACGACCATCAACCTCAATGCAAGCATGACATCGGCGAACAGGGTTGTGACGCACCCTGACAAATATCCCTGGTGTGTTTCGAACCACATCACAGACAGTTAGAATTCTGGCAAATAATTCCATCTCCGTATCCACTGGGGTCTCATACACAAGTGACTTTAGATATTTCCACAGAAAATAATCAAAGGAATTCAGGTCAGGTGGCCTCGCAGGCCATGAAATGGGACCTCTCCTTCCAATCCAACGACCAGGAAATACTGCATTACGATGGTTGCGGACATCCACACTAAAGTGAGGCGCTGCACCGTTATGTTGGATCCACATACTCTCACGAACAGCCAAGAGTACGTTCTCCAATAACTCAGGTAGAACTCTTTACATTAACCTCAAGTAAAGAAAGCCTGCATCATGACTTCTTAGCAATCAGGCTCGTGAGGAAGGAAGATGCCACACTGAGATTAACGGGAAAAACTCTCAGGAAGCGTAGCCAGCCACAAAGGAAGTAGCTTACAAGACTCTCGTTAGATTGATACTTAAATACTGCTCGTCAGACTGGCACCGTACCAGAGATGACTGTTAGAGGAAATAGTGAAGACCCAAAGAAGGGCAGCACGTTTCGTTACAGCTCACACCAGAGACTTACGGCGAACCATGCGCGAATGGAACAGAAAGAAGATGTGACAGTCGTGCATAATGTACTCTCTGCCATGCGACGAAAAGTAGCTTGCAGTGTATATATGTAGATCTGCATATTAAAGTCCTAACAAGCAGTTACGGAGATGCTGCATACGAAAGAAGGAACGAAGAAGGTTTGACGTCCCATCGTCAACCAAGTCATTAAAGATGGAAGCTAAGTTCTAATTGGAAATAAGGGTGTCCTTTTTAAAAGGACTATTCCCGGATTTGCCTTAAGTGATTTAGGGAAACCACCGAAATCACATATCTGAATACACGGATGGGGATCTAATCTCAGTCCTCTCCAATGTGATTCCATTATCGGAACCACTGTGCGACGGCGCTCTGTTCTTTATCTCAGGACAAAGCAAAAATATCTCAACCCTCCACAGATATCACAGAAAATTTTGAAATTTGTGTTTATCTTGTTGATAAAAGTTGCACAAAAATGTGTGTTTAAGTTAAGGGTGATGTTAATCTGTGGAACAGTTTTGTTTACACTAATTATTAAGTTGTCTTCTTGTGTGTGTTTCTTAGAGATATATACTGGAATGCAATGCCGTCACAAATTTCTCTGTTGCGGATAGTTTCATCGCTACTGGAAATTTATGCAGATTTGGAGAAGATTTTCAGAGGGTCTGCTCCTTCTTTTTTCACGAAGCTCAACGTGACCGCTCGTCCCTTCAAGGCAATTTATGTAAAGAACGTTCCAAAACTGCAACAGGAGGTGACAATATTAAGAACGACCACAATATAATTGGAAAATCGGTGATTAAACTGGTATCAGTTATTGAATTTGTCCGTTTTGCATGGAATTGGTTCAAGTGTCCGATTGTTTTGGGCCCTTGCGCCTGGTAAGAAAATATTCCCATAACACGGTAAGAATATTTCGCAAGATACCCTCAATAGGACATGCAGACATCTGTAATTAAAAGTTGACTCATGAGCAACAGTCAAGATCCTGCTGACGGTAGCTCGCTGACAAAATGCGTCGTCCAGTAAATATTAGAAAATAAACGTGACTGAATCTCAGAAGGTTAATAAATTCTGTATCAGACAGTTGACAGCAGATCACAAGAAAGAGTAAAGTATCCTTGTACGTGCAAAATTGCCTTGAGAGAGGTTGTGCAAGATGTATGCTGTATTTGTTGAGTTCCGACCGAAAGTAAATACAAAAGCAAATTTCTCAGAAACGTTTGAAGCGCTTTAAAAAGAATCCTACTTACTTTGTCCATCGACTTGATCATGTAGATGAGACGACAGAAACAAGACAGCAATTAAAACAAGGGATACATGATGGCGATCTTGTCCCAAAAGAGGCAAACAGCATTTCATTTACTGGAAAGGCTAGGGCCAGTGTTTTCTGAGATGAAAACGTGGAAACTCTTATTGATTAGCTCGCTTAGAGTAAATGTGAATATTTAGCAAATCTCGGGGGCCAACTGTAAGGAAATTAGTTTTCATCAGGACTTGCCCATATGAATGCTTTAGTTGGGAATACTGTAGGATTTGAGGTACAAATTATTGGAACATTCACATGCTATACATCAGATCTAGCATCTTGATACTACAACACATTTCCCCACGTAAGGAATCTGCGCCTGGGAAATGAATTGAGATCGATGAGAGGTAACTGCAGACTAGTGGCATGCGGATTTTCGATAACGGCACTTCAGTGGCGGAATCTACAGGCGAAAAGACGGTGCGCAAGGTATGTTTGTTTAAAAGTGGGCTACGTTGAAAAATTTGCGCAGTTTTCTCCTCTACCAGGCAGAGAAATTTTCACGTCGTCCTCGTACTACTGAGGAGGAGAACACAAGTCCCATCACTTAATTTTACAAGAACTTCGCTGAGCGAAAAAGGGGCAAATTAACTGTAAGCTAACACGTGTCTCTATTTCTTCGTAGATACTCGACCGTTTCTGAGAAAACGGCGGCCGCGCGGGATTAGCCGAGCGGTCTTAGGCGCTGCAGTCATGGACTGTGAGGCTGATCCCGGCGGAGGTTCGAGTCCTCCCTCGGGCATGGTTGCGTATGTTTGTCCTTAGGATAACTTAGGTTAAGTAGTGTGTAAGCTTAGGGGCTGATGACCTTAGCAGTTAAGTCCCGTAAGATTTCACACACATTTGAACATTTTGAGAAAACGACGGTCAAAGTTTTCGTGGTAGATTATATGCCTTTTAGCGCGTAATAAGCTTAGGCGAAGCGGTCGCACAATACATAGCGTCTCGGCTTCACATATTTTCGCCCCGGGTTCGAAAACCGATCATTGTTTTTATTTTTGTTTTTCATTTATATGCCCATATCTGCAGACGATTACTACAAGAATGTTTTCCAGTGTGTGTTGAAATAACGTTGTCCTTATTCTTCTAATAACAGTATGTCTGATGAATGAATTTAAAAAAGAATAGATGCATGAGAAAATTATTTGCTATTATTTTACGTGAAATTCCTGTAGTGTATTTTGATTCATAGCCAACTAGAAGCGCCAGTTTTCGGAGAACTCAAACCCGAAAAAAATGTCACTGTGGCATACCTGCCTTCGCGCGATGCCCACGGTGTTCGGAATTTCTACACTTCCAAAGTTTCTACGATCAGTGTCATCCAAGGGAATACACCAAATCTTCCTGAAGAATAAACAAAAGAATAAAATGTAAGAATTACTATAGGAATTGGTGTAAGAATGAAGTATAAGAATATGAGAGTTTTAAAAAATTGTAACCCCGAAAAATAGCATTTAAACATACACCATGTGATCAAAAGTATCCAGACACCATCAAAAACATACTTTTTCACATTAGGTGGATTGTGCTGCCACCTACTGCCAGGCACTCCATATCAGCGACCTCAGTAGTAATCAGACATCGTGAGAGAGCAGAATGGGGCGCTCCGCGGAACTCGCGGACTTCGAATGTGGTCAGGTGATTGGGTGTGACTTGTGTCATATGTCTGTACGCGAGATTTCGACACTCCAAAACATCCCTAGATCCACTGTTTCCAATGTGATAGTGAAGTGAAAACGTGAAGGGACACGTACAGCACAAAAGGGTATGGGCCGACCTCGTCTGTTGACTAACAGAGACCGCCGACAGTTGAAGAGGGTCGTAATGTGTAATAGGCACACATCTATGCATACCATCACACAGGAATTCCAAACTGCATCAGGATCCACTGCAAGTACTAAGACAGTTAGGTGGGAAGTGATAAAACTTGGATTTCATGGTCGAGCGGCTGCTCATAAGCCACACATCACGGCGGTAAACGCCAAACGATACCTCGCTTAGTGAAAGGAGCTTAAACATTGGACGATTGAACAGTGGAAAAACGTTGTATGGAGTGATGGTAGACGATGTGGCGATCCGATGGCAGAGTGTGGGTATGGCGAATACCCGGCGAACGTCATCGGCCAGCGTGTATAGTGCCAACAGTAAAATGCGGAGGCGGTAGTGTTATGATGTGGTCATGTTTTTCATGGAGGGGGCTTGCACCCCCTGTTGTTTTGCGTGGCACTATCACAGGACAGGCCTACATTGATGTTTTAAGCATCTTCTTGCTTCTCACTGTTGAAGAGCAATTCGGGGATGGCTATTGCATCTTGAACACGATCGAGCACCTGTTCATAATGCAAGGTCTGTGGCGGAGCGGTTACACGACAATAACATCCCTGTAATGGACTGCACTGAGTCCTGACCTGAATCCTACAGAACACCTTTGGGATGTTTTGGAACGCTGAGTTCGTGCCAGGCCTCACCGACTGACATCGATACCTCTCCTCGGTGCAGCACTCCGTGAAGAATGGGCTGCCATTCCCCAAGAAACCTTCCGGCACCTGATTGAACGTATGCCTGCGAAAGTGGAAGCTGTCATGAAGGCTTAGTGTGAACCAACACCATACTGAATTCCAGTATTACCGATGGAGGGCGCCACGAACTTGTAAGTCATTTTCAGCCAGGTATCCGGATACTTTTGATCACATACATATTTCGCAATTGTGAAACACAGCTGTAATTTTACAATTAATCTAATACCCTTGTATCCCATAATTTGATAACAAACATCCGTGTAGTAATATCCTACGAACATGTGTAGATAAACGAAAATGAAAAGAAATAAAATAAAAGCCGTAATGGGGCTTCGAACACGGGGCGCTAAAGTGTGAATGCGCGATGCTGCAACCGCTTCGGCTGAACTTATCGCGTGCTAAAAGGCATATAAATTAATGCTGAAACTTTGACCGTCGTTTACTCATAAACGGTCAAGTATGTACGGTCAAACCGAGACACGTGATCGCTTATTATGACTCCTCTTCCACTGAGCGACGTTTCTGGGAAATCGGGTGATGGCACTTGCCGCGTTCTCCTCTTAGGTGGGTGGCGACGTTTGCGTCGTAACATCCACCGGCGCCTTTTGGGTGTGATTTGGAGCGGCGATTCATGAGAAACTATTAGCGAGGTGGAAGTGTCCGCTGGTGGTGAGGGGCCGAGGCCAGGGACGATCATTAGCGGAGCCGCCCGGCGTGGGTGGACCGATAATCGGCGAGCGCACGTGTCGCAGACAGCGCTAAGTAATTGCCGGGTGGTGGGGGGGGGCGGGGGAAGCGGGGGGGGGGGGGGCTGTTCCGGCAGCTAGCAGCAGGCAGCAGCACGGCTGTGGCCAGCACTGCCAGCGAGTCGCGTCTTCTGTGCGGGGGGCGCCACACCAGCCGGCCTTCCAGAGGATCCTTTAGCAGGGTGGCGGAAAGGCTCTGAAGCGCCACACTCACATTTTGTCTATTTTGCCTCACCACGTATATTTTAATAACTCATCAAAAACGCAAACACTTTTTTATGTACTGCAAACTGTAACTTAGTTATTGACAAACCAGATATTGCTTCTTAGACTGACATAATGTGACAACTGGTTGTCGCCATCACAGACAAAATGACGCGCGACTTACAGAGATATCCGTACATAGTTTTTACAAACAAAAACCTAGTACTGAGCAAATGTAGTAACAACGACTTGTATAAGGTTCCTTAGCATATGAATCCCATAAACATAATCTCGACGGACAAAGCCTTAGAAGTGCATACTGATGAATATTGCGGTTGTTGATATTGCGCGTGGTGTCATGATTGCAGAACGTCTTGTGAAATGAGTGTTACGCGAATGAGGCCGCCGCCAAAGACGACATACTCTCGCCAGCTGCAGAGTGAGAGTTTTGAAAATGTTGAAATAAAGTTCTCTTCGGATTTGTACTTGGTCTGTATCGCGCCAAGCAGGATACTGAAGTTATTCTTGAAAGTGACGACGGATTTGGAAGGCTAATTAGAGTCTATGTGGCGCGTGGCTGCATGTATTACTAGAAAACACTGTCGCGTTGATTTTAATTTCTGCTGGAGGTGTTTCGTAGTTTGACTCTTCATGTATTACTCTGTCGAACTTTAATGACGAATGACAGTTCATTTATTCTGTCTACATGAGTTAATCTCAGAGAGTGGCGATTATTTTCTTTCTTTCAAGAATCCTAATACACACGTTCGCCATCACCAGTTTCTGAGAAGTCAGGTACAGTTATTACTTCAGTGCAGAATTACTATCGTGAGATAGCAAATATTCAGGTACCACATTCGTGGGGCAACTTCCTAGGACGATAACTTGTACTCGGTGCGCCTAGATTCCTACGGGCCATTTGGTCGACAGACCATATCCTCCCACGAATATTAACCGCCTGAAGAATATAAGTGGTCCGCTCCAAGTCGGTTGTGTGGAATCTGCACAGTAAGATGGGTCGACGTGGAGAAGTAACAAAAAGGCAGAAAGGAACTGTCGTGTTTGTACGTGCCCATGACCACACTGTGAACGAAGCTGCACGATTATTTGGCGTATCAAAGGGGACTGTGCAAAGTGTCTATATGGCACTGTGTACCACTCACAACCGCGCGACACGACGTAAGAACAGTGGTCGTACACAAAAGGTAACCGACAGTGACCGGAGACGACTATCATGCTATGTCAACGACATTCAGGTTCTAAAACCTACCAGAATTACTGTCAGTGAATGCGGGTACTACTCAACCAGGTTACAAGAGAACATTGCCAGGGGAACTAAATACAATGCATATCTTGAGCACGACTGATGCTCAGAGCGGCACTTAATGCTGGACGTTTTCCATCTGCAAAACTAACCACAAAATGGACAATAGCTGATTAGAAGCCCAATGTTTCCCGAGAAGTCTCGCTTTTAGTTTTTTCATGCGGTGCAAGTTGTCGCCGGCCTATGTGACCGAGCGGTTCTAGGCGCTTCAGTCTGTAACCGCATGACCGCTACGGTCGCAGGTTCGAATCCTGCCTGGGGACTGATGACCTCAGATGTTAAGTCCCATAGTGCTCAGAGCCATTTGAACCATTTTTGCAAGTTGTCGAGTGCACCGACGACACAATGATGTGTTTAACTGGCAGCGTCTGGAGGGACTAGTCCAGGCTGGAGGAGGTTCTCTGATGATGTAAACGTGTTTTTCGTACCACGACTTGGGCTCGCTCATTCAGGTTGCCAGGATGTTTAGTTGAACGTTATCGGTAATCAAGTATTGCCCTTTCTTTTGCATCAGCATGATGAATATGCTGTGGATTGTCTTTTCTTCCAAAATGACAACAGCTGTTTTCAGACGGCTGCAAGCATACGTTGCTGGTTAGATGAAAAGTCAGTCATCCTTTCAGTCCTTGTTTTGCGCTATAAATCACCCTACCTGAATTCCAAAGAAAATGCTCTGAACTACATGGAACATCGGATGACACGTAGCGATTAACATACCCACAGTTTCGTAGCTTTCTGGGATCTGATCATCCCTCCCCTATTCATCCTATTTCAGGCCTAGTAACTTTTTTTCGTTTCCCGAAATTAAAAAAAGTCTTAAAAGGACGTCATATTGGAACTGTGGAGAACATTCAAAAAATAGGCAGTTGAAGCCTTCCAGCGCTGCTAGAAAGACTTCGAACGACGACTTTGCCAGTGTATATTGCCGAAGGAACAATATTGCTGTGTGAAAAAAATAAAAGCTTTGATAGATATAAAATCAGTCTCACTACTTTTCCCACACAGCTCGTAAGACACAATTATTAGATCCGCAATGAATTATCGATATTATGAAGGGACAAAGCAAACAGATGAATGTTAGAAGCTACTAGCATCAAGGATCGATATCCCAACAGGAAAAACTGAATCGCCTGGGTTCAAATGGCTCTGAGCACTATGGGACTTAACATCTATGGTCATCAGTCCCCTAGAACTTAGAATTACTTAAACCTAACTAACCTAAAGACATCACACAACACCCAGTCATCACGAGGCAGAGAAAATCCCCGACCCCGCCGGGAATCGAACCCGGGAACCCGGGCGCGGGAAATCGCCTGGGAGCCTCTCGGTTATAACAAATGATACTTTTTCCTGGTCAATTCCCATTATTTTCAAAACGCCAACGAAATGATTAATGGCAAATATTTCACTATTTTGGCATGTGGCAGACGTACACACTGCTTCATGGCAGACTGTTTATTCCGCAGTAATCCTAGAACACTAAAGAGATGAAAATGTTGCTGGACCATAGTTTATGCACTAGCTAATTATGAGGTCTTACACCCTATACTGACAATACAAGATTAGTGGGAACGGTGAATTGGTCCACTTGCAATCGTAAATTTTACGAGGGTTTAGTAATCTAGGGTTAAATGTGTAGCCATCTAGGGATGGTATTCACTTTAGTGACATACCAAGAAGCATTGGATTAGTGTCATTTGTCAAACCCACGTCTTGTTGCAGTCGATACGTGACTGCATGTCACGTTACGGCGCTACCTAATTTCACATCCAGCGTGCTTCTGGAAAAAAATATGGCGGCCGCGAGAGGATAACGGACACAACCCTCGACACGAACGCTGCTAGCAGTGCGAACAAGGCGCCGTCTGTATCGGGAAGCCCCCAGACCTCCGCATCCGTTGCGTGGGGGCTGCACGCAGGAAGCCGCTCCAGTGTGGGGATCAGCCGATGAGACGCGGACGCACGTTTGCAGCTAAGGTATCAAGTTCTCTGATGGGTAGTCTAGCTAACCCAATACATTGCTCAACTCTTAAATAAGCTAAACCTTGATTGCGCAATACATCTATTTGACATGACACGACATGAATTAAATGCGCTGAAACGAACTGAATGGATCGATGGGGATGAAATGACACGAAATTATATCAGCGCGAACCGTTCAGATATGCTGAACTCGTAACGTCATGAATAAGTATTAACAACTGAAAGTTTGTGCCAGACAGCCAGTTTATACTTCTGATACACAGCCGTAATGGCTGCCAGTTTTGCTTGAGAGATGAAAGCAGCGCTGACCATTTGCAGCTTAGTCGACAGAACCGATTGCGGACCTCGTACAGAGCAGAGTGGAGGGTCAGAATCAGAGGATCAGACGGTTCTCCGACTGTGTAGGCTGCAGAATCCTCGACTTGCGCCATAGAGTTGATAGAGTCTCGGGTTCCGCTGAATAGGTCAGCGGCCACACGGTTAACAGCGGCTGTGTGGTGTGGACTAGACGGTTTTTTTTTTAGGTTAGAGGGTCTCGGGAAAGGACAAAAAGGGCTTTAGTCACAAAGGGTGCAGGCCGAACACAGGAAGAACGAAGATACAGCAACCATCGGTATAATAGTTGTAAATTGTCGTAGCTGTGTTGGAAAAGTACCAGAGCTCCAAGCCTTAATAGAAAGCACTGATGCTCAAATCGTTATAGGCGCTGAAAGCTTGCTATAGCCGGAGATAAGCTCACCACAAATTTTTGCGAAGAACCTAACGGTGTTTCGAAAGGATAGGTTAAACACGGTTGACGGTGGCGTGTTTGTTGCTGTTTACTAGTAGTTTATATTGTCACGAAATTGAAGTAGATAGTTTCCGCGAGTTAGTATGGGCAGAGGTAATTGTTGGCAACCGAAATAAAATAATGACTGGATCCTTTTACCGATATCCCAATTCAAATAATACAACTGCTGGAAAGTTCAGAGGAAACTTGGGTTTGATTTCAAACACGTACCTGACTCACACGATTATAGTTTGTGATGACTGTAATTTACCCTCGATATCTTCGCGAAAATACAAGTTTAATTCCGGAGGTGTGAATAAAACATCATCCGAAATTGTGCTAAACGCATTCTCTGCAAATTGCTTCGAGCCGTTAGTTCTTGAGCCCACGCGAATAGTAAACGTTTGTGAACACGCACCTGACATCTTAGCAACAAATATTCCTCAGTTAATAACGAGCCTCTACACGGATACAGGGATTAGTTAACACAGGGCTGTCGTACAGAGACCGAATATTGTAAATCCCAAATCCTCCAAAAATAAAAGAAAAATACACCTATTCAAAAAAGCAGATAACAATTCACTTGACGCCTTCCTGGGAGACAATCTCCACTCCTTCCAAATTAACAATATTAATGTAGACCAGATATTTACAGAAGCTCGATATTTAGCGCGGACTTCAATGCGACATGCTTATAACAGTTTCCACAGCGAAAATGTGTCTCGAAATGTGGCAGAAAATCCAAAGAGATTCTGGTCGCATGTGAAGTATGCTAGCGGTAAGACACAATCAATGCCTTCTCTGCGCGATAGCAATACAGTTACTACCGAAGACAGTGCTGCCAAAGCACAGTTACTAAATACAGCCTTCCGAAATGCCTTCACAAAAGAAGACGAAGTAAATATTACAGAATTCGAATCAAAAACAGCTACCAACAGGAGTAACGTAGAAGTAGATATCCTCGGACTACTGAAGCAATTTAAATCACTTAATAAAAGCAAGTATTCTGGTCCAGACTGTATACCAATTAGGTTCTTTTCAGAGTATGCTGATGCAATAGCTCCATACTTTAACCATCATATACAACCATTCACTCGTCGAAACATCTGTACCCAAAGACTGGAAAGTTGTACGAGTCACACCATATTCAAGAGAGGTAGTACGAGTAATCCACTAAATTACAGGCCCATATCACTAACGTCGACATGCAGCAGGATTTCTGGAATATATATGGTGTTCGAACATTATGAATTACCTCGAAGAAAACGGTCTATTAACATACAGTCAACACGGATTTAGAAAAAATCGTTCTAGTGAAACACAGCTAGCTCTTTACTCGCATGAAGTGCTGAGTGCTATTGACAGGGTATTTCAAATTGATTCCGTATTTCCGTATTCGCGGAAGGCTTTTGACACTGTACCATACAAGCGGCTTGCTGTGAACTTACGTGCTTATGAAATATCGTCTCAGTTATGTGACTGGATTTGTGATTTTCTGTCACAGGGGTCACAGTTCGTAGTAATTAACGGAAAGTCATCGAGAAAACAGAAGTGATTTCTAGCGTTCCCAAAGGTAGTGTTACAGGCCCTTCGCTGTCTCTTATCTATATAAACGATTCAGGAGACAATCTGAGCAACCCTCTTAGGTTGTTTGCAGATGACGCTGTCGTTTATCGACCAGCAAAGTCATCAGAAGATCAAAACAAATTGCAAAACGATTTAGAAAAGATATCTTTATAGTGCGAAAATTGGCAATTGACCATGAATAAGGAAAAGTGTGACGTCATGCACATGAGTGCTAAAAGAAATCCGTTAAACTTGGGTTGCACGATAAATCAGTCAAATCTAAAGACTGTAAATTCAATTAAATACCTAGGAATTACAATTACGAACAATTTAAACTGGAAGGATCACACAGAAAATGTTGTGGAATAGGCTATCCAAAGACTGCGTTTTATTGGTAGGAGACTTAGAAAATGTAAGAGATCTACTAAGGAGACTGTCTACACTACGCTTGTCCGTCCTCTTTTAGAATACTGCTGCGCGGCGTG
Source organism: Schistocerca piceifrons (assembly GCF_021461385.2). Lineage (NCBI taxonomy): Eukaryota > Metazoa > Arthropoda > Insecta > Orthoptera > Acrididae > Schistocerca > Schistocerca piceifrons. The sequence goes on from NC_060138.1 coordinate 774,049,131, forward strand.
GGATCCTTACCAGATAGGATTGACGGACTACGTCGAAAAAGTTCAAAGAAGGGCAGCAGGTTTTGTATTATCGCGCAATGTAGGAGAGAGTGTTACAGAAACGATACAGGATTTGGGCTGGACATCATTAAAAGAAAGGCGTTTTTCGTTGCGACGAAATCTTCTCACGAAATTCCAAACACCAGCTTCCCCCTCGAATGCGAAAATATTTTGTTGGCGCAGACCTACATAGGGAGGAACGATCACCATAATAAAATAAGGGAAATCAGAAGTCGTACGAAAAGATATAGGTGTTCGTTCCTTCCGCGCTATACGAGATTGGAGTAATAGGGAATTGTGAAGGTTGTTCGATGAACCCTCTGCCAGGCTCTTAAATGCGATTTGTAGAGTATCCATGTAGATGTAGAGGGTAAGTCACGACCCTCCAGTGATTTCGGTCCCCGTGTGATGCTACTCCAAATATATACTGTGGGAGAACCTGTGACAGTCCTCAGAATGAGTTTTTCACTCTGTAGCGGAGCGTACTCTATTTTGGAACTTCCTCTGCAGGTTAAGGGTGCTAGACCCGGGCCGGCGCATAGTTTTATCTTCCACGAAGTTTAGAAACAGCGCACAATCCACTCTAGAGCGAAAAGTCTTTCTGGAAACAATTCCATAGGATGCAGTTACGCCTTTTCTCTCACTTGATCGAACATTCCGAAATCTGTAAGTCCACGCTTATAATTTCAATGTCCTTTCAATCCCACCGGAAGAGTCTGACAGTAAAGAATGATGCGAACAAATCCCGCGAGCATGTCGCCAAACTTAGCGCTGTCCACTGGATGCGAAAGCGGCGTGCGGTCGGAAGCGATGCTGGATCCGTACCAGCTGACTGGATGCGCGCAACTGCCTGGAGCCGCGCGGGATTAGCCGAGCGGTCTGAGGCCGCTGCAGTCATGGACTGTGCGGCTGGTCCCGGCGGAGGTTCGAGTCCTCCCTCGGGCATGGGTGTGTGTGTGTTTGTCCTTAGGATAATTTAGATTAAGTAGTGTGTGAGCTTAGGGACTGATGACCTTATCAGTTAAGTCCCATAAGATTTCACACACATTTGAACATTTTTTTTTGAACTGCCTGGATTGGAGCCCGCGTGGTCCCGAATACTCTCATTGCGGAGGCATTCTTGCACTCGTTTGACCGCACGTGACATGGCGGATGCAGCAGAGCGTCCGCAGCATGAGTGATCCCTGTCGCGATTGTGCGTGCCACCTGTTCTCGTGTCCGATGAACGCGAAAGCCCTCTGCTGGCCGAGCTCTTCTTGGCTCACTGGAATATGCAGTCGTTGATCGCTGGGACCGTGATTGCTGCAGCCCGCCTGTCGGAGGTGTGTTGCAGGGTGGCGTCAGCGCCTGCTGGCTCGCGCGACAAGCCCAAAATGGTTTTTCTTACGAAGGCTTTTGCTGCACAACCACTCCAAGGAACTTCCACCACAATCAGCGAACGTCTCAAACAAACAGTCGTCTGAGAATGATACTGTGGGTACCAAACCAGTAATGGCACGATTCATCCCTAATAAATTGCGTTAGTAACAGTGACTGATTGATGTCTTTGCTTTATTGTAAAAAGTAACCTTTATTTGTTGCTTCTTACACCAGCAGAGCAGGCATAGAAACCAACTCACACAGAAAAACATTGAGACCGTCTCATAACTCGATAACTTATGATGGGTAGGGCAAAACAGACATGTCATGACATGAAATGAATAAATTGTCGTCCGTAATATCAGACAGACGAGTGAAAGAATGTTTTTAGCAGCGCTGGTATACGAATTGCAGAGAGAGAGGGCTGATGGGGGAGGATCCGCCGGTAGCGGTGTGCGTAATCACATTACGGGGGCGGCGGAGCGTCCTCTGCGTGTGCGACGGGCAGGGCGGGAGAGGGGGGGTTGCTGTGAAAATTGATCTCGTAAAATATACTGCAGTTCCCAGAAACTGCCATGGCATGTAGACATTAGCTAAATGTATAAGTGTTGTCCATAACGACTCGGCTAGAGACCTGATTTTAACGCAAAATGATTTTCTTGTAGCCGAACCGTACAGCCAATTGATATGTGATGAAATTACTTCTGCCATTGTGTTTCAAACATGGTTTTATAGCAAATGTAAGTACATATTTTGTGCTGTCTTAGGTCATTCGAAACACTTTCTTGTACTGGGTACTCCGCATTAAAATGTCGATGTGCTTCTTAATTCGACGGTCGCTGTAAACTTACGATTTTATTATCTCCTTTATTTCCCTTTTCGATTCCGGTAGATACCCTATGTCACAGGAAGCTTTTATTTTTTCATGACTCATGTTGTGTGTTATTATGACATTTTCTATTACGATTAAAACAGAAACAACGTTACTGAAACGTCTAATATGTATACAAGCAATGGGACAGTAATAGAAGCAGACATTCATCACAAGGTCTACATAACACACGCTTCAGCACGACAAGGAGCACTGCGAATACAATAAACAAAATTAGCATAGAGACAAGAATCTGTGACAAACCAATAAAGTGATCAAGGGGACTTGAATCACATGTTATGGTCGGTGTTAGATGGTCTACGTAGAATTAGTATGCTTGAAAGAATTCAAAATACGTTTCTCATATCAGACACACACCAAGTGCAGTATGCGCCAAGCACAGATCGAGCTGGTTGGGGAAAGACACCGGGGAAATACACACGAAAAAGCAGCGTGTCTCACCAACGGGAAAGGCCGAGACAAGGTTTTCTAACTTCCACATAAAAAATGACGATGTGATTTACGCGTAAAATATAGGCGTCTTCCAAGTAGCGCCGCAGTTGGACATTTTCCCTCCTAGAGGGCGTCTCTCAGAAGCTGGGAGGGAAGTCGTACGTGTAAAGAACATGGTCTTTGGTACCCGATCGCCACGGAAGAGTTCCATCAACGACATCTGTGGCGAGTCGCCACAAGACCGGCTACTGAACTGTGCCTCGCCTCAGCTTAACAGTCACACATGCGCCACAGTAATGTACTTAAACTACGTAGTAGTTTCGGGAAGTATGCTCCAGGCAGTCGTGGGCGGGAGGAAATGTACTTGTACACTGCAACTTCAATTTCATCCCACTCTTGTGACAGCACTGACGAAATCTCAAGTACAATCGGTCGAATCAATACAGAAAGCTTTGCGTCCTTTAAAATGTGTGATTATCGTTTGTTAGTTGCAGTTGTTTTACAACATTTGGCTCTATATTCCAACTTAATAAATTACTGCATCCACTTCTATTTACAATTGATTTATTACATTTCTGATAAATTACTTTATAATTAATTGTAATAAAATATGTAGCGATCAATAATTCTAGTTTACTACAAATCGAAAATTATATTGATTTGAATATTGTGTTTCTGTGGAATTGAATAACGGAGAGTAACTGAACTGGATTTGGTCGTTTGGAATCAGTCCAGTTTACATAGTTTACAACTTCCACGTCAACATTTCGTAAACCATCTTACGGTGTGTGACGGAGGGTACTCCCTGTACCACTGTGACTTAACTCGTTTACTGTTCCAGCGGGAAGAACGGCTGTTGGGCAGCTTCCGTCAGAGCTCGAACCTCTCTAATTTCACGTTCGCGGCCTTTCAATGGATATACGTAGGAGGAAATAATACGTTGATTTTCTCTCCTAAAAACCCATACTCTCGGTATTTTTAAATAGACGACACCGTGATACACAACGCCTGTCTTGTAGCGAATTACGACTAGAACTAGATGACCACCTCTGCGGCGCTTTCACGTTCATTAAACGAGATCGTGGGTAAACATGCAACTCTTGTTTGGATCGTCTCTGTTTGCTCCAGAAATCGTACCTTATAAGAGTCGCAGAATGAGGATCAACACTCAAGTCTACGCTGTACTGCAAGCTACCTCCTTTGTGGGTAGCCTACACTTCCAGAGGACTCTTCCAATGAATTTTAGTCTGGCATCCTCCTTTCCCGCGATTGATTTTATGCGGTTGTTCCATTTTAGATCACTCCGTACGCATAACCCAGATAATTTATGGATGTTACTATTTCCAGCGATTCTTCACCAGTCGTGTAATCAAACGGCCCGCCGGGGTGGCCGAGCGGTTCTAGGCGCTACGGTCTGGAACCGCGCGACCGCTACGGCCGCAGGTTCGAATCCTGCCTCGGGCATGGACGTGTGTGATGTCCTTAGGTTGGTTAGGTTTAAATAGTTCTAAGTTCTAGGGGACTGATGACCTTAGAAATTAAGTCCCATAATGCTCAGAGGCATCTGAACCATTTTTTGTAATCAAACAGCAACTGATCTATTCCGTATATTCATCTCCACTATGTTACATTTGTAACACGGTTATTCCCAGGTAGGTAGACTATAATGTCAGTATGTAAAAAGTTATTATAAAATTATGGTTCCGCTACTTTTTCACAACTTCTTCAAGTTGACTTGACAGTTTTTTGTTTAGGAGATAAAGCAATGGATATTAAGTTTTTATAATTGAATGCGAATATTATTTAGACAGTGTGCGTTTATATGTTTTAGATATTTTCGTGTGTACATGCATTCATACGTACAGACTACTGCTGAATGAAAATTTTGATGTTAGTGATCACCTTTGTTCATAAAAACGGGGTTTCGTAAATAATTTAGTTCGCAGCTACCGTGTTCTTGGTAAGATTGGCCGTAAGTTCTTGGAACAGTGACTTAGTTGGCGGACTTGCACCCTCGGGTGTGCAACGGACATGGGTCTGGATGGCCGCCAGGAAGCAGTGAACTGAAGGGGGCGTGGCAGGCACGGAGAAGGACGGGGGTGGAGGAAGGTGGTTGGGTAGGAGGTGGGGGAGGGCCAAAGGTCGGTGCTGCGCGACCCCGGCCGCATCAAATATGCACGTGGGCGCTGGCAGGGACGGCGGAGAGGGGGGGGGGGGGAGGGGGCGGTTGCTGCTGCATACTTTACCAGCCGGGCCCGCTGAGCCACCTTTATCTTACGCTTATCTTACGGAACCTCAGCCACCAGCCGTCGGTAAATGATTAACAGCGCGCGCACTTGAAAAGAGACGAACGCACTCTCACCTCGGGTGCGGATACCCAAAGAAAGTACCAACAATAATAGCACTTTGTACAAGGTTGCCACAGCCGCCGCAACATCTGAAAAGTGCCATCTGTGTAAAAATAGAGACTCAGATCGAGACAGTGGCATCCCTGATAAAAATGACACCTCAACTTTTCAATCCGTTTCCTGTTATCGATTTCGATAGACATTATGATCGTGTGGCCAACACGATGAAGAGCCGAGTTTCTTAGCTTAGAAACGTCTAGCAGGGAAAATAGGCGATGCAACGACAGCTACTGGAGACGGGTTGCCATTAGCATCTCGTTAGATCTTATGCGCCGTACACGGTCTTTACGGCACCTTTAGAGAGAGTCGTTGGTAAATGACTGGCGGTGGGTGTAAACTCGTGTAAACATATGGAAATCTCTCAATTTGTTGCAGTCTATTTGGCGTCTGTACAAGTTATCTCGGACTTGTGACTGAAGATTCAAACAATGGTAAACTTTAGTAAATTAGAACTTGAATCACCGAACGATAATTCCTCTCCCTGTACCGGGTCATCAACTGCGTAGGATTGACAGCTGCACTGAAAGTCGATGTTTTCAATTCGCTACCTCTATCCATTTACTTTACTTTCTCTGCGGAATAACATTTAAAACACCTCACTCGGTGCCTGTTCCCTCTGTGTGTGTATGATGAGATTTGTCAATATAAAGAACGTCCAATACATGCCCACCGCTAAATCCGCAAATGTATCAGACTAAAGTCTAAAATTAGGACATGGGTAATACTGAACTGTATAAGAAATGCAGCATGAAGAAGATATGTAATTGAAATGAACTTTATACCAGATAGGATGTACCTAGAAATCAGAGGCTCACCCACGTAACATGAATGTGGCTGTGGCGATATGTTGGTTTGGACGCGTAGCAGGAAAATCTTCAGAGCCAATAGCAAAATCTTGAGACGAGTGTGGTCAAATTTAGTAAAACAGTAAAAATGCAACTAAACTATAGCAGTTCCCTAAAAAAGCTTGAGTGCACACACACACACACACACACACACACACACACACACACACACACAAGGAGGTACTAAAATAATGTTTATAGTCAGTTCTAAAAGAAACGAAAAAAATGTAAATTCCACGAAAGATCTAAAATACTTCAACAGATAAGTGAGGCTGGTTGGATGTATTGGATGTTAACCGGGAACCTAGAAACGACGGAGAGGCTTCGTCCCCGTTGCAGCGGCAGTGGTCCACAACCCCACGACGACTACCGCAGTCCCCTTCACCCCTCCGCCGCCCCACACCGAACCCAGGGTTATTGTGCGGTTCGGCCCCCGGTGGACCCCCAAGGGAACGTCTCACACGAGGCGAGTGTAACCCCTATGTTTGCGTGGTAGAGTAATGGTGGTGGAAACTTGTTTGCGCAGCAATCGCCGACATAGTGTACCTGAGGCGGAATAAAGGGAACCAGCCCACATTCGCAGAGGCACATGGAAAACCGCCTAAAAATCATCCACAGACTGGCTGGTTCACCGGACCTCGACACAAATCCGCCGGGCGGATTCGTGCCGGGGACCAGGCGCTCCTTCCCGCCCGGAAAGCCGTGCTTTAGACCGGACGGCCAACCGGGCGGGCTTAGGCTGGTTGATTACTTGGCGAGCCAGCCACTCTGAAAAAATCTGCAGCCTAAAAGCCTGGGCTGGAGGATATTACACCAAATTTAAAAGTTTATCACTATCACATCGCCGTGTGCTAAAAAGGAGGGCAGGACCCACTTCCATTTGCGTCTGCCCTTCCGTCAAAATGCAACGCGTATGACGAGCAATAGCAATACCGACACGGGTGAAAGTAAACGTTAACAGAAGCAAACACGTTCAAGTAAATAACACGGGTCTGCAAAGAAGCCATTTGCGAGATACCTGCGAATGTGTGGTTGCGAACCGCTACTGGCTACAAATGTATTTTAAACAAGCTTTTTCACTAAGAGACCTCTAATTGCCGCGCCGTTCGAGGCGCCATGTCACGGATTGCGCGGCCCCTCAAGCCGGAGGTACGAGTCCTCCCTCGGGCATCCCCCATGCATAAGTTTGTCTACGTTAGTTCAAATAGTGTGTAAGTCTAGGGACAGATGACCTCAGCAGTTTGGTCCCTTAGGAATTCACACATATTTGAACCATCTAATTGCGGTTAAATCTCACTCATCGTACCTGGTTGGAGAATTGGTACATGATGAGCCACCGGCACCGACATATTTTGTTACTGATGTAAGACGACAACTAATGCTCCCCTCAATTGCACCCAACTGCGAATAATCACAGTTGACTGATTATCAACATCGTAGGGTGCCAGACGGCGGTCGCAAGCGGCTAACGCGTATAAGGCTATCAATGAACAACGAATTCAATGAAAACATTACATTTTATCCCTCGTGTGCTCACTGCAGTCTGCTGCATTGTCTGTTTCTGAGCTCTGAAAAGCGCCGCAGAGGTACGTGTGTCACGCACTCCAACAGAGTGCACACGTCACGGGAGTAGGTATTCATTTCCTAGCGTGCACAGCGTCACGGGAGTAGGTATTCATTTCCTAGAGACTGACCGATCTGCACCGTCCGCAGCACGACACTTCGATTTATTGCCTGAACTGCCCCCTGTCAGCACCCCACGCCTAGTAGAGCTTCTACGTCACGTCTTTAGCAGTAGTCATGTCTTACCTTCCGATAGATTTAAGTTGTAATTGTCTCAGAGTGATTTGGAGGACATTCCACGGGCATTAGGGCACTTGTCTGGCCTTCGAGTTCAACCGATGCCAATGGTATGGAGGTGTAAATTTTCATGGAGAGGAATATACACACCGAGTAGATCTCCGTGATTGGCGGGTGGTTGTTGTAAATTTGTGGGGTTAAGTTGTTGTGGAGTTCATACCACCACAACTAACTGCCCTCGTTAGGGTGTCAGAGTGCTACACGGGACTAGGACTCTGTCTGTAATTCAGCTGTTAATAATTACAGAGCACTGTACACAAAATATGATTCTCTTCCGGTTATAACGACGTCATAAAAAAGTTTTCATCAACCTCACATAAGTCGCAAGTCTTTTTCTCAAAAGTCTTTCACCGAAACGAAATCACTCAGCTGTCCAATGGCGGTAAAATCAAACCCCGCTATCTCAGTGCAATTCACTAGAGCGCGCTGTGAATGGGTTAATGCAGCATGAGTACCCAGTTTAGTCGTCAGCGTATATCGAAGAGTCACTTCAGGCTTATACAATACGCGAATGTCAGTTTACGTGAAGAAGGTTGCCAGAATAGTAAGTTTTCCGCCGAATTCCCGTACACCACAGCTACTTCATTCGGACATTCAACCGTTATCATGACGCACAAAAAAATGATGATCTAATATACGTTCGTACGCCTCAACGTCTATCATTTTGAATAAAATCATTTTGTACGGCCGTGTCACTAAAAATAACTAAAATACCGACATTTCGACTGTCTTTCCAACGATCCTCTTCAGGATAACTATCTGCTGGAATCTGCTGTCTTCCCGTACACACAGAGTAATCAGAAAAAGTCTGAAAATGTTGTAAGGCTGTTGCAGGGTAGGTCGTGCTCAGAAATAAATGTTATGAACAAAAATGCTATGCATTGAGCCGTTTCCTAGTTGATTAGCATTGAAGTTGGCCGATCAGGCCGCTGCACGCGCAAATTCAGGCGGACCACCAGAAACGGTGTCGCCAAACATGTTCTTCGTTTGGTTTCGAAAACGAAACAAGAAAACGATACAAAGGTTCGACATGGGACGTTAGTAAGGATCGAACCATAGCCAAAGGTTGAGCAGTTTCGTGCGCTATCATCTATGAGAACAGAAGACACTAATTGTATCTGGCGGGCCGCTTGAATTTGCACGCAACGGCCTGATTTGCTAGCTTCAATGCTAATAAACTCGGAAACAGTGCAATGTATCGCAGTTTTTCTTGACAATTACTTCACAGCACAATCTATTCTGCAACGCCCTTGAAAGCTTTTCAGACTGTTTCTGACTAGCTAGTATAGAGGACCGCTGCGAAGACTGTCGAAACGTCGGTATTTTAGTTCTTTTATGGGTTTCATACAGACAAGCCCTGATACACAAAATGATTGTATTCACACTGAAGATCTGCCGTAATAGTCGCTAACGGTCAATACCACCAGCTGGTAATGACTCATAAGATATCCCATAAGTGCGACAGAACTGCAGCCTGCCTTTTTGAAAGCAACTACGAGGGCTGTGTAGACACAGAAAGTAGGCAGCCGTCTCTATATGTCTCTTGGCGCTCACAAGGAACAACAGAACAAACTGCCCACCATAGTGGAACATGAAGACGGTGGGCAAAGGGATATCTGGATAGAAACCTGCATCAGTGATGTCAGATTGTCTTCGCTGACGAGTGCATAATCGCCGTAGAAGAACATGGAGACAGGAAGGTATCAACGCATGTCTCAGGCATTTAGGCTTAAATAGTCCTGTAGGTAGTTATCTGGGTTAGTCAGGTTTTGGGAAAGTATCCCGTACGAATGTCGGATGCCTCTCTTCGGTATTGAGGATAGTTTTAAAGTTATATGTGATTGGAGAAGATCCGCCAACCCGTTGTCAAGTGCTACAGTCAACATTTCAACTAGAAGATGATCTCGCGAGTACGTTCTTCGAAGAGGCAAGAATGAATGTATGGGATGGCGTGAGGTATCAAAAGGTTTGAAGTCGACTGAGCTTGCTTGGGGCAGTTTAAACTTGCAGCGCGTCGTCGCAGGAACGCTACCCACACGTGATATACATTAGAAGAGTCGCCGTTGAAGAGCTGGGCACGACCATATTGTCGACTGCATGCCAAAGAGGATTTTCTTCATTCACTCCTAAACCATAGCATGTCAGAAGATATGACTGAGTGATGAATGGCAGCTTGCTCTATATGTAGAAAAACATAAGCCAGTACAGATTGGTGAGAAACACAATCCTGTAATGTTTGAATATGGAATTAGTGGTGCGCTGCCTCACACTGTCACTGCGGTTAAACATCTATAGATAACTTTGCAGAGCGATATGAAATGGAACAAGCATGTAAGGTCAATGTAGGGAAGCTGAATGGTAAAACTCTGTTTACTGAGGAAGGTGAATCTCATCTACAAAGGAGATCACCTATAACACACTAGAGTGATCCACTCTTGAGTATTGCTCGAAAGTCTGTGATTCCCTCCAGGTCGGATTAAAAGAAGACATCGAAGCAATTCAGAAGTGTGCTGCGAGATTTGTCACCATTAAGGTGAATCAACATGCGAGTATTACGTGGATACACCGTGGATTTAAACGCGAATCACTTTTTCGTGAAACACTACTGACAAAATTTAGAGAACCAATATTTGAGGCTGATTGCACAATGGTTCTACACCCGCCAAAGGACATTTCGCCAGAGGACCGAGAAGACAAGACAAGAGAAATCATGGCTCGTACAGACATACATGTACGAGGGTGATTCAAATGAAAACCTTAAAAGTGCTACAATAACTTTACTTTAACAATGAACAAAAACCATACACATCATTTTTCGATGTAGTCTCCCTGTCAGTGAATGCACATATTGCACGGCTTTGGAAGTGAATAGATACCACAATGAAAGAATTCTTTTGGTCGTGTGTATAACCAGTCGTACACATGTTTTCAACTCTTCGTCACTTCTGAAACGCCTGCCTCCCTTTGCTTCTTTGAGTGCACCAAACAGACGAAAGTCACCAGGAGCGAGGTCTGGTGAATAGAGCATGTACCATACGTTCAAATTTAATGTCTCGAATAGTCTCAACTGTCTTAGGGCTGTATTCGGTTGGGTGTATCATGTTGTAGCAATACTCCTGAAGTCAGAAGTCCTCGTTGTTTATTCCTGACTGTATGGCCGAGTTAATTTTTCAGCATGTCTGAATAAGAAGTACTGGTTACCGTCACATCTCTATCCATGTAATGCTTCAAAATTACTCCATTTGCATCCCAAAAGAGACTGAGCATGCCTTTACCAGGAGACGGTTGAAGCGGAATTTTTTTGGTTTCGGTGATGAGATGTTGCGCCATTCCTTGCTTGAGCTCTCCTTTTCTGCTTGGTGATAGTGGGCACAAGTCTCATCGCCTGTAACAATTTTTCCCAGATATGCATCATCTTCAATATGAAAATGACGCAAAAGTTCTTCATAGACATCGACTCGACAGTCTTTTAATTCGGCAGTCAAGTGAAGTGGCACCCATGTTGCAGACACCTTATTGAAGTGCAGTACATTGTGAACGATATTCTGCGCTGAACCACTGCTACACTTCTAATTTGTGGCTATTTCGTTCAGAATTAAGCGTCTGTTCTCCTTTACTAGCTCCTCCACTAACGCAATGTTCTCGTCCGTTACTTCGCGGTTGGCCTACCATGGTCTTGGGACAGCGTCCACAGATGTTATTGCGCTTTTAAACTTCCTGTACCACAGGCACACTTGCTGCAACGACAAACACGAATCACTGCACTGAGCTATCATTCTGCAATGATTTTAGACTGGTTTGACAGTTTCACTACACAAAAAAAAAAAAACGCATCACGGATCGCCACTCAATCGCGGTGCATGCTGACAGTGGGACGGCCGTGTTGTTGTGGATTTTGCTGCCTTTTCCTGCGTTGTACCACCACTCTGCCACCTGTCGGTCACTTTCTGAACCTCCGCTACTGCCACCTACCAACTCCAGCACACAACTTTTCGAAATTTTATATAGAACTTTCAAGGTTTTCATTTCAATCATCATCCTCGTACACAGTCGTTTTCCCCTCGCTCCATTTTCCAGAGGAATACAGAAAGGGAATGACCAACAGTGGTAAAAGGTATCTTCCGCCATGCACAGTAACGTGGTTTGAGAAGTATGTATGTAGATGGTAGACACGCAGGTGCTTCAAAACTTCTTTCGATCAGTTTAGTCAAGCTTCGACACACAGTTTTAATCTTATCTGTACCGAAGGGTAAAATGTAGGCAGTTTGTTTACTCCGTTGCAGGGTAACGCGGGCGCCACAGCGCGACAGGATGGGAGCGCTCGCGGACACGTATTTTCAATAGAGCGCCCTGCGAGCGGGCCGACCAATTAGCCAGCAGGCAGCAGGGAGCAGCCGCTGTTGCCGGCTCCAATTACAGCGCCCATTCAGCCCGGCGAACCCCCCCGCCCCACGCTTCCGTTTCGCGAGTTGCGTTGCTGTCGCCAAGCACCGCGCGCCTCACCTCTCGTCGCGAACCCACGCTCAACCGTGGAGCGAATGACTCTGACACTCACCAGTGCTTCGCAATGGCAAAATGTGTGTTCCATTGTTAATCTGACCCTATTTTGGCCAGCGGTCGCTATACAGTTCCATCGTACCATCTTCTCATGTTTTCAAACCCCACTCTTTAGTTGCCTGTCATCTGATAGGTCAAAAGGCCGATACTCTTCAATTCACTATCTTTCCGGGGATTTTTTTTCTGGGAATATGATTCGCAACTCCACAATGTGTACCACTGCCTTCTACGTGGACGATACGCCTGTAGTCTTTCAACTGCTCAACTCTTAGCAGTAGCAGTTTTAAATAACGGACTATATACATTCTACTAGCGTACAGTCGCAAAAGACATCAATTGCGATTAACATACAGAGTGTGTCAGGAGGAAAAGCTCGCCCCACCAAGCGTGGTAGCTCGCAGAACGGCAGGTGGCCGGCGATCGCCTATTGTGTTCTGACTATCGGCGCCGTCTAGCCCTTGTTTTGTTTAGTGTGCGGGTGGGATTTGCCTCAGTTCGTGCCCGGACACTCTGCAGTGAACGTCGGACATTTTCGGTCGAGCCGATAGAATGACACGGTCCAAATAAATCACAAGAAGAAATTTCATCCTCGCATTCAACTGAAAAAATGTTAATTTCAGAGATGAGGTGGAGAAGACAGAATGCTGAGAACATTGCATACATTCCTTGTCACTTAATCTCATAATATTTCACTGAGGAACGAATAGTAATTTACTGAGCACATAGTGAAAATTCTATAATAAAATTATGATATCGAATATTACAAATGTATGCAAAGTATCCTAGAGGGAGACCACGAGATGAATACACTGCGCAGATTCAGAAGGATGTAGGCTGCAGTAGGTACTGGGAGATGAAGAAACTTGCACAGGATAGAGTAGCATGGAGAGCTGCATCAAACCATTCTCACGACTGAAGACCACAACAACAACAACAACAACAACAACAACAACATGCAAAGTGTGCATTGAACAAAGATAATGAAAGACAAAAAACAACAACAACAACAACATGCAAAGTGTGCATTGAACAAAGATAATGAAAGACAAAACAAAATACCAAGGGTACGTGTTTTAATTTATAGTTATTCCAAAGTTACCTTCAACAGGAAATAATTTCCTCTTTCTTCCACATCTGTTTTGAGACATGTCTATAAAAATAAAATTCTTGTGAAATTATGCTGAAAGTAATTATTTGATAGATAAAGAACCATAAACTGAAAACACTTAGCTGCACGAGTTTCACCACAGAATGGTAGAAAGATAAATCAATAGCTCAATCGCAACAGACGTTCACTGCAGAGTGCCCGGGCACGGACTGAGGCAAATCCGACCCGCACACTAAACAAAACAAGGGCTAGACGGCGCCGATAGTCAGAACACGATAGAAGTGGCGTCGTCCACCTGCTACTCCCCGAGCTACCACGTCTGACGGGGCGAGGGCAGCGAACACGTGTTATGGGTGGCAGTATTAGTGAGTCTGAATAAAAAACGTCGTATCAACGTATGTAGTTTACAAGGAAACTACTGAAAACAATGGGGAACCGGACAAATTCAAGCGATAGTAAATGAAACGTTGTTACCTAATGTTTTGATTAATTGTGTACATTTCCTCACAAAAGATGCTCGAAAAGTCTACCGTCAACCGCAATGCATTTTGCAGCACTGTAGACAGCTACTGTGCTCCTGACCTGAGCTCATTCGTACGGTCCTTTACCCGAGCACACGCATGTAGAATACGAGCAATAAGTTCCTCCTCTGTGTCCAAACTGCGTTTGTAGACTTCGCTCTTAAGCCAACGCTACAGACACTAACATAATGGACTGTACATGTAACAACACTGGTGCAACCACTGTAGTACCGAGACGGGAGGTAAAAACAACGTGTACGCTTGTAGGTGTAGGACTCGTCGCCCCCATCAGGCGCAGGTAAAGTGCGCACTGATATGTTCAGTAAAGACAACAGTACGTAGCCCAATATCACTTTGGTTTATTCGCATGCGAGTTCTGGTGAAGAAGGACATGCGACTGACGCCCGTGTTTTTCAAACCGTTATGTGTCGGATACGATTAAGAAAAGGGAATATGTTCATTTGAAGTTTCTTATTCAGACCCACCAATACTATCATCCGGTAACGCATGTACCTTTCATCCAGACTCAGCCTGTATTTTGACCACAAAAAACTTCCCGTAATGCAGTCCTGGTGAAAAGAATAAGAAGCATCATTCGCCTCTTCTGTTGCCGCGAAAGTATAAGGCTCCTACTCATTTTATTCACGCAGTGCTCTAAAATTGACTAGAAAACAAGAATCTTCTAAAGGAAACGTCACTCATGTCTTTCTTCGGCATATTCATTAGTTGAGAGTTTTTACTGTCAGACGTATTCGACTAGCTAGTTGGAAATGTCGTGTGGCTAGGGCCTCCCGTCGGGTAGACCGTTCGCCTGGTGCAGGTCTTTCGATTTGACGCCACTTCGGCGACCTGCGTGTCGATGGGGATGAAATGATGATGATTAGGACAACACAACACCCAGTCCCTGAGCGGAGAAAATTTCCGACCCAGCCGGGAATCGAACCCGGGCCCTTAGGATTGACAGTCTGTCACGCTGACCACTCAGCTACCGGGGCGGACACTAGCTAGTTAAATTACTAACACTTCTCATCCTTAGAAAACATCTAAGTATAAACTACAGTTACACACGACTTTTGAGAAGACCGTATCTGAGCATATGTATCAAGTAACGTGCAAGCGTTATCCGAAGACCGATGGATACCGCTGCTCCGACGGTCTGTGCAATGGCCATTAACAAAATTTTTAATGGTAATTACGAAAGTTTCTACAGTGCGACGAAGTAACACTTAAAGAATTTCAATTTTCAGGAAGTTTGTGGTCCTAGAATTTGAACCTCAAATGTTACTTCATTACATTATTACAAATATCATAAATAAAAATACTCCCAAACAAATAGAAAATAGTTATTGTGTTATACGAAAAATTATCATGGTGACAATATGGAACGAAAAGGAATTGAAAGAAAATTCACTGTAACTGCAGATTATTAAACTTTAGTCAGCCTGATGCGGCAGTACTATTCCGCACATGCTTTAGCTGTTATGTACACTGGTGTCCAAAACTAAAGCAACAAACGGAAATTTTGCATGACTGCTTTTCTTTTGCCACAAAACAGTATAAACAAGTGATGGTAAAGTAGAAACAATGTAAAGAATACAGAACGCAAACGACTGCTACATGCATAACGGTAGACAAAAATGTTCGTTTTTTCCAACTCAGCGGATTTGCACACACATTCCGACAACTTGTAAGGTGTTCATTAGGGGTTCATTACTATTCGCTAGGGCACTTGAGCAGATGTAATTTCGATGGATTGCTCACGCGCTGCCTGCGGTATGGAATATCTATGCTACAATAGAATCGCAGGTCAGAGCAGTGTTAGCAGTAAGTCGACTTTAATAGCTCGCAGAAAGCACTCGTGTTTTGTAGCTCGCACAGAGAACTTGAGTTATGGAGTTCGGACAGGGCAGTGCAGCGATTGACTTGTGTTGGGCCGGTCGTGCAGAACGATGGCAGTGCCTGAGCGATATGGTATAAGGTAATAAAAAATATTATTGTTCTTTGTTGCCGCGCGCATATGTTAATTGCCCCCACAACTGATTTAACCACAACTGTAATGTTAAAGTCCCATGTAATTCCTTGCAGAAATGTTGCAATAATAACTTTTGTTCGGAAGAAAACTTTTGCCAGTCATTTATCTGAGTTTAAAGATTTTACGAATTTTTCGTGTGCATACTAATGGCCACCATTGTACTGGGCTGTGCCAAAAAGTTTCTTATAGGAGCAGATATATAGATAGCGTTAACCGGCGACATCACTGTGAGGTAAGAATTTTTCAGTTTATTCAGGATGATTTCACAGGGCCACGACGCAGCGCTGCTGACGTCAAAACTTATTAATCTCGATATGCAGTCAGTCTCTACTGGAAGATCACATTAAAACTTGAAATTTTATTATTGGAAAGAAATTTTTCTATTGGGAAATTAAACGAGATTTTTCTGTTGAGAGGTTACACTAAATGTGAATATTATAAT
This sequence comes from Schistocerca piceifrons, assembly GCF_021461385.2. Classification (NCBI taxonomy): domain Eukaryota; kingdom Metazoa; phylum Arthropoda; class Insecta; order Orthoptera; family Acrididae; genus Schistocerca; species Schistocerca piceifrons. The sequence goes on from NC_060138.1 coordinate 774,065,626, forward strand.
TATTTTTCTGTTGGGAGGTTACAAACAGGTTAATGTGCGCAGTACGGGGTGTGACCAACTCTGGCAGCAGTACAGGCCTGACAACGACGGGGCATGCTGTGAATGATGTCATCAGTCTCGTGTTGAGTTGATAACGCTCACTCTTTCTGCAGAGCTGCCGCGTATTTTGGAGAGCGGTCGGTGGATGCTGGCGTAATGCAAGCCGTCTCCCTGGCCTAGTGCATCCGAGACATGCTCTATGGGTTTCAAATCGGGAGAGCGAGCGAGCAGCCCAAGCCATGCGTGCAATATCTTCTGTTTCCAAGAAGACATCAATCACCGGTCCTCTATAGGTCGAGCATTATCGTCCATCAGCACGAAGTCCCCAAGCACCTGGCAAAAACCACGCATGCCGTCTCAAGATCTCGTCACGACACGTGACAGCAGTTAAATCTTGCCGATTCACCCGTGCAATTTGATGAGGTGGTGTTCGAGTGGTCAACATAATGCCTGCCCACACCATTATCCATCCTCCTCGATATCGGTCTCTTTCCACAATGTTTGGGTCCCAAAACTGTGAAAAGATGACCCACTGCCCTGCATCCAGGTGGCATGTTGACGACTTCACTCTATACATTCCCTTCTGTGAAGATGCATAGTGGTACACATACAGCAGGTCTCCGACAATAAAGGCCGCTCTGCCGAAGCTTTGTGTACACCGTTTGCTTCGATACAACACGTCTAGTGGGTGCTGTGAGGTCATATGCCAGTAGCTGTGCAGTACAGAGGCTGTACCGTCGTGCCCGTACAGCCAAATAAGGGCCCTTTCTCTCTCTCTGATGCCACAGGTGGTCAGCCTTGCAATGGTCTTCGGGATACAGTTTTGGTCTCTATAAAAACTGTCGCCACATCCTTGAAACAACAGAGCGATTCACATTAAACCATCGGGCCACATCAGTCTGCGACTGCTCTGCTTCCATTCTTCCTGTGGTCCTCCACCGCAGACAGTCTAGTAGGCGTCTTCTCTGCGTCATGTTTCATCGTTTGTCACTGTGTACACGGCGATTGTGGATGTGGGACTACCCGGAAAACATTATCCCGTTTGATAGATGCACTGACGTCATCACTGGCGTGTTGTCCGTTGACTGGAATGCCGTCTTTCGTGCAGAACACGATCGCACGGACATCTGTTGACATTTTGTATGATTACATCGTTAGTTAGCCATAGAACGGGGATATAGCGGTTTCTTGCTTTGATTTTCGACACCAGTGTATATTTCATTATATCGCCGTCCAATCATATTATTTTACATATTCAGTAATATATAATTAAATTATTCGTTGCAAATATGAATGCCTTAGTACACAATGCATAGATTGTAAATTATTCCGTAATAATGGTTATTTATACCGTGGGTGTGTATTTTACCTCTAGTAATATTTACATATTCCTAGACTGTCGTTGCTGAAACTTGAAGCAGTATGTAAGGGGAGCTGTTACTCCACTCAACAAATTATTTTAGAACAAGCAAAAAATGGTTCCCTAAAAATGCACAAATTATCATTATTTCACAATAAATCAGGTAGAATGTTCGTATGTATTAGACAAATTAATTTTAGGATTGATACAACGAAGCGGAGAAACAGAGAGAAAAATAAACAGAGAAAAAGAGATAAATATTAGCAACAGAACAACAAAAAATATGTAGCTTGAGAAGTGGCTGGCTCTGAGCACTATGGGACTTAACTTCTGTGGTCATCAGTCCCCTAGAACTTAGAACTACTTAAACCTAACTAACCTAAGGACATCACACACATCCATGCCCGAGGCAGGATTCGAACCTGCGACCGTAGCAGTCCCGCGGTTCCCGACTGCGCGCCTAGAACCACTAGACCACCGTGGCCGGCACTTGAGAAGTAATACAAAAAATACAGACGTGTAGAAATATTGCAAATCTGTTTAGGAAAAGATGATTAATTGTCTGTGATTACATTCAAGGGATGTATGTTGGAAGACTAAAAACGAATCACTAAATGTGCTTGAAACTCCACAGGAAATTGTCATACAAGTTAAGAAACTAAAGAAAAAATAATAGACAAGAGAAAAAAAGGAGCAGTAGAAAATTTTAAAACATAAAAAGTTCCAAGAATTCAATGAGAAAAATGAACAGTACGACAAAGGAATGACAACATTATAGATAAGAGGAACTACTGGAGAAAATATAAAGCTACTTAGTGGCTATATGTAAACATGATGTGGCGAAACGGAAATAAAAAAATAAGAAGGAACACAATACAAAAAGTTACTCCAAATTATTCTCCAAAGCTATATTTGAAAACTTAGAATGCATCATTTATATGCAGCAACAGTGTCTGATGCCGGCCGCGGTGGCCGTGCGGTTCTGGCGCTGCAGTCCGGAACCGCGGGACTGCTACGGTCGCAGGTTCGAATCCTGCCTCGGGCATGGGTGTGTGTGATGTCCTTAGGTTAGTTAGGTTTAAGTAGTTCTAAGTTCTAGGGGACTTATGACCTAAGATGTTGAGTCCCATAGTGCTCAGAGCCATTTGAACAGTGTCTGATAAACAACAATCAGCACATGGCGCTCAATCCAGTGTTAGGTTATGGCATGTTTCGGCAGATAAGGTCTGTACAGAAATAGCCTACGGAAATCACAGCAAGAACGTCTGATATAATGAGCTGGAATATAAAACTCCACACAGTGAGCTACGCTTTAATACTGATTATTCAGTGTTGTTATAACGATAAGTTGCGGTGCAGTACCTAAATCGCAGCTTCGAAAAGAATACTGCTCGCGATTAAACCGTTTACCGCACGAGGAGGAGGCATGGGAAATAAAAACACGTACAATTCCGGGGATCGTTCAGCGGCAAATCTGACTAAACAATTCTCTATATCTCATGACTACGACGATGCATTAATAACATTACAGAACCACTGGAATGTCAGGAATCATAATCACTTACAGTAAAATCCCAACACAAGACGTTTTATAGTACCGCGATTGCAACTGAGAGAAAGGGAAATGGAAGAAATTGTGACACGAGTGTCCCCTCTGAAACGAACCTGGTGCCAAGGCAAAGCTGTCCGCTGAATGCATTCGTCTCCCCTCGTCCAGAGTGCGTGCTTTCCCAACGCCTCTTTGAAGGGTCCGTGGATTTTAATCACAAAGCTGAGAGCGCCGACTGCGCAGGAAAGCAGTGCTGCCCGTCCTCGTGTTAACTATTCCATCAGGTCTGCGAGGCGGAAGTCTCAGCCTGCAATGGGCTCCAGACCGAGTTTCGTGGGCGCGAAGTTTGTGTGTGTGTGTGTGTGTGTGTGTGTGTGTGTGTGTGTGTGTGTGTGTGTGTAGAGTTATCGCCTGTTAACAGCTGCGACGCGACAGCCAACAAAATACGAACGCGGTTGTTTCCGGAGCGGCAGGCATAAGCGGAAGTCGTGTTTACATATCGCCTACCTGTACGCTTTACATGAAGACGAGGCGCGTTTTTCGGCAAATCCGAGCATCAAGGGCGCGTCATCACACACCTGCGTACCACCGTTTGGACTTGTTTCTGCCTGCAATGGGAGAGGAAGGGAGGGGGAGGGAGAGAGAGGGAGATAGAGAGAGAGATGCTGAGGCAGCGCTGTGACGCATCGGGAATAAAGCTGTGTACACCCGATGAGAAATGGACGGAGCACTCGCCTGAGTCGGAAGATCGACGAAAATTGTATTTTTCTGTGTGTTTAACCAAGGAATTCAAGTCCTCTTATCAGGGAAGCACCAAACACTTTATTCTCACAAAATCATGACAAGTCATAAATTACCATGCAGCAACATGCTATGGAAAAAAAGAGAGAGGAAAATGGTAAATGAAAATTTCTTGTGACCGTAAAATTATCTTGGTGTACCATTCGAAAGTTTCTACTCGTTCGACACTATCCACAGTATGACTTTACAGATCTACTTGGTGATTCCGACTGTTTATTTGTGTTTACATTTATCTCACCTGGCAAGACTAGAAACCTCAGGCCCTCTCTTACATCTACCCAGACAAACGTAGTGAGTCTACATTACAATGTACGAGTGTAATAATAACATAGTATTAGCACTTAAATAATGAATAAACAGTTTCTTTCGAACTCTACAGAAAGCAGTTCAAAAATCTTGCAAAATAACGACCTTGTACTGTATCATCTAGCTCGCATCAACCAAATTCGCATGTCGAGTAAAGCTGTTCTTATCATATGAATTACAAAATCGTAGGCAATTTTGTGTTTTCGCAGCGAACAATATCAAAGGTTACAAAAGCTAACGTGACCGACTTTAACGATATAAACTCAAGAATGTACTGCTTACTAGAAATCTGATGCTAGTCTGACACTGTCGAATGTGCGTCACGTGGAGAACTTAGTCAGCCGAAAGCGGATGTGTCTGAGGAGGGCTCCCGGAAATCTGAAGTCTATCTTTCATCTAACCTTTCCTCTCAAGTGCTAACTAACTACTACTACAACTACAACTACAGACCGCCCGGTTAGCAGTGCGGTCTAACACAGCTTTCCGGGCGTGAAGGCGTGCCGGTCCCCGTGTCGAGGTCCGGTGCGCCGGCCAGCCTGTGGATGGTTTTTAAGGTGGTTTTCCATCTGCCTTGCTGTACTACCTGTCACACATTTTATGTTATTGGGCAAATTATCAGAATTTTTGGTTGCTGCATATTCAATTCCTTTCTGGGCCACTGCCCGGTTTAATAACAGCTAATGAAGGTATTTTTTCCCTCCAGTGCTGTCAGAGTGGAGATCGTTATTCTTCTCAAATGGTAATGGATTATTTATGAGGAATTCTACAAGCAAATATATGTACTATGATGGTACTTCTAAAATGTCTTAACTCCTTGAAGAGGTACCTACATGATCGCGGGTGAACATCACGTATCATTCTTACAGACCACTTTTGTAAAGCAATCAACACTTTCTTCCTGAGTAACGAGTAACCGCAGAAAATTATTCAAGACATTTCTGAGTGGAAATATGCAAAATATGTCAAGAGGATCACTCGTTTGTTTCCAAGACTAACAGTTAGCCGAAGATCAAAACTTGGTGAACTTAACTGTCGAGAAGCTCAGTAATGTGCTTCTTCCAGTTTTATCAACATATACACTTAAAATTTTGGAGCATTCTGTCCTGTTTACTGAGTCTTGTACATGTACAATACCAATTGTTGGTATTACTATTTGCTCTACAGAATCAAATATAGTGCGTCTTCCCAAAATTTAGGGAGAGTTGACTTTCGGAGGACAACTTAATAATCCTTTGAAAACAATCGGTAACAAGCCCAACTCTGCAACGGGATTTATTATAACATTAGTATCGACTGCAAAAAGTACCAATCCTGGTTGTCGGATGTTAACTGGATGGTCATTCACAGATATAAGGAATAGCAGTCGACCAGAAATTGAAGCCTGTGGGACTCCCTTTGTGAGTTTTCTTCCCCAATCACTAAGATTTTCTCTCCTTCCAACATTGTCTGAATTATTCAACTGAATTTTTTGCGTTCTATTTGTTACATATGATTCAAACCAATTGTGTGCAAAAGCATCATCTGCATAAAATTTAAGTTTCCTAAGAGAGTAATATGATCTACACAATCAAACGCTCTGGAAATATCATAAAAAATAGCAACTGGTGACACTGTATTATACGCTTGTAATATTTGATGAGGATCCTTCTGTAATACTCCTGGAATTCAAACTGCGATAGTTATGCTAATCGGATGTTCCCACACATCAAGTATCGAAGCGCTCCGATGTGTCAGAAAATGTTCGGGAAATACCTCGTACAAATTACCCGATCATGCCATTGTAATAGAAGGAATTTGGTGTTACCAGTTACAGACTGTGCGTCACACACATTCAGCATTGGAGACAGGCAGGGAAGTTCTTGTGAAACTGTACTAAACACACACGAGCAGTACGAAAATTATTCTGAGCAGCCTGCCGCGGTGGTCGTGCGGTTCTAGGTGCTTCAGTGCGGAACCGCGAGACTGCTACGGTCGCAGGTTCGAATCCTACCTCGGGAATGGATATGTGTGATGTCCTTAGGTTGGTTAGGCTTAAGTAGTTCTAAGTTCTAGGGGACTGATGACCTCAGATGTTAAGTCCCATAGTGCTCAGAGTCATTTGAACCATTTTTTTTATTCTGAGCAGCTGCTTAGATAAACCAGTAGCAAGAGAAACACATCAGATAGGTTAGCGACTCACAGTCTGTAGGTGGTAGATTACAATCTCTTCGTAAGACAATGGCACAATCGGAGAATTAGTATGAGATATTTTCCGACCATTTTCTGACGCCCTAGCGTACTTCGATACTTTAAACATCGATTAGCATAATTATCAGAGTTTCAATTACCGAAGGGTTTCTCGATTGAGAACGGCATTTATACGTTCATTCACCAAATATCACATGCCTATAATACAATACTAAATATGCTATGACATAGATGACCGAAATTTAAAATTCAGTGAATGGGGAGGAAAAGAATCAGCACGCACGATCACTGACCTCTGGCGTATTATATTCAGTTCCCGAAAGCTGTTTCATTGAAGAACATGTATCATAGGTTCTCTTTTCCATCTTCGCGCGAATATAAAAATGACAATTTCGAGTTAAGTGACAACAGGATAGAAAATCAACCACAGTTGCTCTACAGAGGAAAACCGCACGATTCGCGACTGAAGCATGCAAGGGGGAGAAGTGAAAGTGCCCTTCGCTACACACATTAAAATGATTACGATATTGCACTGCCTGTGTTATTCTGATTACAATGCGAAGTCCCTTTAAAGGAACAGGCACTGCGGCGACTATAGCCGTTATGAAAAACATTAAATGAATTCGCAATTGCGAATAAGGACAGCCATCATCTGTAGAATGGAATGACGACAATGAAAATTTGTGATGGACCGGGACTTGAACCCGGATTTCTCGCTTATCGCGAGCGGTCGCCTTGCCGTTTGGCTATCAGTGCACGATTCACGGCCACACTCAAATTTCCATACGTCGTCAGTCATGCGTCTGCGACCTGTACTCTTACATCCATTATGTATATTCCCGTACAGGTTAGACGTACTTGAAAGTCGCTTGTCCGGTGTCGGCAGATAAATACGATATGGCAGTGCCTATGTTATTCTGACAACGATGTGAACTTCCTTTGGACAAGCATGCATGCCAATACCGGCCAAAGAGACTTTCAAGTACAACGTCTAACTTGTACGGGAGTATACATAATGGATGTACGACTAAAGGTTGTAGACGCATGGTTGACGACATATGGAAATTTGGGTGTGGCCGTGAGTCGAGCAGGGACAGCCTAATGGTAAGGCGACCGCTCGCGATAAGCGAGAAATCCGGGTTCGAGTCCCTGTCCGGCACAAATTTTCATTGTCATCATCCCATTCTACAGCTGAAGGTTGTCGCTCTTCCAACTGCGAATGCATTTAAGTCATACATACGAGGTTCGCATAGTGTAGAGGTAGATGCATTGTTGAAGGACGATATTTAGGGGTTTCAAGAAAATGGTTATATCCTCGTTTTATACAAGGATTACAATTCACCGCTCTAACATGCGGAATATTGTATAACACCATACAGGATGGCACAAAAGATCAAAAGCACCTCTACGTTTTCTACAGTGAAACTGATATTAAAAAGATAATGCGAAATGGACAGAAAGAGTCTTTTTATGAAGAAGCAAACACTTTAATGTACGTAATCAAAGGCAAAAAGAGAAATTTCTTAAATATGCGCACGAGAAATTCGCATACGAGTGAAATTTCGGCGAGCTCTGGTGACGGCAGTATGATTTATCGATTCCTGCCGGTACTCCTTAATGATGGCGCGACAGAATCGTGATCGGCCCTCATTATTCCAAACGTTAACGACCGAGCGTAGAGGCGGTATTGTCAGCAGGACTTTGCAAAATCAAAAGTCCTCTCAACTTCACCCGATAGCAGTCACAGCCACTAGAGTTCACCAATGTCCGTGCAATAGCATGGCAGCGTGGCTAGATAGATGTTTGTTGGAGACCTCAATACTCGTTGAAGACCTACGAGACTCGGTAAGTATGTAGCAAGAGTACTAAAGGGTCTTCGATCACTTCTATCAAGCAAATGTATGGTGAAGAGAAAAGTATTTTCGAGGTTAGTTCAGTAAAAATGAGGCCCATAACTGGGAAAATCACAGCCACAAAATATTAAGTACGAGGGTCACTCCAAAAGAAATGCTAACTATTTTTTTTAAATACAGTTTTCATTCTGCATGTGTGATAGTTCTACAGTGTATAGATACATCCTTCCTGCTTGTTTTCAAACTTAGTTCAACCCGTTCCCGTGAGTGGTGCCGTCACAGCATGTCTTCAAGATGGCTGCTACACTTGACGCTCGTCAGAAGCAACATCCACAAGAGGTTGAAAAAGGTGTTTGGAGATGCTGCTGTCGATCGCAGTACAGTTAGTCGGTGGGCAAGCAGGTTACGTGATGAAAGTGGGCATGGCAATATTGAGGATTGTCCTCGCAGCGGCAGTCCTCGTACTGCACACACTCCAGACAATGTGCAGAGAGTTACCGAATCAGTGTCTGCTGACAGACGCATCACAGTGAACGAATTGTCACGCTACGTTGGGATAGGGGAAGAAAGTGTTTGCAGAATACTGAAAGTGTTGGTGTTAAAAAAGGTTTGTGCCAGGTGGATTCCCAGGATGCTGACAGTGGCTCACAAAGAAACAAGAAAAATAGTATGCAGCGAACTTTTGGACAGTACGAGAATGGTGGAGATGAATTTCTTGGAAGAATTGTGACAGGTGATTAAACATGGCTACATCATTTTTCACTAGAGACGAACAGGCAATCAATGGAGTGGCATCATGTAAATTCACCCAAGGACAAAAATTCAAACCACACCTTCTGCTGGACAAGTTATGGCAACGGTGTTTTTAGATTCCTAAGGACTCTTACTTGTGGACATCATGCCAAGGGGAACCACCATAAATTGTGATGCATATGTGATGACACTGAAGAAACTTCAAGCTCGACTGAGTCGTGTTCGACCACATCGGCAAAAGCAGGATGTTTTGGTGGTGCACGGCAATGCACGGCCACATGCCAGTCAAAAAACCATGGAAGCGATCACAAAACTCGGATGGACAACACTGAAACACCCGCCTTACAGTCCTGACCTGGCTCCATTTGACTATCATCTCTTCGGGAAACTGAAAGACTCTCTTCGTGGAACAAGATTTGAAGACGATGACTCCCTTGTGAACGCTGCCAAACAGTGGCTCCAACAGGTTGGTCCAGAATTTTACCATGCGGGTATACAGGGCTGGTTCCAAGATGGCGTAAGGCAGTTGAGAGGGATGGAAATTATTTGGAGAAATGAAAATATTGTTCCTAAAGGATGTATCGACACACTGTAAAACTTTCAAACATGTAGAATAAAAGATGGATTTAAAAAAAATAGTGTGCATTTCTTTTGGAGTGATCCTCGTATAAAGGGAGATCAGTTATGTCGTCCGCGACGGACTCTTTGTTATGGGTTGCGACTATAGATATGAACAGTTATTGGTATAATGTTACTGTAACTTTGATTTTTATTTTAAACACCACTATACGTGTCCATGGTCATGTCTTTATCTTCAGGTGGATTACACACAATAAGCTTAAAATACAAGAAAGTGACTGAAGCAGTACAGAGTAGAGTGTGGTAAGTCTGCACGGCGGGTAAGACTATAACCCAACAATTACCTACTGTGCAAGGCACGAAATAGACTCTGTGGCTGATCCTTTGTTCCGTAGTTTGGTTGTTGTTGTGGTGTTAAAGGTGCGGAATGCGGTAAGAGCTGTTCTACGTTATTTTCATATAAAATTTTATATTGGGAAAATAAGCTATATCTCAGGCAATACCGGCTTACAAAATTTAACCTTTTTCTATTGTGTACTAGGATGTATTGTCAGTCTTGTGATATATTAACAAATCGACATTGCATCAAAGCGTCTCCACGTGCAGATTAAAACTGCAGTCTCGTAGTACAGAGCAAGTTTACGCGTCACAGGTGGTGTAAAACTGCGCAGTGCGTAATCTTACGCCATCCGTTATAATTATCAACTTTTTCGTTGATATGGAGCTAGAAATGTTTATGAACCTTACAGGTGGATATTACACTCAGATAATAGTATTCAAATAGTCATTTTTTTCTATTTTAGCGTCTACAAAAGGAAAATCGAATGGAAGCCATGCACTCCAGAAATGCTGGAAGCTACAAAAGAAATCTTGAAAAACGGGGCACCTAAACGACAAGTAGCGAGGGAGTTCGGAAAAAGCGAAACTGCCCTCAGAAATCCCCTTAAAGAACTACGATTCTTGCGTAACTTAACTGTTTTTTATTCGGTCGTCTTTTTGAGCAATATTGACTGACATTCTTGGCGTATGTGGTACTTTTATCTCTATACCTTTTATTTTGAAGATTGTAGCTCTAGGTTTTTGGGTAAACTAACTGAGAAATTTGTGAAGAATTTTTAATGATCAGCAGAAGCTGGAACTCACCGAACCTTGCAAATCTTTGGACATATGTTATTATGGTATGACACTGAAAGATTTCAGAAGATTAGTTCATGACTACACTGAGAGGAATAATATAAAAACAAAGTTTGATAAAAACATTAAAATGGCCAGAAAAGACTGGGCCCATGATTTCATGCAGAGACGAAACCTTAGCCTTCGGGTCTCACAGAAAACTAGTCTCGGATGCGAGATGGAGTTGGAACAGCAAACGAGCATATTCTTTGATAATCTTTCAACGCTAATGGAAAGACATAAATCTGGATCTCATCGCATATTTGACATGGATGAATGGGGGATTACAACCGTTCCTAACAAAGTTGGCGAGAAGTACATAGGCAAAAATGCATCCGTACTAAGAGGTCAGTTGATAACAGTTGTACGTTGATAGGAGCTGGGCGGGGCGGAGGGCGCTGAATTATATCCTACAGGAATAATATTTTCTCGGAAAAGGATGAAGAAGAGTTTGAAGAGTGGTGCCCCTCCTGAGTCCCTAATGATATTTTCGAACACGTGGTACATCAACTCAGATCTGTATCTCACGTGGCCACAACGCTTTAAGAAACATACACAGACCACAGAAGAAAATCCAGTCTTGTTAATGATGGACAGTCGCTTATCACATTTGGGTCTGAATGACGTCCTTCATTGTAGAGTCCATAACATCCATGTGCTTACCATTCCCCCGCACAGCAGCCAAAAACAGCAGCCACTGTATCGCTGCTTTTTCAAGCCGCTGAAGGACTTTTATTCGAAAGAAGGCGACCGGTGGTTCATTACCACCTGGATATGTAATTATGCACCAATTTATTGCTGAATTGTTTGGAAACGCATATCATGGAACGGCCACAATTTATCTAATGGATCGTCACATATTACCCGAGGAAGATGATCGACCGTTACAGACCAAATTGACAGATTTAATGACACATCCACAGATGTAGCTACATCTCTCCAGAGCCAAAGTTCATACACTCTACAAATGAACCACAATCAGGACCCATTCAAGAAGCAACTGGAACCTCAATCAACAGAATAAGAAATAAAGAAACCGAAGGGAAAACCATTTGATTCATATCAAGCAAACAAAATGACATCAAAGTAAAACTTAAATACGTCGACGAAAAAACCACAAACTTTTCACTATTCAGGCTATACTGAAAAATATGACTCTGAGCACTATGGGACTCAACTGCTGAGGTCATTAGTCCCCTAGCACTTAGAACTAGTTAAACCTAACTAACCTAAAGACATCACAAACATCCATGCCCGAGGCAGGATTCGAACCTGCGACCGTAGCGGTCTTGCGGTTCCAGACTGCAGCGCCTTTAACCGCACGGCCACTTCGGCCGGCTCTTAAAAATATAATAATCTGCCAACAGAAGACTGGATTAAATGTCTAAAGTGCGAGGAGTTGTGGCATTAGTCCTGCTGTTGTTATGAAGGTTCTGTACACTTCATTTGTGATCTCTGTTAAGCAGCTTTTCCTTCGACTGGACTATTTTTGCCGATTTTTGTACACGGGCCCCAGAGCTGTTCGTTAAATCAAATCTTTTATCAACAGTATCTATTATGTGCTGAGAAGCAAGGCCTATTACGCTTACGTAAAAAAGCACTCCGTCTTCAGGCCACGAGTGGCCTACCGGGACCATCCGACCGCCGTGTCATCCTCGGTGGAGGATGTCGATAGGAGGGGCTTGGGGTCAGCACACCGCTCTCCCGGTCGTAAGATGGTATTCTTGACCGAAGCCGTTACTATTCGGTCGAGTAGTTCCTCAATTGGCATCACGAGGCTTAGTGCACCCCGAAAAATGGCAGAAGCGCATGGCGGCCTGGATGGTCTCCCAGCCAAGTGCCGACCACACCCGACAGCGCTGAAGTTCGGTGGTCTCACGGGAACCGGTGTATCCACTTCGGCAAGGCCGTTGCCCTGTTATGTTTATGTACGCTACAAATTAAATAAAGAAGAAGAACTGAACGGCACATACGTTTTAATCATTTAATAATGATGCGCAAATTTACTCCCACTAGAAACGCACTCTTAACCCGAGGTCGGGTAAGAATGCGCATTTGCATTACTTTTTTACTAAGTGCGAATTACGTTAAAGTGGTACATATCACTTTCGGACTCCGTTATATAATAGGCAAGAGTCACATGAAATGCCATTAAAACACAACTGTTTTTGTGAAGTTTCCTTCATTATACCGTTAAATAAACCTGAAGTGCGCAATCTTTCCCCACTTTACCAATAATTCTTAGTAGAACGTCATTCGTAAAATACCTCCGACGTTTCAGAAAACGACTGCGCGAAAATTACAGGATATAAAGAAAACAGACACATATCAGTGGACAGAACATCACTTCGTTTTTAACTCACAGTACAGGTGATCAATAAAGGCACCGTGCTCAACAGGGGTACCGCTTACGACGCGGAGAACGTCAATACTTAACGTGCAACGTGTGTGCATTTTTTGGAAATCTGTTCATTAGGTTGTCTATCTGCAGGAGCGAATTAATCTGATGAGACAACAAGGAGCAGATGATATATCTACATGATCTGACATGCCTGCCCCTAGCGGTGCACTATGAAACTGTGCCATGGCGTAAACTACGAACTGAAACTTGGAAAGATGCTCTTTCCAGTAGGACGTGCAGTTTTTGAGAAGTCGTCTCCTGTAATCCCACAGGTACTTACGAGTGATCCTGTACAGAGGGGAACCGACATGCAAAAGCAATTTTTATACAACTTACAATGCGAGTAGTTCCTAATTATTTGGGAGAAGTAAGTGACGTGTCAGTAGTGGCGGTGGCCAATAAAGACGATCAGATATACATTTTTAAGTTTATCAACAATACGTACACATAATGATGGATATATACATAACTTTTATTGTTGTAGGTTGTTCTTTGGTGCTGAGTTCCACACAGTGAGAGCGATATTCTTGATAGAATCAAATAGTTTTGAAGGCTGGTACAATCAGGAAATTCGGTATCGCACTGTTATGTCGATAATTTCTCACTGCAGTCTTCCACACTTAAGTTAAGAAGAATCCTAAGATTCACTGAGTCCGAGGCGAAGCTCTGAATGTGGTTCCTTAAAAAGAGGTATCGGCCGATCAGAGTCGTAGGCAATGAGGTGACGTGAATTCAGCGTCCGCTGGTGGCGTGTCTGCACGGCGTCCCTCAACGGAGACAGCGAGCGATGGAAGAGCAAGCTGCCGGCGGCACGCTAGCGGGAGATAGAAAAGCGCCGTCTCCCACGTAGCTGTGATGGTTCAAATGGTGCAAGTGGCTCTGAGCACTATGGGACTTGACATCTGAGGTCATCAGTCCACTAGAACTTAGAACTACTTAAACCTAACTAACCTAAGGACATCACACACATCCATGCCCGAGGCAGGATTCGAACCTGCGACCGTAGTGGTCACGCGGTTCCAGCGCCTAGAACCGCTCGGCCACAAAGGCCGGCCGTAGCTCTGAGCTGGGTGCCGTCCACGAAGATGCCGTCTACACCGCACTAAGCTCGCACAACATCTACACCGCACTAAGCTCGCATAACATCACAATACAGGGAAGAGGCGATATGTTTCGCAGTTTTGACATAGTCGATTGCCGGCCGATTGTACGTATTGCTATAGCAAACACCTCTTTTTAGGGCTAGTCATTCACAGTACCTGGTCTTCATCGATCAGACCGCTGTGTTCTTACTATGCAGTGGGAGACGGAACAACTACTTCGTGCCTGACACGAATGGCGGTACGGAACTGGCTGCGTTCATAGTGAGCTGATGCTCCCGGTCGCTGTCAGTCGCCGTTTACAGACAACAACAAAAATGCAATCATGACAATTCTACTGGGGTGTAACACCCAAACCTCTGATAATATTTCCAGCATTCAGCCCGGTTTCCGCATCCATCGAGAGATCGATCAGTGAGTTACATCAACAGTTTCACACAGCTAACCAATTCTTTCGCGCCCCTCAGAATTACTGCACGCGTATGAAGGACTATTGACAATACAATGGAAAACTTTTCGGATGTATGGCGAGCAGGAGCTTTTATGTACTTCTTATTGACAAGGAACCTTTAAGTAGTAGGTAAAATATTTATTCTTGAAAGGATGTTTGGGAACGTGCCCATCAGAAAGCTGTCACAGGATGTGACACACAAAAATCAGATATTCATCAAATCTCAGTCATTACATCCGTTAATAAAAGGAATTATAAAACGAAACGCACCTTACTATTGCATTAATCAATGAGTCAATCGAGACAACTGAACGCGTTGGAACATTGACGCATTTTTAGGTGACTCCAGTTCGGCCATTCTGTCACAGGGACTTTACAAGAATTACAGGTGTATTGCACCATAGCTAACGATATCACCGTGAAGTGGAGCACACCGGGAAAACACGAAGCCCAGGCATTGCTATAGTGGTCATCTCAATTAGGACACAAACTGCGTGTGGCGATTCTTGCAAAACTTACCTGTTTTTATTCGGTCGCCTTTTTGAGCAATACTGACTGACATTCGTGGCCTAAGTGGTGCAGAGTCACGAGTTTCAATAATATATGAGGCAAAAAAAGTAACAGAGTTACAGTTTACGTAAAAATAATAAATAACTAATGAACATGTGGAAAATATAGGAACTTTATTCAAAATTTGTATCATGAATCACACAGGATGGTTAAACTGAAAGAACGTAAAAAAGCCTGTGAAGAAGGGCGGATAGTTCAGTCTACTAGGAAGCAAGTCGAGAGGATGAGGACGCAGCAGCACACAGTAGTGGTGATAGGCGATTGGAACGGACAATGTCTATTTATGCAGCGATGTATGATGCGAACTTTACACGTTAAAGCACAAAACGGAGGCGCAGTTCACTGTTATACTCTACGTTACTGAAGATTTATGGGAAGAGACTTACAGTGTTTCAGTGGCTGTACGGAACTGCTATCATTGGGGTAAACTCGCCGCAATGTAACCGCCACTCCTTCACGAAGGATAACTGAAGACGGAAGGAAATGCGAACGGAAACATGCAACTAAATGACGAAAACTCAACTTAGTTCTCTAATGCTGGCTACTTCAAAACAGCCAGTCAGGAGGTGGACGTGCTAGGAAACCATAGGTGACCGAACTCGTAGCGTTCCGATCGCAATGACTAATGTTATTGGCGACCCTAAAAAAGTCGGTACTTTCGTAAGTGAAGAAAAAATTTTGTATGCTGCCCGGTGCCTAGTTAACAGTACTTTTGACTTTATAAATCAAGCAGTTATGTCACACGAGATCTTAATTACAGTGACGTGTAAAGAAGACAGTCTCAGCTAATCCCACTACGAAAGACTGGGGTTTTGACTCACTTCACTACAAGCGAATTTTTTCAAGTAAAATGTTACAATGTTGCCTTGAAAGAACGTTAAGTGACGCTATTGATCCACTTAAAAGGAAACCACTTGGCCACTCTCATCAGAACTTTGCGTAGCGCTGAGGCTGACTGTCAGCGTTGTTGTTCGACGCATTTGTTTCGTTAACCTAAGCAAATAGGAGCATATTCTGTTGAATTCTTCCAAATTATTCGTTTAGTGTCACGATGAATCTCTGGTAAACGCCTTGATACAGTATCGCAAAAAGAAGTAATCCCTTGCCAGACTATCTGGCGTGGCGTGAAATCTGTTTTTACGAATAAATCCAAACCCTCAGTATGGGCACTACAAGAATTCTGGGAAACTATTAACGTACTGTTGAGATTGTACTAATAATTGGAACAATCACTCCAAAGTTTCAGTTGAATGGTCCTATATATACAGAGTACGTGCGATAGGTAACTAGAGACAGTTACAAACGGAGTCCAAAACAAAATCCGATTCAACGGTCAAAAAGTTACCGTTACACGCAGAATTCCACACCGTGCAGGGCGTAACAACTATTGAGATTTCCACTTAACTGCTAAAGCAAACGAAGGAAAATTAAGAGTTTAATGTCCCGTCGACGAAGAGGTCATTAGCTACAGAGCACAAGGCGTCCTCCAGAATGCGAGTCCACTGCGCCAGCTAACCCCGTTTTACGGCTGAAGGCTTCCACTGCAGCTGCTTACAGAGGCCAGAGACAGGGAGATTCGTGGAGTAGCGACAGGATTCCAACGATTTCCGGAGCGGTGCAGACAATGTTATCATTGGTAAGTGGAGTAGTGGAAGGGAGGCTTTTACGCGCTAGTGAGAGAGGGATCATGTTGTGAACCCGGGTGGGGGTATATGGCTCCACAGGGTACCTGACGACTGTATTTACCGGAGTGTATAGTCGTGAGAGTGAAATTCCGGGAGGAGATGAGATGGTCTACGGCTGTCTCTCCTGCTCCAGGTTCAGACCAACAGTGTTCGTAGCTGGCAAAATGAAAGCTGGTATTAATGAAAAATTTTAGACAATTACATGCTTTCCACGCAGTGATAAGAGTCTGGAGCCAGATCTTTCCTGTATTAGCAGTGTAATTCACGTGCTAACCAGACAAAAACAGATGCACTAGGGAGAAAATCAGGCTTAAAGCACAGACCTATCACCCTTAGCCTGCTTAGAGCTAGCATGGACAACCTTCGGTGACCCGCGGGCTGATTAAAATACATACTTAAGATCGGGAGCCATCTCGTCACGTGACGCAACAGCAGCGCTCTCAGCGCATGAAATCAAAACTACGCGCCCATGATGTTAATGTTTACGGGTACCGCACCGACGTGAATGGGACCCTTTACCGACACGCTATGCCACCAAATTATGCCTCAAAACACGCGATTTTGGGAGTAAATTCATTTATGTCCGCACCATCTTCAGATATTTACTTTTATTTACGTGTCCTGGACTGTGTTTCTTTACTTATGACGTATTACAGTACCTGTCTTAAAAACTTCCGTTGCAATTTCTGCAGAGCCTCGCGCTCCCTCTCTCTCCCACGAGTTTCTTCCGCGGACCGATTTGAAACGAATAGCGGGCCACGTCCGGCCCACGGGCCGCCGGCTGTCCACCCGCGGCGTACAGCTTCAATAGGATGAAGCAGAACGTCCGTTGCGTGCAAGATTGATTCTCCAATTTCCCCACCAACTAATCACAAAAATTCAGGAAATATGGAAACAGATTTCGCCTTCATAGAGTCAGAAATTAGTGGAAAGCCCTGCACAAAGATTAAGCGGTGAAACAGTAGTCGGGGGAAAACAGCTGTTGGACGGCGGGTGTGCCTCAAAGGAACAGTGATGGTGCAGTATTACCGCTCCGTCGGTCTGCGCTGGAGATTAATTAGTAGTATATGGTTCACTGGATACTTCGACCTACCGTGCCTGTATGGCTAGTTGAAAACTAATGAAAGGTCGCCAGACTAGTGTTACTCAACGATTTCTCCGAAAGAGTAATCATTCACATCATTCGTAATAATACACACAGAAACGCGCCGGATCAAAGTGCATCTTCCGATCCTGCTTGCAGCGTGCACAGCAATACTGTTACCATCGATCGATTATGGAGTTGAAAGACGGGTTCGGGGATAGCAATACACGATCGATTATTTGGGATGGTGATGGGAAAAAGGACACACGAAAACATGGTAATAACTGCGTTTATTCTGAATGAATATGAATGCACAAGGTGTGATAATAAAAACGCATAGAATTCTGTTGAGCTTGGCGGAAATCAAAGTAACAATTGCTCAACGGTTTTGCTACACACAGTTTGTTTGCGTAATCGAACGCGACTTGCTGCGGCGACAGTGACCTCTGCTGTGACCTCTGCTGGGTGAGGGCTCGAGCATCGGAAGTAGAGGTGTTTATCTCTTTTGGAAACGCTGTTTGACACTTCTGCTCCCAAACACCGCCCGTCTAGAAGCGACCTCCTGTTCGACTGCGAAAACCTTTGGCCTCCTTTTCTGCAACTGGCTTAAGAGTATCGACTGCAACGGCTCCTCCCACGTTGTCACAGCAATTGGTCTTGAAGGCACGCCTGTCCGTCAGGAACGATAGAAGAATGTGTGTCTACCTTCTGCTCAAGTCGCTTTTCACGAGGCCTGTGGCTGACTTCTTTATTTCCTCTGCTGAGTTTGCATATAACGGTCTCGGTCTAACTTCCCGTCTGAAGAAGTAGTCATTGTCCACATTTATCCCGAAGCACAACCAAGGAGCATGTGTCTCCAAATGTGCGTCATGTTGCTGTTCCTCTGTATCAACCTCATACACTTTATTCGCTGTCGGGAAGTGATATCTGTAAATACGTAATTTTGCACCTTTAGCACATGTCCATCTGCATGGTAACGAATCAAGCTGTTCGCGTAACTACAATGGTTCTCAAGAGAACGCTGACCGAAATGTATCACTAGGCGAAAATCTCTTTCGATATTTTAAATCCTTCATGAGCATTTCGGGACGTCCATACTAAGTGCACCCTAAAAGGGATGAGGCAGAACGTCGATTTAGTTTAAAGGCATCATACTTTATTCACCGTGGAGGTAAAATACGACTTACACAAGTTGAAAGTCAAGACGTAAAGGTATTAATAACGTTAGCTGTTACTGGGCAATGAGTTGAATCAACGGGGAAAGTTGAAAATTTGTGCCGGGCCGGGATTCGACCTCAGGTCTTTTGCTTACTAGGCAGATGCGCTGACCACTAAGCAATCCGGACACAGTGGTTATCGCAACTGCGCGGACTACCCTAGCAAACTTCCAGTTAGTTCCAAATTCTCAACTTATCCAAGCACCACTAATGTAGCGCCCTTGCTCATTGTCCATATTACTCGCGACATTTCGCAGATTCCCGTAAGAGTTCGAGCCTGGTGTGCATCAGCACTGAAGTGGTCAATAGGTCGTCCCCACCTTAATTATACACAGGGTGAACATCAATAAAACCGACAAACGGCTGACTGATGACCATAGACGTTAAGTCCCATAGTGCTCAGAGCCATTTGATTTGACAAACGGCTGGGACGGAACGCCGGCCTTTGTGGCCGAGCGGTTCTAGGAGCTTCCGTCCGGAACCGCGCTGCTGCTACGGTCGCAGGTTCTAATCCTGCCTCGGGCATGGATGTGTGTGATGTCCTTACGTTACATAGGTTTACGTAGTTCTAAGTTCTAGGGGACTGATGACCTCAGATGTTAAGTCCCATAGTGCTCAGAGCCATTTGAACCATTTTGCTGGGACAGATTCCTGACTGGAAAGGGAAGGAAAAAGGTGCTATGAGCAAGTGCTGAAAATGCATCGTTGCCGTAGCAGGTGACGCTGACGAACGAAAGTTCCTCTGCCCAAGTGCCGAGTGGTCCTTGTATGTTGTAGGCGGTATTCACGAAGGAAACGCGCCGAGATGCTAGTTGTGTACGGGCAAGCAGATGGAAAGAGTCGAGAGGCAGAACCCGGTCCTCCGAATCTGGTGTACGCCGACAGTCCGCCGCCTCCCTGTACGTTCGTCTGTCTGATAGGACCCATGATCACACAAACGCCCAAAAATGGCTTGAGATGTTGTGTGATGTGGTTGGTGTCTGTGGGGGGTTCTTATTTTGGTATAGCCGTGCTGCCTCATCACATTTACAATACCGAGCGAGGTAGCCCAGTGGTTAGCACACTGGACTCACATTCGGGAGGATGACGGTTCAAACCTGCGTCCTGGCATCCTGATTCAGCCTTCCATAATTCGATGGGACCGATAACTCGCTGTTTCTCCGTAGAAACTCCTAAGATTCCTTGTACATGCGGTAAAAATGCATTTCTTCGATGTAGTGGATGCCGTTTTAATTTATGTTCACCATTCTTTATGAAAAATATTGTCCTGCAACTTGTAATATCGAAAGCACATCCGACGATTAACCCTAAATTACTCTCATTTTCTGGCGTATTGCGCAAATGGTTCAAATGGTTCTGAGCACTATGGGACTTAACGTCTGCGGTCATCAGTCCCTAGAACTTAGAACTACTTAAACCTGACTAACCTAAGGACATCACACACATCCATGCTCGAAGCAGGATTCGAACCTGCGACCGTAGCGGTCGCGCGGTTCCAGACTGAAGTGCCTAGAACCGCTCGGCCACACGGGCCGGCCTGGCGTATTGCAACTCACTGAATTATCGAATAATGTTATTTACACCTTTATTTATCGATGTTGGAGTCGGGCTTTCCAAACCTGTCCCTCGTCTTTGAAACCTCTGCTGCAGACCGAAGCGTCCAGGTGCAAAGCAGTACTCGGTACCTTACACGATTGCAGGTATGAGGAATTTCAGCAATCACGACGGGCATACATTTCCCGGAAAACTCTATGCGTTTGGTTGTTTGTTGTCGACCATTATTAATATAATATTTGTTCTGATAGTAAAAATTAGTAAACAATCAAATAACATTGGAAATTCAATAAAAGTTAATGAAAATACAAGTGTCTTTTCATCATATTACCTTTCAAGTGTAATATTACGAAATAATATGACTACTGCTGAAAAAAACATAAATTAAAGAAAACATGAGCGGGACTCGATTAACTGACCCACTAATTACGGAGATTGAAGGGTAACCACATGATTGCCGCTAGTTCTTGCTCAGGATTGCATAGCACCGGTACATCACTGACGCGCATAAATTCTCTTGCGATGTTCTCGAAAATGCCTACATAGTACGCCTTACTACTTGCGCATTATCTTGTCCTAATGGACAACTAAAGTGTACAAAGATTAAAGTAAATCCGTGTCCCAAATGTCATGGCCTCCCCTTGTTAGTTGGTGTATATTTTACTCACATGTAACTTCAGTTGAAGACGGTTAACTGAATGACCGGTCGGTATTTCCCTTGTGTTTTCATTTGTTTACTGTCAACACCAGCAAGTGGACGAGATACGTTTTTCCGGATACCTGCACTGTGTGCTAGTACAGAAGAGTCGAAGTCAATATTATGTTAGGAAAACAACGACACGTTCGCGTGAATGTTACACGGTGACACGTTCTTCAAAATGTCTTGCGGAGAGAAAGTGGATTACGGAATAAAAAAAGATGTACTGTTTTTCACGCCTAGGTAAAGAACAAAGTTACAGGAAAGGCCATCTTACCTGCTCACGACTAGCCTCCGTGGCTGAGGTCGCTAATGGAAGCCTGTGCGGCGGCACTCGACTCTCAGGTAAGTCGGTTCTTCAAATCCTTGTGGTAGATGAACTTTTCACTGCCAGTATTTCGCCCACGAGGGCAGGAGGGATGGTGGCGCAAAGTTCCTTATCATCAATCTTTGTGCCACTATCGCAGACTAAACTCCATATCTCTTCGCAGAGTCTCATCATTTGAGGGTTTATGGCACTGTTGTTGATGATCTGTCCGTCGTACGGGGGGTGCTATTCAAGAAGACTAGCCTATATGCCAGCACTGGTTTTCACCCTCTCTCTTCTCTCATCATTAACATCATACAACACAAAGACACTACAATCTACACTCCTGGAAATGGAAAAAAGAACACATTGACACCGGTGTGTCAGACCCACCATACTTGCTCCGGACACTGCGAGAGGGCTGTACAAGCAATGATCACACGCACGGCACAGCGGACACACTAGGAACCGCGGTGTTGGCCGTCGAATGGCGCTAGCTGCGCAGCATTTGTGCACCGCCGCCGTCAGTGTCAGCCAGTTTGTCGTGGCATACGGAGCTCTATCGCAGTCTTTAACACTGGTAGCATGCCGCGACAGCGTGGACGTGAACCGTATGTGCAGTTGACGGACTTTGAGCGAGGGCGTATAGTGGGCATGCAGGAGGCCGGGTGGACGTACCGCCGAATTGCTCAACACGTGGGGCGTGAGGTCTCCACAGTACATCGATGTTGTCGCCAGTGGTCGGCGGAAGGTGCACGTGCCCGTCGACCTGGGACCGGACCGCGGCGACGCACGGATGCACGCCAAGACCGTAGGATCCTACGCAGTGCCGTAGGGGACCGCACCGCCACTTCCCAGCATATTAGGGACACTGTTGCTCCTGGGGTATCGGCGAGGACCATTCGCAACTGTCTCCATGAAGCTGGGCTACGGTCCCGCACACCGTTAGGCCGTCTACCGCTCACGCCCCAACATCGTGCAGCCCGCCTCCAGTGGTGTCGCGACAGGCGTGAATGGAGGGACGAATGGAGACGTGTCGTCTTCAGCGATGAGAGTCGCTTCTGCCTTGGTGCCAATGATGGTCGTATGCGTGTTTGGCGCCGTGCAGGTGAGCGCCACAATCAGGACTGCATACGACCGAGGCACACAGGGCCAACACCCGGCATCATGGTGTGGGGAGCGATCTCCTACACTGGCCGTACACCACTGGTGATCGTCGAGGGGACACTGAATAGTGCACGGTACATCCAAACCGTCATCGAACCCATCGTTCTACCATTCCTAGACCGGCAAGGGAACTTGCTGTTCCAACAGGACAGTGCACGTCCGCATGTATCCCGTGCCACCCAACGTGCTCTAGAAGGTGTAAGTCAACTACCCTGGCCAGCAAGATCTCCGGATCTGTCCCCCATTGAGCATGTTTGGGACTGGATGAAGCGTCGTCTCACGCGGTCTGCACGTCCAGCACGAACGCTGGTCCAACTGAGGCGCCAGGTGGAAATGGCATGGCAAGCCGTTCCACAGGACTACATCCAGCATCTCTACGATCGTCTCCATGGGAGAATAGCAGCCTGCATTGCTGCGAAAGGTGGATATACACTGTACTAGTGCCGACATTGTGCATGCTCTGTTGCCTGTGTCTATGTGCCTGTGGTCCTGTCAGTGTGATCATGTGATGTATCTGACCCCAGGAATGTGTCAATAAAGTTTCCCCTTCCTGGGACAATGAATTCACGGTGTTCTTATTTCAATTTCCAGGAGTGTACATGCATCCATTACACTCAGCTACACTCTACAAATACACACACCACACAACTCTCACGTATACGCGACGAATGTGTGCGGAGGAAGAACACCCTGCCAAACACGCGGCTCAACCCACCCTGTGGGATACCTCAGCCAACAATGCTATACGTCCGCAGCTCGTGGTCGTGCGGTAGCGTACTCGCTTCCCGCGCCCGGGTTCCCGGGTTCGATTCCTGTGGTGTCACCGCCAGACACCACACTTGCTAGGTGGTAGCCTTTTAAATCGGCCGCGGTCCGTTAGTATACGTCGGACCCGCGTGTCGCCACTGTCAGTAATTGCAGACCGAGCGCCGCCACACGGCAGGTCTAGAGAGACGTCCTAGCACTTGCCCCAGTTGTACAGCCGACGTTGTTAGGAAAGGTTCATTGAGAATTACGCTCTCATTTGCCGAGACGATAGTTAGCATAGCCTTCAGCTAAGTCAATTGCTACGACCTAGCAAGGCGCCATTTATCCTTTGCTATGTATCTAATGAAGCATGTACAGTAACAAGACCAATGTTCACCAATTGTGGATTAAAGTTAAGTATTCCAGCAGCTACGTACTTTTCTTTATAGCATTCATTACGTATCCTGTTTCAGACCTCACGCCAGCCTGCGTGAGCATAACGCGTGCCTTTCGGCTACTTCCGAGTGGCGTGGCTGTCTTGCTACGCCACTACAATTCCCGGTGGGGTCAGGGATTTTCTCTGCCTCATGATGACTGGGTGTTGTGTACTGTCCTTAGGTTAGTTAGGTTCAAAAATGGTTCAAGTGGCTCTAAGCACTATGGGACTTAACATCTGAGGTCATCAGTCTCCTAGACTTAGAGCTACTTAAACCTAACTAACCTAAGGACATCACACACATCCATGCCCGAGGCAGGATTCGAACATGCGACCGTAGGAGCAGCGTGGTTCCAGACTGAAGCGCCTAGAACCGCTCGGCCACAGCGGCCGGCTTAGTTAGGTTTAAATAGTTCTAAGTGACTGATGACCGTAGATGTTAAGTCCCATAGTGCTCAGAGCCATTTGAACCAATGCTATACGACAGCAACATAGTGTTTTGTCCCCCTGGTAGCTACACAACATTTGCTCGATACATATTACAGCAGTCGATTATAATTAAAGTACAGCTGGTCACGCAGGCCCAGATACGGCAATAACTATTGTATGGCATCGAAACTCGGCAGATATGCTAACGCATTAATGCGCAACTGATTTACACTGGAAAAAATTAGTTCCAATTTTGTCCACTAGGTGCAAATTTGGGCTGTACAGCATCTCGTCGACGTTACCGGTGCTCATACTGAACAAACTGTGTAAGTTGCAATTAATAATAAAATCAAGATTATGCCTTTCGCACTTCTTTGACATTTCCCGCCCGCGTCCCGTGTTGAGACTATTACATAATATGGAAACATTACTATACGTGTCTCTTGCCTTCAGAGAGCCAAATTTGCATCTGCTGACCTAAATGGAAATTAATTTTGTTTCTGCCCTAAATCGTTTAACGCGTTGGAATGTCTACCCAGTTTTGCTGCCATACCAGGCCACGGAGGATCTCTGTGAGTAGCTGCACCTTAATTATAACCACCCGGTGTTTTGATTATGGATAAAGTCATTTGGGATGGTATAGATAAATGGGACATCCTGTATACGGAAAAACAAAATTAAAGAGTACTCACACGATATACTGTGCTGGCCGTTTCGTACACGCGAAAACAGTATTCAAAAGTTGTTCGTTCACTGAGAGTGTCGGTACGCTGGAATTAGCGAAGTTGGCTCCAGTGCGTCTCCGTCAGTAGCAGTTAAGGAGGTTACGGCAGAGAGCAGCGGAGACATTAACATCACAAGGGAGAGCACACACTGGGTCGCGCACACACAGCCAGAGAAGGGTGGGAGACAGGCTGCCGTTGTCTCTGGAAGGTGCTCGCTCAGCGCAGAGCTGGGCTGAATATTTGAAAAGGCCACTGCGCAGAGACGGCTCGCCAGCTCGAGGCTAGGGCACATCAAACGTCGCGCGTTTAGACGGCTCGCTGCCGGCGTGATGTTTAAAAGGGCTGCCGGTGCAACGGAGCGAGGCGAACCTGCCGATGACACGGCGGCAAGTGGCTCTGGAACGCCGGGCGTTTAGCCGTCAAGTATGATGTGGGCAAAACGGGGCACGTAATCACTTCACTCACAACTGCGTGGCACATCCAAATTAAATTTTTCTCAGCCACAAAGGCTTGCCAGTGGGGGCAGCCGGTAAATTATCGACATTTCGAAGTAGGACTGGCTTGCGTTACTCTGAAACAACGGCCCCGCAGCGAAAATATCTGTTAATTTCGTCTCCGCTCTCTTGCTGGGATTCCGATTTCCGCTTGCGCGACCGCCGTTTCAATCAAAGCGCCGGGCAACAAGAGCTGAAGTGACACAGGAAATCAAACAGCGCGAAATTTCCGCACCTTCGTGATATTTAAAGGCCTATCTGTGTACACCAACAATTAATGAATAAAATGTATGCGAAAATAAAAGACTCGGTATGACCTGAAAAGTTGAACTCAGGTGATCTGTGCTCCATCTGTCAGTGGTTATCTTACCTGACATAATGGACAGTAGCGAATGGCATGCCTATTCCGGAAACTGAATTTTTAAAAACCTCGAAGGGACTTTTTACGAAATTCTAGGTTCGCATTGAAAGGGAGAAAAATCATAGCGTGACAAAAATGAAACTGCAAGTTCTTCGTCCGGAAAAAAGTGGTACGCTTTTTAAATCTTCTTTCGATTATCTAGACTAGTTTTTCCATGCATCCCTTAAATCACTTCAGGCGTATGTGGCATTGCCTGTCCAATCCTTTTCCAGCCCAAGTTTGTCATTCGTCTCTAATAACTTCGTCGCTGAAGGGAGTTGATTCGATCTTACTTCCCTTTCTTTTTAAGGTAACAAGCAATGGATGAAACTTAAAAACACCGCTACAGTTACCAGAGTTGAACGCTATAGATTGCGTTTTGGTATTTTCCAACAACAGTTTGCTAAAACAGTCATTTTTAGCAAGGAAAACTGCAAGGTAGCAGCATTACAAGTATCTCACACGAGTAAACTGCTCGGTCAGCCAGAGCGATAATATCGAACAGTCGAGACGAAAGCCTGAATGCTGTATCGTCATTTGTATCACTGGAGCACAATGATTAAATGCGCGATTACCAGAGGCGTACTAACATTATCTAATTTGTTGCTCTTTAGTTTGTAATACCTTGACTATGTTTCGAATGCGAGAGAGGTATATCCTTTCGTACGTCCAAAAACACTGTAATTATCATGTTGCAAAGCACATACTTCTCCATTTTTCTCAAATCTGATACGAACCATGCAGTAGATCTTTGTAAAAGCGAGTTCAGCGCGCTACATGAACAGGAGGAAATAGAAGAAAAGTCCATTGGTGACTAATGTTTACTCAATGCCAAACATTTCCAAAACAAGTCATATCCGACTTCTTACTTACTTTTGATAGCCAACTGATGCATCACATTCGCGCTTCTGTTTGCTTTAGCACTAGCTCGAGGTCTCGTCGTATACAGACATGCTAAGTCATCAGAAATTTGTTTGGTGGCCTGACACCACGTGATAAATAAATGCAGAATGGTTTTAAGAGGATTTCTAGACTCATTTGATGAAATATTAAGTTATGCCCCATTTTATTCCCTAACAAACAGTGATACCCGGTGAATATGAGCCTGTTTTTTGTTTTAAGGATTATGTAGCAGGTACACAAAGCACCACAATCGAGATTAGGAATGTTAAAATGTGCCAAGGCAGACCTGGGAAAGGAGAGGAGGGGTAACATGCGCACAAACAGGTCGAGAAATTATTCTAAAACCACAGATACTCTGAACAGTTCCTTCTTCGATCTGTGGAGAAGCACAATTATATCTAAATTGAATTTGGAGGGAAGCAGAAAGGAAAGGGAATGGAACGGATTACTGATGTCAGCTGCTGCGGGACATTACACGGAATCAGCGGCGACGAGTGAAAATGTGCAACGGACCGTCATTCGAACCAGGGATCTCCTACTTACAAGGCAGCTGCGTTAACCACTGCGCCATGCGGGACACAGTGTTATCCGAATTGCGCGCACCACCTCGGCACGCCTCAGGGCCGCCGCACACTCCCACCTATCCGCAGGTCTTGCCCATTTCCTACATGCTCGCTTCTCTGAGATTCCCGCAGGAGGTCGGACATTTGCATGCGCACTGAAGAATGTCGGTCCATTGCCCATGTAGGCGAATCAGTTAGATATATGCGTGGTGTCTGTTTTTCGGACAAGTCCGAAAGAACAGCACAACGCCTTCATATTTAACAAATGTGACGTGAGATGAATAACAGCTTATTTGCCTGTCTATGAGCTCTTATATGCCTAATACCCAAAAAATGTGATAGGTAGGTGAGTTCTTGGATTCTTATACGAGTAAGCAAGTTTACGCAAAGTCCGCCCGGTTATCCGTGCGGTCTAACTCACTGGTTTCCGAGCGGGAAGGCGTGCCGGTCCCCGGCACGAATCCGCCCGGCGGATTAGTGTCGAGGTCCGGTGTGCCGGCCAGCCTGTGGATGGTTTTCAAGGCAGTTTTCCATCTGCCTCGGCGAATGCGGGCTGGTTCCCCTTATTCCGCGTCAGTTACACTATGACGGCGGTTGCTGCGCAAACACTTTCTCTACGTACGCGTACACCATAATTATTCTACCACGCAAACATTGGGGTTACACTCGTCTGGGGGCCAACCCGCACAATAATCCTGGGTTCGGTGTGGGGTGAATAGACTGCTGTAGGCTGTTGTGCGATTGTGAACCACTGGGGGCTACGACGGGGACGAAGCCTCTCCATCGTTTCTAGGTCCATACAATAAAATACAAGTTTATGCAAAATAGTAGTTATATTAATCAGGTATTTGCCAATTCAGATTTCATAACATTTCTGTAATATCCACTTTCCGTTCATCTCTTTTGCATATGTTCGATGTTCAAAATGGCTCTCAGCACTATGGGACTTAACATCTGAGGTTCAAAAAAATGGCTCTGAGCACTATGGGACTCAAATGCTGAGGTCATTAGTCCCCTAGAACTTACAACTAGTTAAACCTAACTAACCTAAGGACATCACACACATCCATGCTCGAGGTAGGATTCGAACCTGCGATCGTAGCGGTCGCGCGGTTCCAGACTGAAGCGCCTAGAACCGCTCGGCCACTCCGGCCGGCTGTTCGATGTATACTGTTATCTAACCTCATATAGGTTACACGCATTTGTGTTGTATTTCGGCACAGGTCGTACAAATATTCCATAAGCAATTCCTTCCATAGATGAAGTACATGTTTCCAATATCCTACCAAAGAAGCGAAGTGTGACATCTATCTTGAGCTTGCGTTGTCGCCCCACTTCGTACCCTCACCGATTGCTGCTCTCAGCTACTTGTATGATACGAAGGAATGAAGGTTAGAAATTGTTTTCATCGACGACAAGACTAATAAAGAAGGAGCGATATCTCAAATGGAGCAGCTATCGTGACCTTATAGACCGGGATGGCTCGTCTAGGCCGAATGCATACACGTCCAGTATCTTAACTACAGCACTACCTCGTTCTCTGTGTGTGACAGGAGTCTAGAGATGTGCGACTTATTAACCGGTAATATAATGTTTGTCTGTCTTTATGTTCGCGAGGTACAGAATATGATGTCGGCATATATTACGAACTAGTTGCCAAACTGTGATACAGTCTAGTATTTTGTCAAGATCTGTCTCAATATTAACACAATGTTTTACGCATAATATGTGAGGGCGCGTTCAATAAGTATGCAAAACTTTTTTTCTCGGCAAATTTCGGTTAAAAATGTGGAATTTGTTATGGAACATACTGAAATTTTCCCGCTTCAGCCCCCTATACTTCCATGAAGTTCCGATAGATGGCAGCGCTATTCAGAACCTTCAAAATTGCGTCTGTAACAGAAAGGCGTTCCAAGCAGAGAGCTGTCATCGAGTTTCTTTTGACGGAAAACCAGAGCATCGTAGATATTGACAGGTGCTTGCAAAATGTCTATGGAGACACAGCAGTGAAGAAAAGCACCATGAGTCTTTGGGCGAGGCGTCTGTCATCGTCGCAACAAGATCGCGCAAACTTGTCCGATCTCCCGACACGCACGGCTGTGACTCCTGCAACGCTGGAACGTGCGGACACTCTCACTCGAGTGATCGGTGAATCACAATTAACACCTTGCTGCAGAAGTGGACGTCTCTGTTGGTAATGCTGACAAACTCGCCCACAGCTGGCGTACTCAAAGGTGTGTGCACGCTGGGTTTCTCCCCCATAACAGAAGACAGAAGACGATACAGGACAACGAGTTTGGCCCAATAGAGGATGTACTCCGCTGGAAGCAGTACGTGGTCGATGGGCAGGATATTGATGCAGTAAGACGTTGGCTCTGACTTCGACCAGTAGAATGTTACCATGCGGGCATACAGCCGCCCCCGTCCCCCTCCAGTAAGGTGGCGTTAAGGTCGTCCCACTGAACGGAGGTTATGTTGAAAAATAGGATTTCTAAGGCAAAAGAGTGTGGAATAATATAGTGTATTGGAATACTTAATAAAATAAGTATGCTGAGGAGAGCGACAACAACCGTGTTCAATGATCTGCACGCATGCGCTCCGTGTTTGACGAAGATTCAAGTACCATTTTACAACGTTACTGGCCCGCAAAATCATCCAACGTTGATCTCGTAGACAAATAGAAGGGAAAAAGAACTGGGACTATTTGGAACAGCAGATGAAACGTAGCAACTAACATGGCTGCAGTTTGGTAGATTTATGGGATCTAATCATGAATGAGTGGTTTCAACTGGATATGGCGTGCCCAACTAAACTTGTAGACTCTCTTCCTTTCCGAATTGAGGCCACAGTCACGGGTAGCGGCGGTGTTGCCACAGTATTAACGTTATGCATCCTGGTGGCGACCTGCTGTTTGTCGAGTGTGCTTAACTGTCCCATTACTCTTGCCCGGGAAGCATCAAAAATAGCTTTTGGGTCTATGGTTGTCTCACCGATCAGGTAAAAGAGCTGCAACCTTCCTAGCATTAAATTCTAAACTTTGCAAAGCTGACGGCACTAAATATCGATAGCCGTATGGAATGTTTAGCGATTATACGTTACAGTTTCACAGAGGAGAGTTACGCTATACTCACTCACAATGTTGGAGCTGTTCCGTTCGAGGGTACCCGTGGCAAAGTTCCATGGCAGCGTACCGTCCAAAAAAAAATGCGCGAAACAAATGAGGATTATGTGCGCAGGTGCCTCGAGGGTTAATGAGATTTTGCGCCGTAGGCGGGCACGCGGTAGTAAAAGCATCAGGTAATAGCCACACGGGACCCGGGCCTGGGCGGTGCCGGAGTAAGTGATCCCGAGTAACGAGGGCCCCAGCACGGAGCCCTGGAGGACGCCCTCGCGACCAGCCGCTAACGAGCGGGCCCTCGAAATGAGGCCACGCCGGTCGGCCAGCCACGGCCCGCCCAGCTAAACGCCGCCTCAACACATTCCCCACTAACGGCTACCCCATTGAATTTCCCTTATGCGTTCCCAAAATGCCACGTACAAATGCGTTCATACTTATCGATTTCACAAAGCGCGGCAACTGGTTAACTATGACTACAAACTGCGCGCCAGCAACTCGACTCGTTCCCCAAAAACCGCCTCGGATGACGCTTCCGTTAACGACAGTGATGTGACATTCGAGCGGGAAAAAGGTATTTCGAATCGTGGCAGGAATCTTTCGCCGGCACTGTAAGAAAAGGTGGAGCACGCAATGACCGAACGCCACAATGCGCCCATAACTGCTTTAGCCCAATACTCTTGTAGTGCTACAAACATTAACGGTAACACTGATTTCTTTCCCTCCCAAATTACGTCAGGTAAACGTTTTTAAATAAATATTTCAGTGTGTTCACATTTGTTTTATTTAATTATATGTACACAATATTTTCTTCTCTTCTTCGTGTGGAGTTCACAGATCGTGACAAAGCAAAAGGCGTATTTCTCCGTTGAAACGGAGTTTTGCATTGCCGGTCGCCGCGATGTTTTAGCTGACGGCCAGCGACGGGGAAGATGGGATCCGCACAGTCAAATACCGAAGTCCAAAGGACTGTAATTTTCAATCTGCAGGTGAGTGTTCGCTGATTTGTTCCACAGCGGATCTCGAACCTGGGACGTTTGCCTTTTTGTGGGAAAGTGCCCTGCCGACCGCAGTACCCGAAAATCACACGCATCTCGCCAGTATCACTTCTGCCACCTTCCCAATTTGAGAGCAGTGAACTTGCGTACCTCAACGGACTGCCACTCGTGGACAAAAGGATTATGCCTTCCACCGATCCTTGAACTGGATTACTCAGTCAATCACAGAACGCCTATGGTGAAACGTAGACTTTTGAGGCGCGGCGCCTTATTTCAGTCCCGTCTGTAGCGTGTATATCGGGAGAATGGCTCATGCGTGTACAGTGACTGATGGTCTGAAGCGGGTTCAGTTGAGTACGTAGTTCTAATTTTCATCTGCTAGAGGACATTAGTGCACAGAGACATTCAAGAAGCAGGTCAAGAGAATGTTTTTGTACACTGTTTTGTTTATATCTTGAAGGCTTTTTTGTTTATTTATGTTTGTATAGTTTTCCATATGCTTTTAGTAATGTGAATGATGCGTGAAAGGGGTCTAGCCGGCCGAGGTGGCCGAGCGGTTCTAGACGCTTCAGTCTGGAACCGCGCGACCGCTACGGTCGCAGGTTCGAATCCTGCCTCGGGCATAGATGTGTGTGATGTCCTTAGGTTAGTTAGGTTTAAGTAGTTCTAAGTTCTAGGGAACTGATGACCTCAGATGTTAAATCCTATACTGCTCAGAGCCATTTGAACCATTTGAAAGTGGTCTAAAGTAAATATGTAGATCATTGTTATACTGATGAACGTTGTACAACGAGGAATTTTGAATCGTAATATGTTAAGTAATTTTATGGCAAAAGGAAAGCTAATTCGCATGCAAATGAAAATAGTTAATAACGTAAAGTACAAATAAAATATCACAATATTAAATATTTATTTCGCGAAAAAGTACAGTTAGAAAATGTGTTTCTGTTGATTGGTTAGTCACGAAAAGCGCGGACTAACGCGGGAGAATGTTCTTCTATTAGCCTTAAAGAAAACTGACCAATCAGAACGGAGTACTCTTCGCGCATCTTTTCTCTTGGGGACAGAGAATGCTTACGGCAGCCTAAGTAGTCGGAGCCCAACCTTTCAATGGTACGGTCGTGTGTAGTATCAGCTCCGAAGGAAGTTATAATTTGTGGGTTTTAGTTGTGCTACATGTTTCAAAAAGGTTTCAAAGTGAAGGCATACTTATTCCAGTGTGGTTTTTTTTTGTTTTAGAAAATACGGATTTTTAAAGTAGTTTTGTGTATAAGAAAAGTAACTCGGCGTGGCATATTGAGCAGGACGGTGACTAAAAACTTTAGTGCATTAGACACCGATAAACTTAATAGTATGGCGAGCATTTTCATTTAAGAACGATCCGTGCTCAGTAGCTGCTAGCATTCCAGGAAACACGTTACCATAAACTTGCTAATGTGAATGAAAGGGTTTGCGCATGAATGGGTTAAGATTAACACGGGCTTGGCAGTGAAAGTGTTTTTATCAAGGTTCTGAATATACCGAAGTTTTACCAGAATTTCCACCTTTTATTCAAAATTGAGACCTTTTCCCGATTCTTGCAATAGTTAGTTGCATGCAGCCTGGTGCGAGTTGCAGTACGATAGGTTTCTGCTCGGCTTTCCTACCGGCGATCTGCTGCAGCGAGTTCACAGGTAGGTGCAGGTAATGGACGAAAGGAACCGGCCGCCGTACTCTGAACCACGGCGGAACTTGTCATTTTTCACATTAACAGGTATTTTCAACGGTAAACATTAGCTACCAAGGGGGAATGTACGAGGGATATTCACCAAGTAAAGCACCACACTTTTCCGAAAGCACGTTGGTTTTATTCAGGATTCCAAAAATCGCATGGTGCCACTCGACTGGTCCACGTCGGAGCCAATATCTTGCTGCATCAATAACCTCCCTATCGTCCACGAATGGTTCCCGCAGAGAGCATCCTCCATTGGGACAAACAGATGAAAGTTGGAAGGTGCGAGATCCGGGCTGTAAGGTGGATGAGGAAGATCAGCTCAATGAAGTTTAGTGAACTGTCTCGGGTGCGACTACTTGTATGAACCCTTGCGTTGTCATGGAGAAGGACAAGTTCGCTTGCAGTTTTCTGGCGACGAACACGCTCAAATCGTTTCTTCACTTTCCTGATGGCAGTACAATACACTTCAGAGTAGATCGTGCACCATGAGGGATACATCAAACAGAATACACCGTTCAGAGTCCCAGATGACCGTTGCCTTGACTTTACTTGCTGAGGGTACGGCTTTGAACTCTTTTTCGGAGACGTAGTGTGGCGCCACTCAATGGATTGCCGTTTTGTTCCGAGTTCGAAGTAATCCACACATGATTCATCGACTATGACGATGTTCGACCAGAAACTGTCAAGATCAGCCTCAAAAAACGCGCAACCAATTCCGCACGGATGATCCTTCGTTGCTCTTTATGGTCTTCCGATAAGCGGCGAGGAACCCAACGGGTACACACCTTTCCAATACCCCGACTGGTGGACGACTGTGTCAGCATTACCAAGAGGACGTCCAATTGAGCAGCGAGGTGTTTGATAGTGATCCGTCAATCACTCAAATGAGAGTGTCCGCATGTTCCAACACTGCAAGTGTCACATTTGTGTGCGGCTGGCAGGCATGCGGGAGATTGGACACGTTTGGCGACCTTTTTGCGACGATGACAGTCCCCTCACCCAATGCCTCACTGTGCTTCTGTTTACCGTCAGGTCTCTGTAGACATTCTGCAAGAGCCTATGAATATCTGCGAAATTCAGTGACAGCTCCCTGCTTGGAATGCATCTCCGTTACATACACCATTTTTAAGGCTACGTATGGCGCCGTCACCAATCGGATCTTCATGAAACTATGGGGGTTGCAGTGGGTATATTCCACGATGTCACACAACAAATTCCGCATTTTTTTAACTGAAATTGGCAGAGAAAAAAAAAATGCGTTGCATTACTATGAGACGCCTCTCGCACAACTGCGTGTATAACGTCCTTATGCTTCCTTGTCCCGTTTTAATAACTGCAATCAAACTGACCATAAAGAAGAGAGGTTATCTGAAAACGCACCGGATCTAAAAAACATAGCTGTTTACGATCGATGAGAGAAATACAGCTAGACGTAACAGTGGTCATCATTCGGCACAAGAGATAACTGAAGTGCGCGGTACAGCTACGTATCTTTCAGGCGACATCACAGGTCGCCAACCAATGGCAGCGCATCACCCGGGAATGACCTGGCTGTTAAATTTCTCTGCATATTGGAAAAAGTTGTTGTGGGTGTTTTGTCTCGTCGATCCGCCTGTGAGTGGGTATTTTCTTTTAGGGTTTTCTCTGGCAATAGAATCCCATCATATGTAAAGAGTGGATACGTGGAACATTAGATTTGAGAATGGCAGAGCTGAACAACATAGAAAACGAACACTCATCATGAAATGTATTCTTTCTGCCGGTGTTGCTGTTGTTTTTGTTGTTGTACGCGTACAGTGTGTGAATATTAAAGTGGAAAGTGTGTGGCCACGGTTAGCTGATACTACAAAGGTTATTTTCCGCTACAAAAACACAGTGGCGCGGTGAAAAGGGCTGCAGGTTGTGATTTTCGAGAGAGGAGGCAGGGCGGGCGCCGCCACAAAGGGCTGGGGTTTAATTCGTTGTGGCAGCAGCGGCGGCGGCGGCGGCGGCGGCGGCCTTTAAGCGACCTCGCAGCTACCTGCCGTCGCGGGCCATTGTGCTGCTCGGCTAACGATTGCTGCCCGCAGCGCCGCAACGCCCACACACACCGCTCGCGGCTGCGTACCCAAAGTTCCAACTGCAATTTACGGCTTCGTCCGACGGATACAGACGTATACTGCCAGCAACTGCACTCTCTCGATTTTGTACACAAACGTGAAACAGTCTTATCACAAGTTTGTACTAGTGAGACATTCCTATACCTTGTCGCGGGAAAATTTTTCACTTCCATACATGCAGTAATATCTGTTAATATCGATAAGTGGCTTCAACGAGTTATCGTCTTCTTTAAGTATCAATAAACTGCAAATCAGCAATGTCGTTACTGCACACGGTCTTCCTTAATTAGTTTGAAGAGAATGTGTACACTCTAAGATAAAAAAAAGACGCACCACGAAGGCATTATCCAAATGGGACACAAATCTGTGTACATCCACAGACAAACAAGTGATTACAATTTCAGAAAAATTGGATGATTTATTCAAGGAGAAGAGCCTCACAAAGTGAGCAAGTCAGTAACACAATGGTTCACATCCGTCTCTTATGCAAGCAGATATTCGGCTCGGCAATGATTGACAGAGTTGTCCGATGTCCTCCTGATGGATATCGTGCCAAAATCTGTTCAAATGGTTCAAATGGCTCTAAGCACTACGGGACTTAACATCTCAGGTCATCAGTCCCCTAGACTTCAAACTACGTAAACTAACCAAAGACTTCGCATACATCCATGCCCGAGGCAGGATTCGAACCTGCGACCGTAGCAGCAGCGCGGCTCTGGACAGAAGCGCCAGGAACCGCTCGGCCACAGCGGCCGGCGTCCAAATTCTGTCCAACCGGCGCGTTAGCTCGTCAAAATCCCGAGATGGTAGGAGGGCGCTGCTCATAATGCTCCAAATGTTCTCAATTGGGGGGAGATCCGGTGACATTGGCTAAGGCTGGGTTTGCCAAGCACGAAGACGAGCAGTGAAAACTCTCGCCGTGTTTGTGCGGTCATTATCTTGCTGAAATGTAAGCCCAGGATGGCTTGCCACGAAGGGCAACAAAACGGGACGTAGAATATCGTGGACGTACCACAGTGCTGTAAGGTGCTGCGGATAACAACCAAAGGGGTTCCGCTATGAAAAGACATGGCACTCCACGAGCATCACTCTTGGCTGTCGGGCCGTATGGCGGGCGACAGTCAGGTATCCCACCGCTGTCCGAGGCATCTCCAGACACATCTTCGGCCTGGAGTCTCATTGACTGGAGTAGAATTGTCTTCAGTGATAATGAGTCATACTTACAGTTGAGCCCCGAAGACTAGCGAAGTGAATAGTGCGAGAATCCTGCATTGTTGTCCTGGGTAAGATTAGGATGATGATGATCTCGCGTGGCTCACAGGCTGGTCCAATCTGTTCAAAGTGACTTCACTTTACGGCTTGCATGTCAAGCGCCCAAAGAGAATCTGTCTTTCTGTATGGGACTTCTATGAATGTGTTGTTGTTGTCGACGATGACGATGATGATAGGAAAGAGTGAAACATATGTCGGCACATAGCGTACCAATCTCGCATATCAACAATGCGGCCGCCGAGCTTAACTTCCCCATCCCACGGACGGATCACCATCAACAGTGTCGCATCCCCGGATCCCATGAGACAACGAGGATGGTGTCCAGTGACTGCACGCCATTACCTTTCCTCCCGTTGTTGGAAAAGCATGTGATAGCGGTTGCTCTATCTGCAACTGCATTGAAGCACTATGCCTCGTCGACGTGTGTATCGTCAACGCCGCCACTTACAAACGCCTGTCTACAAACACATAATAAGCCTCGAAAATAAACTTGGCACAAATGGAACCACACAAAGTGTTATAGTGAATG
This sequence comes from Schistocerca piceifrons, assembly GCF_021461385.2. Classification (NCBI taxonomy): domain Eukaryota; kingdom Metazoa; phylum Arthropoda; class Insecta; order Orthoptera; family Acrididae; genus Schistocerca; species Schistocerca piceifrons. Next base: position 774,102,883 of record NC_060138.1, read on the forward strand.
GACCTATTTTTTTCCGTGCATGTCGCGATGTACGCTCAGCGGTTGATGACGTCATCGGTCCGAGATTAAGGCAGCAAAGTTAAAGTTCTTATACATGGAATGCCGTATGGGACTTCGAATCTGAAAAATTAGATAGTTAATAAGTTAGTTATCTGTGAGTAAAGCTGCCTCATACTAAAACAGATGGTTATTTGTAACAGTATCTCTTATTTACGTGAGAGAGAGTTGAAATATAATGAGTTTGAAAATTTGCGTTATCCCGTACGCGTGCTGTAGTCGTTCTAGCAGCACGCGCGTACGGGTTGCGTTCTGTTATTGTTCAGCATACAATCCAACCGTCCAGCTCGTTCGGTAATGACGTCGATAGGCATGGCTGCATGTTCAGAAAAACAGGCGGTACTGTACACAACAGATGACTACACAGTGCTATTATGGGGAAAGTGACAGTATTTCAGAGTACACTGTCTCATTGTGCGGAGTTCCACATAGAGTTTCGAAGTAAATTCCTCGCAGGTTTGCTACTGTTGCCTCAATGGCGCCCATTTTCCATCGTTCTTGACGTCGAAAAAATGGTAAATTCTAAACTTCCTCCTCTCAACGCCACAGAAAATTGTAGTAGCTACAGAAAATCGTCAATAGATCATGGAACAACGTAAACTGATAGCTAGGTCACATGAATTAACGCTGCCCTCACATGGATGGTCGCTATGAGATAATCAAGTCTTCCTGGACAACCCCTCCTCCAGACATTAACTGCGGGATGTTCACAGCAGTATTATCTTACGTAGTCATTCACCTGGGCCTAACAGTGGCTTTTCGTTGTAGCAGAAGAACCCTAAAAAAGGTGGATACTACAGCTGCGATACTGCTCCCCACTTTTACCCCTTACTGGTCGTTTTCTCACTTGACGTAACAGCAAACCACCTTTTTCTTATACAGAAGGCAGAATAATGCCACAGTGCTTTTAAGCGGCTGAAAATAAAATCCATGTGATGTCCTGATCTGCAAATTCATTTGATTCCAACATGAACGGTTACGTATTTTGTAATACGCGAGAGTTTTGCCACATGTGCATGACATCTGGATACTACGCTTTCGCCTCCAATCTTAGGAGTTGTAGAACTGACGACATGAGGAAATGGAAATGCTTCGTTAACATCAGAGGAATCTTCTCGTTTTTATGTGGTTGATCTTGTAGTAAAGTTTAGAGGGGGGGGGGGGGAGGGAGACCTCTAGGTGCCTGGATATGGAGTCACAGACGGGAAAAGCTATTTCAGTGAATCAGACAGCCATAAATAGAGGGGTTTTGCTGTACTGTAAGGCTGTGGGAGCCTTCTGGTAAGCCACTGTTGATGCAGATCTGAGAACTCTGACCGACTGCGTGTTACTGGGCTGCAGTTAAGGTGATATCTCCACAGCAACGATGCTTATCAAAGACATCTGACAAAGTGGTACTCGACTGAATATGTAGATTGGCGATATAGGGGAAACTAAATGTAACTCAAGATAACACGGGACTCCTGTCCGAGGCTTTCTTGGTACATGTGTATTTTACAGTAGATAGGTAGGCATTACGCAACAGCTACGAAAGCTGCTGAAAAATAATTCGACTGGGGATATGAATGATCTGAGCTGGTGAATCAGATATAAAGAAATAGCAGAGACACGCCCGGGTTCCCGGGTTCGATTCCCGGCGGGGTCAGGGATTTTCTCTGCCTCGTGATGGCTGGGTGTTGTGTGATGTCCTTAGGTTAGTTAGGTTTAAGTAGTTCTAAGTTATAGGGGACTGATGACCATAGATGTTAAGTCCCATAGTGCTCAGAGCCAAATAGCAGAGATATAAGGAAATAGCAGATTTTCCAGAACACTAAGAAACTCTCTTTGTGTAGCACACATTGATGCGAGACTTCGTGGGGTACACTTAGCTGCCAGTTCTGATGTAAGTCACGTGAAATACTGCTTGGCAAAATCAAGTGCAATGACTGTCAGTGGGAGTCTCAAGGGACATTACCAGTCAAATCACAACCACTGTCAGGGAACCAGCATACAGAGTTACCCAATTCTTCGGTGATATAATTGTGTTTACCTGTTTCTTTTGCTTTGCTCACATTTTCTAGTTTATCTTAAAAATAAAAAAAGACAACTGTAGTTATATTGCAGTTTAAGCATCTCGCCTTGAATAAATTGTTATTGACGTGTGTTGTCCATGGCTATTCCTTTTCTAATTTTCATACAAATACATCAAAACTCACAGAAATGACACACAGGTGTTGCAACATATTTCGGTAAACAGAATAAAGAAATACATTGTGTTTCGGAGAATGTGAAGTTCAAAAATCCAACTTTCATTCGCAAACATGAGATAAAACGTCAGCAGGGTTTCCAACCCCAGGAAGATGATTATAGTCCGATTAAAATAACCTTTTGATTGATGTTTCAACGAGTGGAGTGGTAGGAGCCAGCCACCACGTACTCTTCATCGAGCACCAGGTGTTCCCACGTGTAGGTACATTCTGAGCGTTGTCTCCCGTGGCTGCCTGCACGGCGTCAACACCGTCCTCCATCACTGCAATATGTCAGTCACAAACGTATTTTAATCGGAATATATAAACACCTTCCCCGCAGCTTCCGTCGCTTACGCGTTCGACGATTGTATTACATAAATCTCTTCCTCCCTTCTCTCAGTGTTGACCTCTTTCTCCCACCATATCTCTGCCCATCTCACCCTCCGACCTCTATCTGTCCATGTCACCATCCCATTCTCTCTATTTCTCAATCTCCTTCTCCCCACTCTCTCTGTCCATCCCCTCCGCCCTTTCCCTCCCTCTCCCACTATACATATCCTCCTCCATCTCTGATGCTGAACATACATAAATAGATCCTTGATTTGTAAAAAAAGAGATTCTGGTATTGTAACCTTCCAGGGGCTGTTTTTGAAATTTAGACTTCTTAAAACTTTATTTTGAAGCTTTACTGAGCATTTTCAAAGAACGTATACAAGATTATATATATATGTTTCATTTTTGATTGTATGCATTCTTGTATAATTACCTCATGTCACAGGCTTTTTGTCAACTAACGTTGTTAGCAGTTATGAGCATATTTCACCAATGTCTTTCTGTTGGCCACAACTATGCTGCAGTTAGATCTGTGCATTTGACTAGTTATACCACAGGTTTCAAGTCACTCCACCTGAACCGATGGTAAACATTACGGTTTTTTCCTGGTTTTCGAAGTACTGTTCGTTCGTTCATTTAGGGGGGGGGGGAGGAGGAGGGAGAGGGCCACACAGCGAGGTCATCGGTCCCATTGGGTTAGGGAAGGAAGTCGGCCGTGCCCTTTCAGAGGAACCATCCTGGCATTTGCCTGAAGTTGGTTCCATATTTCTAAATTGCCAGAAGGCTTCTGACACCGTTCTATACAAGCAGCTTCTAATTAAATTGCGCAGCTATTCAGTATAATATCAGTTGTGCCATTAGATTCGTGATTTCCTGTCAGAAATAATAAAGTTGGCAGTAGCTGACGGGAAGTCACCGAATGAAACAAACATACCTGGCGTTCACTAAGAAAGTGTTATAGGTCCTCTGCTGTTTCTCATTTAACGAAACGGTTTGGGAGGCAATGTGAACAGCTATCTTACACTGTTTGCATATGGTGCTATCGTTTACCTTCTAGGAAAGTCATCAGAAGATCAATGCGAATTACAAAATGATAAAATACTTGTCCGATGCGAAAAGTGGCAGTTGACCCTGAACAACAAAAAGTATCAAGAAGAATTCGCTAAATTTTGGTAACACGATAAATGATTGAAATTTAAAGGTTATCGATTGCACTAGATACCTAGAGATTACAATTAAGAACAAATTAATCTAGAACAATCACACAGATAATGTTGTGGGGGAGGCGAATAGATAACTGCCTTTTATCAGCACAATACTTTGAAGATGCAACAGGTCTATTAAGGAGACTGCCTACACAACGGTTGTCCGTCCTCTGCTAGAGTACTGCTGCGCGGCATGGGTTCCTTACAGGATAGGATTGACGGAAGACATTGAAAAAGTTCAAAGAAGGGCAGTAAACCAGTTAAGAAAATTTCAATAGCCAAATTTTTCCTCCGAATGCGAAAAAATACATGGGGAGAAATGACCATCGAATACGAGCAATAAGAGCTCGCACGGAAAGATTTTGTTGTTCATTTTTCCCGCGTAATGTTCGATATCGGAATGGTCGAGAAATATCCTTAAAGTGTTTCTGTGAACTCTCTGGGAAGCACTTGAACGTGAACTGTAGAGTACATTAGGTGGCCGCCTTGTTTCAACAGCGCACATGCAGGATCAACGTTCTCGCCTACCAAAATTAGTGAGTGCCTTTGGAGGAAAGTCCTAATGTAAAGGATGAAGCGAATTTGGGCAAGTGGTACAGAGGTATTACGTACAACAGTGTAGGCACGTTCCGTGGCGTTCGGAATGCCATGTGCACGCAGCTTTTCTCCACATGTGGACACGCAGTGGCTGCCCCCTCGCCGACGAGGCCGCAGCGAGAAGCACTTACCGGAGGTTGGCTGCCGTGAGAGCGGCTCAGATCGATGGCCGGCCGCGCTGCTCGGCGCTGTAGCGGGGCGGGGGTGGCGCCTTGTAGGGCCGGCGCTGCGTCCCGAACGCCCTCATCTCGCCCATCCCGGCGCTACCAGTCCGGCGCTCGTCGCCCCTAACGCGGTGGAGTTACAGGCGCGACGGTGAGATTCTGTTACGCTTGGCAGGTGTTATGCCGTTGTTCTTGTGTTGTTGTTTGTTGGCGCATTAGGGTGCAAAACAGCTCAGGTCATAATCGGCCAAATCATGACTTACAACGAGAGGTCCCCAGCAGTGAGATCGATCTTTATAAACCATTTATACGGTGGTATAGATTACATTCCCAGTTATCACACTCTGCAACCATTCACCCTGGTGGGTCCCCGTTTGCGAGTAATCAACGAAAAAAAATTCTGACTTTCGCCTGATTCTCTACAGCTTTAAACAATGAATGTTATAAATACCGGTTGTGTAGCGTAATGGTTAAGGTACAGTGTTCGCATGCAAAAGGTGATGGGTTCGAATCTATCAGGCGCTTTGCATTTTTTTTAATGTTTTTCGAAATGATTTTCGCCATTGTTTTCGTCATCCGTAACCAGCATTAACGGTTCAAATGGCTCTAAGCACTATGGGACTTAGAAATGCTTAAACCTAACTAAGCTGAGGACATCACACACATCCATGGCCGAGGCAGGATTCGAACCTGAGACAGTAGCAACAGTGCGGTTCCGGACTGAAGCGCCTAGAAACGCTCGGCCACAGCGGCCGGCCCAGCATTAACGGTTCCTGTATTGACCGACCAAGTGCAACACGTGTGGAACTCCACTACAAAAACTAACAACAGGAACCTGTACTTACGTTTGCGTGCCAGCCCGGCTAACCGAGCGGTCTAACGCTCTGCTTCCCGAACGAGAAGGCGTGCCGGTCCCCGGCACGAATCCGCTCGGCGGGTTGGTGGCGAGGTCCGGTGTGCCGGCCAGCCTGTGGATAGTCTTAGGCGGTTTTCCATGTGCCTCGGCGAATGCGGGCTGGTTCCCCTTATTCTGCCTTAGATACACTATGTTGGCGATTGCTGCGCAAACACTGTCTCCACGTACGCGCACACCATAGTTATTTAAAACGCAAACATTGGGGTTACAGTCGTCTGGAATGAGACGTTCCTGGGAGGGTCCACTGGGGGCCGACCCGCACAATAACTCTGGGATCGGTGTGGGGCGGCGGTGAGGTGTGACCTGTTGTGGGATTGTGAACCACTGAGGCCTACGGCGGGACGAAGCCTCTCCGTCGTTTCTAGGTCCCTGGTTCCATACGAAATAAACACAATAAACAATACGTTTGCGTGCTTGCATTCAACATTCTGGCGGTTACATCGGTTATTCATGTACCAGCATTTCACACTTGTAGTGGCTTTTCTCGCACTTGTATTAACCTGTGAGTTTCGAACGTTAATCACTTTAATATGTCGCTTAGACAAACGTATTCCTGACATTTCATTACTCTAAATTAATTATTTCTTCGTGTTAGAATTTTTTCCACTAGTGTAATTAAATAAAATTTGGCAGTTTCTGGAAAAGGGGCCGCAGTGGATACACCGGTTCCCGTGAGACCACCGAAGTTAAGCGCTGTCGGGCGTGGTCGGCACTTGGATGGGTGACCATCCAGGCCGCCATGCGCTGTTGCCATTTTTCGGCGTGCACTCAGCCTCGTGACCCCAACTGAGGAGCTACTCGACCGAATAGTAGGGCTTCGGTCAAGAATACCATCATAACGACCGGCAGCGCGGTGTGCTGACCCCACGCCCCTCCTATCCGCATCCTCCACTGAGGATGACACGGCGGTCGGACGGTCGCGGTATGCTACTCGTGGCCTGAAGACAGAGTTCCTGGAAAAGTGGGCCCCTACTAGACAGAATAAACGCTACAGAAATGAAGAAGAAATATCTCGAGGAGTCAGCATCATCGAAGACAGCTTCAAGTAGATGCTGATGGGAGGAATACTTTATGAAATCTATATTACGTACGGGACTTACAGTTAAACGTCTCATCGACAACGAGGTAGCCGGCCGGGGTGGCCGAGCGGTTCTAGGCGCTACAGTCTGGAACCGCGCGACCGCTACGGTCGCAGGTTCGAATCCTGCCTCAGGCATGCATGTGTGTGATGTCCTTAGGCTAGTTAGGTTTAAGTAGTTCTAAGTTCTAGGGGACTGATGACCTCAGATGTTGAATCCCAGAGTGCTCAGAGCCATTTGAACCATTTTTGAACCCATAGTGCTCAGAGCCATTTTGAACTATTAGGTAATAAGTGACGAAGCACATGCTTGGATTGCGGAAGAATAGCGAAAGAATTCGGTTGTGTCCTTTCCAAAGGAATCCTCCTGGCACTAGCCTTAAGCGATTCCGGGAAATGTTGGAAAACAATTCCGGATGTCTGGACATGGACTTGAACCTCCGTACTTCTCAACGCGTATCTAGTGTCTTATCACTGCGCCATCGCGCTCCGTGATTCCTTTGGAAGTTCTCGTTAAAACTTACGGAGGCTGCTTCTCTTAAAGGTTGCTGTTGGTACTACGGAGCATTAAATTCCTTAAAGGCGTCAAAAAACGTTCATTGTTACCGGCATATAATGTATCTAAAGTAATGAAATTAAAATACAAAGTTATCATAAGTTTACAGGTGCTTCGAGTGCAGCCATGAATGATGGCGAAAGTGAAAAAAAAATAGAACCTAGCCATTTCCACGAATAAATGCCGGGTAATGTTTAAGTACATCATTTATAAATAACCTCTGCAATCAGTGACAACTGTTAAACAGATATTAGTATCCATACAAAGCGGTTTAAAATGGAAACGGCAAATTAAGCAACTTGTAAGAAATGCACATCGATATTAATGGGAATAACCCCGAAGAAGCACGGAGGAGGTCATTTAAAAACTCCTGTCCGACTGCTCCTTGAATATTATTCAGTGCTTTGTGGCCCTTACAGAGTTGTACTAATCGAGAAGATATTGAACATTTAAAGACAATGCCATGGATCTGAAGAGTTTAGTACCGACATTTGGTGACGCTACAGTAAAGACCAGCATTGGGAAAGACTTTTGAGAAGGAGGAGATAAGCGTTTAACGTCCCGTCGATAACGAGGTCATTAGAGACGGAACACAAGCTCGGTTTCGGGAAGGAAAGGGTAACGAATGCGGCCGTGCCCTTTCGAAGGAACCATCCCGGCATTTACCTTATGCGATTTGTGGAAATCAAGGAAAACCTAAATCAGGATAGCTAGACGCGGGTTTGAACCGTCATCCTCCCGGATGCGAGTCCAGCGTGCTAGTAACTAACTTACTTTGGAAAATGGAAATTTAGAGACGAGTTAAGACACAGATCACGTCCTGCTTCATGGATCTCGTGTAGTGGCTACCGCAGTAAGATTAGAGACACTGCGACATGTACTGAGATTTACAAACAGTTGTTCTTCCCCGCAAGGAGCGGATACAGAATAAACGAGGATATTACCACACACTTCACAGTGACTTGCAGAGCACAGAAACAGATGTAATAGTCTCTTGCTCACATTCTGCGTTCGAGCTAGGTCTTCACTCGTGTTGTAAGTTTCGTGTGGAAGAATAATTTTTAGTTAGCAGAATCAAACTTCTTGTCACAGAACAGTTTCACATTTACGAATGGAAACAGGAAATGTCAACATCTAATTTCTGCTGGCCGGAGTGGCCGTGCGGTTCTAGGCGCTACAGTCTGGAGCCGAGCGACCGCTACGGTCGCAGGTTCGAATCCTGCCTCGGGCATGGATGTGTGTGATGTCCTTAGGTTAGTTAGGTTTAAGTAGTTCTAAGTTCTAGGGGACTGATGACCTCAGACGTCAAGTCCCATAGTGCTGCCGGCCGCGGTGGCCGTGTGGTTCTAGGCACTTCAATCCAGAACCGCGTGACTGCTACGGTCGCAGGTTCGAATCCCGCCTCGGGCATGGATGTATGTGGTGCCCTTAGGTTAGTTAGGTTTAAGTAGTTCTAAGTTCTAGGCGACTGATGACCTCAGAATTTAAGTCGCATAGTGCTCAGAGCCATTTGAACCATCTAATTTCTAAGTATTTTCTTCACTAGTCGGTTTTCCACTTTGCTCATCATCCTCGGGAATCAAATGGCCATCATCGTTGAAGGATCAGTGTATTCAGCAAATTGTCTTTTGTTCCCTTCAGTCTACAGGCTAGTTTTATGTGGGTTGGCGCGACTTCTCCTCCTCAGGCAACCTCTTCATCTCACAGTAGCACATACTCCTAACGTACTTTGTTATTCGCTTGATATATTCCAATTTCTGCTTTCTTCTATAATTTTTTTCCCTCTACGGCTCTCTCTGGTATACTGCATATTATTCCGTGATGATTTAACGCATGTCCTGTCACTGTGCCCTTCTTCCAGTAGGTGCTTCCAACAATCTTTCTTTTTTTATGGCCCATTCTACCGAGTGCACAAACCACCACAGAGTGCGTCAGAAAAGTTCAGTGAATGGTGTCAGGAAATACAGGAAGCGAAAGTTACAAACGAAAAAAATCCGAAGTAATCACCGTTAGGTTGAATACACTTCTGACATCAGTTGTAACTGTTCGAAACTCTCGGCAAACGCTTCTTGTGAAATCACTCGAAGCACGTGGACATGCGTTGCTGGGTATTCGCATCATTACAGAAGGCGAGACCTGGTTCCGATAATACGATCCGGAGAACAAGCGACAGTCAATGACATGGTGATCGTCGCCTTCCCCACCTCCCTCGGTTATACATTGCCGCTATTGCAAAAGGCGATTAACAACGCCTTAATCTTGGATTTTTTCAGCCGACCTTTTTTAGGAGGCGGAGAAGACGACGAACACCCTGCCACTGACTGTCGCTTGGTCTCCGGATCGCACTGATAGCACCAAGTCTCATCTCCTGTAACGCTGTAGATATCCAACAACGCATGACCACGCTGTTTAGAGCGATTCCACAAGAAGCGTTTGATGACAGTTGCCAACTGCTTTACAACCGATGTCGTAAGCCTATTATAGGTAATACTGATTACTTTGAAGGTCCTAAACGTATTTTGTTTGTAACTCTTGTTTCCTTTATTTTCTAAGACCATTCAGCAAACTTTTCAGATGTACCTTGAATCTATTGTTTCAAAGGACTGTATGCTACTCGCTTACTATCGCTTCGATAATCTAAAGATCTAAGGCGGTATTTTCATTCACAGATCCGGTTTACTGCAAATTTCGTAATAAAGACAGATTAATACTTTTTTTGCTCAATCCGAGTTTGTTCAAGGATGCTCTCTCACGATGGGTCGTCTATGTGAAGCTGTAGTAAGCTTATTATCTAAGACGATAAAAACAAGGATAAAAGACTTCTACAGAGAACCACTGTAACAGCTGCGGGCTGGAGGCACTGCACTCTGAAAGACACGCGAACCTCAAATACTGTTTCGGCTGACGTTGGTTGGTTGATTTGGGGAGAGGGGACCAAACAGCGAGGTCATCAGTCCCATCGGATTAGACAAGGATAGGGAAGGAAGTAGGCCGTGCCCTTTCACAGGAACCATCCCGGTATTTGCCTGAGGCGATTTAGGGAAATCACGAAAAACCCAAATGAGGATGGCCGAACGCGGGTTTGAACTGTCGTCCTCCCGAGTGTGAGTCCAGTGTGCTAATCACTGCGCCAGCTCGCTCCGTTTCGGCTGAGGGAAAAGATGTAAGACATGCTCGAACGGAATTAGGATGAGATAGAAACAGGTCTTACCTTTTTGTGAGAACCCGCCCCGTAGCCCACGTTGACTGATTTAGGGAGAAAGTAAAACTGTAACGCTGGAGGGGATATGAACCCTGTTCCTCATAAATGCACGTCTAGTGTCTTAACTGCAGCACCCATCAGTTGAGTCACTGAGAAATAGCAGTGGACTACCCTTTACAGCCGAAAGAAAGGCAGCGGTATCTCGGGTATCGTGGGCTACGACTAATGACAGGGGAATCTCGGCGTCGCCAGTGGCCCTGTAAGGTAAATGGAAGTAAAAGATACTCTACCCTCGGATTAGCAGATGAGGGCCGCCCCTTTTAGGGGGTGTGGGGAGGGGTGAGAATGCTTTCAGCAGGGAAACGCGAGCGCCCCTCAGGCTGCGGCCGTAATGGCTGGGAGGGACGCGACGCGCCACTGTGGCCTGCCACCTGTCAGCGCCTGCCGATCGCCTTGATGGATGGCAGCCCGCACAACGGCGCAGAGCAGCCAGCGACGCCTGTCGATCCTGCCTGCACCTGTCCCCTTTCCCTTTTTTCTGACCGTGTCTGTTACCGTATAACATCACACATACAGAAATGGGACGTGCTACGCCATGACCACCTTCACCAGACGCTACATGTAGACCAATGCACGTGGGATACATTTATTATTTTCAGTACAGAAAAAAGACCTTGCTGCAGATGGTTTATGGTGTGAGTACATGAGGGGTTTTTGGTATATCTACCACTATCGAAACTTTTCAAGTATAGATACAAGTCCTTCGGACATGAGGGACATGTGAACATTTTACCGACATATCGCTGTAGTCAGTAAATGCGGAATGAGTGACCAGATGGACTCAGGATAACAGTGTAGCATCCAAGTCTAGGCACAGAGCCTTCCAGGACAGACAGACAGGTCATAAGGTCGTACGACTGTTCAACTAGCTCTGACGAATAGACGGAAGATAACAGCGAAAATGTCATAGGTTACGGCAGGGTGACACCACAGACAGTCGGGAACAGATAGATGGTAGGTGCGTTAAGGGGGGTAGGACGTCAAACGGGCCGACTTGGAGCAGGAGAGGCACCACAGAGCATTTTATTTTCTACTGTCTATACTTTTACAAATAAATTCATAAAACCTTGTCAGCATGACTAGGAAGGATTCAGGATTCACACTCATAGCCGTGGAAGTTCAAAAACATAACAAAATAAATTTTTTTTAGATATGAAATTTCATCATTTTTTCACTTCCTGTTGATTGCATTTGTTGCTATAGGTACATTTTTCTTCACAAGTAAGAGAGATTCTTTGATGAATTTTGCACAGCATACAAACCATACTTACAGGTGTATGAAACTCTAGAATTTTCCAAATCTATTAAAAACTGTGGTAAAAATTGAGATAATTAACTACAAAATTTGATTTTTTTCGAAACATAAAGTTTAAAACGAAACAGCTCACTCATTTTTCCACAAATTAAATAGATTCTAGAGTTTCAGACACCTGTAGGTATGGTTTGTATGCTGTGCAAAATTCATCGAACAGTCTCTCTTACTTATGAAGAGAAGTGTACATATAGCAACAAATGCAGCCAATAGTAAGTGAAAAAATGATGAAATTTCACATGTAAAAAAAATTATTTTGTTATGGTTGGTTGGTTGTTTGGGGAAGGAGACCAGACAGGGTGGTCATCGGTCTCATAGGATTAGGGAAGGGTGGGGAAGGAAGTCGGCCGTGCCCTTTCAGAGGAACCATCCCGGCATTGGCCTGGAGTGATTTAGGGAAATCACGGAAAACCTAAATCAGGATGGCCAGACGCGGGATTGAACCGTCGTCCTCCCGAATGCGAGTCCAGCGTCTAACCACTGCGCCACCTTGCTCGGTATTTTGTTATGTTTTTGAACTTCCGCTGCTACGTGTGTGAATCCTGAATCCTTCCTGGTCATGCTGACAAAGTTTTATGAATCTACTTGTAAAAGTATAGACAATGGAAATTAGAATGTCCTGTGGTGCCTCTCCCGCTCCAAGTCGGCCCGTTGGACGTCCTACCCCTCTTAAGGTATCGAGTTGTCACGCGTTGTTTAGCGCTGACACCATACCAAATACAACAGAGATTTGCATTTTGTAGAGCCAGTGTTAACTGGGCCACGAAGTGGCATTCTTCGTGTTCAGTGATGAGACTCGCTTCTGTTTGTGGTGCTCGGATTGACGTCAACGTGTTCATAGACGACCTGGTGGGTCACGGGAAGCAGCGTTTCTCCACATCTATACTTCTCCAACCCCACGAATCTCCATGTGGAGGGCTATTGGATATGGCGATATCAATCATTTGGTAGTTGTTGAACGGAGGCTAAATGCTCAGCAGTATGTGACAAGAACGGAATACCCTATCGCCATTAGCCATTATGAGCAGAGAACCAAATGGGATATTCCAGCAGGATAACACAAGGCTGCACACTGCAGTTCACACTACAAATGTCTTGAAGACTGTATGGATCACTCATTGGCCTGCTCTGTCCCTGATTTCTTCCCTACCGACCTTGTCTGGGAAGCAGCCGGAAGACGTATGCTTTCACACCTGCCTCCACCCTGATATTTATGGACTGGCACAGCAGGTGTATCAAGCATGGGAGGATATTCCCCAACATGGCATTAGGAGGCTGTTTGCTTCCACAGCACAACGAAGACAAGTGTATATTCGTGCCCTTGAGGGACATGCACCGTATTGATGATGATAATCAACGTGAGTTTCGGTAAGCGCATTTAGAAGGTATGTTACTACTCGTATTTCAATATGGACTGTTGCATGAGGTCATACACTAATTAATTATAAATTTCCAAAAAAGTTTTGTACTAACTTCTTACCTGTGAACACGTGTGGGCATACATTCAGTGACAGCAGGAAATAGAAGAGCAAGCCTTATAAAAGGAAGCTTAACTGTGAAATAAAAATAAAGCAATAGCCAAAATAAAGGTAGTATGCGCAAAAGTTGGCACATAGGCACACCTGAGAACTCAAAATCTGCTGCTGTGTAATATTCAGTATCTTGCTAAACCACACCGCGCAGTGTTAACATGCTTGGACGCTCCTTGGCACACTGTTCACAAGGTGGACGAGTCGTTGCTTCTCAGGCGCGTTCCACTCTTTTCGGTTGATACACATAAACATTACTGTTTCCATACAAGTGACCATACTCATACCACTGCGTTACTTTGCTTGGTATAGTGATTTTGTCCACGACATAATGCGCAGTCAAACTGCAACTGATTACAAAAGAAAGCAGGAAAATGAAAGCGAAATACTTGAAATTTCTGTGGAGCCCGTTGCCCATTAGCAGAAAAGACAGAACGAGAAAGACGGCACGTACACGAGGAAGAAGATAAAAAGCGACGTAAAAGCGGTTCGCGGTGGGACGATGCAGGACAAGGAAAACAGACCAAAAGCAAAGCTTAAATACCCCTATACCGACGTAACGCTAGAAACAGCGCGATAAAAATCAGCGATGCAGATAGAACAGACAATAAGGAAATGATGACTAATGTGAAAAAGATCACACGAAGAGAAAAGAAAATACTCATGGTTTCAGAGCAACTGGCTGGTGAAAGGAGACAATTACGACCTGACATTTTACTTTACTGTACGATTAAGGCGAGTATAATGTTGGCTCCTTGTTCTGCTGTGTCTGTTGACGGAGACAATGGAATTCTCAGTGCCGACACAGTAGACAAGCGATGCTTTTTTTCGCCTTTCATAGGTTAGAGGTAGCAGTGTGCCTCAGGGAGCATACTAAATGTTTTCTGACGATATAATTTGTAGAGTGGCGACTGAAAAACGCTCATTCAAAAGTCTGCACATTTTTCTGCTTATTTCAAGATAATTCTGTCAGACTACTCGACGCATACAGCTATGCAACATTTATGCAAGTTGAAAAAAATTGAATTTTATAGCTGGCTGGCATCAAGTCGAGTATGCGTCTGTCTGCAAAGCATTAGCCCATACAGACAGTTTGAAAAAAAAGAAAAAGTAGCCTGACTCGTTATTTTAATTATATTGGTGGCTTCGAGGCAAACACTGGAAACTCTGTTACTAACGCCAGTGCTTTCTTAGCAACTACAGTTCTTCTGACATTGTACGTATGTTATTCTTTACACAAGGACCACAGGTCTTCATGAATCATATACGCGATTTGTCTTTCGTACACACTTCCTTTTAATACGCATACAAGGGACCATACGAAATTCCTCTCGCCAATTTAGTTCATAGTAACAATGCGTGTAGGGCACGACTACGACTTCAACACATGTAAACAGCAAGACGCAACTCTCAACTATTTCCGAGAAAATCGAGTTTGAAAACTTTTGGCATGCTCATACACTTTTTGTAGGGCCGGTGGTATCCAAGGAGACCGCAGGGGAGCGAGTAAGCGCTTAGTTTTACAAGCGCGAAGTCTCTGGATTGAATATCTTTGCCGGTACAAATTTTTAATTTTTTAATTGGTTGAGCTATCTCGGCCAACGGTCGGTAATAAGCTTCGACATGCCTGGTTCGCTGCGAAATTGTTTCACGACCGAGAACGGTTGATCAATGTAACGGCCTCTGTGACCGAGCGGTTCTAGGCGCTTCAGTCCGGAACCGCGCTGCTGCTACGGTCGCAGGTTCTAATCCTGCCTCGGGCATGATGTATGTGATGTCCTTAGGTTAGTTAGGTTTAAGTAGTTCTAAGTCTAGGAGACTGATGACTTCAGATGTTACGTGCCAAAGTCCTTAGAGCCATTTGAACCATTTGATCAATGTAAACCAATGTATTTTGCAAATACACATGAAAAAATCCACGCACATGCAAAAATTCGGCGTATATCGAAAAAATTATTGTTTGCGATCTTCCTACGATTAGTATCATTCTCATTCATGCAGTGCTTCATAACTCCTCCCGCACAGGCCATGAAGGCCCAAAGGTACCGACGGGCCGCCATGTCATCCTCAGCCCACAGGCGTCACTGATGCGGATATGGAGGGGAATGTGGTCGGCACACCGCTCTCCCGGCCGTATGTCAGTTTCCGGAGCCGCTACTTCTCAATCAAGTAGCTCCTCAGTTTGCCTCACAAGGGCTGAATGTACAGCGCTAGGCAGACCGGATGGTCACCCATCCAAGTGCTAGCCTAGCTCGACAGCGCTTAACTCTGGTGATCTAACGGGAACCGCTGTTACCACTGCGATAAGGCCGTTGGCCAGTGCTTCATAGGTTACGTATTATACTTGTCACAAAGTACATACAATAATATAAATAAAAGTGGTGTAATGAATTAAAGTTTCTCGTGTATCCTTTTTTTTTGTTCCAACCTCTTTAAGAACAAAAATTCTCCTTTTTCCGCGATAAGCATCAAGAAAATAATAAATGAATTATTAATTATCGATATCTTGCACGCTCGTAATACATCTGTTGTTAGTGTTAGATCGAAATGAAAAAAAAGTACCGGTGGTGGGATACGATCCAGCGACCTCGCTTGGTTGCACGGCTATGGACTCCTGGGATATTATAAACCCCTCAAAGTATATAAGCACGCCTAAAATTTTCAGACTTTATTTTCTCCAAAACGGTTGCGAGTTGCGTCTTTCCATTTACACATGCTGAAACTCAAGTCGTGCCCTACGCACCCAGTCAATGTGAATCAAATCGCGAGGGTAACTACGTAGATCCCCTTGTTAACTCTTCAGCATAACGACTGATAAGTGAAACAGAAGTAGATAAGTGCACGTTGCCACCGCTGAAGAAACACTGTTCACTTACTGTTTCATTTTGCTGATGTTTTTATTGACGGCAGTATTTGTGATACAGGAAGAGATGAAGGTCTTTGTGACAAAGAGTACGTCCTCCTCCACCATATACTCGACCTGCCCGTGTGAATTTTGAACATATTTCTACTGCGCTAGTATAACTAAGCGTGTGTTTCTACTGTTGCAGTATGGACGGACCACAACGCCAAGGAAACTAAGGACACGTGTTCCAACTACGATTCCGAAGGCACGCGCCGGTTGAAATCGATACCGGTATTTTTCGGTATTTGTTTGGTCTCGATTATAAGAAATGTTTTTAACTTTTACTAATCGCCGAAAAAAAACTATCTATCAATTAATCATAGCAGCGGTGCTAAAATTTTACGTTTTTCAAAAAACGTTTTTTAAGAAAGGTGTAATTTTAATTTGTAAAATTTGCATTGGTTGAAATATTGAGTTATTATAGAAATCGGAAAAGTAATTAGTGCTGTTTTAATAACAGTGCCGACAGAAACGAGCAACAAACACATAACATAAGAGATGGTACAGCACTGCTGGGAAATAATGTCCCGGTTGTCGTGTGTCGCCGGCCAGTGTGGCCGAGCGGTTCTAGGCACTTCAGTCTGGAACCGCGCGACCGCTACGGTCGCAGGTTCGAATCCTGCCTCGGGCATGGATGTGTGTGATGTGCTTAGTTTAGTTAGGTTTAAGTAGTTCTAAGTTCTAGGGGACTGATGACCTCAGATGTTAAGTCCCATAGTGCTCAGAGCCATTTGAACCATTTTTTTGTCGTGTGTCGTGTCTTAAGGTAAACGTGTATATGCAACGCGAGAGAGCTACCCCACCTGGTCAAGACGGTAGTTTCTTGCTGTCGTCGCCAGACATCCGTTGTATTGCAGAATGGCACAAACAATAGCGCGGAAATATTTTTACAAAGTTACGTGGCAATGAAGTGCAATGCTTCGTTTGCTTTAAAATATCAAGGATTTGTCTGCCAGTTCTATGAAGTAATAAAATAGAATGTAAATTATGGTGAGAGTAATAAATTAAAAAGTTAACAGTTCATTCACAGTATACAATAAAAATAGAAAGTGCCTAATCTGCTATCTGAATCAACATAATATGCCTTCATCTGCTTGTAGTCCTTGAAAACAGACAAGTTAATACGAAAAACAGTGTTCCTCAATCTTAGTTTTCATCCTATAGCACTGATTACTCATAATGCCCAAACACTGCTATGATTCCCGATCACATGATTTTTGAGCACACGTTCATAAAATTAGAATCAGTAGGAGAATATTAGTGATTTTTAGTATTACTTGACCACGTAACACTTTTGGGGAAAAGCAGCGAATGGTGGATCGACTAAGTTATCTTTTATTTGTCTGTTTAATTTAATACTTTGAATCTATTTATGTTGGAAATGATAGTGCCAGAGCTTTTCATTGTTTGTTCGATTACAGGAAATAATAGGCATCAAAAACCGAAATCGGTTATTTCAGAAGCCGGTTATTTTGAGCGGTTTTAACAGCCACGTATAACTGGCGTGGAAAAACCGATATAACCGAAAAGCGGTTGTTTCAGCGATAAGCGCTATCGCTATCACACGTTACGTCAACGTTTGGCGAGACCCTCGTAACTACTCGTCGACGCACTACTGCGCTAATCGGCGGCGCATGCCTTCACTGCCAGATTGCCAGTGGGCCGGGGCGTTATTTATACGCAGCGGTCGGGCCACCACACAGGTTCCCGGCCGTCGTGGCGCTGGACCCCCCGAGCACCGCTGGACAGCCGCCGTCGTCATTAGCCCGCCATTCGTACGTACGGAGGGGTCCGGAGTAGGGACCGCCACGTCGCCCCGCCCACACGCTGCTGCCCAGCGCTGCAGACGACACCGGTGGACGCCAGCAGAGCCGTGGAGGCCTTCACCGTCAGTCGCTATCTCGGCACCTCTACATCTACATGTTCACCGTACTCCGCAAGCCACCTAATGGTGTGTGGCGGAGCGTACTTTTGGTACCACTAATTGATCCGTCTTCTCTATTCGCGTGGGAAGAACGGCTGTCAGTAAGGCTTTGTATTAGCTGTAATTTCTCAAATTTTCTCGTCGTGGTCATTTCGCGAGATGTATATGAGAGGAAGTACTATGTTGACCGACATTTCCTGCAAAGCGCTTTTTCGAAACTTCAATAGTAGACCTCTTCGTGACGCACAACGCCTCTGTTTTAACAAATGCCAATGGAGTTTGTTGCACATCTCTGTAACGCTCTCGCGCCGACTACACTATCCCGCGACGAACACGCCGCTCTTCGTTGGTATCTTCTATATCTCTTATCAGTTCTACCCAGTAAAGGTCCCATATTGGTAATCAATACTCAAGAATCGGTCGATAACCGCCTTATAAGCCACTTCCTTCGTGAATGATTCTTCCTATGAAACTCAGTGTGCCATCTCATTTTCCTAGTATTTTTCTTACATGATCATTCCACTTAAGGTCACTTTGGATAGTTACTCCTAGATATTTTACGGCAAATACTGTTTCCGGCTACGCTTCTTTCCAGTCGCTAGGTTTCCTTCACTGCTCCAGTGGTCTACGATAAACTGGTGCTAGAATGGGAGTAAGTTCTTTCGCATAATATTTGTAGCGTCTTATAGGTGCCTCATCTCGTCCTGATGCCTTCTAGTTGCTTTTCTATTCCTGTCAGTCAGCACCGTCAGACAACCACGGTGCCCCGCAGCATCATGCGTGGCCTTAGGGCACGTCCGCCGCCGCTACACTGATGTCAGAACACGTGGGTCGACGCCAGGCTGCGCACCTGCATCTGATCTAGCTGATGAACAATAAAAAGTTCCTCTGACCGCCTTCTATCTTGCAGCAGCCAGTTTCACCTCTAACGGATTCGTGTAGTCCCTCGCCAACCCATTGAAACCGCAACGCCTAAGTGTGAGGGCCGAAAGCCATTCTGCCACATCGAAAGAACGGGTCTTCTACGACGCACTTAGAGGTCACCATATCGCAACACCACTACAATATGATACCTTTTGTTTGGAAAAATTCACGTAATGAGCATACCACACTATTTACCACTTATCACGTATAACATTCCAACGGAGGTGGGGCGTGATGCGCTCGTGCATTGTCGTCTTGAAAAACAAGTCATCGAATACAACAGGTTGCAGAGTTCCATCCCAATGCTGCGCAGCTATCAAGATCAATAGTTAAGAGAGGAGTCAGACATCCGTAGTTGACACCGGCTCGCAGAACACTAAAACCGCGGGACTGCAGGCTTAAGACGTGCCACAACACTCTTCTACAACGCGCACACTTCTCTGACAATCCTTGGGGTTGAGACGTATCCTGCACTCGCCAGTGAAGAGAACGCAATGGCACTGATACATGTTACATTCCAGGTAATACTTTTCACATCTTCCTCGAGCACCACACCGACGGGAGTTTATACTTTTGTTCGTAATGGACACTTGGATGGGAATTGATCGTGAGCAGACACTTTGAGGACTATTTGGATCCAGACTGTACGCAGACTCCAAAAAAGGCTGCACAGACTTGGGCTGCTTGCTCGTCGGGGAACCTACGAGTCATATTTTATAGCTAGCGATCACATCTGACAACTACGAGGCAGATATTCAGTGTTTTGTAGACACGATATCGGCGGAGCGTTGGCATCACGTCGCCATGGTGCACATCAATTCGCCTTGAAACGCCCTTCGTCGCATATTGGCATTCGGAACAGTGTACACCACCCGCATTGTCCCGTTCACGATTGCAGAGTGCGCTCTACTGAACTCTACGGATAATGCAGGTTTATTTTTGCCTCCATTACGCGGGTCGCTGTATTGCCTGTGGTCAAAGCAGTATTGACAAAGATGTTTCCGAACAAAAAGCAACATAGCGCGCAGCTCATGCCGGTGGTGCTGAACTTTTTTGAGCAGTTTATATCACGTCCTCATAAATACGGACATTATGCTAGCGTATGCCTTCGCCAGCACACCGGTCGGCACTAGGAAACATTGTATAGCAGGCGCTGAACTAGGCACGTCTATAACAAGAGACCGAGACACGAAACGCGTCCCCACGTTACGCGCCGATAACGCCCCGTGGGCAGCGTGCATAAAGACCGCCGCCACCGACCGAGCTGTCCCAGTCTCTGTCTCAGTACCTCAGTGCGTCGCATCGGGACTCACTTCGCATCGCACCTAAATACGCTGGACTGTGCTCTAGTCTGCCACACTGATAGTCGTCGCCTCGCATCTTAGCTACACTATATGATCAAAAGTATCCGGACACCGCCAAAAACATACGTTTTTCGTAATAGGTGCATTGTGTTGCCGCCTACTGTCAGGTACTCCATATCAGCGACCTCAGTAGTCATTAGACATCGTGAGAGAGCAGAATGGGGCGCACCGCAGAACTCACGGACTTCGTACGTGGTCAAGGACACGTACAGCACAAAAGCGTACAGGCCGACCTCGTCTGTTGACTGACAGAGACCGCGGACAGTTGGAGGGGATTGTAATGTGTAATACGCAGACATCTATCCAGAACATCACACAGAAATTTCAAACTGCATCAGGATCCACTGCAAGTGCTATGACAGTAATGCGGGAGGTGAGAAAACTTTGATATCATGGGCGAGCGGCTGCTCATAAGCCACACATCACGCCGGTAAATGCCAAACGCCGCCTCGCTTGGTGTAATGAGCGTAAACATTGGACGATTGAACAGTCGAAAAACGTTGTGTGGAGTGACGAATCATAGTACACAATGTGGCGAACCGATAGCAGGGTGTGTGTATGGCGAACGCCCGCTGAACGTCTTCTGCCAGCGTGTGTAGTGCCAAGAGTAAAATTCGGAGGCAGTGGTGTTATGGTAGGGTCGTGTTTTTTATGGAGAGGGCTTGCACACTTGTTGTTTTGCGTGGCACTATCACAGCACAGGCCTACACTGATGTTTTAAGCACCTTCTTGCTTCCCACTATTAAAGAGAAATTTGGGGGCGGCGATCGCATCTTTCAACACGATCGAGCACCTGTTCATAATGCACGAACTGTGGCGGAGTGGTTACACAACAATAACATCCCTGTTACGGACTGGCCTGCACAGAGTCCTGACCTAAATCCTACAGAACAGCTTTTGGATGTTTCGGAACGCCGACTTCGTGACAGACCTCACTGACCGACATCGATACCTCTCCTCAGTGCAGCACTCCGAGAAGAATGGGCTGCCATTCCCCAAGAAACCTTCCAGCACCTGATTGAAAGCATGCCTGCAACAATGGAAGCTGTCATCAAGGCTAAGGGCGGGCCGACACCATACTGAATCCAGCATCATCGATGGAGGGCGCCACGACCTTGGAAGTAATTTTCAGCCAGGTGTCCGGATCGTTTTGATCAAATAGTGTAGCTCTGAGGGAACGTAAGTCATTGTACATAGTTGTGATATGGACATGGGCAATATTCAAGAATTAGTACGTGTTATTTTGCTGTTAACCACAGAACTTCAACCTGAACATCACTGAAGTTAAGTAATCAATTGGTTCCTGTAATAAAGTGTATTTTAACCACGTTTGCATTTTGTATTGCAGTGAGAGGAAACTGATCACTCACGTATCATATCGCCCTCTCCTCATACAGCCAGGAACAACAAAACATTACAGTAGGGCACAGTCACAACAGACATAACCTTCACGAAATGGATAGAAAAAAACAAAAAAATAACAGAATGCAGTTTAACTCGTCTTATGCTACACTAACGAAGGATTGAAGCTGAAACAGAAGCCGTATGGTAAAAGACTTTAGAATCAAATTAATCAGGATTTCCCATTATTTTAGCGGTAAGTTTCACTGTACACACGCAGTGAGCTATATCATTGCACCCGTTTTCATTGTCTATCAGATGCAAAAAAGACACATCGCTCTAATGAGAAAATAATTGCAGTTGTTCCATAAAATTAAACGCATGTAACAATACTTATGTCTTTTTTTTAATTACCAGTTACTAAAAGCCTTAATTTGGTATTCTGAATCGATTATCGTGTGTGAGGTTTGCCATGACTTGTAGTATTTACTCTGTACAAGGGACGAGGCCGGACTCGACCGATAAAAATATGGAGGACGTTTGAGGATATTTTCAGAGTATTTCGGTATGGCTTCCGTGATCTGGTTCTTCGTCAGAGAGTAATTGCATATTGCTTCATTTCTTACCCACATTTTTCTTTGTATCTGTATCGTACTGAGAATATCTGCGCAACAGAGCAAATGTGGACGGTATGGGCTGTGTGTCCTGTTTGGAAACAAACTTGTTCTGTTGATTCATGGTACTTGCTGTTGGCAACAGTAAAGCCCACTTTAACTCTTTGCCCTCAAGCTTTCTGTTATTTATTTAGTGGCTTTCGCAACGTGCCCATACAGCCATCTCAACACAGGAAATATTATGTTACAACTCGTTTTGACAATTCTTGGTAGTCATTAGGCTTAACGAAGGACTGATTGGAAATAAAACAAGATTTACAGTCATAGTATAATAAAAAGAGTAAACAAGACGAAAATCGAACACAGAATCCGCAGTTGTAGAACACTATAAAAATCCTACTGGTAATATAGTAAGAAATGATAAATCACCGATGGTACACGTTTAAGTTATTCCCAATTCAGTCCATATTAGTGACTAAATAACTAAATTAACAATGAAATGTTCTTTATATGTCCTGCGCGAATTATTTCAAAAGCTGCAGGTTAAGAGTTGAATACTTGTGCAGGTCTATAAGTACCATCTGGACAGAACAGTTGAACAGTTTACAAGAAACAGTGTAATGCAGTCATACGTATAGATGCATCAGTATTCAGCACACACATATAGGAGGTACATGGGGACGTACACACTGTGGCAAAAGTGATGGGATAGCGATAATTACATACAGTATGCAGATGGCGGTAATATCGCGTACACAAGGTGTAAAAGGGCACTGAATTAGCGGAGTTGTCATTTGTACTCAGGTGTCTCATTTAAAAAGGTTTCCGCTTGACGGGAGTTAACAAACTTTTGCTGCGCGGTGTGCGATCCGAATTATGTGGGACTGACGGAAGACATAGAAAAAGTTCAAAGATGCGTTGGGTTGTTTTGGGGAAGGAGACCAGACAGCGAGGTCATCGGTCTCATCGGATTAGGGACGGACGGGGAAGGAAGTCGGCAGCGCCCTTTCAAACGAACCATCCCGGCATTTGCCTGGAGCGATTTAGTGAAATCACGGAAAACCTAAAGCAGAATGGCCGGTCGCGGGATTGAACAGGTGTCCTCCCAAATTTCAAAGATGGGCGGCACGTTTTGTATTATCGCGAAATAGAGGGGAGAGTGCTACGGATATGATACGCGAATTGCGGTGACAATCATTAAAACAAAGGTGTTTATCGTTGCGGCAGGATCTTTTCGTGTAATTTCAATCACGAAGTTTCTCTTCCGATTTCGAAAATATTATGTTCGCGCCCACCTACATATGGAAAAATGATCATGATAAAATAAGAGAAATCAGAGCTCGCACGGAAAGATTTAAGTGTTCGTTTCCCCCGCGATCCGTTCGAGAGTGGAAGGGCAGAGAAAGAGCCTGAAGGTGGTTCGATGAACCTTCTGCCAGGCACTTAATTGTGAATTACAGAGTAATCAAGTAGATGCAGAGAAAAAATATCCAAGACAGAAATCTGCAGTACTAAATGCAAGCTTAAGGGCGATGAGGAAAATGTTCCTAACTACGGTCGACATTTGCACTAATCTGCAGATATTTTGAGTGCAATACGGATACAAAGATAAATGAAGGTGAGAAGCAAACAAAATGTAATTACCCCGCAATGAGTTACCGAAGAACGCGGATCCCTTGGCAAAATGCACTGAAAATATCCATGTATGGCCTCCAATATTTTGTCGGATGAGTTCAGGTTCAAACAGATATAAGAGTTACACGTACCGTTAACCGGCTATACTTTGACCGATATTCAGATTCAAATGTGATTATCAAGATTGTTTTTTAACTTCTGTGTTATTTATGTTAGTGAACATAGAGGGTGGAATGAAAAGATTACATACTAATTAGTACAATACTTTTCTAAAATCAAGAGGAGGTAATAGGGAAAAGTGTACGTTGCGAAACTTATCACGGATTTGGGGACACATTTATCCGCCTATCAGTTCCACCACAGCTAGCAGCTACCATTCCAATTATGGTCAGTGCTTCAAAAACACAATGAAACTTTGACCACTGAGAAAGAAATACATTGGTCTAAAGTTTTCTTAAGTGCTTTATTAAGCCACATAAAAGAAAAAACCTTGTACGGTACATGAATCAAATAGTGTGATCAGTTATCAAAATTATAAATATAGTGAATGGTACTAAGAAGGGGCACAACACTTACAGCGCCAAATTTAGCTGATTATAACGCTTTCAATTTCGTCCATCTTAGACCTAGATTCTCGTTTCAAAACGTCCAATGCAGTTAGAATTACTGTTATCTGTTCTTCACGTATCGAGATAATATCTGGCACTTGTAGCCAAAAAAACCTCGTTCCTCGTTTCCAGAGATGTATGACGTTACATGTTGCATCTGTCCCACTTACAATTTGAAAAATATACGACTGAAATTTATTTTCTTAATTGGAGGTACATTAACAATTACAAATGATCCTTCATCTGTATACCGATGGTTAATGTATGTACTCCTTAGTTCCACACTGTCACTGGCGTCGAACACTGTTTAATAAATTATGTATCTGTAATCCTCGGGTTTCAATGAGCAATAGTCAAAGTAACCCAGAAACAGAGAAATCGTGCACATGACCTCAGAAATCAAACCAATCACTCATCTGTTTTGAGAATTAATCGAGTAACATGCGTTCAAATGGCTATAAGCACTATGTTACTTAACATCTAAGGTCATCAGTCCCCTAGACTTAGAACTACGTAAACCTAACTATCCTAAGGACTCACACACATCCATGCCTGAGGCAGGATTCAAACCTGCGACCGTAGCAGCAGCGCCGTTCCGAACTGAAGTGCCTAGAACCGCTCGGTCGCAAGGCCGCTAGTAACATGCCTAACACAGTTGAAAACATCTCTCGCTTTGCGGTTAACTGATATCGGTGGATTTTGCACAATCCGTTTTTAACGGAATTTTAACAATTACACGTCGAAACAGGTTCGCCAACCGTTGCACATAAAAAACGGCACTACAGGGCGGCATTTAGCATATACTGATGCAACTTTAGCATTGAACAGATACTGGAACGGTGCATCAGTTCGTAGTCTTTTTTCATAATAAGTTTAAACGAGACTTTAATCATAGGTAATATATCCTCTTTTATTATTTACCCCCCCCCCCCCCATGAACCATGGACCTTGCCGTTGGTGGGGAGGCCTGTGTGCCTCAGCGATACAGATGGCCGTACCGTAGGTGCAACTACAACGGAGGGGTATCTGTTGAGAGGCCAGACAAACGTGTGGTTCCTGCAGAGGGGCAGCAGCCTTTTCAATAGTTGTAAGGGCAACAGGCTGGATAATTTACTGATCTGGGCTTGTAACACTAACCAAAACGGCCTTGCTGTGCTGGTACTGCGAACGGCTGAAAGCAAGGGGAAACTACAGCCGTAATTTTTCCCGAGGGCATGCAGCTTTACTGTATGGTTAAATGATGATAGCGTCCTCTTGCGTAAAATATTCCGGAGGTAAAATAGTCCCCCATTTGGATATCCGGGCGAGGACTACTCAAGAGGACGTTGTTATCAGAAGAAAGAAAACTGGCGTTCTACGGATCGGACTGTGAAATATCAGATCCCTCAATCGGGCAGGTAGGTTAGAAAATTTAAAAAGGGAAATGGATAGGTTAAAGTTAGATATAGTGCGAATTAGTGAAGTTCGGTGGCAGGAGGAACAAGACTCTTGGTCAGGCGAATACAGGGTTATAAATACAAGATCAAATAGGGGTAATGCAAGAGTAGGCTTAATAATGAATAAAAAAATACGAGTGCGGGTAAGCTACTACAAACAGCATAGTGAACGCATTACTGTGGCCAAGACAGACACGAAGCCCACGCCTACTACAGTAGTAGAAGTTTATATGCCAACTAGTTCTGCAGATGACGAAGAAATTGAAGAAATGTATGATGAAATAAAAGAAATTATTCAGACAGTGAAGGGAGACGAAAATTTAATAATCATGGGTGACTGGAATTCGGCAGTAGGAAAAGGGAGAGAAGGAAACGTAGTAGGTGAATATGGATTGGGGGGAAGAAATGAAAAAGGAAGCCGCCTGGTAGAATTTTGCACAGAGCACAACTTAAACATAGCTACACATGGTTCAAGAATCATAAAACAAAGTTGTACACATGGAAGAAGCCTGGAGATCCTGATAGGTTTCAGATAGATTATATAATGGTAAGAAAAAGATTTAGGAACCAGGTTTTAAATTGTAAGACATTTCCAGGGGCAGATGTGGACTCTGACCACAATCTATTGGTTATGAACTGTAGATTAAAACTGAAGAAACTGCAAAATGGTGGGAATTTAAAGAGATGGGACCTAGATAAACTGACTAAACCAGAGGTTGTACAGAGTTTCAGGGAAAGCATAAGGGAGCAATTGACAGGAATGGGGGAAAGAAATACAGTAGAAGAAGAATGGGTAGCTTTGAGGGATGAAGTAGTGAAGGCAGCAGAGGATAAAGTAGGTAAAAAGACGAAGGCTACTAGAGACCCTTGGGTAACAGAAGAAATATTGAACTTAACTGATGAAAGAAGAAAATATAAAAATGCAGTAAATGAAGCAGGCAAAAAGGAATACAAACGTCTCGAAAATGAGATCGACAGGAAGTGCAAAATGGCTAAGCAGGCATGGCTAGAGGACAAATGTACGGATGTAGAGGCTTATTTCATACTGCCTACAGGAAAATTAAAGAGACATTTGGAGAAAAGAGAACCACTTGCATGAATATCAAGGGCTCAGATGAAAACCCAGTTCTAAGCAAAGAAGGGAAAGCAGAAAGGTGGAAGGAGTATATAGAGGGCCTATACAATGGCGATGTACTTGAGGACAATATTATGGAAATGGAAAAGGATGTAGATGAAGATGAAATGGGAGATATGATACTTGTAGAGTTTGACAGAGCACTGAAAGACCTGAGTCGAAACAAGGCCCCGGGAGTAGACAACATTCCATTAGAACTACTGACAGACTCGGGAGAGCCAGTCCTGACAAAACTCTACCATCTGGTGAGCAAGATATATGAGACAGGCGAAATACCTCAGACTACAGAAGAATATAATAATGCCAATCTCAAAGAAAGCAGGTGTTGACAGATGCGAAAATTACCGAACTATCAGTTTAATAAGCCACAGCAGCTAGATTAAGGAAAGGCAAACCTACGTTTCTAGCATTTGTAGACTTAGAGAACGCTTTCGACAATGTTGACTGGAATACCCTCTTTCAAATTCAGAAGGTGGCAGGGGTAAAATACAGGGAGCGGAAGGCTATTTACAATTTGTACAGAAACCAGATGGCAGTTATTAGAGTCGAGGGACACGAAAGGGAGGCAGTGGTTGGGAAGGGAGTGAGACAGGGTTGTAGCCTATCCCCGTTGTTATTCAATCTGTTTATGGAGCAAGCAGTAAAGGAAACAAAAGAAAAATTTGGTGTAGGTATTAAAATCCATGGAGAAGAAATGGAAACTTTGAGGTTTGCCGATGACATTGCAATTCTGTCAGAGACAGCAAAGGACCTGGAAGAGCAGTTGAACCGAATGGACAGTGTCTTGAAAGGAGGATATAAGATGAACATCAACAAAAGCAAAACGAGGATAATGGAATGTAGTCGAATTAAGTCGGGTGATGCTGAGGGAATTAGATTAGGAAATGAGACACTTAAAGTAGTAAAGGAGTTTTGCTATTTGGGGAGCAAAATAACTGATGACGGACGAAGTAGAGAGGATATAAAATGTAGACTGGCAATGGCAAGGAAAGCGTTTCTGAAGAAGAGAAATTTGTTAATATCGAGTATAGATTTAACTGTCAGGAAGTCGTTTCTGAAAGTATTTGTATGGAGTGTAGCCATGTATGGAAGTGAAACATGGACGATAAACAGTTTGGATAAGAAGAGAATGGAAGCTTTTGAAATGTGGTGCTACAGAAGAATACTGAAGATTAGATGGGTAGATCACATAACTAATAAGGAGGTATTGAATAGAATTACAGAGAAGGGAAATTTGTGGCACAACTTGACTAGAAGAAGTGATCGGTTGGTAAGGCATATTCTGAGGCATCAAGGGATCACCAATTTGGTACCGGAGGGCAGCGTGGAGGGTAAAAATCATACAGAGAGACCAAGAGATGAATACACTAAGCAGATTCAGAAGGATGTAGGTTGCAGTAGTTACTGGGAGATGAAGAAGCTTGCACAGGATAGAGTAGCATGGAGAGCTGCATCAAACCAGTCTCAGGACTGAAGAGCACAACAACAACAACAACAACATTATTTACAAGAGTCTACAAGGCTGATGTAACTTTTCGATTGCGGAACTGCAGAAATTATGTGCTTCTGAAGCGAAGAACTCGTCGAATCATGTTCGGAGCGCATTTTCTCCTAGAAAAGAAGCTCGTTGAAGGTTGTTCGACAGAGAGCGGAAAAGGTAAAAATCTGAAGGCGCAAGGACAGGTAAGTAAATGGGTGCGGAATGACTACCTGCCCCTGCTCCTGTATAGTGTATTCTGTCTGTCTAGCAGAATGCGGGACGGCGTTATCGTGCAGTAGCATCACTTTGCGCAGTCTTCCGGGTCATTGTTCTTAGACTGCGACTGTAAGACATCTCAGCTGTTAAAAATAAACGTCAACAGTGATGGTTACGCCTGGGGGAAACTATTCTTACTACAGCACACCGTCGCCGTTCGACGAGATGCACAACATTCTCTTTTGTGGGTGTGCGCAGGTCTTTGTGCGGGCGTTGCTGCACCGTTTCGGCTAAAAAAAAAAAAATGGTTCAAATGGCCCTGAGCACTAAGGGACTCAACTGCTGAGGTCATTAGTCCCCTAGAACTTAGAACTAGTTAAACCTAACTAACCTAAGGACATCACAAAAATCCATGCCCGAGGCAGGATTCGAACCTGCGACCGTAGCGGTCTTGCGGTTCCAGACTGCAGCGCCTTTAACCGCACGGCCACTTCGGCCGGCGTTTCGGCTCCATCATTCCTTTGTTTCCCCTATTTTAGAACCATTTTTCGTCACCAGTGGCGACACAGTATAGGAACGGTCTGTTTTGTTCACAAGCCAGTTGATGGCGAGCAAGCAGAGATGCGCTTATGGCCACCGGCGGTTTTTGTGACTTTGGCTTAGAGATGCGGTACTCATACACCCGATTTTCCCCATTGCTTGCAAATGTCGCACGATCGTGGAATGATCAGATTTCATCACATATGCCAATTCTCGAGTACACTGACGGGGATCATTGTGGATTAATGCGTTTAAACGATCTTCGTCACACCCTGGAGGTCTTGCTGAACGTACAGAGTCACTAATGCCAAAACGATTCTCGTTAAAACGAGAAAACCATTTTCTTGTTGTACTCAGTCCAGTTTGGTTTGTTTGGGGAAGGAGACCAGACAGCGTGGTCATTGGTCTCATCGGATTAGGGAAGGACAGGGAAGGAAGTCGGCCGTGCCCTTTGAAAGGAACCATCCCGGCATTTGCCTGGAGCGATATAGGGAAATCACGGAAAACCTAAATCAGGATGGCCGGACGCGGGATTGAACCGTCGTCCTCCCGAATGCGAGTCCAGCGTCTAACCACTGCGCCACCTCGCTCGGTACTCAGTCCAGTGTCACCATACACGGCGCAAATGTTTGTGGCTGCCTCCGTTGCTCATATGTTCAAATGTGTGTGAAATCTTATGGGACTTAACTGCAAAGGTCATCAGTCCCTAAGCTTATACACTACTGAACCTAAATTATCCTAAGGACAAACACACACACACCCATGCCCGAGGGAGGACTCGAACCTCCGCCGGGAACAGCCGCACAGTCCATGACTGCAGCGCCTGAGACCGCTCGGCAAATCCCGCGCGGCCCTCCGTTGCTGCCACCCCTCTACTGAACTAAAACATAAGAATTTGTCGGAAAAGTTCCTATTTTTCCACTTGGCACTCCATTTTCTAGCGTACACAGCTCCACTCACCATCTCCAGATGACTTTCACAATTAATAATACTGGTATTGGTATGGAAGCATTGGTTAAACACGTTGAGTATTGGTTCAAATGGCTCTGAGCACTATGGGACTTAACATCTGAGGTCATCAGTCCCGTAGAACTTAGAACTACTTAAACCTAACTAACCTAAGGACCACACACACATCAATGCCCGAGGCAGGATTCGAACCTGCGACCGTAGCGGTCGCTCGGTTCCAAACTGTAGCGCCTAGAATCGCTCGGCCACTCCTCCAGATGACAAAATGACAGCGTATAAACCAAATATCAACAGTGAACTGCAAATAAAACTATAATCGATAAATAAACCCTTAGCAACCGGAACACGAACCTGCAAAACAAAAACGTTACGACCTTATGCGTCAAGCTAATACTAAACGTCCAACTGGGAGCCATCAGAGAGCTGTAAAACTTTTGGGGTTTAATGGGTCGAAGTAACCAGGGCGATCAAAGTATACCCAATTTACGATAGCCGATAACAGGCAGCGCCACCATTTCAAAACTCGACGAGGAGCCACTTTGACGGTCAGAATAAATGCGTCCTGCCTTTTGAGTACCTAGGAGCGTTGGGTATCAGGAGACTGTTCGTAGCCGCAAGTGCATTACGATCGGCGGTGGAAAGGAAACGGAGAGCGCCGTCCGGGCAAGGCGGGCGGGACCAGGCGAGGCGCGTGCGCGGTATTGATTGCCGCTGCGGCGCCATACCACGCCGCGCCGCGCCACGCCGCGCCTGATGACGACCGCCCAGCCAAACAACAACAAACAGCGCGGCGCGCCACAGCTGTAGTGTGTCCCGTCCCGTCCTGTCCGGTCAGGACGCCACACAGGCTGCGGCCGTCCGGAGCCTTCACTAGCAAAGAGCCACGCAGAAAACCCGCTAAATCTCCTCACGGCGCGTAACTCTCTTAAGGCAACTCGTCTGTGAATCGGCCTAAAAAAAAAACCAATGTTTTGTTTTTTACCACATAAATCGAAGTTCAGAGTTTAAAAAAAATGGTGGTGAAAGGGATGAATTGGACATCAAACAGTTGTTTAAAAATCAACTTAAAAGAGCTTTTGTTGTGCGTCAAGATCTTCCGTTGTGCGTCAACACTCATGTTTCCGCCGCTTTCACACCTCAGCGTTGTAATTACAGTCCTGTTCGAGAAATTTAGACTACACATCTGTTTTCCAAGTTGGCAGCCCTGTTTTGAGATACGCTAGACGATGCTCTTTCGCGTCTTTGGTTTTCGACATAAAGCACAAATATCGATGGAGTGAGCATTCGGATGCGCAGAACGAGAATTCTATCCACGGCATCTGCTGCAGCTCAAGTCACCTGATTTTGGGACGGCGCATATTAGCCGCGTAGCGCTTACCGTATTTTTGAGTGTTATACTTTGCTGTTACAGGCAGATCACTTTCGCAAGTACAGTAAACTTTGTACATAAGATTTACAGTCATCTTAACAACATGATCCCAGGAATTAAAGTTGGCTTAAAGGTGTGAAGAGCAATGGTATTGTGCCTTTTTCGCCACAGTATCTTAGCTCAGATTCCACTTTATTGACGGTTTTTCGGTAGTGGGATAAGAAGTGACAGCCAACAGTATTTTCTACTGCATGTATTCATACTGTCAAAACTTTGTTCTAATTAATTACATTACAATGATGCTGTAGACCGCGCTGAAATGTCACGAAAAAACAACTATGGGCTTGCTACTGTACACACGGTTACCGATTTGCACCACCTGTTTGTCTATTATTATTTTCAGTTTTTGTTTATTTACCCTTCTGCTTTTTATAGACAAGTAAAATGTCTCGTCGGAAAAATAAAACCATACACTATCCACAAAATTAAGACACGCAATCACTGCTCGAATTTTGGGGTAATAAAAGCAGTGACAGCCAACAATGTTTTCCTTGCCATTTTCTACTGCACTGATTCATATTGCTGAATCTGTCCTAGTTATTTACGTTACGATGACACAGTACAGGAATCTGTCTCATGAAGAAATACTTAGATCCACACAACGGTTGGGGAACCTGCATAAATTGAAGGAAATTAATCAGGCTGTAGAAATTTTATCTGAATTTGAACGTACCACCGATATGTATACACTGACTGGCAGTTCACTCGCCACAAAATCGCAGAAATTATCTCTGCAATACA
Organism: Schistocerca piceifrons; assembly: GCF_021461385.2. Lineage (NCBI taxonomy): Eukaryota > Metazoa > Arthropoda > Insecta > Orthoptera > Acrididae > Schistocerca > Schistocerca piceifrons. The sequence continues at coordinate 774,135,381 of NC_060138.1, forward strand.
AGACTTTATAATACCGTGTTTCGATACTTTTCAACAGTTTCGATACTTTTCAACAGCCGGCCGTGTGGCCGAGCGGTTCTAGGCGCTTCAGTCTGGAACGGCGCGACCGCTACGGTCGCAGGTTCGAATCCTGCCTCGGGCATGGATGTGTGTGATGTCCTTAGGTTAGTTAGGTTTAAGTAGTTCTAAGTTCTACGGAACTGATGACCTCAGATGTTAAGTCCCATAGTGCTCAAAGGCATTTGAACCATTCGAACTTTTAAACACACAAAGTACCTCATATCAATATGACATTTACCACTACACTTTTTTTGTTCACGCCCTCATACTTCTCATTACATACGTAGTAACGACAGTAGCTGTTACTAAAACTCAAACGTGCAGAAACGTATATTAAACAAGGCGAATACGTGTAATATTCAAGTTTCGCTATTGCCGCACATTATAGCCGAGTAGCGTCACCCCAAAATCACGTGACTAGCCCGGTTTGATGTTGAGAACACGCGCAGTAGGCTATGCTCACTCGATACACACGTACACCCTATGCTTTTCGAGCGTTGTTTTCTTCTAAGCTTTCTCTAGTTTCATTTGCTACTATTTTGTCATTCTCGAAAGTTATTATGCCTGTAACTTGGTTTAACGTGGGGCTTTTAGCAGGTGCGAAATTCTAGAGTTGCTAGGAACATACTCTGGGTTTAATGTGAGAAAGTAATGGTTGACAATTGATTCCACGAGAATGGCGGACGCTGAAAAGTGGGTCCTTGAGGCAATTTAAGACGCCAGCATAACCAGGAGAAACAATAAAAGGAAGAGAGAAGATCAGGAACATGTAAATCAAGAAGATTATGCAACTGGTACGTATTAGGAATAGCAGACGTGAATCGTAGATGAAATCTAACTTTTAATCGATTTTCCCGAGAGTTAAATTTTCTGACATGTCTATTTTATTATGTTTGAACTTCTCGCACTTCCGGTCTACCCGGAGCAAGTCGAATCTCCAAGTGAAATGGCGCGGAAGATCTGTGCACCATGCCTACTTAATACTCGAGCGCGGAGACAACGGTAGACGCAGCTGTATGGTGTTGGCGACCACGGGGACATTTTCTGTTCACCCTGCGCTGTGGTTACTTTGAGTAGTTTAGCAGCTACTCATAGTTGCTGGCAACCTTCTTCTATCCAGCGGTTCTACGAACGCATCACTGTCATAGCAGTTTGGCCAGTAAGAACCGAAATGTCGCAGTACGACAACCCAGTTTCCACAGGGCTTGCCCTTCTGTCCTTTTCGAACTTACTCACCAGCTGCTATTGCACCTGCTGAATTGGTGAGGCACAGTGATACTTGCTTTTACGTTTTCACTTCCTCTGGTAACTCCCCTCAGCCTCAGCTTACCATAACACTGACGTTTTCGGTCATGATGGAAAGGTCGGTGCTGGACCTTATTGTACACCACATCTCCACTGTCGTAACCAACTACTGCTGGTACGCTCTCCTATACATCCTCCAAGTTGCATTCATCGGGCCATTCTTTACAAGTACCGTAAGTTTCACAAACATTTATGTGTATTGGTCTCCTCGTGCTATTGTTATAATGGAATGGGAAAGTTAATAAAAATGGTTCAAATGGCTCTGAGCACTATGGGACTTAACTGCTTAGGTCATCAGTCCCCTAGCACTTAGAACTGCTTAAACCTAACTAACCTGAGGACAACACACACACATTCATGCCTGAAGCAGATTCGAACCTGCGACCGTAGCGGTCGCGCGGTTCCAGACTGTAGCGCCTAGAACCGCGAAAGTTAACATTTTAAGTCTCTTCGACGTCGGAGTTACCAGAGACGGAGAACTACCATAACTGTACTATCAGTACAAGCGTACCACTAGTACAACTGCATAACAAACGATCCAAAAAACTTGGGAGTAGACGAGAAAGTAGGCGAGGACGTACCTCTCCCCGGGAGGAGACGGCCGGGAAGCAGAGTCTTTGATGTATGCGGAAATAGCGGGGAGCACCTGTAACGATCCACTTATATCGGCCATCCGGGAGCCTTTTATATTTCTCCTAAATAATAAGGCTAGAGCGACGTGGAAAAACGTTGCTGAGCGACAGAATTAAGCCATAAGTGACGCATAAAACTTCTGCCAATCTTTTCTATAAATACACGTTTCTCTTGGTAGGACATCCACAACTCTTATACGTACTATTCAACATTTATAGCATTCACTACAATCGCAACAAATTATTTTCCAATACAAGGAAAGCACAACGAGATCTCCTTTTATTACGAAATAATTTGCTACGACTGTAGCATATGTTATCAATCATGAATATTTTTGACAAATGTAGTAAAACAGAGCGCAACAAGGCAGTAATCCGATTTGCCTGCATAAACAAGTACCCAGCCGTAGCAGCGTGCCCGGCGACAGCGGCTTAACAAGTGATCTTCGGCCTTGATTTGAGTTCTGTTCTCTGTGAAACTCCAGTCTTTGAATTATATGGGTATGAGACAGATGTAACGATATCTTGAAGACAGCTACGGAATTCGTAGACACAGTGTGTAACTTGTAAATTAAGAACAACTGTTGAAGTTTGTTCCACCCGTCCTTATCCCTCCCGTGCGTCGCTAAGCCACAGTCGCACCCACTATCACTGTCGTTTGCAACTGAAGTACTTTCCCGTATACCATCGCGTCCATGTCACTGATTTCATTTTAAAACCTAATCATTTCATTTAAGATATTTTCCTGGTCAGTGGAAGCCTCGACTTCTTTCTACCTAACTATCCCAGGGACACCAAGTGCGGTCTAAGGCGCTGCAGGCATGGACTATGTGGCTGATCCGAGCGAAGGTTCGAGTCCTCCTTCGGGCATGTGTGTGAGTGTTTGTCCTTAGGATAATTTAGGTTAAGTAGTGTGTAAGCTTAGGGGCTGATGACCTTAGCAGTTAAGTCCCATAAGATTTCACACACATTTGAACATTTGGCACCAAGCGGCGGTGCTTAGCGCTCCACAACCCCGTCGAACAACTCAAATATAGGAGTTCGTGGTCTTCCTGAGTCACTACCGGTAATCGGTGATATACTTAAGAGTAGACCACGATTGATATACGAGGTGCATTCAAGTTCTAAGACCTCCAATTTTTTTTCTAATTAACTACTCACCCGAAATCGATGAAACTGACGTTACTTCTCGACGTAATCGCCCTGCAGACGTACACATTTTTCACGACGCTGACGCCATGATTCCATGGCAGCGGCGAAGGCTTCTTTAGGAGTCTGTTTTGACCACTGGAAAATCGCTGAGGCAATAGCAGCACGGCTGGTGAATGTGCGGCCACGGAGAGTGTCTTTCATTGTTGGAAAAAGCCAAAAGTCACTAGGAGCCAGGTCAGGTGAGTAGGGAGCATGAGGAATCACTTCAAAGTTGTTATCACGAAGAAACTGTTGCATAATGTTAGCTCGATGTGCGGGTGCGTTGTCTTGGTGAAACAGCACACGCGCAGCCCTTCCCGGACGTTTTTGTTGCAGTGCAGGAAGGAATTTGTTCTTCAAAACATTTTCGTAGGATGCACCTGTTACCGTAGTGCCCTTTGGAACGCAATGGGTAAGGATTACGCCCTCGCTGTCCCAGAACATGGATACCATCATTTTTTCAGCACTGGCGGTTACCCGAAACTTTTTTGGTGGCGGTGAATCTGTGTGCTTCCATTGAGCTGACTGGTGCTTTGTTTCTGGATTGAAAAATGGCATCCACGTCTCATCCATTGTCACAACCGACGAAAAGAAAGTCCCATTCATGCTGTCGTTGCGCGTCAACACTGCTTGGTAACATGCCACACGGGTAGCCATGTGGTCGTCCGTCAGCATTCGTGGCACCCACCTGGATGACACTTTTCACATTTTCAGGTCGTCATGCAGGATTGTGTGCACAGAACCCATAGAAATGCCAACTCTGGAGGCGATCTGTTCAACAGTCATTCGGCGATCCCCCAAAACAATTCTCTCCACTTTCTCGATCATGTCGTCAGACCGGCTTCTGCGAGCCCGAGGTTGTTTTGGTTTGTTGTCACACGATGTTCTGCCTTCATCAAACTGTCGCACCCACGAACGCACTTTCGACACATCCATAACTCCATCACCACATGTCTCCTTCAACTGTCGATGAATTTCAATTGGTTTCACACCACGCAAATTCAGAAAACGAATGATTGCACGCTGTTCAAGTAAGGAAAGCGTCGCCATTTTAAGTATTTAAAACAGTTCTCATTCTCGCCGCTGGCGGTAAAATTCCATCTGTTATACGGTGCTGCCATCTCTGGGACATATTGACAATGAACGCGGCCTCATTTTAAAACAATGCACATGTTTCTATCTCTTTCCAGTCCGGCGAAAAAAAATCGGAGGCCTTAGAACTTGAATGCACCTCATAGTTCTCCTTGATTTTTTTCAGTATGTCTCCAATGACCTCGACGTTTAAGGGACCTTAAATTTTAATCTTCATTTACTTTCATTCTTTCAGAAATATTACACTCTAAATTTCAAGCTATGAGCATCCTTAACCGACACAACAGTGAGGAGAGGTGGACAGCTGTACAGAAGCATAAATTCCAGAATGAGATTTTCACTCTGCAGCGGAGTGTGCGCTGATATGAAACTTCCTGGCAGACTAAAACTTCGTGGCGGACCGAGACTCGAACTTGGGACCTCTGCCTTTCGCGGGCATGTGCTATACCAACTGAGCTACCCAAGCACGACTCACGCCCCGTCCTCACAGCTTTACTTCCACCAGTACCTCGTAAAGTTTGGAAGGTGAGAGACGAGGTACTGGTGGAAGTAAAGCTGTGAGGACGGGGCGTGAGTCGTGCTTGGGTAGCTCAGTTGGTACAGCACTTGCCCGCGAAAGGCAAACGTCCCGTGTTCGAGTCTCGGTCCGGCACACAGTTTTAATCTGCCAGGAAGTTTCAGAAGCATAAATGATTAGCGAACAAGTTAACACAACGAACAGAACATTTACTTAACTTGTATTTCTCGAAATGTACGAAGACTCATCACAAACAATCATGCAGCAAGAAATAGAGTCAAGTTATCACAGTGTCAACTACGACGAGGTCCACGGTACTTAGGACGAGCGATGGTGTTGTAGCGTTGAAGCTCCAACCACAAGTGGGCTGAGTGGCTGCCAGCGACTATACTATATCGCGGCGGCGGAGGGCGTTCGTGGTACGGAGCTGCTAGGGGCACGGTTCGCGGGCGCACACCACAGGGTCCGTCAGATCCAGCGCGACCTCTATCGGTGTTGGATGGAAACGTGCAACTCCGTTAACAACTTTCCGACGGCCGTGTTGTGGTATTGGTAAGCGATACCACAGAAATCCTCATCGTCATTGTCCTTCAGAAATGTTATGCCTTAAAAGTGAAATGAAATTAGTATGACTGAATACGGTTTTATCCAGCTGCCCGCTACACAACAGCTGCAGTTATCTGTTCTCTACTTTCTTTTGTTTTTCCAGGAAGCGTGTTGTCTGAGAAAATGTATACCGCAACGACCGGGACAGACGCTCTTCATCCTCAGGTGTGTGGCGTTTCTGTTATTTGGTAGCGTTAGCTGGAAACTTGCGTCTACTGCTATCTGTTTCAGACTCCCGTTCTTGAGCGCTTGAATAATTAGAGAGTTCTGGTGAAGCCGAAATGTCCATCAAACAGGAGCCTAATACTGAAAATCTCCAAATATACGTCACAGACAGGTGACTAAACTGTCTACTTGCTGCCCTAATGTGCATCTGTCTGCCCGTTAAATACAGCTCTTCCCTACTAAAATCTATATCAGTTTCAAGTAGTAGTTTTATTGTAGAAATTTCATGTAATAATCTTCACGTTAATAAATACCTTGCACTGCCTGTGGCTATCAAATTAATCATCACTCTGTAACATTACTTCTCAAATACACTAATGAAATAAAATCCCTATCTTCGAACAAACTTCAACAGATATTCTTAACTTACAAGTAACACATACTGCGCCTAGGAATTCCGTAGCTATCTTCTAAATATTTGCTTGCTCGCAGTTGCGTCATCAACAGCAACAGCTGCGGTTACTCCGATGAGAACATGCGCTCACCATCCACAGACCTGTAGGTCAAATTAATATACACGAAGCGTTCAGTTGTCAGTATAAATTCGACAGGCGCATCACAAAATGGGGGTACTTTTGTTTTCAGTGACGCAGTTTGCCCGCTGGAAACGAGGACGGTTCCGCAGAGGCGGTCTGACGTCACAGCGAGGGATGCGCCGGCCGTCGCCATGGCAACGCTTCCGAGGAAGCCTAGGCGGGGGCTGGAGCGGCCACTGCCCGAAATAGCGAGCTGCGCCGCGAGCGCCAAATATTGGCGTAGCCGGGAAATAGCAGGCTCTGACCCCAATCCCGCCGCGCTCACCACCTAGCTGGGGGCAGCGGAACGTAATCAACCACCTCGACCTCTCGAACGCATATCCGACTTCCAAGACAACACACTACACTCGTGGTAAGGTCCGGTAGTCTGTAGCAATGAGAGCTTCCGATGACAGGATGACGCTAGAGAGCGAGAGAGAGAGAGAGAGAGAGAGAGAGAGAGAGACTGGACAATGCACGTTAGACCACAGATAACACGCACAAGCTGACACAATTTTTTTGCTAGAATTCACGCGGGAAATACCGTTGCTTGTTGACTATAACAAGTCGTGGATTTGACCCTCACATTACAGCAGTAATTCTAGTTTATCATTTAGTATATGACTACTACACATGTAGTGTAAATTAGAGTATGGCGAGATACAGTGTATTAGGCATTCATTACAACGTTCTGAAAAAGAAATGCAAATCGATTAGGAAAAAAAAATTAAGCTGTATAATTTTCGACGCGCTGATGCGATTTCAATGTTTTCACCTTGGACATTCATTGTTAAAGTTATAGCTGGAGTCACGAACTATGGCGGTCGATTTTAGGCTTGTTTTGCGCACTTACGTCACGCTTTCTCCGACAGCAAATGGGCGATCAGAGTGTTCTGAGCCCTCTGCTCTGAATGCCGTAGCTACTGCGAGCCGCGCGGGATTAGCCGAGCGGTCTAGGCGCTGCAATCATGGACTGTGCGGCTGGTCCCGGCGGAGGTTAGAGTCCTTCCTCGGGCATGTGTGTGTGTGTTTGTCCTTAGGGTAATTTAGGTTAAGTAGTGTGTAAGCTTAGGGACTGATGACCTTAGCAGTTAAGTCCCATAAGATTTCACACACATTTGAACATTTTTGAGCTAATGTGAGCATTACACGTGATCATAGCGAGTTATTTAGTGTATTTCCATTTCATTTATTGCGAGTTGTCATCGCTGATGGTGGTGGTAAGTGATAAATTCTATATAAGCACGAGGGAGAGACAATTAGCAGGATGTACACTTCCTTCGAGCGGAAAGCATATATGTGCGAATATCTGAAGTGTCGCCTGGAATCGTCAACAATATCATTCGCATCCGTACCTCGACGTGCGCGAACCGCCATCGTCGTGGGTTGGAGTATAGTACCCCCTAAGCTTTCTACACTGAGTGACACAACTCATGGGATAGCGATACGCACATATACAGATGACGCTAGTATCGCGTACACAATGTATAAAAGGGCAGTGCATTGGGGGAGCTGCCATTCATCCTCGGGTAATACATATGAAAACGTTACCGATGTAATTACGGTGCACGACGGTAATTAACAGACATCGAAAGCAGAATAGTAGCTACAGCTACACCCAAGGGATATTTCGGAAATCGTTAGGGAATTCAACATTCCGAGATCAACAATGACAAGGGTGTGGCGAGAATACCAAATTTCAGGCATTACCTCTCACCAAGGACAACGCAGTGGCAGATGGCCTTCACATAACGACCGAGAGCAGCGGCGTTTGCGTAGAGTAGCCAGTGTTAACAGAGACGCAATACTGCTTGAAAATCGCAGAAATCAATGTTGGAGTTACGGCGAAATTTGGTGTTAATTGGCTCTGGCAGCTGAAGACCGACGTGGGTGCCTTTGCTTAACAGCATGACATCGCCTGCAGCACCTCTCATGGGCTCGTGACCATATCGGCTGTGCCCTACACACAGGAAAAGCGTGGCTTGGTCAGATGTGTCCCGATTACAGTTGGTACGAGCTGATCGTACGGTTCGAGTGTGGCGCAGACCCCATGAAGCCATGGACCCAAGCTGTGAACAAGGCACTGTGCACGCTGGTGTGGCTCCATAATAGTGTGGGCTGTGCTTACATGGAATGAACTGGGTCCTCAGGTCCAACTGAAAAGATCACCGACTTGAAATGGTTATGTTTGGCTACTTGGAGACCGTTTGCAGCTATTCATGGAGGTCATGTTCCCAAACAACAAAAAAAGTTCAAAATGTGTGAATTCCTAAGGGACCAAACTGCTGAGGTCATCGGCCCCTAGACTTACACACTACTTAAACTAACTTATGCGCGCGCCTGAGGGAGGACTCATCCGGCGGGAGAGGCCGCGCAATCCGTGACATGGCGCCTCTAACCACGCGGCACCCAAACAACGATGGAATTTTTATAGATGACAATGTGCCATGTCATCAGGCCATAACTGATCGCGACTGGTTTGAAGAACATTCGAGCGAATGATTTGGCCACCCAGATCATTCGACATGAATCCCATCGAACATTTATGAAACATAATCGAGAAGTCAGCTCGTGCACAAAATTCTGCTGCGGCAAGACTCTCGCAGTTATGAAAGGCTACTGAGGCAGCATGGCTCAATATTTGTGCACGGGAGATCCAAAGACTTGTTGCGTCCATGCCACATTGAGTTGTCACTTTACGTCAGGCAAAAGATGGCCTGACACGATATTAAAGGGTGCCTCATGACCTTTGTCTCCTCAGTGTATAGATTTTTCCTTCCTAGCAATATATTTTATATGAGATCTTCGAGGATCTAGAAAGTTGTCTTATACCGAAACAATCCAGATGTATTCTTCTGAAATTATGTGTAGAAGCGCTAAAGAATGAGAGCCTGGCAAAACAATTTCGCAGTATCTGATTTTCGAAAACGAAACTTCTATTATTACGAATACTCGCAATTTCATGCGATTAGTAATTAAAAATAAGAAGATTATGATCCATTAACATTTAAATTCGATAAATACAATTCAAACAAAAGTAAAAAAAAAGTAATTCGCTGGCACGAGATTCGAACTGCTGGCAGCACGATTTATAATCTTGAATGCTATATATACCGAACTAGGCGCGACATTACGATAGAATGTTTTGTAGATAATACTGTCAAGAAATCTGTAAATGTGGCTTCTGAAACAATTTTTCAGAAGTCATCAAAACAATTATCCAACTCCAGAAAGTACTGCGAACATTCGAATCAACGCAGACCGGAGGCAAACAAATGCTGTCGCAGCTGATCAGCCAATCACGTGCGATTTTACAAATTCTCTCTCTCTCTCTCTCTCTCTCTGTAAATAGACTCTCTAGATGACCCAAACCCTCATTTCGCTATTATAGCAATCTCTTTGCAGTGAAGAGTCATTAATTAGAGACTGCAAAATTACCAGAGCTAACATCAGCCAGAATTCTGAGATGACTCTTACATAAATCTGACGCAGTCCAAGTGTCTACGTACACAAGAGCGCCTTCGCAAAGGCGGTTGTATCCTGGAAACAGTTCGATGACGATTGTTGTTTGTCTCGTCCTAGGAACGAGAGGAAGCACTTTGTATTACGGACTTCAAATGTTTCGTAGACAATTAACAAAGTTCTAACTTCCCTTTGTTTTGCCTGACTACATAACGGAAGGAAGGGGAGAAGGAAGAAGGTGGGGCCTTACGTCCTGCCGACGACGTTGTCATTAGAGACGTGCACAAGTTCTGATTGGACTAGGATAGAGAAGCAAATCAGCAGCGGACATTCTACTTTTAATGAATTTAGAGAAACCTAGAAAACCTTAAATCACGATGATAGTACGGGGTTTAAACCCAGCTTTTTCAAAAGCGATTTTAGCGTGTAAATCATTACGCTATCTCGCTCAGCGTCTGTATTTACCGCACCAAAACATCGTTTGTTTATGAACACTTTGTCACAGACTTCACTCTGTGAACAGCAGCAATAAAAATTCAGATTCCAGGGATTGTCGGACAAGTATCTGATCAGCTAAGAACGTTGAGACAATTTACAGAAGATTCTGCTGTATCACTTCTATAACGACAGTTGTTGGTTAAGTGATGGTCCCTTCTGCTACGGGATTACAGCACTACTAACCTTTACGTCTAGTAGCAAGCAAATGAAACTCTGTCCTCTTTTCATGAACCAGCAACGCCGTTATGATACGAAAGATATCAGAATGTTCAAATAACTTACGGGTTTGCTGCCGGGTGACGTCGTCGAACACCGCCGGTATTTCGACAGGAGCACACCCTGCCATTCTCAAGGCACAAATGCAAGGAAGAAAAAGTGTGCAAGCAAATTTAATACCTCGGTTCACAGAGGAGAAACAAGGAAGACACCACACCAGAACAAGTGTCAACACAACCAAAGATAACCAACATCAGAAATTTCGATGGTTACTATTAATCAACAGGTGAGGTAGCACTAATTCTGTCCCTCTGTTTTTTGATGAGAGACAGAGCCGGATTCCAAGCAGCATTTAAACAAAATCCATCTCTGTTAATAAGGTTGCTTGATAGTCTGATTTCAACAGCTTCCTTAATAACACTACCTCAATAACTTGACGTGAAAACCAGAATCTCCGTGTTGTTGTATTCCATAGGATGACCGGGGTCAAGCCAATGTTCTACAATAGCGGATTTGCTCGGCTGTTGTAAGCGTGTGTGACGCTTATGTTCAATACACCGGTCTTCCACAGTCCTGATTGTCTGACCAATATATGACATGCCACAACTGCAAGGAATACGATAGACCCCAGCCTTACGCAAACCACGATCATCTTCTACGGACGCCAACAGGGCCTTAAACTTAGAAGGTGGTCGAAAAACACATTTCACATCATATTTCCGCAAAATACGGCCAATCCTGTTGGAAATGCTTCCCGCGTAAGGCAAAAAGGCCGTAGACTTAGGTGCCACTTTGTTGTTATCGTCACTCACCCGTTGCACAGAAGGCTGATGGCGCAACGAACGTTTGATTTGCCTCTCACTATAACCTTTCTGACGAAAGGTGACTTCGAGATGTGATAGCTCAGCTGCCAAACTTTCAGGGTCTGAGATAACGTGGGCTCTGTGAACCAAGGTGCGAAGTACTCCTCCTCGCTGAGCTGGATGGTGACAACTATCAGCTCGCATGTCAGTGTGGGTGGGCTTCCTATAAACAGAATGTCCCAACGTACCATCAGTCTTCCTATTGACCAACACATCAAGGAAGGGAAGGCATCCATTCTTTTCCACCTCCATAGTGAACTGAATATTCGGATGGATTGAATTTAGATGTTCCAAAAACCGGTTTAAATTCTCACTACCATGGGGCCACACAACAAAAGTATCGTCTACATATCTGAAAAAACACGCAGGTTGCAAGGTCGCTGACTCCAGTGCACGTTCCTCAAAGTCCTCCATAAACAAATTGGCCACAATAGGTGACAACGGGCTTCCCATTGCAACTCCATCAGTCTGTTCGTAGTACTGACCATTGAATAAAAAGTAAGTGGAAGTCAGCACATGTCGAAACAAATTTGTTAACTCGACACCAAACTTAACCTCAATTAGCTGCAACGAATCAGAGAGAGAAACGCTAGTGAAAAGAGAAACCACATGAAAACTGACTAAAATATCAGAGTCATTCAAACGCAATCCCTGCAATCGACGTAAGAAATGTGCACAGTTCTTAATGTGGTGTTCACACCTACCCACTGGTGGGCTCAACAAACTAGCAAGATGTTTAGCTACACGATATGTCGGAGCACCAATATTAGAAACAACAGGCCTCAACGGGACAGCCTCTTTATGGACCTTAGGGAGGCCATATAATCTAGGTGGTACAGCACAGTAAGAATTAAGACTCTTGATAGTCTCCTGTGACAAAGAACTTTTCTTCAGGAGGTTATTTGTCTTTCTCTCAACACTCTTAGTAGGGTCAGCACCGATTTTGCGATACGCCGAATCAGAAAGTAGACACTGCATCTTTTGAATGTAATCGTGCTTGTTCAACAAAACGGTGGCGTTACCCTTGTCCTCCGGTAAAATAACAATATCAGGATCCATTCTAAGTGAACGTAAAGCAGCCGCCTCAGCTGCTGTAATGTTACACTTGGGTGGACGGGCCCCAGTCAACACACGACAAGCTTCCCTCCTAACCTCTTCCGCAGCTTCGGAAGGTAGTTTATAAACAACCTGTTCAATAGAACTGTTTTCTTCCTTGCATTTGTGCCTTGAGAATGGCAGGGTGTGCTCCTGTCGAAATATCGGCGGTGTTCGACGACGTCACCCGGCAGCAAGCCCGTAAGTTATTTGAACATTCGATTCGCCGGTAAAATTTAAGGTCTCAAGATATCAGAATATTTGCTATAATTGGGACTAAAGTTTAGCATGTGAATGAATGCAATCACTTGCGATTTCATTTTTTTTTATTACTTGTTGATACATTTAAAAGAATTTTATCTTGTCGCTAGTAACCGAATTCCAAGTTTTTTTTGTATGGCACAACCTTTTTGCATATTATTGTAAGAGGTATAGTAATACTTAAGTCAAAATGTTTGGGTATCGGAAATATACACACCAAAAAACGTTTTGCATCACCTCGGTACAGAGAGTTCCGGAATCTGTACAGAAAATTGGAATGGAGATCAACACAAACATCATTTCCGCCCTTTTTACTGCCAATAAAAACCACACATTGCATGTTGTACCACCACACAGCGAGACCAACAGAGGTGGTGGTCCAGATTGCTGTACACACCGGCACCTGTAATACCCGTTGCACGTCCTCTTGCATTGATGCATGCCTGTATTCGTCGTGGCATACTATCCACAGGTTCATCAAGCCACTGATGGTCCAGATTGTCCCACTCCTCAACGGCGATTCGGCGTAGATCTCTCAGAGTGGTTGGTGGGTCACGTCATCCATAAACAGCTCTTTTCAATCTATCCCAGGCAAGTTCCATAAGGTCCATGTCTGGAGCATGTGCTGGCCACTCTAGTCGTTCTCCTGAAGGAAGTTATTCACAAGATGTGCACGATGGGGGCGCGAATTGTCGTCCATGAAGACGAATGCCTCGCCAATATACTGCCAATATGGTTGCACTATCGGTCGGAGGATGGCATTCACGTGTAGTACAGCCGTTAAGGCGCCTTCCATTACCACCAGCGGAGTACGTCGGCCCCACATAATGCCACCCCAATACAACAGGGAACCTCCACCTTGCTGCACTCGCTGGACAGTGTGTCTAAGGCGTTCAGCCTGACCGGGTTGCATCCAAACACGTCTCCGACGATTGTCTGGTTGAAGGCATATGCGACACTTATCGGTGAAGAGCGGTCCATTCTACATGTTACTGGGCCCATCTGTACCGCGCTGCATGATTCGTAACACGACGTCCTGTGGCTGCACGAAAAGCATTATTCAACATGGTGGCGTTGCTGTCACGTCTCCTCCGAGCCATAATCCGTAGGTAGCGGACATCCACTGCATTAGTTGCCCTTGAATTGGGGGGGGGGGGGGAGGGGGGGGGCTGAGCGAGGTATGTCATTGACAGTCTCTGTATCTCCTCCATGTCCGAACGACATCGCTTTGCTTCACTCCCAGACGCCTGGGCACTTCCTGGCACAAAGTAAGAACGCGGACGCGATCGAACGGCGGTACTGACCGTCTAGCATTGTTAACTACAGACAACACGAGCCGTGTACCTCCTTCCTGGTGGAATGACTGGAAATGATCGACTGTCGGACCCCCTCCGTCGAACAGGCGCTGCTCATTCATGGTTGTTACATCTTTGGGCGGGTTTAGCGACTGTGTCTGTGACACAATATCCACAATCAACGTCTGTCTTCAGGAGTTCTGAGAAACGGGGTGATGCAAAACTGTTTTTGATGAGTGTATTAGTGTATTATGTAAAGATAAGATGTTAATATATACTGTGATTCCGTAAACAAGTGAAATATTTTCAGATACATTATAACATATTGGATGAAACTGATATAAATTGTTGAGAACTAACAAGACAACTTCTGCATCAGTGCAATATATCACAAGCTCAATAACAAAGCATAATTAATGTCTATACTACAGTCTATGAGCTCTCGCGACAGCCGCCAATATGTGACATTAACTGACATTATTGACGAATTCCTGAGGACGATTTGTCACTTCTCCAAAAGAAGATTCACGTTGTGTAACGGATGTTGGAGATGATTGCCTCTCTACAACGGCGTCTTTCAAGTGATCCCATACGATTTTCATTGTTTTCAATCCTGGCATGTTGTCCTGTATCTTGGACGACATACCTAACCAATTCAGGTCTGTGTGCATCGCAAACTGTAAATAACATATCACCACTGGCACTAATACACACCGATCAGCCAGAACATTACGACTACCCACCTAACAGTCGGTATGTCCACCTTTGGCACGGATAACAGCGACGATACATCGTGGCATGGAAACAATGAGGCCTTGATACGTCGCTGGAGGGCGTCTGCACCACATTTGCACACACACGTCACCAAATCTCGTAAATTCTGGGGAGGGGGCGAAGAGCTCTGACGCCATGTACAATCAAATCCCAGATTTGTTCCATCTGGTTCAGATCTGGCGAGTTGGGGGCCCAGCACATCAACCGGAACTCGCCACTGCGTTCCTAGAACCAGTCCATCACACTCCCGACCTTGTGACATGGCGCCCTGTCTTGCTGAAAAATGCCACTACCATCGGGAAACATGACCTCATGAAGGGGTGCAGTGATCTGCAACCAGTGTACGATACTCCTTGGCCGTCTTGGTGCCTTGTACGAGGTCCACTGAACTCATGGATGCCCACATGAATGTTCCTCAGACCATAATGGAGCTGCGGCCAGCTTGTCTCCATTCTGCAGTACAGGTGTCAAGAGTTGTTCCCCTGGAAGGGATGATGAAGGAGGTATCGGGATTCATCACACCATGCAACGCTCTGCCACTGCGCCAACGTCCAGTGCCGATGGTCAAGCGCCCATTTCAGTCGTAGCTGCCGATGTCGTGGTGTTAACATTGGCATATGCATGGGTGGTCGGCTGCGGAGCCCCATCGTTAGGAGTGTTCGATGCACTGTGTGTTCGGACACACTTCTCCTCTGCCCAGTATTAAATAATGACGTTAGTTCCGCCACAGTTCGCTGCCTGTCCTGTTTTACCAGTCTGTCCAGCCAACGAAGTCCGACATCTGTAATGAGTGTGGCCGCCCAACCCCACGACGTCTGGACGTGGTTCCACTTTGGTTTCTCTACGTGTTGAAGACACTCTCGACAGCACTCCTCGAATACCCGACAAGTCATGCCGTTTCCGAAATGATCGTGCCGAGCCTCCTGCACATCAAATTCTGCCCTCGGTCTAATTCAGATCGATCGCACGCCTTTTTCCATTCCACACATGGACAGCACTCTCACTGACACTACATTAGCGGTTCCCAACATGGGGGTAATTACCTCCATACGGGTAAAACGAAATTTTCTGTTGCATACAAGAAACTAAAATATTTTCAAAAGATCATTACTATTATCACAATTTGGTAACACTCTAATCTTGATAACTTTATCAATAATTACTTTTTCTCAGTTAGTAGCATTAATGCATTGGAGGTTACAGGTTCCTCACATAGTCCACCCACTACACACATGTACTGTGTTTTGTCCTGTACACAGCTGATGATAAAAGTAAGACACATACGTAACAAATGCTAAATATTTCAAGAAAATATCTTCTCCAAGTTGTAGAGAGTACCTGCAGTAGTTCGTAAATTGCTTCATTACTCGCTTCGAAGAAGATAAATGAATTAATTGACAGTACGACACAGCAATAACCAGATAAGGGCTACTGTATTATTATTATTATTACTATTACAGGCTGTGGTCAGACACAAAGCATTAACAGCTTGAAGTCTTCCAGTTTCTGCCAGCTCAGAAGTAAGGAGTGCGGCAATCAAGTGATTTACGAACAGTAACTATAGTGCACACATTTAAATCTGGTTGATTTTAAACGGAGTTACAGTGTGCAGGTCAAGCAAGTGCAGCAATGGAGAGGAGTAACGCAGGGTAAGTAAGTTTTGTAAAAAGAATCTAGTCTCACTGTGGATAGTTCACACACACACACACACACACACACACACACACACACACACTCACACACTCACACACACACTCCGTCCAAACAAGGCTTGGAAAGCCCATCGGTACCGACTGGCCGCCGTGTCTTCCTCAGCCCACAAGCGTCACTGGATGCACGCACACGAACTAAATATCATTCATCTTTCAGAATTTTAAAAATTAAAAATAAAAGTAGTCGAGGAAAACAGTTTAGTTAGGTGCTAAAGTTGGCAGTAATGTGGGGGAGAGCGGGGATGAGCAACAGACGGCAGGAAAGAGGAGGGGGGATTGTGGGCGGGGGGGGGGGGGGGGTACTAGCTAACGTTACTCAGGGGTAATAGCCTAAGAAGGGTTGGGAACCACTGCAGTAAATGCACCGTGTGTGTGTCTGACTAGCAGTTGTTCCTCGCCAGGTGACGCTTCTATCGACTGCACGGATTTATATAGATAGTAGGTCGGTTTGTCATAATGTTCTGTCTGAACAGTGTATGTTAAAAACGAAAGATAGACGAATCTTGACCTTTTACCTTCGAGAGGTCCTCGAACCATATTGGCTTATGTATAGGTCTGCTTCTCCACCAATCTCTGCTCGCACTACAATAGCACCATCACGATATCGATATGTTTCGCATACAGTGAGGGATGTTCGTATTCCACACACTCTCCAGATCGGCGTCGGTTTCGAGTTACAGCAGTGAATCGTGAATGGTAGAAGAATAGAAAACGCTTACTTTCGCTGTACCTCACCGATGATGGTTCTCCGTCCAATATTTTCGATGACTACGATACCAGTCTAAAATAGGACACAGTCCAAGTGTCCACGTATACAAAGAGCACTTTCGCAAAGGCGGTCGTATCCCGGCGACAGTTCGATAACGATACTACTGTTGTTGCTTGTCTCGTCCTTGGAACGACAGGAGGCACAATTTATTACAGACTTCAAATGTTCCTAAGCCCTACTATACATCAGTTCGAGGGATAAATATACACGCACAAATCACAGCTACTCTTTCTTCCTGCAAGAGAGTTACACAGGGAGTTGTTCAAAAATGGTTCAAATAGCTCTGAGCCCTATGGGACTTAACATCTGGGGTCATCAGTCCCCTAGAACTTAGAACTACCTAAACCTAACTAACCTAAGGACATCACACACATCCATGCCCGAGGCAGGATTCGAACCTGCGACCGTAGCAGTCGCGCGGTTCCGGACTGCGCGCCTAGAACCGCTAGACCACCAGGCCGGCCCAGGGAGTTGTTCTTCCACAGCTTAGCGTTCTCAAGTGTGAGAGGAAACTCATTTTGGTTATGCACAGGTAAAATTTACGATTGGGAAATAGCGCTACTGTGGATATAAGAGTGCAAGTGTAGATATAAGATGTGATGTAAAGTCATAACAAATTATTCAAATGGCTCTGAGCACTATGGGACTTAACTTCTGAGGTCATCAGTCCCATAGAACTTAGAACTACTTAAACCTAACTAACCTAAGGACATCACACACATCCATGCCCGAGGCAGGATTCGAACCTCCGACCGTCGCGGTCGCGCGGTTCCAGACTGTAGCGCCTAGAACCGCTCGGCCACCCCGGCCGGCTAACGTCATAACAAATTAACTATTGATATGAATAATAATGTCACCATTTATTATATACTCTATGCTGATACAATATAGTACAGAATGTAAGTGAAAGAAGAAAGCAATGAGACGAACAAAAACGAGATATTTATTCAAAGACAATAATACAATGGAGTGACCGCGACCCGTGATGGTCCCCAAGACACTGCAAAAGGCGGTATATGGTTCTTAATAGGGTGTCTGATCATCTCGACCATGTACGGCCAGCAGTGTCGAATATGATCGTTTTGGTGGTCCGTGTGTACACTGAGTGTGAGGGGCGTACTGACCTCCAAATCTTTGAACACGGTACACTCACCGGTCAGCGTTATTGTGACACCGTACTCCTTACCCATGTACGTCTTTTCAGGGGTGCATTCGACCCTGATTTCAATTTTATGGATGAAATGCGCGACAGCATCGAACTGTACAAGTGGAGGAGTCCTAGGAACGAGAGAATATTCGGCGAAAGGAGAGGACCTGTCTGTTCCCGCTACTTAAATGCAGTGGAGCACGTGTGGGGTGCGCTGAGAAGGCGTATTGTAGCTCGTCCACGTGCTCGAACCAGTGGTCAACAGCGCTGGTGGAGGAATGGAACGCCCCACCACAAATGCTCCTTATCAACCTTCTGACCAACGTGGCAGCTTGATGGACAGCATGCACTGCCGTCTGTAGTGATCACATACCCCACTAAAAACCATGTACCGCCTTTTGTGACTTCGGTGTAATTATTGTCCATGAATAAAAACGTCATTTCTATCCGTCTCATGCATGTTTCTTTCAGTTACCTTCTGCAATATAGCAATTCTTTCTATGTATGGCCCAAGTATCATCGAGCTACGTTACTTGGCAGTGGCGCTTTATAGGAAAATTTTGAACACCGGTGTATATATAATCAAATGTCTGATCGATTATCGCTGCCTGACCATTCGGCTACTCACTTCTCCCGATTGTCCGCCTCTATGAAAATCCCAGACAACCACTGCACTGTCCTTTGCCCTTCTCAGGACCTCTTGTTTATTATCAGAACGAACCTTCGATAGCTGCCTATATTGACAGGTTGTTGCTAGCGGTCAGTAGCATCTGGCCAATTACGCTTCTTCAAAATTTCCTGGGCGACTAAAACTGTCTGCTAGATCGGGATTCGAACCCGGAAGCTATGCCTTCCGCGGGCGTGCTCTCGCCGAGTCTGCTGATAAGCACAAGTCATGACCCGTCCTGACAGCATTATTTCCGGCTCCGCCACTACCTGTCTGCTACTCTCCAAACCTTTGAAACACCGTACACACTGCTGCAGAATGAAAGATTCATTCTAGCAACTTTGCTTAGTCTTTGAATAACTACAATTATTGGTAAGCTGGTACACAAGAGTGAAACTGGAATACTGCTGCAATGACATCTGCTACGTCACGCTGTAACTGACGAACAATTATCATATCAAAAGCTCATAGAGTCACTGACACAACTTCTGCCTAAGCTGCTAAATAATGTTTTCACTTATCTCCTTAAGTATTTTTCTGAGACTGTGTCGGATATTACAGTACCGTACAACACGTCGCCCTGTGAAGGGAATTTTTTTTGTACCTAAAAACAGAGTCGAATATGCAGACAACTGAAGTCCCCTGCTACGTTTATGCAGGCAAGTACCAAAAAGGTGTCTCTAGTTGCTGATTGAAATGGGCCTGGAATTAATTATCTGGCGTCCAGAAAGAGTTTCTCAATTGAAATATATTAGGTTTGCAAGATATTGAAGATAACTAGGTAAGAGCTAAAGTTTATTATTCAACTTCCTCAGATCTCGCGTCGATATAAACACTGCCGCCATTGCTCGGAACAGAGCATCAACTTACAGGTAACGACCACTTTAATGGACGCCTGACTTCCTACGCACGAGAAGAAAAGCGAAAGATTTCTATGTACCACGTTACATACACTGCAGTGTCTCAGCCGTGCTCTTCTCAATATCAGGCGGGTAGTCGCAATGTTCTTGCACTTTTAAAGCACAAAAATTTCGTACCTCAAACATTTTTATCCTAAACAGCAGGCACGCATATTAATTACAACTAATCCATACGGTTATCAGTCAGTTACGTCTGCAGCTTTGGCAGGAAATGTTGACGTAAAGCGTGCAAACAAATTTTGCAGACAGTTCTCTCCGGAAATGGGCCGTATCGCGTACTCTTACATCTCCAGCAACAATTTCACGTGGGCAGGTATAAAGACGGACGTAAACCTTCCGCCAGGAGTCACCTCCTCAGCCTGCCAGCACGACCACCCGTTGCGCAGTCCGCCATCCCTGTACCCACCGCGAATGCCGAAGAAAGCACGGTCGTATTGGCCCTTGTGTTCATGCTGCAACTGTCTTCATTGCCTGGCGACACCATACTTAAACTTTCCACCATGGCAGTTACCAGTTTTAATTCCAAATACTTCTAGTGCATGGAAGCACCATTCATAATATTCCACTCTACCTTGTCCCACAGATCAAAAATCGGTTTGAAGGCCTACACATTATTTACTTCGTATTCGCTGTCATCTATAATTTTACACTACGTCTAGGTCATCTTTCGCTTTTGTAAACTGAATTAAAAACCGTTGCCTATTTCAAAGTGGAGGGTCATAATTTAGTACAGTTATCCACTGATTATCCTTTTACAGACGCCAAAAGCTTCATAAGTTAATGCCCCAGTGACGTCTCCGTTACGTTAGACACAATTCAGTTTATGACAAATTATATCTGGAGGGATAGATACACGGAAAGAGAGATGAAAGTGGCATACAGGAACAGAAACGATAATCATTTGCACAAAGTATACTTACTTTAAAATAAGGATTGGTATTTGAAGGAAATCATCTTTCGCTTCCATTGTTATGTTTCAAATTACCTTGAACAGTGAGACGACTACAGAAAAGAGCGCCGATTGCGTTAGGGTAGGTGGTACACAAGCATGGGAGAAGAAAGTAGTAACGGAAATAAGACCTGAATGAAACTGGAAGCGAAGGTTTCATTTTCAGTGCGCACGAAACTTCTGCAGCAGATCACACAGTTCAAACACTCAAGACAAAAATGCAAACGAAAAAGACATGTAATCATCTTCATTCTAAGAATCAGCTACCATTAAATTATAACGTTTCAAAATTCGCGCCAGTCTCTGCTTTATTGGATTATGCCGGAAATGCAAATGTTGTTGTTGTTGTTGTGGTCTTCAGTCCTGAGACTGGTTTGATGCAGCTCTCCATGCTACTCTATCCTGTGCAAGCTTCTTCATCTCCCAGTAACTACTGCAACCTACATCCTTCTGAATCTGCTTAGTGTATTGATCTCTTGGTCTCCCTCTACGATTTTTACCCTCCACGCTGCCCTCCAATGCTAAATTTGTGATCCCTTGATGCCTCAAAACATGTCCTACCAACCGATCCCTTCTTCTAGTCAAGTTGTGCCACAAACTTCTCTTCTCCCCAATCCTATTCAATACCTCCTCATTAGTTATGTGATCTACCCACCTTATCTTCAGCATTCTTCCGTAGCACCACATTTCGAAAGCTTCTATTCTCTTCTTGTCCAAACTATTTATCGTCCATGTTTCACTTCCATACATGGCTACACTCCATACAAATAATGAAATGCAAATAGCGTCACGCAAATCTAACAATATGGGGAGATTAAAAGTACAGTAAAATAAAATGTGAAGTACACTATAAGTTATAACTACACTGTGCAGCCGAAATAACTATCTCAGGCTGAAACGGATTGGAAGTGAAAGGAAACGACGTACATTTTTAGAAAGGATAACTCGTATGTCCTTTGATTTTAAATAATGAAATCGCTCCACTATGTGACATTACTGATGACATAATGATGACGCCTTCTAAAAGAACTACCGTCAACGAAATGAAGACACCTTGGGGTAAGTTCCACCAATAAATACTGAGGTATGAACTGGTCTACTCTAAGAACATCTATGACTTCCAAAAGTTACAACGTAACAGAGAGGAAAGATTAATGTGAACACAAAATCATGAGCTCTGAGAAACAGAACTCTTCACACGCTCACATAAAGTTTGTTTACAACGAACATGTGAATAATGAAATTTTAAGATATTTGCATATAATGGTTGAAATGTTTTACAAGCTGTAGAGAAGCATTTAGTTTAGAAAGGTTTCGTCCCAAGAAATACACAAAAGAAGTAATATTCGACAATAAAGGCGTAACGCGTTTCAGTTTAAACGGTAAAGAAGACTGCTGAACTTAAGAGAATCCGCGATTCACTAAAGGCGATAAGTGCTCAGGGAGTCCAGAAACCCTATACGGACTACGAGACTGTGGCAAAAAAATACACATATAGTACCCAATTGCAGTCGATTATAAGCATATGAGCTCGCTGAGATAGGTATTAAGGAAATATTTCCTAACCCCTATATTTTACATGAATTTTTTGATGTGGCAGATGGGTACAACATCTGTTAGCTATCGACCAAAAACAGAATCGAACAACACAAATACAGAGTGTTCAGGCCTATATAAACTTTGCCTCAGTAGATTTACACGACTTTTCATAATAGCAGATGAAACGTGCTTTCATAATCACAAGCCACAGGTTAAAGATCAAGCAAAACAGTGTGTGACGAAAGATGAATGTATCGAAAGAAAGCAAAATCGGCTATATGTGCATGAATAATTATAGACACTATTTTACGGTATTTTCACTGTGCGGTGTTAAAAAAGGTAGAACTACAGCTTTAGAGTTTATGCTCCACTACAGGACAAGTTGGACTATGCTACTCTCATTAGACAGCCAACGGCCTTGCCGCAGTGGTAACACCGGATCCCGTCAGATCACCGAAGTTAAGCGCTGTCGGGCTGGCCTTGCACGTGGTTGGGCGGCCATCCGGTCTGTCAAGCGCTGTTGGCAAGTGGGGTGCACTCAGCCCTTGTGCCGCGCGGAGTGGCCGCTCGGTTAGAGGCGCCATGTCACGGACTGCGCGGCCCCTCCCGCCGGTGGTTCGAGTCCTCCCTCGGGCATGGGTGTGTGTGTTTTATTCTTAGCATAAGTTAGTTTAAAGTAGAGTATTAGTCTAGGGACCGATGACCTCAGCAGTTTGATCCCTTAGAAATTCAAACACATTTGAACATTTGAGCCCTTGTGAGGCAAACTGAGGAGCTACTTGATTGAGAAGTAGCGGCTCCGGTCTCGGAAACTGACATACGGCCGGGAGAGCGGCATGCTGACCACATGCCCCTCCATATCCGCATGCAGTGACGCCTATGATCTGAGGATGACACGGCGGCCGGTCGATACCGTTGGTCCTTCATGACCTGTTCGGGAGGAGTTCAGTTCAGTACTCACAGTAGACATCCATATCTTCCGAAAAAGAAAGCCGCTCCACTACAGGGCAAATTGGACTATGCTACTCACAATAGACATCCGTATCTTCCGAAAAAAAAAGTTATCTAGTATCACGATAAAGTGTGTCTGATCTTTGCTATAAAACTGCATGACCTCCACTTCGAAATTATTACACAACCATTGTATTTGCAACTTCCTGGCATATTAAAACTGTATGCCGGACCGAGACTCGAACTCGGGACCGAGTTGAGTCTCGGTCCGGCACACAGTTTTAATATGCCAGGAAGTTTCATATCAGCGAACATTCCGCTGCAGAGTGAAAATCTCATTCTGGAACCATTGTATTTGTACACCGGTTATTAATTTTTGTTCGTTAACCCTAATAATGACTGGGTGTACGAAGATTCAAATCGAGTTTTGCAATCGAAGCTGAGGTACACGCTTGTTTTGGACACCTCAGCTTATTTTAGTTAGGTTATTTATTGGAATAAACTCATAGTTTCGTAAGATGACTACGCCTTGTTTCGTGTTTAGTGGACAACTTACTGGACGTCCTACGCGCATTTTACGTCTGGTTCTGAACAAACCTATGGAAGGTGAGGCGAGTCAGTGGCACAGATGCTTCGGTTCCAAAATCGTTCAAATGGCACTGAGCACTATGGGACTTAACTTCTAAGGTCATCAGTCCGCTAGACTTAGAACTACTTAAACCTAACTAACCTAAGAATATCACACACATCCGTGCCCGAGGCAGGATTCGAACCTGCGACCGTAGCGGTCGCGCGGTTCCAGACTGTAGCGCCTAGAACCACTCGGCCACCCCAGCCGGCAGGTGCTTCGGCCCCACCTGATCTACTACACGCCGGAATTCTTGCCGTTGCAGGCATTGTTCTGCTGAAAGTAACAAGCTGAGCTGCGGCGAAATCCCTTACAGGAAATTGGAAGGAACAAACGGAGTACAGGCCTACACACGGAGCCTGCACTCCCGTGGGACAGAGTGGGCTACCTGGGGCCGAGCTTTCCGAAGTTCCGACAGGTGCCTGCCTGGTAACAAAGTCGCGCAGACGTGGGCGGCGCGGTCCCCAGGAGCCCGGGACCACAACAAATAGATAGCGAGCGAGCACCACGCGGCGCAGCGCAGTCCGGGCAGCGGGGGCGGCTGGGTCGGCGGCGTGGGCGGGGGCAGCGACCGGCGCGCCGCAGCCGCATTGCGGACCCTGGCGGGGACCGGACACCACGGCCGCCGGCCAGCAGCCAGCCGCCAGACACCGGCCTCCGGCGCCGCTGCATAATTGCCGCACGCAGCGGATTGCGGCGCGCCTGTGCCCGCAAGCCGGATAAGTGGGCAGCCCGGCATTACACTGTATTATAAACACTCGGCCCCTTCCGCTTCCGGACACAATTATGTCCTGCTCCCGCACTCGGTCCTGGCGGCATTGCGGATCCTCCAGTACTGTTTCTCTTTTACTTTTCGCTTTCTGCATGTATGCTTTAGATATTAGTCAATGTCACTGCAGAAGCGTCGCGAACCCTGCATCGGCGAAGGGAACATACCACGTTATTCCTTCGTGGAGAATTTGCAGCACAACTTCTCAAACTTGTTCGTTCTCAACCCCTCCCCCCCCCCCCCCCCCTTGGAAAAAAAAAAACAAAAAAAAATCCGTGCAGACCAGACGCGTTTCTTCGCGACGCCCACTCATTTCCACATCTTTTATATGTGTAATTAGTACCGACAGCGTTTTCAGACAACAGACGTATTAGTTTCCATCCGTATTTTTCGGCACGGACACTGTCCCATGACGCTATTGTTTGAAATTCTGGTCGAGTAAACTCTTATGCTCGAACAATATATTAGAAAAAAAATACAGTACTTGTTGGTGGCAAATTAACATGACTTTCCTTAAACGTATTTTTAATTGTGCAGTTTCCACACTTTCATTCGCCGAGTGTTCATTACAATTCAGTAGCACAGGTCTGCCTGCGGTACTTGCGGAAATAAAGATCAATCCATACTGCAGAAACGTTTCACCATGTTTTCGTTTTTATGTATGCGAAGGCACAAAGCAATACTTGCACGTCCTTGTTACAGCTGGATGGTCTCGATGCTGCATAGTTATTGCTTCAAATGGTTCAAATGGCTCTGAGCACTATGGGACCTAACTTCTAAGGTCATCAGTCCCGGAGAACTTAGAACTACTGAAACCTAACTAACCTAAGGACATCACACACATCCATGTCCGAGGCAGGATTCGAACCTGCGACTGTAGCCGGATGCGCGGTTCCAGACTGTAGCGCCTAGAACCGCTCGGCCACTCCGGCCAGCCGGAAGTTATTGCTTCAGTATTACCTGTTATTTTGGCCCTCGACAGATGTATACACTATCCACTGCAAATAAATGTTTCGATTAGTTTTGGCTCTGAAACAATGCCAGCTAGTAGTTCGACACAATTTACTCGATCGTTTCCTACTTTGTATGCCGAAGTACGGCAGAAACGCTGAACTGTTGCATACAATGACATATATCGTGTTCTCAGTTCCTACACATATAAACACTGTGACTGAACCAGAGGTACATGGTAGATTACTAAATACAACATATCACAAACAGTCATTAATCTTAAACTCGAAAACAGTTAGTGCGCGTGCGCAATTGTTGGGTCTTACCGAGAATTCCCCATACGCCAGCATTTAAACGCTGTCAAAGCGGAGGCAACAGAGTGACCAAACGGCAGAACTAACGAATCTGAACGTTTATGGTTACTAACGACTGCGACTGTTTGCGATAAACTGTATCTAATGGCTTTAAGCAGCTAGAGATTACAGTTCATTTTGTGCCTTAGAGGAAACAATGTTAACACCGTTGTCGAAAGCTAGACATATCTTTAAAAATTACGTAAAACGGTTTTTACCAATATTATTACCTGATGCCCAAAAACGTTCATGCGATCCCCACTTTGGGATGCCGTGTTCTAGAGAAAACGTGTCATTCTGATAGAGTGAGTTTCAGTTGCGTTATTAGCAAGGGAATAACGAAATTTTAACGAATTTGTTAAACTTAACCGAGCAGTAACGGTGTTTGCCGGACTTCAAATGGAGGGCGCCGCAAGCGGTATATGATGACGTTCTACGTAATGACACCGTAAGTTCCGGCACTGGGCCAAGCCGCAACGAATTAACGTTAGCACACCACCGTGGACGTCTATAAAATCGGATGGTGTTGTTCAAACAAAACTTCAACTGTTTTTTTTCCTTTTTAACGATAAATTTTCTTAATTTAAAATAACAATATGTGAATTTCGTGACAGCTTTCATTTTACGTATTGCTGAAGAGTAAATATCCGCGCCTGATACACACAAATAAAATTCCAGCTGGTCGGAAACGGATCCTGCGTTGTGGAGTTTGATCTCGATTTCTTTGAAACCAGAAGCGTAATGACCTAAGCCCTTTACAGGAGTTACTTCCAAATGGCCCAAAACTAGTACACCGAACGTTCACAGCAATACCTGCAGTAGAATAGCTTTATCCTGTCCTCTCAAATCGTATCACAGGTCAATCTAGACTAATATTATGAAAGCCAAAGTAACTTTGTCTGTTGTGCTTTCACGACTAAACCGCGGAACCGGATTTTTATAATATATTTATTTATTTGAAGAGTATAACACGAAATATGGAATTCTATCGGAAAGTTATTTGCCGGCCGGTGTGGCCGTGCGGTTCTAGGCGCTTCAGTCTGGAACCGCGTGACCGCTGCGGTCGCAGGTTCGAATCCTGCCTCGGGCATGGATGTGTGTGATGTCCTTAGGTTAGTTAGGTTTAATTAGTTCTACGTTCTAGGCGACTGATGACCTCTGAAGTTAAGTCGCATAGTGCTCAGAGCCATTTGAACCTTTTTTTTTAAGTTATTTATTTTTTGACTTTTGAGCTTTATCGTATTTGTGAAAATGCTTTTGTTGTTTGATGTGTTCTACATAATAAGATTCAACGTAATGATTACTATGTTTGTACAGTCCCCTGCGTACTTGATCTATACTCCCATACTAATATCAGTCACAAACCCGCTACGCTTTAGTCGCTGAGCGCCAAGCGTTTCTTTTAATTTCCTTGATTACTTCAAATTTGCATGAACAGCTCGTGGTCATGCGGTTAGCGTTGCTGTTCCATGATCATGGGTTACAGGGTGCAATACCCTCCCAGGTTGGTTTTTTTTCTGCTCGCGTCTGGGTGTGTGCGTTATCCTCCTCATCATTTGGTCATCATTGATGTTGCAAATCACAGAAGTGGCGTGAAATAAAAAGATTGGTACAAAGCTCCCGATTTTTCCAACCGAGGTCTCCCGGTCAATAAAGCCATACTCACATTACATTTCATTTCACTTTAATGATACTCGAGCGCACCCGAAGCTAACAAATGGCTCTGAGCACTATGGGACTCAACATCTGTGGTCATAAGTCCCCTAGAACTTAGAACTACTTAAACCTAACTAACCTAAGGACATCACACACATCCATGCCCGAGGCAGGATTCGAACCTGCGACCGTAACAGTCGCGCGGTTCCTGACTGAGCGCCTAGAACCGCTAGACCACCGCGGCCGGCTACCCGAAGCTAACAGCTGGAATACAATGTTTATACAATCTACGTGCTTAATCCATGCCAATCCAAAGTTCCAAACTAAGTTAGTATGTCGATGCATTAGCTCCATATTTAACAATCATATACAACCGTTCGCTCGACGAAAGAACCGTACCCAAAGACTGGAAAGTTGCATAGGTCACACCAATAGTCAAGACAGGTAGTAGGAGTAATCCACTAAATTACAGTCCCATATCGTTAACGTCGATATGCAGCAGGATTTTGGAACATTTATTGTGTTCAAACATTATGAATTACCTCGAAGAAAACTATTGACACACAGTCAACATGGGTTTAGAAAACATCGTTCCTGTGAAACACAACTAGCTCTTTATTCACATGATGTGTTGAGTACTACTGACAAGGGATTTCAGGTCGACTCCGTATTTCTGGATTTCCGGAAGGCTTTTGACACTGTACTCCACAAGCGGCTCGTCGTGAAATTGCGCGCTTATGGAATGTCGTCTCAGTTATGTGACTGGATTTGGGATTTCCTGACAGAGAGGTCACAGTTCGTGATAATCGACGGAAAGTCATCGAGTAAAACTGAAGTGTTTTCTGGCGTTCCCCAAGGTAGTGTCATAGGCCCTTTGTTGTTCCTTATCTACATAAACAATCTGGGAGACAATCTGAGCAGCCTTCTTAGGTTGTTTGCAGATGACGCTGTCGTTTATCGACTAATAAAGTCATCAGAAGATCAAAACAAATTGCAAAACGATTTACAAAAGATATCTGAATGGTGCGAAAATTGGCAGTTGACCCTAAATAACGAAAAGTGAGAGATCATCCACATGATTACTAAAAGGAATCCGTTAGGGTTACACGATAAATCAGTCTAATCTAAAAGCCGTAAATTCAACTAAGTACCGAGGTATTACAATTACGAACAACTTAAATTGGGAGGAACACAAAAAAAAATGTTGTGGGGAAGGCTAACGAGAGAGTGCGTTTTATTGGCAGGACACTTAGAAAATGTAACAGATCTACTAAGGAGACTGCCTACACTACGCTTGTCCGTCCTGTTTTAGAATACTGCTGCGCGGTGTGGGATTCCTACCAGATACGACTGACGGAGTACATCGAAAATGTTCAAAGAAGTGCAGCGCGTTTTGTACTATCGCGAAATAAGAGAGAAAGTGTCACAGCAATGGTACAGGATTTGGGCTGGACATCATTAAAACAAAGGCGTTTTTCGTTGCGACGGAATCTTCTTACGAAATTCCAGTCACCAGCTTTCTCCTCTGAATGCGAAAATATTTTGTTGACGCCGACCTACATAGCGAAAAACGATCACCACGATAAAATAAGGGAAATCAGAGCTCGTACGGAAAGATATAGGTGTTCGTTCTTTCCGTGCGCTATACGAGATTGGAATAATAGAGAATTGTGTAGGTGGGTCGACGAACCCTCTGCCAGGCACTTAAACGTGATTTGCAGAGTATCCATGTTGATGTAGATGTAGATTATAAATGCGAAAGTAATTCTGTCTTTTGCATTTCCATAACTAAACCGCTAAACCGACCACGGAATCCGGCGTGAGACAGCTTGAACCCTGATGAAGAAGATGGGCTTCTTTACGAAGAGTGTAGTACAAGATGTTTATTGATTTGAAGAATATTACGCAAACTAAGGAAAAATATTTACTCTTTGAAAAAAGCTACTTACTCTTTCACTTTTGCACTGTATCATATTTGTGAAAATGCTTTAATGGATGATATGTTCTAAGTAATATGATTCAACGTAATCAATACAATGCTTATTCAATACTCAGCGTGTTTAATCAATGTTTCCACACCAATGCCAGTACTATTAATTGTGAAAGTAAATCGCCCTGCTACGTTTTCACGACTCTACCGCTGAACCGATTCCGGTGGTATTTGGAATGGAGACAGCTTGAATGCTGAGGAAGATGATAGGCTACTTTAGAAAGTTGTATCTTTCTGAGTATTATCGCCTCAACTACGTAATCTTGTGACATGATACCCAGTGACTCCATATTTCCTGGCATAAACAAACCATTGCTTGGCAGGTATTTTCAGCACGACAATATGACTATGAAGGTGGAACATTTGCTGAGCAGCGAAAATGCCTACTTCTACGACCAAGATGCCCGCCAAGTCTTCCAACGTTGGGAAAAAGATGTCCCACTGAATGGTAAGTATGAAGAGAAGGACTGATGACGTCACCATGTTTCACAGAAGCAGTTTGATTTTTTCGATGTGAGAAATAAAGCCTTATGACTCTCCCTGGTAGGAGCTAGGCGTAGCTCCCTCTATCGACACCCCACCTGGCCGCCTCTGTGATGGCGAGTAGTTTGCAGTGAGCGCCCACGGCCGCAGCTTCTGGCTAGTCGGCACCAACTTCGTTAGGCGCCGCCCCAGGTAGGACGTGGCGTCGCAGTAACCAGTTTGGGCAACGCCAAGCGACGCGACGAAGCTTCTGGTGCGCACCCTCAATGAATCTGTGTTAACTAGCGGCCGGCCGCGGTAAGCGCATTACACACTCGCCGCGTAGCGGAGTTTAGCGAGGCCGCTCTAAATTATGAACTTGAAAAACCAGCACCACACGCCCCGGTGGTGTTTAAGTGCAGCGTTCTGCGGAACAGTATGAAAATTTATCGAGCGCTGTGATAACCGACTGCAGAACAGCAAATGTGGTGTTGTTTACACCAATTACTTTACAGCCGTGTTGCGACTCGGGAGCAATATCACAATGAAATATTCATTTATGCTTAATAAACGGGACAATATCCAGGAAAAATTAAATGAACGTCCTTTGGTTACTTCCAGAACGAATGTTCACTCTGCAGCGGAATGCACGCTGTTTTTTAAACTTCCTCGCCGATTAAAACTGTGTACCACATTGGGACTCCAACGCGTTATCTTGCCTTCGCGGGCGAATGCTCAACCGACAGAGTAGGTTTCAAAAACAATGTTCACTCCCTTACAGAGTGAAAATTCCCCTAAGCTGTGTTCGAGCCATTACTCCGCAATTGCCTTTCTTCCCGCTGTGCTAGTCCAGCAAGTTATGTTCGCGTCTTTCTGGGTAGTTTCGGATGCAGGAGAGGTACTGGTAGAAATAAAATGTGAGGGCACTCGTGAGTTGCGCCTGGATAGCTCAGTTAGTAACATCATTACTCGTGAAAGAATAGGTTTCGAGTTCGAGTCCTGATCCGCCAGATAGTTTTAACCTGCCTGGAAGTTTCGTCTTCTGGTTACATTAAACCTGGGGAACAGACAGGCGTCAAAGGCACTACAACCACCATGGTAGAGAATACCGCCACGACATTTTGCAAACCCAAAATACTTGGGTGTAACATTATACAGAGCATTCACTTACAGCAAGTAATGAATGATCACGAAGCATAAAGCAACTGCTCTCCCAGTTTTTACCTCACACTACAAATGCTCGATATGGGCACAGTTTCTGACGCAGCAAACGTCAGTCTTGCGTGTGGACGCGTGTGCTTGGTGCTACCGACAGCAGCCCACTTTGGAAATCTCTTCCAGGCGCGAACCAATTCCATGTGACAACATGGCGCAGCCGATTTGTCTACCTTTTATGAAACGCCTGCCCCTAGCGTACTACCAAAATGGGATGCACCATCCACTGATACGTGTCATTTTTCTCTATATCTTGTTGCTTTCGCTCAGTCGTCTTCGAAATTCCCGACATACTTACGAGAAAACAGTGTAAGTGCCAATTTCCTGCGTTACACCGCGGGGTGTCTTATGAAGTGTGAGAAGTGGGCACTGTGGATGGTTATCGCCTGTCATATCCTTCCACTTCCATTTATCATCCAATACTGCATAATTATTCATCAAAATCAAAGACTGGGGTGTCAATTCGGGCAATGTTCTGTAGAGGTTCGTTTCCAACTTGACTGCAGGAAAACGTCAAAACTACCGGCTGTGCCAAGGAATCGGCAGGCTTTCCCGCGAAGAGCCTGACAACCAAAAAATCCCTTTTGTATATTATACAACATATAAAATAATATTTTTAATTATTTTGTTCGCAAAAATACATCAGCTATACAGTCGTCTGCAGATCTATTTTGCTGAAGATTCTGTGTTTACATACACCGCAGACTACAAAGCCATCTTCTGGAAGTGTTTCTCGAAACATACTCATTAATGGGCCAAGCTGCTGGTTATAAGAACGAAGTTACAAATGAGATCTGAACCGTGTTTATTAAGAGGTGTACCTGAGTACAAAGTTGACATATCCTCATTATGAAATCCAACACATCAACAGTAAAAATATAAAATTTGCTCAAAGCATGCATGTCACCATTTGAAATCATCGGGACCCTAACAGTTGTGTGTAAATGGCATTTTAAACATTAAGAAATGCTCTACTGTCTTTCATAATACACCGAAAAGAAAAATAGACAGTACCGCTGTTCTATTTCGAGACGGCGAAAAGAAATCCACTAAAATGGAAATAAACAAAGTAAGAGTATATGGACTATCAGACCAATTGTGTGATTGGCTTGAAGAGTTCCTAGATAACAGAACGCAGCATGTCATTCTCAATGGAGAGAAGTCTTCCGAAGTAAGAGTGATTTCAGGTGTGCCACAGGGGAGTGTCGTAGGACCGTTGCTATTCACAATATACATAAATGACCTTGTGGATGACATCGGAAGTTCACTGAGGCTTTTTGCGGATGATGCTGTAGTATATCGAGAGATTGTAACAATGGAAAATTGTACTGAAATGCAGGAGGATCTGCAGCGAATTGACGCATGGGGCACGGAATAGCAATTGAATCTCAATGTAGACAAGTGTAATGTGCTGCGAATACATAGAAAGAAAGATCCCTTATCATTTAGCTACAAAATAGCAGGTCAGCAACTGGAAGCAGTTAATCCCATAAATTATCGGGGAATAGGCGTTAGGAGTGATTTAAAATGGAATGATCATATAAAGCTGATCGTCGGTAAAGCAGATGCCAGACTGAGATTCATTGGAAGAATCCTAAGGAAATGCAATCCGAAAACAAAGGAAGTAGGTTACAGTACGCTTGTTAGCGCACTGCTTGACTATTGTTCACCAGTGTGGGATCCGTACCAGATAGGGTTGATTGAAGAGATAGAGAAGATCCAACGGAGAGCAGCGCGCTTCGTTACAGGATAATTTCGTAATCGCGAAAGCGTTACGGAGATGATAGACAAACTCCAGTGGAAGACTCTGCAGGAGAGACGCTCAGTAGCTCGGTACGGGCTTTTGCTGAAGTTTCGAGAACATACCTCCACCGAGGAGTCAAGCGGTATATTGCTCCCTCCTACGTATATCTCGCGAAGAGACCATGAGGATGAAATCGGGGAGATTAGAGCCCACACAGAGGCATACCGACAATCTTTCTTTCCACGAACAGCCGGCCGGGGTGGCCGAGCGGTTCTAGGCGCTACAGTCTGGAACCGCGTGACCGCTACGGTCGCAGGTTCGAATCCTGCCTCGGGCATAGATGTGTGTGATGTCCTTAGGGTAGTTAGGTTTAAGTAGTTCTAAGTCTAGGGGACTGATGACATTACATGTTAAGTCCCGTACTGCTTAGAGCCATTTGAACCGTTATTATTGTGATCAAAACAATTTAAAAATTTTATAAAATTTTGATATAAGTTTTAGAAATACATCAGACCACTTATCTTCGTAAACTATTTCTGTATTTCTTCATGAAGCTATTGTGTTTCGCATCGCTCTCGATAATGTTAAAGTCAAGATTTAATTGAATCACAAATAATCATTTCCAGAAATTCATGAGAATTCATTTGTTGTTGTTGTGGTCTTCAGTCCTGAGACTGGTTTGATGCAGCTCTCCATGCTACTCTATGCTCTGCAAGCTTCTTCATCTCCCGGTAACTACTGCAACCTACATCCTCCTGAATCTGCTTAGTGTATTCATCTCTTGGTCTCCCTCTACGATTTTTACCCTCCACGCTGTCCTCCAATACTAAATTGGTGATTCCTTGATGCCTCAGAACGTGTCCTACCAACCTATCCCTTCTTCTAGTCGTGCCACAAACTCCTCCCCAATTCTATTCAACACCTCCTCATTAGTTAGTGATCTACCCATCTAATCTTCAGTATTCTTCTGTAGTACCACATTTCAAAAGCTTCTATTCTCTTCTTGTCCAAACTATTTATCCTCCATGTTTCACTTCCATATATGGCTACACTCCATACAAATACTTTCAGAAAGGACTTCCTGACACTTAAAGCTATTCTCAGTAATGAATGAAATACCTGTAGTATGAACCCAGAGACGAGCAAGTAACGAAGGCTCGCCCCTACTACCTTGTCGATGTCTACGCACAAGACAGACAAGGATGGAGAGTTGCATCAGACCGGTCTTCGGAGTAATGAATACAATAACAACCTACTTCGGACAATAGGTACTTCTTCTAGCTGGTTTATCACGCGCCGCTCAAAGAAAAATCACTTCCTTTGTTGCTTAATAGGTGCTCTAAGGAAAGCAAGCAGATATATGTTTAAAAGGTTTAAAAGCGCGTGGCGGACTTAAATATTTGTGTTTCGTGAGTGACGGAGAGTGAGAGGCCAGCTGTGGTGGAAGCGCTCACCGGGGCGGCAGTAACAGCTAGCACGTGCAGGACACGCGTGCGTGACGTGACGCGGCGGGTCGGCTCCGGAATGTGGGACAAGTGCTGCGCCCGCTCGCGTGCGCCACGCACCACCGCAGCTCCGCTCGGAAGGGGCTAATTCTGAACGGCCCCACTCACGGCGCAGTCAAATAACTTTGCGGCTTCAAACTTCGCCGGCGTAAGCGGCGCGTCGGAGGTCTCTCTTGGCAAGTAGTATTTACTTGTTTAAGCTCCACGACATTTCTCTGACGCATCATCCGGGGCTTATTTGAAAAGAGCCGTTTGCTTGAACATGGTGGCGCCAAAATAACGCATGTATTTCAAATTACTATGACTACTATTCAGATAACATTAAAAAATGTATTTACACCAATAAAACCTATAAGTTACCGATTTTAAGAATTGAATTATTTTTAAAAGATAAATTCGGAGAATGGCGTCCTTCTTCGGCTATACACATTAAGTTTTTCTTCGTAATGTATATATGCAGACTGATGCTACGAATGAAAATTTGTGCCTAGATCGGGATTGGAACCCAGGTATCCTGCTCACCAGGCTGGTGCACTAGCCAATACGATGCCCCTGCACAGTGGCTTTGCACAACTGCGCGGACTATCCTAACGCTCCTCCCTCCTCAATCTACACTCCTGGAAATTGAAATAAGAACACCGTGAATTCATTGTCCCAGGAAGGGGAAACTTTATTGACACATTCCTGGGGTCAGATACATCACATGATCACACTGACAGAACCACAGGCACATAGACACAGGCAACAGAGCATGAACAATGTCGGCACTAGTACAGTGTATATCCACCTTTCGCAGCAATGCAGGCTGCTATTATCCCATGGAGACGATCGTAGAGATGCTGGATGTAGTCCTGTGGAACGGCTTGCCATGCCATTTCCACCTGGCGCCTCAGCTGGACCAGCGTTCGTGCTGGACGTGCAGACCGCGTGAGACGACGCTTCATCCAGTCCCAAACGTGCTCAATGGGGGACAGATCCGGAGATCTTGCTGGCCAGGGTAGTTGACTTACACCTTCTAGAGCACGTTGGGTGGCACGGGATACATGCGGACGTGCATTGTCCTGTTGGAACAGCAAGTTCCCTTGCCGGTCTAGGAATGGTAGAACGATGGGTTCGATGACGGTTTGGATGTACCGTGCACTATTCAGTGTCCCCTCGACGATCACCAGTGGTGTACGGCCAGTGTAGGAGATCGCTCCCCACACCATGATGCCGGGTGTTGGCCCTGTGTGCCTCGGTCGTATGCAGTCCTGATTGTGGCGCTCACCTGCACGGCGCCAAACACGCATACGACCATCATTGGCACCAAGGCAGAAGCGACTCTCATCGCTGAAGACGACACGTCTCCATTCGTCCCTCCATTCACGCCTGTCGCGACACCACTGGAGGCGGGCTGCACGATGTTGGGGCGTGAGCGGAAGACGGCCTAACGGTGTGCGGCACCGTATCCCAGCTTCATGGAGACGGTTGCGAATGGTCCTCGCCGATACCCCAGGAGCAACAGTGTCCCTAATTTGCTGGGAAGTGGCGGTGCAGTCCCCTACGGCACTGCGTAGGATCCTACGGTCTTGGCGTGCATCCGTGCGTTGCTGCGGTCCGGTCCCAGGTCGACGGGCACGTGCACCTTCCGCCGACCACTGGCGACAACATCGATGTACTGTGGAGACCTCACGCCCCACGTGTTGAGAAATTCGGCGGTACGTCCACTCGGCCTCCCGCATGCCCACTATACGCCCTCGCTCAAAGTTCGTCAACTGCACATACGGTTCACGTCCACGCTGTCGCGGCATGCTACCAGTGTTAAAGACTGCGATGGAGCTCCGTATGCCACGGCAAACTGGCTGACACTGACGGCGGCGGCGCACAAATGCTGCGCAGCTAGCGCCATTCGACGGCCAACACCGCGGTTCCTGGTGTGTCCGCTGTGCCGTGCGTGTGATCATTGCTTGTACAGCCCTCTCGCAGTGTCCGGAGCAAGTATGGTGGGTCTGACACACCGGTGTCAATGTGTTCTTTTTTCCATTTCCAGGAGTGTACATTCCCGTTCACCCTGAACTACAACAGCATAGCAGAGGTTCTCCAGCTGTATTGGAATAGCCCCACAGCGCCGGACGAAACGGTACACTGCATGAAACCCAGGTGCAGGTGCTTTAATAAAATGGAACTGATTTTAGAGACCTTCTCGAGTCCCAAACATCTGTAATGTACACTACTGGCATTAAAATTGCTACACGACGAAGATGACGTGCTACAGACGCGAAATTTAACCGACAGGAAGAAGATGCTGTGATATGCAAATGATTAGCTTTTCAGACCAGTCACACAAGGTTGGCGCCGGTGGCGACACCTACAACGTGCTGACATGAGGAAAGTTTCCAACCGATTTCTCATACACAAACAGCAGTTGACCGGCGTTGCCTGGTGAAACGTTGTTGTGATGCCTCGTGTAAGGAGGAGAAATGCGTACCATCTCGTTTCCCACTTTGATAAAGGTCGGATTGTAGCCTATCGCGATTGCGGTTTATCTTATCGCGATATTGCTTCTCGTGTTGGCCGAGATCCAGTGACTGTTAGCAGAATGTGGAATCGGTGGATTCAGGAGGGTAATACGGAAGGCCGTGCTGGATCCCAACGGCCTCGTATCACTAGCAGTCGAGATGACAAACATCTTATCCGCATGGCTGTAACGGATCGTGCAGCCACGTCTCGATCCCCGAGTCAACAGATGAGGAAGTTTGCAAGACAACAACCATCTGCACGAACAGTTAGACGACGTTTGCAGCAGAATGGACTATCAGCTCGGAGACCATGGCTGCGGTTACCCTTGACGCTGCATCACAGACAGGAGCGCCTGCGATGGTGTACTCAACGACGAACCTGGGTGCACGAATGGCAAAACGTCATTTTTTCGGATGAATCCAGGTTCTGTTCACAGCATCATGATGGTCGCATCCGTGTTGGCGACATCGCGATGAACGCACATTGGAAGCGTGTATTCGTCATCGCCATACTGGCGTATCACCCGGCGTGATGGTATGGGGTGCCATTGGTTATATGTCTCGGTTACCTTTTGTTCGCATTGACGGTACTTTGAACAGTGGACGTTACATTTCAGATGTATTACGACCCGTGGCTCTACCCTTCATTCGATCCCTGCGAAACCCTACATTTCAGCAGGATAATGCTCGAGCGCATGTTGCAGGTCGTATACGGGCCTTTCTGGATACAGAAAATGTTCGACTGCTGCCCTGGCCAGCACATTCTCCAGATCTCTCACCAACTGAAAATGTCTGGTCAATGGTGGCCGAGCAACTGGCTCGTCACAATACGTTAGTCACTACTCTTGATGAACTGTGGTATCGTGTTGAAGCTGCATGGGCAGCTGTACCTGTACACGCCATCCAAGCTCTGTTTGACTCAATGCCCAGACGTATCAAGGCCGTTATTACGGCCAGAGGTGGTTGTTATGGGTACTGATTTCTCAGATCTATGCACCAAAATTGCGTGAAAATGTACTCACATGTCAGTTCTAGTATAATATATTTGTCCAATGAATACCCGTTTATCATCTGTATTTCTTCTTGGTGTATCAATTTTAATGGCCAGTAGTGTATATGGTGAATCACCTGAACTTACACCACAAATATTGCGGAAATGATAAGTGCTACTAAGGTGTGGTTTTCACAGGACGCGTTGGTAGGCAGGAGCTCGTATTGTTAGTCAGTCAATACATTGTAATAACACTTAGAAAAAGTTTAAATGGAAATATTCCAACTGGCATTAACAAACTAAAAGTAGTCACTGGTTTTTGTTGCAGGAGTCTAGTGCGAGTCGTTTACGATATATCGTATTTTGAAAAGTTCCCACAACTAACGAGGTTAGCGGCAATAAACTTTGCGTTTCATATGACTTCTTAAGAAAAAACTTAGCAAACTGACATATCAGGCGAGCGGGAGATCGCCGAAACGTGAGATTAAGTGTTGAGGAAACATTCGAACCGTATGGGCTGTTGCTCCATCTTGTTGAAACCACGTGTCTGTCACGTTGCTCTCCAAAGCCTCATGTTACGGCCGCAAAAAATTTCATAGCATTGCAAAATCATAACTTACTGTTACAATAGCGCCGCCTTCTTAAAAAAGGTGATCCCCATTTGGAAACTCCGCACCAGGCGCTTACTTTAGCACTGTGCCGTGGTTTATCATGCAACACTTTTGAGTAATCTGCTGTGCAACAGCGACAGCTTTGCTTGTCTATAAAATCGTCCACGTGAAAATGAGCTTCGTCGTTTATCATCAACTAAACGACATCAGAAGCAATAACATCAAGCATTCTTTCACAGGACAGTCTCCGTCTGTCAAAATCACGTTGGTGAAGTTACTGGACAATTATAATTTTATAAGGATCGAATTGTAACTCACAGTTCCGGATACGCTGCAGAGAGTGACGAGACGTGCCCACTCTCGGAGCACGCCACGTTGTGGAGCGACGAGGACTTTGAAGAACAGCCGCTCATGCTCTATCGATATTTTTTGGTGTTCGCGCCGTAAGAGGACAACCAGTCGATTTTTACTTCGTAGCTCATACAATTTTACGAAAAGAGTTAACCCAATGATGTATAGTGTTGCGATGAGGCATCGAAGCATTACGTTCAGCATTGAACTGTGTATGAAAAAGCCGTTGAACACTGATAACAGATTCACTACTTTCTGAATAGTGTTCAGCAGTGAAAATACGAAGCTGAACGGTTCATTGCGCCATTGTTACTGAAACTGGACGTTCTACCCAAAAGAATAACAGTGCTCGGGGGTGACTGACCGTTCCCCTCCACTTTCACTACGCAACTCAAATCCAGGAGCTCATTTCACCACCCTGTATATAAATGTTTGAAGGTCAAAAAATTTTGAACGCATGCAGCGCCATCTATGATGGCTGGTCATGAAGTCTTAATCATTACATCGAATGAATAAAATTACGTAATTAAGCTTTTAT
The DNA here is from genome assembly GCF_021461385.2 of Schistocerca piceifrons. Lineage (NCBI taxonomy): Eukaryota > Metazoa > Arthropoda > Insecta > Orthoptera > Acrididae > Schistocerca > Schistocerca piceifrons. The sequence continues at coordinate 774,174,904 of NC_060138.1, forward strand.
TTGCTTTGAACGTACATGCCTGCAGTTCAGGAATACGTTGAAATTCCCACGGTGCAGTATCGTAGCACGCCATCAGAACAACCAAAACGAACTGGCGCAGCCCCTTGGTTAAGCTGAATATCGTGCAGTAATTCGTGAAAGTGTAAAACGGTGCAACAATTTATGGTAAACTTGTGGAACTGCATGGCACCTGTAGGCCTCATGACCGAATCATGAAGGCTGCCATAAAAAAAAGAAAAATAATTTAAGTATGAATATTAACTGTAAGCCTTGTTCAACGTAATTAGAGGAATACAGTGCAAGCCGCTTTCGTCAGTCCAAGAAGAGGTTATAAGCATTGAGAAACCGCTGATTTACATCCACTGACTGCGAACTGAAGGAAAAAACAATGCTGTCACGTCCGTTCTGTAAGCAAATAGCCCCAAACGCCAAGCAGGGCAGAGTTTGAAAGTTCAGGAGTCCCAGCGAATAGCTGAGTCCAGCTACCAGAAGAGTTCCAGCCTCGGATGATCGACAGCATACAGCAAATCATATATAAGTGAGCATTATCTTCCGTTAAGCTTGTACACTGAGAAGGACTTACAAAACTTATCTGCATCTACCTCTGGACTAATGTTATTGGTTTTCATTGTACATTTGTCTACATGTACCTCTGCCTGTACGTCACTTTCATTGTGACGAGTAATGGGATCTAAGTGTTCGATTAGAACAACAGAATCTGAAACTTCCATGGTTCGTGGTCTGTAGTACCGTAAGTTACAGTGCATAGCCTAATCTTAATAAAGTTATACGTTATGGTGGCTAATTGTTCCGATAGAAGATTCTAGTAAGACTCATCGATGTTTTTACAAACCAGAGTCTGCGCTCGTCTGCATGTTCATTGCAAACACGTGAAGAAGTAATGAAAGTAGACCAGCAAGCCATCTCACAGCCTCTTTTCCCTGCCATCAACATATCCACCTCCTTAGCCTAACATCCGAGTCACTCTGCATTGTATGCAACCACAGACCTGAAATATTTCAGCTTGACCCCGTCGCCGTTTCACTTCTGTACCCAGCCGCTCGCGTACCACGAAACGAATGACCAAACATCCCGCATCACCTCTGATCTAAGCGTGAGCGTCTAATTCAGTGTGTTGCGACCCACGTCGGTTTACGACATAACAATACACTACAACATGAAACTGTGGTTAGATGGAACAGGGGCTTCCACTGTGGTGAAACAAATCTGAGAGACGAAAAAAGAAGTGGCAGCCAGTCTCTCTCAGAAGGACAGAAATTTTGTGAGAATTGCTTCTGCTCGGTACTCGAAAACTAAGTGGAAGTGAAGTGAAAATCTGCCATGGATTAGTTTACAACATCTTGCGCGCATTTTGAACATGACAAAGAACGCCGCCATTTGGATTGCACGACTGCTCACAATCATTCAGAAATCCTTCCGAGGTGCGTGGTCGTAGGCGGATTGTCACAGTTCGCTCGGATCCCCCCCGTCGGAGTTTCGAGTCCTCCTTCAGATATGGGTGTGTGTGTTGTCCTTGGCGTAAGTTAGTTTAAGTTAGACTAAGTAGTGTGTAAGCTTAGGAACCGATGACCTCAGCAGTTTGGTTCCATAAGATCTTACCACAAATTTCCAAATCTTACCGAACATAGACGGCAATGGAAATGTTGCAGCAATGTCAGCCCGACCCAGATGATTTCCTCAGCTGCTTAATTACGATGAATTTGTGGCGGTTGTAGTACTGTGAGGCTGCAACATAGAAGCAAAGTACGAATCGAAAACATGTGGATTCGTCACCGCCGAAAAGTGGAGTGACAACATCATGGGGCAAGGTGATACTGAGCGTTGTTTTGTATTGTCATGGTTCGGTGTTAAAAGGTTACGCTCCTAAGGGAAAGCTGTCGTGGGAGTACACTACCACACTCTCCTGACGAGGTTACCGGAGGCTGTCAAGACGAAGCGTTGCGGTAAGTTGTCGAAGGGGATGTTTTTCGTATACGACAACGTTGCAGTTAATTCCTACAGGGCGTAACCAGATATGCAGCTTCTTCGGTCAATCAAATTTTGCCTCACCCCTGTATTGTTTTGACGTGGCACCCAGTGAACTCATCATTTTTTCTCGAATAAAGGAATCACTGCGTGGCAGGCATTTCCAGAATGACAAGTCGAGTTTCGGGACGAACAGCGAAAATGCAGGCTTCTCCACGTAAGATATTCACCAAGTGATCTGTTGTTGGGAAAAATGTTTCGCACTGAAAGGTGAATACGCAAATGAAGCCTAACACCATCAGCAACCTTCATGGTCGTAGCTTGATTTGATGACAAACGATTTGGTGATAAGTGAAACTTTATTACTACCAATCGTATTGATTGTTAACAAAGCCACAGGTCACTTTGTTTTGATTCAGTAGTCGTCTGACTGTGGGCAAAAGTAAACAACAATGACTTCGAAAACCGTTGCTTCCGCCACTTGTTCAAAATGGTTCAAATGGCTCTAAGCACTATGGGACTTAACATCTGAGGTCATCAGTCCCCTAGACTTAGAAGTACTTATAACTAACTAACCTAAGGACATCACACACAGCCTTGCCCGAAGCTGGATTCGAACCTGCGACCGTAGCAGCAGCGCGGTTCCGGACTGAAGCGCCTAGAACCTGCCGGCCACAATGGCCGGTCCGCCACTTGTTACGTGCATCTAGCGATTCAATTTTTGTCTGGGCAAGGCTCTAAAGCAATTCAAACTTATCAGGTGAGCCGAACAATAATAAGTAAAGAAAAGGTTAGACAGTGGTAGCGAGAACAGTGCGCAAGTGAAGTGTTTGTTTACAATTGGCACAGCGGGGCAGGCGATTGTGGGCCGGTTTGCTGCATAATCCTTGAACATATTCTCAGTTCGAATATATTAAATTTTCTTCAGCCTGAGAAGCTTATATCCACGAATCAGCATGGTTTTAAAAAGCATCGCTCGTGCGACACTCAGTCTGCCCTTTCCTCACGTGATTTACTGTGAATTATGGGTGAAGGGCTGCAGGCAAATTCCATATTTCTACATTTCCGGAAAGCATTTGATACGGTGGCCCGTTGCAAGCTGTTAACTAAGGTACGAGCATATGGAATAAGCTCACAGATATCTGAGTGGCTCAAAGACTTAAAAATAATAGAACCTAGTATGTTGTCCTCGACGGTGAGTGTTCATCAGAGACAAATTTATCGTCAGGAGTACTCAAGGAGAGTGTGATAGGACAGCTGTTGTTCTCTATATACATAAATGATTTGGCGGACAGGCGGCGTAGACAAAATTTCCAGTTAGTGTGGTGAATGGCAGATAGCCCTCAAAGTGGAAAAATGTAAGTTAATGCGGATGAGTGGAAGACCAAACCTGTAATATTCGGATACAGTATTAGTAGTGTCCTGCTTGACACAGTCACGTCGTTTAAACATCTGGGCGTCACGTTGCGAAACGATATGAGATGGAACGGGAGTGTGAGAATTGTGGAAGGGAAGGTGACTGATCGACTTCGGTTTATTGTGAGAATTTTAGCCGGCCGCGGTGGTCTAGCGGTTCTAGGCGCTCAGTCCAGAACCGCGCGACTGCTACGGTCGCAGGTTCGAATCCTGCCTCGGGTATGGATGTGTGTGATGTCCTTAGGTTAGTTAGGTTTTTTCGAAGTTCTAGGGGACTGATGACCACAGATGTTAAGTCCCATAGTGCTCAGAGGCATTTGAACCACTTTTTTGAGAATTTTAGGGAAGAGTGGTTCACCTGCAAAGGAGACCGCATATATACTGAAGCGCCAAAAAAACTGGAATAGGCATGGGATATGCATGCGTATTCAAATACAGGGATATATAAACAAGCAGAATACGGCGCTGCGGTCAGCAACGCCTATATAAGACAACAAGTGTCTAGCGCAGTTGTTAGATCGGTTACTGCTGCTACAATGGCAGCTTATCAAGATTTAAGTGAATCTGAACGTGATTTTATAGTCGGTGCACGAGCGATTGGACGCAGCATCTCCGAGATATCGATAATGTGGGATTTTCCCGTACGACCATTTCACGAGTGTACCGTGCGTTATCAGGAATGCGGTAAATCATCCAGGCCTGCAAGAATGGGACCAACGACGACTGAAGTGCAACCCTTCCGCAACTTGCTGCAGATTTCAGTGCTGGATCACCAACAAGTGTCAGCGTGCGAACCATTCAACGAAACATCATCGATATGGGCTTTCGGAGCCGAAGGCCGACTCGTGTACCCTCGATAACTGCACTACGCAAAGCTTTACCCCTCGCCTGGGCCCATCAACACCGACACTGGACTACTGATGACAGGAAACATGTTGCCTGGTCGGACAAGTCAAGTTTCAAATTGTATCGAGCGGATGGACGTGTACGAGTGCGGAGACAACCTCATGAACGCATGGACACAGCATGTCAGCAGGGGACTGTTGAAGCTGGTGGAGGCTCTGTAATGGCGTGGGGCGAGTGAAGTTACAGTGATACGGGACCCCTGATACGTCTAGATACGACTCTGACAGGTGACACGTACTAAGCATCCTGTCTGATCACCTGCATCCTTTCATGTCCATTGTGGATTCCGACGGACTTGGGCAATTCCAGCAGAACAATGCGACACCCCAGACGTCCAGAATTGCTACAGAGTGGCTCCAGGAACACTCTTCCGAGTTTAAACACTTCCGCTGGCCACCAAACTCCCCAGACATGAACATTGTTGAGCGTATCTGGGATGCCTCGCAACGTGCTGTTTACAAGATATCTCCACGCCCTCGTACTCCTACGAATTTGTGGACAGCCCTGCAGGATTCATGGCGTCAGTTACCTCCAGCACTACTTCAGACATCAGTCGAGTCCATGCTACGTCATGTTGCGGCACTTCTGCGTGCTCGTGGGTGCCCAGCACTATATTAGACAGGTGTACCAGTTTATTTGGCTCTTCAGTGTAGGACGCTGGTGCGACCTATTCTTCAGTACTGCTCCAGTGTTTGGGATCCGTACCACGCCAATGTGAAGCAAGCAGTTCAGAGGTGTGCTGCTGGATTTGTTACCGGTAGCTTCGAACAGTATGTAAGTGTTACGGAGATGCTTCAGGAACTCAAATGGAATCCCTAGAGGTAAGGCGACGTTCCTTTCGAGAAACACTATTGAGAAAATTTAGAGAATAGGCATTTGAAGCTGACTGCAGAATGATTCTACTGCGCGTTAAGGACCACGAACGTAAGATACGACCAATCAGGCCTCATACGGATGCATATAGACAATCGTTTTTTCCTCGCTCAATTTGCGAGTGGATCAGGAAAGGAAATGACTAGTAGTGGTACAGGTTACCCTCCGCCACGTACTGCACGGTGGCTTGCGGAGTATCTATGTAGGTTAGTAAAAAAACTAGTTTTTATCCTCTAATCATTTCATTTCTTTTTTCTATCAAAGTAGTCTCCTAGCTTTCAGTCACATTTTCCTTAGTAGCCACAGTAATACGTTCGCCGAAAAAAGCCAATCCTATGTTTGTTTCTGACAGATACCAAAGGTGTGTCTTAGCGAATATGAGAGAACTTTTTTTATTTTTATTTTTTTTATTACGTCTGCATCTGGGTAGGTGCTCAGAAGCTGTAGCATATCAAAGTCATTCTTTGGAGTACGTCGACTTAACAATGGCCTCGTGCCACAGGCGGACATACATATATGAGGTTAACAAAATGTGCAACCCGTTCCATTCCTTTCAATACTTGTTGAGAAATATTCAACTGCATAGTGAAGTGGTGCCGTTGCAATCCACCTTAACTGACGCTAACTAAGGTCGTTTTTAGACCAGCCTCCTAGGTACAGGAGTAAGACTTTGTAGTCTTCATTTCGATGACTGTCGTCTTTTACGACAATTTTGGATGTGGTTAACCACATCCACTCGTTCTTCTACAAAGCCTTGACGGAACTATCCTCATCCAGCACTGTCGTATTTGATTTCCTGTCAAGTGTACACGCTTAACAAAGAATATTTATCACAAATAGTGCACTGAAACTTTAGATTGTTCGGTGAGACACAAAGATTCCATGAACTACTATATAAAGGGAAAAAAAAGGTTAAAATGGCTCTGAGCACTATGGGACTTAACATCTATGGTCATCAGTCCCCTAGAACTTAGAACTACTTAAACCTAACTAACCTAAGGACAGCACACAATACCCAGTCATCACTATAAAGGAAAGACTGCACCTTATCTTTGTCTAATCGCTTCTGTTTTTGATCTCGTTGGTTAGCTCTTGTCTTGCGCTCGTGTGCAGTTCCATGTATAGAGGCTTGCTCCATATTCATGTGCGCTGAAGTACCGTTAAATAATAATTATCAACGTTGAATTCTAAAAATTCCTTCTTGCTGTGAAATGGAAAGATTTCCCTCTCTTTACCATTTACCATGTGCCCAAAGCTTTTTACGGGTGGAAGCTTTTGTGGTATTTTAATGTAATTCCCAAAAGTAGCTTATAATTAATTTTCTTTCATGTTTAGCGTTCTACATTCCGAACAATTTGCATTTAAAGTTATTTACGAAGTGCGATTTTCAGTTAACACAGTACGGTTATCTCTGATTGTTGAAAATTTATCTTTGCGTAAAACCACATTAGCAGAAGCTTGCATTAACATTGGCTTGAGCCTGACGAAGTAACATTTCAGAATTACAAGAATTTTCAATTTATTTCGATTCAGAAAGAAAAATATTTAATATCCATATCAGAGACAATTTTTTGCAGCAGTAAATATATCTATGATGTCAGAATAATAATTCCTAACATCAAGATATTCCCACTTTACGTAAAGTACATATTTTTGAAGTGCAATTTCCATTCTGAATGTAGAAAGAGCAGTTCATAATAATAAAGGGTATTTATTCTTGCTCCCCAATTAATTGTTTAGAGAGACGTTTTCTCAATTTACGGTAAAAAAATCAGGCAGGGTCTAGTTTAGGCACAAAATTAGTAAATACTTCTTTCATTATTTGTTCACGGGTTTTCGTCTGCATTCCCTTTCAATTCTGGTACATGACCCTTAGATCAATCTTGTATCAGATGCTGTAGTATTAAAAGAGATACCGACGATATTGTCACACAGCCCAAATCGGTCCACTTACCAAATAACTACTGCAGCCATATGCTCACCAGTGCCTTTCAGAGTAAGAGGTACGACAAGTAAATGCTTGAAATCTTTGCCCGTCACTAGAACAGCAACTTTATGTTCGAACGTTTTGATAGTCCCTTGGGCAACTGAGGGCAACCGTTTAATATCCCAAGACAAGACCACATGAGGAAAATTTTGAAAAAAATGACTCTTCGGTTTTCTTTATTTTACTTTTATAGATCGCCTTGGCTCGGTAAATGTTAGCTGGAGTTACGGAATTTACTGAAATATCGTGGCCAAGGCACTTTGCAGTTACAATAAATGAAGTACTTGCTTCTCGAATAGAGAGAGCTGCTCTCGATACCAAGCAGAGACGAGTGTCTGATCAACAGGTTATAATCCAGGGATTGAACGCAATTTTTTATTTTTTGGAAGCGAAAACTCGCCCTCTTTGTTACTAGGTGCTTCTGATAATGATTAAGATAAGTCTTTCAGTATAACTGGCTTATTGATATTAACGACAGCTGCGTAAAATATCTTCTTATATGAATATTTTTTTCTTACTTTGTTCACTTAGTTCTTATTTTCGTGGTTGAAACTTTGTCTACTCCACTCATTGATACCGAGCGAGGTGGCGACTGTTTAAATCGGCGTCCGGCCATCCAGTTTTAGGTTTTTCGTGATTTCCCTAAATCGCTCCAGGCAAATGCCGGGACGGTTCCTCTGAAAGAGGAGACATGGCTTAGCCACAGCCTGGGGGATGTTTCCAGAATGACGTAGGAGACGACGTACTGGCAGAAGTAAGGCTGTGAGGACGGGGCGTGAGTTGTGCTTGGGTAGCTGAGGTGGTAGAGCATTTGCCCAACGAAAGGCAAATATCCCGAGATCGAGTCTCGGTCCGGTACACAGCTTTAATCTGCCAGGAAGTTTCAAACCGTGTTGTTATACAGAAGCTGTACAAAGAATACTAAAATCCTTGACACAATCCGAGCTTGTGCTCCGTCTCTAGTGACCTTGATGTCGACGGAACGTTAAACCCAATCTTTCTTCCACTCACTGATGAACTCATATGATCTCCTCTACGTGACCCATGAAATTCTTTATCTTCTTGTGGTATGCTGGTCATGTCAATCACATTTTGCCGGGAAATGCCAAATAACTCGACGGATCACCTTTCCAAATCAGCAGTTTCGTATTTGCTTTAACCGTTTTTCCCAATTTCTCTTTTAACGCAGATTTTAGTATTCTTTGTACACCTTCTGTATAACAGCACGGTTTGAAACTTCCTGGCAGATTAAAACTGTGTGCCGGACCGAGACTCGAACTCGGGATCTTTGCCTTTCGCGGGCAAGTGCTCTACCACCTGAGCTACCCAAGCACAATTCACGCCCCGTCCTCACAGCCTTACTTCTGCCAGTACGTCGTCTCCTATGTCATTCTGGAAACATCCCCCAGGCTGTGGCTAAGCCATGTCTCCGCAATATCCTATCTTTCAGGAGTGCTAGTTCTGCAAGGTTCGCAGGAGAGCTTCTGTAAAGTTTGGAAGGTAGGAGACGACGCACTGGCAGAAGTAAGGCTGTGAGGACGGGGCGTGAGTTGTGCTTGGGTAGCTCAGCTGGTAGAGCACTTGCCCGCGAAAGGCAAAAGTCCCGAGTTCGAGTCTCGCTCCGGCACACAGTTTTAATCTGCCAGGAAGTTTCATATTAGCGCACACTCCGCTGCAGAGTGAAAATCTCATTCTGGAAACAGCACGGTTGTTCTCCTCCGCTTTAAGACGGATATTGGTTTCCCTCCACACTTCCTACAGTTGAACACTGGTAGATTTAGTAGCATCCAAAATTGTTTCTTTTATTTCCCTGTTATGGAAAATAAAAACTAAAAGTACTTGTTCCTTTGAAGGGAGCCGAGCTCTAAAAAACTCACCATTAAGCACCTTTTCTATCACCCAAATTCCTCTTTTGGTCCCCATTTTAAAGTTCAGTTACCTGCAAAAGATGAAAGAAAACACATGAGAAACACATCAGTGCAAAGCATATCAGTATTAGAAATTTCACTAGTTTGAGATAACAATGAACAATGTGCGTAACACCTAAGTATCATCCAGTCTTCTTGAAATTTGGAATGTATATCTTTTACATCATTATTCAGGGAGTAAGCAAAATCATATAAAAATCACATCTCTACAAACATGAAATGTGCGAATATGCTGGTTCTGGATGTATACGGGTAGCCTGTGTCGTCTGCCTCGCCTTTTACAGTTTCTTATTTCCTTCTCAACATGTTTGAGAACCACTTTTACTAAATACCTTTTCACTTTTAAACTACCGTTCCGAATCCAACTATACACGCCCAGAAAAAATATGAAAGAGAAACAGCCGATTAATAAGGAATGGAAATCACCGCCGTTCTGACCAGAGACAGGTGAATAGAGCACGACCTACCGCCTTGTCATTCTCAGCAATGGCGTCATCGGCGCTGCGATGTGGAGGAGATGTCCCCTCAGATCTGCATGCCGGCCACTGTCTGGTTAGCAGACGCGGTGCCGCTACTTCTCATTCAGGCAGCTCGTCAACTGACATCAAGAGACTGAGTGCACTCCGTTCCAGTCCTCCCGCCAAGGAAAAATCCCTGACAGTACTGGGAAACGAACCCTGGTCCCCTGCATTGTAGTTAGCCCTGCTGATAATTCAATTACAGAGGCGGACGCAGGTTAACGTACAACATTATTTCCTTTGGGCGTTATCGCAACCGTATCCTTCTGAATTATTTTCCAATCTGATAATACACTCCTGGAAATGGAAAAAAGAACACATTGACACCGGTGTGTCAGACCCACCATACTTGCTCCGGACACTGCGAGAGGGCTGTAGAAGCAATGATCACACGCACGGCACAGCGGACACACCAGGAACCGCGGTGTTGGCCGTCGAATGGCGCTAGCTGCGCAGCATTTGTGCACCGCCGCCGTCAGTGTCAGCCAGTTTGCCGTGGCATACGGAGCTCCATCGCAGTCTTTAACACTGGTAGCATGCCGCGACAGCGTGGACGTGAACCGTATGTGCAGTTGATGGACTTTGAGCGAGGGCGTATAGTGGGCATGCGGGAGGCCGGGTGGACGTACCGCCGAATTGCTCAACACGTGGGGCGTGAGGTCTCCACAGTACATCGATGTTGTCGCCAGTGGTCGGCGGAAGGTGCACGTGCCCGTCGACCTGGGACCGGACCGCAGCGACGCACGGATGCACGCCAAGACCGTAGGATCCTACGCAGTGCCGTAGGGGACCGCACCGCCACTTCCCAGCAAATTAGGGACACTGTTGCTCCTGGGGTATCGGCGAGGACCATTCGCAACCGTCTCCATGAAGCTGGGCTACGGTCCCGCACACCGTTAGGCCGTCTTCCGCTCACGCCCCAACATCGTGCAGACCGCCTCCAGTGGTGTCGCGACAGGCGTGAATGGAGGGACGAATGGAGACTTGTCGTCTTCAGCGATGAGAGCGCTTCTGCCTTGGTGCCAATGATGGTCGTATGCGTGTTTGGCGCCGTGCAGGTGAGCGCCACAATCAGGACTGCATACGACCGAGGCACACAGAGCCAACACCCGGCATCATGGTGTGGGGAGCGATCTCCTACACTGGCCGTACACCACTGGTGATCGTCGAGGGAACACTGAATAGTGCACGGTACATCCAAACCGTCATCGAACCCATTGTTCTACCATTCCTAGACCGGCAAGGGAACTTGCTGTTCCAACAGGACAATGCACGTCTGCATGTATCCCGTGCCACCCAACGTGCTCTAGAAGGTGTAAGTCAACTACCCTGGCCAGCAAGATCTCCGGATCTGTCCCCCATTGAGCATGTTTGGGACTGGATGAAGCGTCGTCTCACGCGGTCTGCACGTCCAGCACGAACGCTGGTCCAACTGAGGCGCCAGGTGGAAATGGCATGGCAAGCCGTTCCACAGGACTACATCCAGCATCTCTACGATCGTCTCCATGGGAGAATAGCAGCCTGCATTGCTGCGAAAGGTGGATATACACTGTACTAGTGCCGACATTGTGCACGCTCTGTTGCCTGTGTCTATGTGCCTGTGGTTCTGTCAGTGTGATCATGTGATGTATCTGACCTCAGGAATGTGTCAATAAAGTTTCCCCTTCCTGGGACAATGAATTCACGGTGTTCTTATTTCAATTTCCAGGAGTGTAGAGAGTTTAACATGACTGTCACCCAACTGGCGTACTGAATCTTTATGGTCCAAACTATATAGGAGGTGCTGCATCAAAATTGAGTATTCTGAGATAGGGAACTAATACTCTCTTATGAATAGACCTTAACTGACGTACATTATTTACAGCTTACAGCGAGTACTTAAACTCATAGCAAGTGTTCAAAGTGATGGCCACCAGTCTCAATGTACGGGTTGCTCCACAATCCACTGAAAGGTCTGTACCCTGAGTTCAAAATCATTTGACTTCAATACTGCACACGTTGTTTGTGATACGGGTATAAGTGCTTAACAACAAATGCTCTTCACTTCTTCACAGAAGTGTGAATTTCACGGGTAAATTGATAAGTGCTCGATCCTAGACCATCTCCTCAAATTCTACAATTTTTCAGAAAAACATTTGAGTAGCTCTTATGCTCGAGCGACAGATTTTCTCGCAGTTTCTATACAAGGCGATAAATTTATTCCTATTAGGACGAAAACTGCTGTGAATCTCTTCTCTGAACATCCGTTAGGCTTCCTGGCACAAATTCCTACTGCACCTTATATTACATGCAACTCTGCAATACCTCTATCGGCAACCAATCATGAAGTGTGAGCACTGGTAAACTCCACTGTGTGCGCGTCACCCAATGTCGAGTCGCGCGTAGTTTTTTGTTACTGAACATTAGCAGTTTGCGAACACTTGCTCCCCACGCTTTGCTCATTCAAGATTTCGTACCACTTGAAATATTCACTAGTTATTTATCTCAAAATACTCTGTGGTCTTCTGTCCTTTGTGGCACAGTGGTTAAGTGCCACATAACAGATCCAAAGGTCAAGCGTCCGATACCTGGTCTCTCCTAGGATTTTAATGTTATTATCACTTCCGTCACCTCTGGAAATGTTTGTCAACGTAAAGAATGTGGATCTGCATCGTGGTGCGGAGTTCACGCTAATCTGAAGGTCCCCCTATAACTAACTAGCCAAGTCAGTGCGAAGTTCGGGGGAAAGCCACAGCATACCATCAGCAATAATACCTTGGCTAGAGAACTAATTTGGTATTCAAACCAACCTTTGAGTTGTTGACAGCTTCACTTACCGTCTGTACAATTTTCCTCCATGAATGAATTCTGACAGGCGTCAGAGTTGTCGAAAATCCGACAAACATATACTGTGGTGTCACCGCCAGACACCACACTTGTTAGGTGGTAGCCTTTAAATCGGCCGCGGTCTGCTAGTATACGTCGGACCCGCGTGTCGCCACTATCAGTGATTGCAGACCGAGCGCCGCCACACGGCAGGTCTAGTCTAGAGAGACTCCCAAGCACTCGCCACAGTTGTACAGCCGACTTTGCTAGCGATGGTTCACTGCCTACATACGCTCTCATTTGCAGAGACGACAGTTTAGCATAGCCTTCAGCTACGTCATTTGCTACGACCTAGCAAGGCGCCATATTCAGTTACTATGAATCATGAACAGATAATATTGTGAATCATGTATCGTCAAGAGTGACGTTCCTCATTAATGGATTAAAGTTAAAAAACCAAGCTAATTTAGCAAGAGAAGCTAAGAGTCTCTACAAATTAGCGACCAGAAAAGTTCTAAAGTTTTAGGGGAATAAAGTTATTATAAGAATAAGGCGGTCCAGTCATTTCAAACACTTTTCTTCCCCACTGGCACTTTGTGACCGCCATATAGTCACCAATACAGTCCATCACTATTAATACTGACCAGTCGTAGTTGGATCATCTCTTATGTCTAAATCTCTCCCTGGGAATGTAGTAATGGAACCATAGACAGTAAAAATGTTCACTACTGCCTCAATTTTGTTAAAATATTTCAAAAAAATTGATGATGAGGGAAGGGTGGCCGTAACGCCCTATGCCTTGGGTATATCAACAAGAGTGCAATCAGGTTGTATGGGTGCTTGTGTAAGATTAAGATGGAATTTGTAGTAACAGGGTCGGTGGTAGGTAGCTAAAGATCTGTAGAGACCACTATCGTGTGCAGAATCGTCCCCGGACGTTGGAATACCCGCGGGAGACATGTTACACAACCACTCTCTGGAGCACTGCAAACACGCAGCCAGCTCTGCTATTCTCTCTCTCTCTCACTCACTCTCTCTCTCTCTCTCTCTCTCTCTCTCTCTCTCTCTCTCTCTCTCTCTCTCTGTCTATCTATCACGCTTCTGAAATTTCTGCATGTATTCTCACTGGTCCATCAATAAAGGCAGTTCATGTTACACGCTACCGAAATGTGGCGCAATGATCACATACATGTTAACGGCAATGAGCACTCAACAGAAACTTCAGTACTTTGGCAGAAGAGTAATCTCTACGACTCGAACAAGAAGGCTATATAAACAAGGATGTAGGTTAGGGCTCAACATCTCTTCGACATCGAGCTTTTTAAAGATACTCCTCTAATTTTAATTAATTACGAAGAGATTGAACAAATAGAATGCAATGTACAAAAACGGAATATTTTATCATAGAAATGTTCCGTTCAAATCTGTATTTTTCATTTTATTTGTTAAACTACTTCCTAATTTACAAATCTGATATCAACATTTTGACGCTACAATATTCCGTTTTTGTAGTTTATTGTATTTGTTGATTTATTTCATAATTTACTAAGGAGCACCATCCATTATTAATTAATAGCCTGTTCCTTAGAATTAATGTTGTATCTTCTCATATACTCTCACAACATTTTGTTATTTTCAGTTGTCGAACTCTTTAACCGTCTTAAATAGCAGCATCACGAAACATAAAGTAATTTTAATGACTCAGTACTTGATTCTACAAAATCAGACGTGTTACGCCTTGTAAAGATATTTTATGGTACGTTCTCTGCCGCTTTCTTTCCTTTTTCTGTTGTACATATTGTAAGCAGATGGTATGTCTATTTTACATCTGAATACGATTGGTAGCACAATCGAAATCGGTCATATCATTTTATAAACTCGCAATCTAGACAGATAAAGGTTATACTGAAGTCTAGATTGTTGTAAGGGTTCAAGGAAAATGGAACATATTTATAATGGAAATCACATACAAGAGGCTAGTGCGAGCATAGTTCCAGTGTTTGAGAGCCCATATCAAACAGACAGAAGAAGGGTCGTTGAACGAAATCAGAGATGCACTGCTAATAGGACTGATCAATACAGCCCATACAAATGTATAACAGCAAAACACTGAGAACTTAAACGGGAGCCCTTGGAAGAAAGACGACTTAATTCTCGCGAAACGTATTTGGACAAATTTAGAGAACGTGTATTCGAAGACTACTGTGTAACCATGATACTAGCACCACCCAGTACCTCGTGTAGGGATCACGAGAGTAATATAAAGAGAAATTATGACACGTACATAGACATACAGACAGTCCTTTTTCTTCGCTCAATATGCGAATGTAGAAAGAACATGGATAACATTGATATGACGTACTGTAAAGATTTGTTTCCGAAGTGACAACTTGCACGGAACTCTTATCACACAACACGTTCACATTCAATTCCACCTATCTTTTCAATCCTAAGTTCCGTCTGTATTTTATCTGCAGAAGATATGCAACACTTGTTGCCCAAATTGTTGGAACGTGTTGAGTGTAAATTTACTCGTATTATGCTAAGTCAAGGTATTTATTGTAAAAGCAGGAGGGCGGATGTCAAAATTATTTCCGCTTCCTGTCAGCGGTGCCGCAGCGTCGTACTCCGTGCACCAGTTGAGCTCTATTGACAGGACAGTGTTTTGCTCTCTTAACGGTATGTGGTGGTCCGCAGACTTTTCTCTCGATGTTCCTAGGGTTTTGAGTCCCCGTGCACTATCCCGCTTTCTCGGGTTAGCTCAGAATCTTCTTACGTTTCTATAGCAGCGGCCTGTGAACTAAATCCCCCCCACCCTCGGTTTACTGTCCAAGACCAATAGGACTAAAGCATATTCGCCTCTCTAAGGTTTCTGCCACCCGCGTAATCCCACTTGTGCAACCCGATATTCAGCATCGGCTTGAAGGATTAACTTGAACACATCTGAATCCCTTCTCGCAAAAAAATGTCGTCGTTCTTTGTAAAACGACACTGAGAAAACATTGATACTCATTCTTGCGCATGAAATATGATTTTCCCGTTGCATTTTACTATGAAGAGGGCTTTTATTCATTTATAGTTCCCATTCAGATAATAATGTACATTTAGTTTAACTCGGGCTCTGGTTTCTTTATAACACAACGGCATCTTCGCCCAAGCGTACCTCTTTTTCTACTTCGCCCAAAACTTTTCTTGGTTTCTATTGTCTTTCTATGTTTAAATGAAGTTCTGGGAGTACATTACTATGTCCGTGGATACCTTTATTGCCGCTCTTCTAATACAAAATGTCCCTCCCCCCATCCGCAGCACGCACACACACCACCAAGAAATCAGGTCGGACTATAGCAACATTCAAAAATCAGTTGGTACGATTAGGGAAACATGTGGCAAGTCTCGGCGTTGTTCGTCATTTAAACAATTATTACTGGTGTATGTTGGGCAAATTTAAAATAAAACACGTGTAACTGAACAATAAAACTTGCAGTATTATCGGCACAGTCAAATTAATTCATGCCTTATTACTCCAATGCTTCCGCGAAATAATAAAGCTGCCCATTCATGAAAACAGAATCCAGATCAACAGGAATCATTTGCTCCTCAAGTCCATTGGGCCAAACGGCCAGTCAGCTAAGGTATTCAAGCTCGCATACAGGAAGACTGTTCACAGTACCAGCAATGTTATCATTTGACGGATCCTTCCATGGACATAATGAATACTCCTGGGTACGAGTAACCTCGTAACCTGTGGTCACGTATAACGGCACGTACACAAATAATGAAATACCTTTCAACACAGGAACTATACTGACTTCTTCCCTATAGCTTCAACGTCACCTGAAACGAACTTATATCACTATAGTGGCAGAAATTACTACCAAAAGGGAATCAAAAATGAAGTCGGAATAGAAAGACAGAAAAAATGTGCCATTTAGTGTACTTGACGTACACAAAGAAAAGCATAAGCGCTGCAATCTGTAAAATGATATATCTGGTGTAATAACCATGCACATTCTGAGGATGGTGCCTGTTTGTTATTAGTCGCCGATACTGAATAGCACTGCGAGCCCGTGCCTTTGCGGGTGTAATAACCATGCACATTCTGAGGATGGTGCCTGTTTGTTATTAGTCGCCGATACTGAATAGCACTGCGAGCCCGTGCCTTTGCGATCTCCAGAGTGGCCACCTACACTAACTTCAATTATGATCGCAGAGCCGGCCGCGGTGGCCGAGCGGTTCTAGGCGCTTTCCATTATGGCGAAAACTTGGAAAAGGTCAGACATATCTGACATTTTCAACTCCTGATGACGACGGTGGAGATGGCTATAGAAATCACGAGTGTTTTATTCGAAACGACGCGGCTTGTAAGCCGAGAAGATTTTTACTGAAGCGCATCACCGCGAAAGACTCCGAGGTCACATATCTGACATGATTTAGTATAACCAACTTACGTTTATTTCTCAGCTCCTATGAACGTTTATTTCTCAGATCCAACTTACGTCAAGGAGTATGCCAACTTGCACAACGTCTGGGGTGCGTTTGCATAGTTGTAACATTTCCCTACATATACTTTTACGAATTTAGCTCACAATTTCAAACGATCTTTTCATCATTTATTAGTAACGAAAAAAGTAATTGTTAACAGCGTCGGTTACGCAACCGGTCAATATCACCGGTGTGAAATGAAAGTCAAAAACCAAAAGCTATTCCAACTGGCCCAAGTCTTCATAATAATAAATTTAACATTGGTTATAGCAATGAACATATAGTATTTCAATAATGTCAGTGTTATTAAAAATATGACAAACATTTTCCTCATTACGCTCCGGTCGAGTGTAACGAAATACAAGCATAATGCATGGCAGCAGTACAAAAGGAATCACATCAAGACAAGAAGAGGGTCGAGTCACGCAAATTCTGAAAAACCAGAATTGACATACGCTTGAAGACAACCGCCAATTATTCCGCGAAATCCTGCATACAAACTGGACAAACTTCCGGGTTATATGGTCGTATCCGACGAAACTTGAATTTATTGTTACCGACGTTTCGTGAAAAGCTGCGTTTTGTGTCTTCAGAAGTACTCCTAGGCCCGCTGACAGGTCGGATGTTGAAGAGAAATAAATGCCATCAAAAGGGGGCGTGGTAGAAGTTTAAATTGATCGGCAAAGAGAACGCGTGTCAAAGACAAAACTTACGTATTGAATTGTCATATGTCAAAGATAAAACTTAACCATCGATTCCATAGTACTACTGTTCACATATCACTACTCTTCACTATCTCTTCTTTTCTATTACAAAAGTCCCATGTTTACATACTACGCATGAGTATACGTCTGATGAATGCAGAAAGTCTTTACTGTCTAAGGAAAGTAGAAAAATTAGCTTTAATAGAGAATGCTCTTCATTCAGGAAACCATGAGATGAACTTTTCCGAAACCAAAGTTTTATCTTCAATGACAAAGTTTTATCAACGGCTATAAACACCAAAGAAACAAACATGGGGACAATGTTAACAGAAAAGAAGCAGCCATGAAACTCGGAGATATACGAACAGTTGCTCTACAGAATCAATAGACATTTTATATTTGACAGACGAATGTTCGATAGATAAGTTTCATCTTAGCCAAGAATTCTCTCTGCCGACCATGTGTGGGGTTCTACCACACCCCCTTTTTACGGTATTTATGTGTTCTCCGACGTACGAGTGTAACTCGTTGCTTGAGTCGGCATAACTCAGCGGAACAAGGAGTACCTCTGAAGATGTCCAACGCAACTCGGGACAAACCGTCAGGAACAATAACGTTTCATCTCTACGCCCATACAACACGGTAGTTTCAACAGCCAGTATAAAGCGATGAATCCGAAAATATACTTTAGCGCCACCCCCGTATCGCTCTAGCAGAGACCGTGAAGAAAAATAGGCTAATTAGAAGAAGTGCACAGCCTTTTAAGCATTCTTCCCACGCTCCACAGGCGATTGGAACGGCGAGGTATGCTAACATGTGGTAGAATACTAAGTGCCCTCTCCCATCCACTACAGAGTGGTTTGCCGAATATGTACGTAGATGGAGAATGGTGTTGACAATGTTATAGCAACTTACGGAATATAATTCTTCCAAAGCCGAAAACGCTTGGATTCTCCTGGCTAGAGACGTTGAACTGAAATGATCGTATGGCATTTATTGTGTTCGACTAGTGTCTGTCGGATATAACAAACCAAGAGTTACGGCTACTTCCTGAGTTAACGGAAGTTGAGGTACCACTTTCTCTTTAGTAATGTTTATTTCGATTTTCGGCTACAAAGAATGGGATTCATTTTTCTCACATAATTACGCAATACACCGGTGCATATACTAAATTTTATATTTTTCCAAATTTGGCCACAACATAATAATAATATAATAATAATAATAATAATAATAATAATTTTCATGTTTCAATGAGATAATGTTGTGCTCCGAAAATCTACTATCCTACAAGTTTCACTGAAGTTTCTCGTATTGAAAAAAATGTAAGGAGCGATTTCTTTCCTAACTTAAAATAAATTTTCATACCCACGATCGCTTTAATCAATATTTATTATTGACGACCGGTTCCGACAGCTGAAACTGTCATATTCCGATATGTAATAGAATGCATTTATATATAGTACATCTACCATCATGTAATTTGGAAAAAATTGTTGTTTGACAGTACAAGTACGGGAATGAAAATTGTACAGTTTGATACCTTCAAAACATTTTTGTTCCTAAATCGTGTTCCGTTATAAGTTTGTCAGAGACGCCATGTCGTCATTATGGTGGAGAATGTGCAGCACATTGTACATAGGTTTTGTCAAAACTATACCATATGCAGATACATTGCACTTCGTCCAAATGGATACGTTCACATACGAGCACTCCACTGAGGCTTGTTACTTCTTAAAGTGCACGATGTATAGTAAGAATGAGCATTTGTACGTATGTTTACGTTTACATGACGCTTATATATCATGGATACATCTGAGTCATAGTAAACGGTGCAAATGGAATGACAGTGTGGACGGCGTGCACATTGTTGCAGCCACTAGCTCGTTCTTACGTAGGCATCTTAAAAGAAGAACGTAAATTATTTTCTTTCTGCGTTAAAAACTAGATTTTTTTGTGAATAGTCCTTTAACTTGTATTTGTAATTTTAAATTTAAAGAGAAAATAATTTACGTTTTGTTTTTAAGATACCTACACAAGAGCTATCTAGTGGCTGCAACTATGTACAAGACTTAACCTTGTCACACTGTCATCCAATTGCACAGTATACTTCGACTGATATGTATGCATGATGTACACAACATGCCACGTAAATGTAAACATTTTTAGAAATGCGCATTGTTACTATATAGCGCACTGTACGAATTAACAAGCCTCAGTGGAGTGCTATGTGTGTGAACATGCCCATTTGCACACGGTGCTTTTTATCTGTATATGGTTTTAGTTTTGACAAGACCAATATATAATGTGATACACAGTCTACACCATAATGTCGACATGGCATAAGTGGTAAACTCACAATGGAACATGATTTAAAACCAAAAATTTTCTGACGGTATGAAATATACAATTTCCGTTACCTTACTTGTACTGTCAAACAAAAATATTTTCACAAATAATGATGGTTGATGAAGTCAATGTAAACGCATTACTCTACAGACCAGATAATGACAGTTTCAGCTGTCTAAACGAGTCGTCAATAATAAATACCAATTATTCGTCTTGACTGTAAATTTTTTTTACACACATTTCACTTTACAATAGTTAAACCCTTTCTACTTCATGCCCCAACAATACCTTAATGTAAGTAGCGCCTAATAATAAAAAAAACATAGCTCTTATGTACGTCACATGATTTATGAAATTTTTTTGAACCTTCGTAAGTCTCTTGTAAAATTTAATTATTCTGAGTTCCCATTAATTTACTCCAGGTGTCTCAAATATGCACCGAAATAGCAGTGACGAATGCTATAAGAGTACATTATTACGATACTAAATTCCAAGAATGACTTGAGGTAGCACTGGAAAGGCCAACATCGCCACGGCAGGTGACACACGCCGTATTCGCGCGCCTGGCGCCTTTAGTTGGCGGGGCTATCACTCGCCGTGTTCGTTGACCTAAAAGCAGAGGCAGCACGCACGTGGCTGCTCCACCCACTGACCTTAACTCACGCCCGGCAGCTACCTCAGCGACGCGCGTGACGTACCCTTTCCACTTTACACCGCGCGCAAGGACGGCGAAGCATCTCTGGAGCACTCCGGGCTTAAAAAATTGCACAAATCTTATAATGGAACTGAGGAAAACGCAGTAGCAGAAATGACTCACGCCACATCGAGTGTTTCACACAAATATGTATACACCAGGTCATAGGCTGAGCTAATTTTTGTGGTAAATACGCAGCGGACTGTTATTTTCAGCGCTACCAGAGCCAAATTGGGATTTCGCACAATGTTACCACATTTTGGAGCGCTGCGTAACAGTGCTTGCTTATGATGCCTTGTTAGCTGAGAAGTGATTATATGGGCGAAATTCTAGACTCCGTCTTCTTAAGCGACGACGATGGCAGATAATGAGATTTACGCCTCCTCTTCAGGGATAGAGTTTCACGCAATATCACATTATTCCGCAAACTTCAGAGGGAGATCGGTTACAGCAGCGCTGATAGTACCTCTCACTGTTCCAGAGGCAACTTGCTGCCAATCGATCTTTCCCTCCTGCTTTGTTTGCTCTCAGAACACTTTCTCATTGTCATAATGATTCATTATTCGTCTCGATGATTACTGTCGTCGTCATCATCGTCGCTGTTGTAGTGGTTGCGGTTCAGATTCCGAAGACTGGTGAAATGCTGCCCTCCACACTATCCCGTGCAAGTTTCTTCATCTCTGTGTAACTACTACAACCTACAGCTATTCTGAGCTGCTAAGTTCTCATAATAGTCGAGCCTTGGCTCAGCCTGTAGCTTATATCCCCCAAACTTTCCTCCATTACAAAATTAACTATTCCTTGGTATTTCTGGATGTGTCCTCTCAACCGACCCCTACTTTCAATCAAATTGTATCATAAAGAAACTTACTCCTCGACTCGATTCAGTTTATTTCCAGTGGTTATCTTCTCTATACAACTTAACTTCATCATTCTTATGTAAAACTACATTTCAAAAGTTTCTATTCTCTTCTTGTCTGAAGCGTTTATTCTTCAAGTTTCCTTCCTATACAAAACAACGCTCCATACAAATACCTTCAGGAAAGACTTCTCAATATTTATATTCGATGTTAACACATTTATCTTTTTCAGAAATGATTTTCTAACTTTTGCCACTCTGAATTGGGCTGTCGGGGCACTCTTCGTTTTGTATCATTTGAAAAGAGGCAAAAATCGTTAATCGTCGAATCACGCTACAGGACTTCAGTCATTCACTGTCCATTTTCTCTATTGTTTGGCCTAATGAAGAAGTGCAGCATTATATGGCGCTGAAAGCTAGGGCCCTTTGGGAGGAACAGTCTCCTATGTCCCCTACACGCAGTTCTCTTCGCAATGTTCGCTCGAAAACTGGTGAAGATTGACCTGCCGTCATTGACGGCAGTAAATCGATTGTCACTGGCAAGGCGATTCCTGTCTTTCGGCCCCTGTTCCTACGCCGTGTTACGTCGCTGACAAATGGCACAGTATTCGTCGTAGACACCTTGGACAGTCCTCATGGATGCAGCAACAAACTGAGCAACTTCATTCATACTGTAGTCATGGTCAAGTCCCAACACGATAGGTCTTTTCTATAATTGTGTCATATCTCCACGTCGATCCATACCACTGAGCTGATTCCCTATAACTGACTAGCACAAACACATTAATTCACTGCCATGATTTATGTGAGTGTAGCGGGTCACGTGACCAGCTGGTACGAGTTCGACACTGTCTACAGCTCTACAAACTACCAGTGACATCTTCTAATCGGGTGACTGGTGTTTCGTATATTGAGCTGTTCATCTGATCCATACCAAAAGAACAGGTCACGGATGTACAGGGCGGCACTCTTCTACCACCTGCACATCGCCTCGCTCCTATCTGGCTACTGTTATTTCATATGGCCGGCGGCTTTCCAGAAGTTCACCGCCGCTTTCCAGAAGTTCACCGCCGTGAGACTTTACGAACACAGGCAGCCGCTGTCTTCTGTCTTGTGGCCTGAGTACGGTATTGTGCTTCCCACTTCTACTGGAAATAATGAATCGCTGGGAAGTCGGTAAGGCATCTGTAAATTTTGCATTACATTACTGTGTGTTAAGACACTGTGTATCTGGTATATCCATGAAGTAACCTGATTATGCCGTCTACTGTAAACTGGGGTTGTTAACGTCTTTAGCGAGGCATTTAGGACACATTACTTGCTCCTCATGAATTCTGACATAGAAAATACTCCAATATTTTCATTAACTGTTACTTTTGGACGTATAACTAAAACTAATATAGACTCATGCTCTTCCAAGTGGTCCAATAATGTAGTCAACGTAAGGATGACTTTTCCCACGCTTTTTCTAACGCTCTGACTGAATATTCAGGGGCTGGTGCACAGCACCGTCGGACTGGTCATCGCCGCCGCCATACGGATTAAGAGGAAGATGACATTAAGTGCTATGTGTGGAATCGTAGCCAGTCGATACCACGCAGGGGGCAACCGTTCCGTGTGCAGAGGTTGGCACTAGAGATTTCACTGCTGTCCGACAGCGGCAACGGCAGCGAACGGCGCCGCCCTAACTCTGCCAGCACGTATGCCACGCCTCCTGAGCTGGGGCGCCAACTGCATCATGGATGACGTGGATGAAGTGACTGCCCGACTGGACACTAACCCAATTCTAGAGAAGTTCTAGCCGAGTTCTTGCCTAGTTGTCGGGTACTTGCAGTTAGCAGCAGTCAAGGATCGTTACAGAGCGGTCGGAAGTCTCTCTGCGAAATTAGTACATCAGAACTGGCCTTAAGTCTTATGTTTAGTTCAATATTGTTGACTGCTGAAGTGTTTAATGCCTCCTGGCTTTGCCAAGGGGTTTTATATGGATTTCGACAAGGGTGCTCTGTACTAAACTTGAGTATAATACAATATTTCTCTCAGTGATTGTGATTTCTAACTTTTTTGATTTCTGTGTCATGCACCGCACCATTGGGACATTGCACTTCTGGCGACGAGACGCACTTTATCACTTCACAATGAGCAATACTTTGGCCATTCGTCAAACGAAAAAATAAAAGGTGATATTTTATAGGACGATTGAGCTGTTGAAGAAATCATTTGGAAATATTCAAGAAGGGAGATAGGCTACTCACTGTAATAAACTAGTTGCCACAAATGCTGTTTGTCCTCAAGTTTGCAATGGTGCAAGGTATGGTGAGAACACTGGGAAGTCATGGCCATGTTGCTGTCGATGAGAGCACCAGTCTGCTCCCGTGAAAAAGGATTTCACGACAATGGTCGCTTTATTGACAGTCCGTAGTGATCCAGAGGTCATTGCGCAGTCCGTATGGATGACTATCTTGTTGCTTAAATATTCGTTTCCTTAGTCACGGTACGTGGCGTGGCTACACGTTCATGCGTGACCAAATGAAGAATATGTCCGTTCGTCCTCTCGGGCGTTGGTCGAGCAGAGCCGCTTATTTTCTGCATGGCGTTGAGTGTGGTCCTATAGAATCTGTCCAAACGAAGCAGCAGCATCACTGAATGAAAACCTGCAGCCTCGATACGTCACGGAGCTGCCGCTGCTTGAATCCTGAATCCTTCCTGGTCATCCTAACAAAGTTTTATGAATTTATTTGTAAAAGTATAGACAGTGTAAATTAAAATGTCCTGTGGTGCCTCTCCTGCTCCAAGTCGGCCCGTTTCACGTCCTACCCCCCCTTAACTTCAACACCTGCTGTTAGTGGCTTCTCCTTCTCAACCGAGACTTAACACCATTTTCTCACAAACAAACAGCATTCAAATGCGATTTCTGAATTAAAAACGCGTTTTGCGATCTTTCCTTCCTCGCAGACTATAGACTTTGTGAAGGTGCAAGGAAATACTCATCACTTGCATATCCAAGCATGCAGTAGACTTAATACCAATCTGACGCATGCTGTGTGTTCCTGGTAAAACAAAATCCAATTTGACGTCAAGTTTAGTGGCACACGCGGACAATCAACAAAGGCCGTAGCCAGCTGAGTGGCGCTGCGCGCAGCTGCAGCCACTTGACAGGGAGTGGAGCACAGCGCAGCCCGGGCCTAGGGCAGCAGCAGCTGCGGCGCCATCACTCACCGCTGCCGCCGGCGCTGCAGACCAACATTTACGGCCGGTTCGCCAGAAATATGAGCCCTACACTGGAAAAACTTCGTGCGACGACTTTTTGCGAGCCGTGCACCGAGCCCGCGGAGCCCATTACAGGGATGAAAACTGACGGTTGGGCAAAGGCTGTCCATCATCAGGCCATCTAAAACACTCGCTATAATGTAGCGGGTCCATAAAACTTCAGCTGTGTTGCACACAAGAGCGACCAGCAAAACTAAAATGTTAAGTGACATATATTTATTCAGGAAACGACACAATAAAGCACTGACAATACACAGCTAAGCGTTTAGAGAGTACGGTCTCGTCGTGTGGTAGTCTGCGCTTTCCCTCCCGTGCTAAACTGGTGATCCCTTGAAGCCTCAAATGTGTCCTACCAAACGATCCCTTCTTCTAGTCAGGTTGCGCCACATATTTCTCTTCTCCCAAATTCTACTCAGCACCTCCTCATTAGTTACGTGATCTACCAAACTAATCTTCAGTAGCATTTCACAGCAAAAGCTTCTATTCTC
This sequence comes from Schistocerca piceifrons, assembly GCF_021461385.2. Lineage (NCBI taxonomy): Eukaryota > Metazoa > Arthropoda > Insecta > Orthoptera > Acrididae > Schistocerca > Schistocerca piceifrons. Next base: position 774,200,166 of record NC_060138.1, read on the forward strand.
TTCTTCTCTAAATTGTTTATCGTCCATATTTCACTTCCATACATGGCTACACTCCATAAAATTACTTTCAAAAAAGAATTCCTGACACATCAATCTACACTCAATGTAAACATATTTCTTTTCTTCAGAAACGTTTTTCTTGCCATTGCCGGTCTACATTTTATATCCCCTCTACTTCGAGCGTCATCAGTTATTTTGCTGCCCAAATACCAAAATTTATCTACTGCTGTGTGTCCTTTCCTAACATAATTCCCTCAGCATCAACTGATTTAATTCGACTACATTCCATTACCTTCCTTTCAAGATACTGTCAATTCCGTTCAACTGCTCTTCCAAGTCCTTTGCTGTCTCTGACAGAATTACAATGTCATCGGCGAACCTCAAAGTTTTTATTTCTTCTTCCTGGATTTTAATTCCTACTCCGAATTTTTCTTTTGTTTCATTTACTGTTTGCTCAATATACAGATTGAATAACATCGGGGACAGGCTACAACCCTGTCTCACTCCTTCACAACCACTGCTTCCCTTTCGTGACTCTCGACTCTTATAACTGCCATCTGATTTCTGTATAATTTGTAAATAGACTTCAGCTCCCTGTATTTCACCTCAGTTACCCTCAGAACTTCGAAGGGACTATTCCAGACAACATTGTCAAAAGCTTTCTCTAAGTCTACAAATGCTATAAACGTAGGTTTGCCTTTCCTTAACCCATCTTCTATGAGAAGTCGTACAGTCAGTACTGCCTTGCGATCTCCTACATTTCTCTGGAATCCAAACTGATATTCCCCGAGATCGGCTTCTATCCGTATTCCCATTCTTTTGTAATGGATTCGTGTTAGTATTTTGCAGCCATGGCTTATTAAACCGGTAGATAGTTCGCTAATTTTCACATCTGCCAGCACCTGCTTTCTTTGGAATTGAAATTATTATATTCTTCTTGAAGTCTGAGGGTACTTCGCCTGTCTCATACATCTTGCTCACCAGATGGAAGAGTTTTGTCATGGCTGGCTCTCCCAAGGCTATCAGCACCTCTGACGGAATGTTGTCTACTCTCGGGGCCTTTTTAGATTTTGATCTTTCAGTGTTCTGTCAAATTCTTCATGCAGTAGCACATCTCCCGTCTCATCTTCATCTACGTCCTCTTCCATTTCCATAATATTGCCTACATGTCCATCTTCCTTGTGTAGACCCTCTATACACTTCTACCTTTCTGCTTTCCCTTCTTTGATTAGGAGTGGTTTTCCATCTAAGCCCTTGATATTCATACAGGCGGTTCCCTTTTCTCCAAAGGTTTCTTTGATTTTCCTGTATGCGGCATCTATCTTACCCTAACCGATATACGCTCCTGCATCCTAACTTTTGTCCTCTAGCCATTGCTGCTTAGCCATTTTGCTCTTCCAGTCGATCTCATTTTTTAGACGTTTGTATTCCCTTTCGCCTTCTTCATTTACTGCATTTTTATATTTTCTCCTTTCATCAATTAATTCCAATACCTCTTCTGTTCCGAGAATTTTCACTAGCCCTTGTCTTTTCACCTACTTGATCCTCCGCTGGCTTCACTATTTAATCTCTCAATGCTACCCATGCTTTTTCTACTGTATTCGTTTCCCCTGCTCTTTTCAATGTTCCCTAATGCTCCCTCTGAAACTCTCTACAACTTCTGGTTTTTTTTTCAGTTTATCCAGGTCCCATCTCCTTAAATTTCTACGTTTTTGCAGTTTCTTCAGTTTTAATCTACATTTCATAATCAATGAATTGTGGTCAGTGTCCGCATCTGCCCCTGGAAATTCTTACAATTTAAAACCTGGTTCCGAAATCTCTGCCTTACCATTATATAATCAATCTGAAACCCTGCAGTGTCTCCAGGTCTCTTCCACGTATACAACCTTCTTTCATGATTGTTGAACCAACTGTTAGCTAAGATTATACTCTGTGCAAAATTCTACCTCTTTCACTTCCCTCTTGCACTCCCTTTTCCCCAGTCCATATTCACCTACTATTTTTCTTTCTCTTCCTTTTCCTACTATCGAGTTCCAGTCCCCCATGACCATTATATTTTCGTCTCGTTTAACTATCTGAATAATTTCTTTTATCTCATCATACATTTCTTCTATCTCTTCCTCATTTGCGGAGCTAGTTGGCATATAAACTTAAACTACTACGGTGGGTGTGGGTTTCTTGTCTATCTTGGCTACAATAATGCGTTCACTATGATGTTCATAGCAGCTTATCCACGTTCTTATTTTCTTATACATTATTAAACCAACATCTGCATTACCGCTATGTGACTTTGCAATTATAACCGGTATTCACGTGATCGGAAGCCCTGTTATTCGTGCCGGCCGAAGTGGCCGTGCGGTTAAAGGCGCTGCAGTCTGGAACCGCAAGACCGCTACGGTGGCAGGTTCGAATCCTGCCTCCGGCATGGATGTTTGTGATGTCGTTAGGTTAGTTAGGTTTAATTAGTTCTAAGTTCTAGGGGACTAATGACCTCAGCATAGTGCTCAGAGCCATTTGAACCTGTTATTCGTGCCATGGAACTTCACTAATTCCCACTGTAACTAACTTTAACCTATCAATTTCCCTTTTCAAATTTTTTAAACTATCAGTCCGATTACCGGATCTGACATTCCACGCTCCGATCCCTAGAACACCAGTTCCGTTTCTCCTAGTAACAACGCCCTCCTGAGTAGTCCCCGTCTGGAGATCCGAATGGGGGACTATTTTAACACCGGAATATTTTACCCAAGAGGATGCCATCATCATTTAACAACACAGTACAGCTGCATACCCTCGGGAAAAATTAGACTATAGTCTCCTCTTGCTTTCAGCCGTTCGCAGTACCACCACAGCAAGGCAGTTTTGGTTGATGTTACAACGCCAGATCAGTCAATCATCCCTGCAACTACTGAGAAGGCTGCTGCCCCTATTCAGAAATCACACGTTTCTGTGGGCTCTTAACAGATACCCCTCTGTTGTGGTTGCACATATGGTAAGGCTATCTGTATCGCTGAGGCAAGCAAGCCTCCCCAACAACGGAAAAGTCCACGGTTCATGGGGAAGTTATAGAAAATCAACTGTACCCAAGTGCATACAGCGTGTTTCAGGTAATGCGTTTCCTCTGTATCTTATCAATAAGTGAGCGGAATACTTATTTACGTAGGTAAACGTAAGAAGGTTACTTTTTCTGCAGACTTATGAGCATACTATATTTAGTCAATTTTCAGCAAAGAGTTCTAATTTTTTAAACAGAACAGTATTTTTTGTCCATCATGTAGTTGATGTACTCGTATTTCAACCAACTGTGTACAAACCAATTTAGAGAGAAATATAACCATTTTAGTTTCTGGGGTGGAAGCAACATGCTGTACATACATGGTCGAGTTACATTCATGTGACCACCGCTCATGTTCCACGTTAACATGCAGAACTACTCACAGACGGCAGGTGGTAGCAATAGCAGTGGAGGGTATATATAAAGCGTGTCGGGGCGATGCCGAAAACAGCGCCGTTGTTGTCGTAATGCAGAAACGAAGTGATTTATCTGCGCCCAAAAGGGCATGGTCATTGCAATTTGGGCCAAGGGTGAAAGCATATCCGAAACGGTGACGTCTGTAAACTGTTCGCCTGTAGCCATGGTTAAAGTATACTGTGCATGGCTAAATGGCTTTGTCTAAAACCAGCACCGAGGTAACTGTGCTGCACCACGGGCCACAGATGACAGAGGTGAACGACGGCTGTGGAGATGTGTACGGGCGAATAGACGTGCAGTTGTTGAGCAACTGACAGACTAGATGAATCAAGGGTCAACCAAGAGAGCCCCCTCAAGGACCGTTCGGCGAACGTTGCTGTGCATGGGTTTCCACAGCAGGCGCCTGGTTCATGCACCCATGCTGACGGCTATAATTTGCACCAAATAACTGCAACCGGGCGTCAACTGAGTGGCGAGAGCTGGCCTCTTTGCGCGATTCACGTACTATGCTACATCAGATAGATGACTGACTACATATACCGCACGAAACATCCGAAAGCAAACACACTGCAACAAACATCGGGACGATCCAGGCCCGAGAAGGAAGAGTTTTGGTCTGGGGACTGTTTTCGTGGCATTGCCTCGGATATGTAGTCATCCTGAAACGCCCAATAGATCAACACAATAATGCATTTATTCCTGGGGACCAGGTCCAGCCCTACATGCAGTTTTCTTTTCTTCGGCACGATGGCATCTACCAGCACGACAATGCAATGTGTCATGTAACTCGCAGTGAACATGCGTGGTTCGAAGAGCACCAGGAATAGTTTACCGTACTCCCCTGGCCACCAGAGTCTCCGGATTTAGACCCAATCGAGAATCTGTGGGACCACCTCGATCGGGTTGTTCGCGCCATGGATCCTCAACAGAGAAACGTAGCGCAGCTGGCCAAGGCACTGGAGTCGGCATGGCTGTACATCCCTGTCGGTACCTTCCAGAGTCGCATTCATTCCCTTCCTGACGCCTCGCAGCGGTCTGCGCTGCAAAAGGTGGTTATTCAGGGTTTTGGCAGGTCACATTAATATCACTGGGCAGTGTTCGCTCACATGTTGTGGTGGCGGAATATTAGTTTGAGTGAGTTGTTCAAATGAGTGCACACTTTTCCGAATGCACAATTCATTGTGGTATCTAAAAGAGCTGTGGATGAGACAAAGTTGTTGATACCATGGAGCGGCAGCCTTCCACGATTCACCGTTTGAAGCCATATTCGATTAGAGTGTAGAATGCATACTTCTACTGCTGTATACAACGCAGGTCAGAATGTACAGACAAACGTGGTTCCATCTGCCACGGATACTGCTGCGGAATACAGATGGAGTACCCATCCAGCCAGTGCACTGACATGCTATAAGTGTTCGGCGAATACCGATACGATGTCAATGATGGTCACAGAGCTCTACTAGCCCTTACGTTCTTACACGCTGAAGGAGGACTTCGAGAAAAAGGTAGTTCGAGAAGGCGCGGCGATGTATGTGCGTATGGCATTGGTGGCCGGGAGACGCCTCGCGGGGCGGTTCGGCGCCGCTCCACAAGTTCTTTAACGCCACTACGGCGACTTGTGAGTGAATGAGGATGAAATGATGAGGAAAGACACACAACACCCAGTCATCTCGAGGCAGAGAAAATTCCTGACCCCGGCGGGAATCGAACCCGGGACCCTGTGCGCGGGAAGCGAGAACGCTACCGCAAGACCACGAGCCGCGGACGGCGCGGCGATAACAGACGAAAACCAGAGAGAAGTGAGGATATGGAACGGTTTGTTTCACCTGCACTATACCGCCATCCTCATGTCAGCTTACAATAAGTTCCTAGGGTCAATGGCCTTATAGCTCTGTGGTGAATAACACACCATAACAAGTTTTAGTAGCCGGCCGCTGTGGCCGAGCGGTTCTAGGCGCTTCAGTCCGGAATCGCGCTGCTGCTACAGTCGCAGGTTCGAATCCTGCCTCAGGCATGGATGTGTGTGATGTCCTTGAGTTAGTTAGGTTTAAGTAGTTCTAATTCCAGGGGACTGATGACCTCAAATTTTAAGTGCCATAGTGCTTAGAACCATTTGAACCATTTGAACCAAGTTTTACTGGCACCACCTGCCACTGAAGCAAGAACTGCATGGGAACGATTTCAATCGGAGAATTACTTCCTGAGAATTCAATCTGGATGCCTTAAAAAGTGTTATGCTCTCTGGCGAATCCACGTTCGCAAACTGTGGTGACAGAGCAAGTTAGTGCAGTGATTATCACACTAGACTGGCATTAGGGAGTACGACGACTCGAAACCGCGTCCGGCCATCCAAATTTAGGTTTCCCGTGATTTTCCTAATTCTCTTAAGGCAAGTGCCGGGATGGTTCCTTCGAAAAGGTCGGCCGATTTCTTTCTCCATCCCTCCCTAATCCGAGATTCTGATCCGTCTCTAATGACCTCCCTATGGACGAAACGTTGCACACTAACCTCCTTTTCCTCTTCCTCCGAATTGTGCTGCAACGAACCGTTCTAATGTGTATTACGGGGTCAAAGAAAGTGAACAACAGGTTTCCTGGAATATAGTTAGGCCGCCGCGGTCCTCAGGAATGGTCCGGACGATCGTCAGAATTAACACCAGGACATTTCTTTTTGTGGGGATACCTAAGGTATCATTTTTATGTCATCGAACTCACAAACCCAGATGACTTCAAACAAAGCGTAGAGTAAGCTTGTCTCCAGCAACATTACATATTGTCCGCAGGTCGTTTAGAAGACGAACTGAGTTTCGCATTCAGGAAAATGGGCAATCGTTTGAACATCTCACATACACATCCGACACCGTAGCATCTCTCTCAACACACCCAATTATGTACAGCATGTTGTATTCACCCTAAAACCCTGAATATTTCTAGCTCCCTTACGAAAATGGATAGAAATTTGACTTAAACTGATTTGTACGTATTTGGTAAATACATCAGCTACATGATATAGGAAACAATATTTTATTTAAAAAATTATAACTTGTTTCTGTAACTCTCTGGAAAATAACTAATAAACTACGTTCGTAACTCCGCACAGATAATAACGTTCATTACGTACACCTATCTAAATAAATATTCCTTTCACTTATTAATTTTTAACTCAGGGGGAGAGGCAACAACCCTGTCTCACTTCCAATTATTGTCTCCCTTGCAAGACAATCATCGTTTGAAACTGCAGTCTGCTATATTCACACGTTGTAGATGCGCTTTCACTCCCTCTAGCCGGCCGGAGTGGCCGAGCGGTTCTAGGCGCTAAAGTCTGGAACCGCGCGACCGCTACGGTCGCAGGTTCGAATCCTGCCTCGGGCATGGATGTGTGTGATATCCTTAGATTAGTTAAGTTTAAGTAGTTCTAAGTTCTAGGGGACTGATGACCTGAGAAGTTAAGTCTCATAGTGCTCAGAGCCATTTGAGCCACCACTCCCTCTATTTTATCCATGCTTCTTTCAAAAGTTCAAAGACTATACTCCAGTCAACACCTTCAAAAGCTTTCTCTAAATCTACAAATGCCAAAACTTAGGTTTACCTTTCTTCCGCCTATCTTCTAAGATAAGTCGTCGAGTCAGTGTTGCCTCGCCTACTCCATTTCTCAGAAACTCAAACTGGCCTTCCCCGAGGTCGGTTTCTATAAGTTTTTCCATTCTTTTGTAAATAAATCGCACCAGTATTTTGCAATCATGGCTTACTGCACTTGTGCTTCGCCCATACAAACACCCTGAATTATTGGTGGAATATTTTTATCATGGTATTCACAATAATTCTGAGGGTTGAGGGTAATGTCGTCTCCTCTAGATGCCTTCTTTCGATCGAGGTCTTTCAGTGTTAATTTAAATTAATAGCGCAGTATCTTATCTCTTACCTCATCTTCATCTACTTTTTCTTCCATTTCCATACTACCGCCTCTAAGCTCGTTTCGTTACTACAGCCATGCTATATATTCCTTCCGTCTTGACTTAGTGCTGACTTGCCATCTGAGCTCTTGATTACATACAGCTGCTTCTCTTTCCTCCAAAGGACCCTTTAATTTTCCTGTAGGTGGTATCTACCTTTCTCACAGTTATGCGGGCTTCTACAGCTTTTCCACTACGCACTTTAAGTCAGTCTCACTTTTAGACGTCTGTGCTCCCCTTTGCGTGCTTTATTTGTTGTATTTTGATATTTTACTTAATTAGATTCAGTACTTCGTATGTTACTCAAATATTTCTACTAGATCTTGCCTTTCTGCCTATTTTATACTCTGATGCCCTCACTATTTCATCTCTCAACGGTATCCCTTCGTCTTCAATTGTATTCATTTCCCCCGTTTCATAATCGTTACCTAATGCTCCCTTTGAAACTCCCGAAATCCACCGGTTCTTTCAATGTACCCAGGTCCCATTGCCTCAATTTCCTACTTTTCAACAGTTTTAATCTGCAGTTAAGAACAAATAAATTAAGTTCAGACTCCACATCTGCCCCTGGAATTGGTTCACAATTTAAAATCTGGTTTCGAAACCTCTGCGTTGCCAATATAGAATCTCTCTGAAACTTTTCGGTGTTTCCAGGTCTCTTCAACGTACATAACTTTGTTTTTGATACTTAAATCAAGTGTTATCAGCAATTAAAACGAGCTCTGTGCAAAATTATACCGGACGGCTTTCCCTTTGATTCCTTTCCGACAGTCCATGTTCTACCATTTTTCCTTCTCTTCCTTTCCCTACTATCGACTCCCAGACTTTTTATCTCACTTAATGATCTGATAATATCTTTTATCTTACACATTCTTTCAATCTCTTCACCATCTGCGGAGTTAGTAGGCGCATAAACACGTTTCATTCCATAGAACGTGTAACAAAGTCGTAAAATTTATATCGGAGGCCGCAGACTGGATGGCTTTTTCAAATGCTCACGGCCTGCTTCATAACCCATTAAACAGCCGCAGGCGGCGTAATTACGTGATGGCGCCGCACCCATTCTCGCGGATCAATGTTGCACGACTCGACACGCTTTTGGAATAGAGGCGCAACGAATCGAACAACTCAGTTAATACCGGTAATTCCCGAAACCTGTGAACGAATAAGTTAATGTTAACTAACATGAACCAAACAAGAGTAGTAAAGTAGATAAACACGAGTCTGCAATTTGGAACACTGCTGATAGTTATAGTTTATCTTCTTCGCTTTTCATAGTTTCTTCTCTTTAATTCTTCTTCGCTGGAAACTATTTTAACGTAAAATTAAGAGGACACAAGAGAGCCTAAAAGACAAGAAATGTTAATATGCGTCATACGTGCAACACGGGGCAGAATAACATTTAGCATAATCTACGAGTATGAAAACGAGCAGGGCGGGACAAGGTTGAGGGACTGACTCTCATTTAGATCCCTTACTGACCAACCAGATGTAGTGTTACCGTGGCGTCCACAAGTCGATGGCGGCGAATGAAAGACATAGCCCGTTTCCTCACACCCCTTACGCCATCTGAGATTGTCGTTCATCCCTAATAACTTCGTCCCCGACCTGACGTTACAACCTGATCCCCTTTCGACATCTTCGTGTAGTGTTTGCAGTTTAAGTATTTCAAATACATAAAGACAAGATGCATGTGCGTCCAATATATATATAAGAGATCACAGAAATTAAGACGACCACCAGATTTTTTCTGAGCAGCGTTGAGGATGATCGGGTACCGATTCCACTAGAAGTACACATTAAATCTGTGTTTGGCGGGTTCATGTCGACCAGACAAAACTGTGCACCCAGTCACATTCGTTTTACTTAACGAGGTGCGCTCCGTTTTTGAGGTAACGCATTTAGTGGTTCGGCTGATTCAGTTTTACACCGAGCAAGGCGATGTCACGAAATGCGTTTGAAATACTGCAGACAACAATTCAGTAATGATACTCGTATATTCCCCTATGAACGAAGATTTAAACCCGTTGTTTTCGTCGTAAATGTCTCGTCTGATGAAAGTTAAAGGCTCGGTAGGTACACCACTTTTTCTAACCACGATTTGAACGCGTTTACAGTAGTACAGCAGTCATGTTAGATCTACAGATTATTCACTCAATCTATAAAGCCAAAGTTCATCGAGAGTAAGAGGAACGGCGCACTAGACGGACGAGTGCTTTTCTAAGCAGCTGTCCCAACAACTGGCCGGAATGACTGAGGCATACGATGTCACCGTCTTGATCTTCGTCTGTCTACTTCCAACATACGTTTATTGACAAATTCGTACGCATTATTAATGCTATCATAAACTGCACTTCCAGTCTGTGTGTTTACGTTTGTCCACTAGGAGACAATAGCGTATAAAGTTTAAAAGCATCACTATGCAGATGTCAGCTCACCAACAGTTACCAGAACGAAATTACTCTGTGGTAAATTCTGCACTGCCGCCATTCCAACCCTGACTGAAACCGGCTGGAGTCAGTCGCACATTAGCGCATGACTTAAGCCAGCTTCGTTTCTGATGATAGTGCCGTCGGGGAGATTTTAAACGACTGAATACGTTCACACAAATAAGCACAAATTCGGCATGTGAGGTGAACCCTCTAGTAAGTCATCAAAAAGGATCTCATTCCAAATATCAGTTGCCTCAGATTTGAACAGTAGGGCAAAACATTCTGCGAACCGACGCATCTCGGATAAGTGACGCAATGAAAAGTGAACACCTTTTGTTTTCTACGAATTAAGTTTCGGAGCAAATGCTGCCACAATAAATGAAGAGTAGTCACCTCTGAAAACAGCCACATGAAACTCACTGGCAACACTGACGACAGCAGTGCTGTCTACGAACAGAGAACAGAACGAACAGTACAGCCGAAATTAGCATTGCTAATACGAAAGAGAAATCCCAGAAAAACCGTGTTGAAAAAGAGTTCCAATTTAGAAACTCTTCTACAACTGAGATTGTTCCTCATTTAGTGACATAAGATCATTCGCTCGAGAAAATAAACTTGATATTTGTAGCGTGTAACACCTCACACATTATTTCTAGACATAAAATTGAACTAGCTGGATCAGATGGCAATGGATACTCCCAACTGGAACGCGTACCGAATCACAAACGACTGCATGAAGATTGAATGAAGGCAGACTGGTTCACGTTGTTGATGAAATCTTCTCGCGTTATCAACCGAGTCAAGACGTCGTTCTGCGGCAACGTATCGACAAGTGTCCTATATTTTCATGCGAAAATGACGAGTAGGAAACTGTCGAAACGTTGCCGCAGAAAGACGCCTTGATTCCGCAGATAAAACGAGAAGACTTCACTATCGAAATACGCCGAGAAAGTCTGCATTCCCATATATGTTCCACTTCATTTACGTTTACACAGAAAAGTTGCACTTAATCATCTCTACAGCAGCACAATAATTCCCGGGAGTTTACCTTATACAGAATTTTTTGGATCAGTGTACGCGCTAACATTTGCTCTATTTTAAATAAAACCTGTCAGTGTGAGAGATGACCAAGATTCAATATCTTTCTTATCTTAATATTTTCCCAAAGATAAAGTCAACTTCCCTTCTGCTCACGCATCTTATTTATGTCAACTTCCCTTCTGCTCTCGCATCTTATTTCAACGTCCATAGCCGAAATCGCAAAATATTAGCAATTATACGTCGATGTATGCAACACTAGTAGGCTCGAATTTCTATCGTAAAGTTTTTAAAACGAAATTTACCGGTAATATGTGAGAAATACCAATTTACGATGCCCACCACCGGTATACACATCACAGTGTTTTACTGCAGGGCAACTGTAGTCAAAGCCCTTTAGTCTTCACAGTAAAAGAGAAGAAGTCATCATTTTCCATTCTTTTCTCACATTATTTCCACACTTCCCCTAAGAACGAACAATGCAGGTCTGACTATAATGCTACCAGTGACAGTGTGAACCCGTCACACCATAAAACGAAACACTGGACTTCGGACTAAAATTCAAAAGTAGACATCCGTAGTAGGACTACCCACTTCCATATCTACATCACTGGTCGGCTAACCCGGTTCATCGTGAACAGTTCCAATGCAGGTTGCCTATCTGGAGTCTTGTATGGGCAACAAAAATTTGATTTTCAGTATTCATTTAATTTTGGCCGAATAAAAAAAATTGAAATGGTGACATAATCTGTTCATTAAGAAGTATAACGTTATGTTATAGGTTTAAGACAGTAAGACACATATTACAATTCTAAACTATGTACATTCCTGAGGCAGCATAACTCAGGGCGCGCAAAGCACGCAGTACTTGACACTGACAATGAGACCACTTAGCGACTTCCAATAAACTTTGCACATTTTTTCAAGCCTCTACGAAAATCTTTCTCGCTAATACCCCCCAAAAAAATGATGAAGGGAAGAAACTTTTTGATCTGCTACATTCTCGCTGACGTTTTAATTTATTACTTCTATCCTACTAATTCTATTTGCAACACATTTTCCAAACAATGTACACGTAAGTCACTGTACGTACCTAGAAAATTATATCATTGAACGATACATTGTTCTGCAGATATGACGTGATGAACATTGAAATTAGTGAAAAACTACGCTTTGCTTAAAACGGAGCGCAAATTACCCAAACTACAGGGACTTGGCGATTTGAACAAACTTTAAACATAATTCCAAACTTTTCTGAAGTTTCCCTTGCTTATACGCTTAACATCAGACATTTAACACACTAACTCCTTTGTAAGGTAATCAGACATTTGAAGTTGTTTGACATTTGGGAGTTATATTCTTTAAAGAATCGGGTGTGTGCAATTTACTAGTGTAATTCTAACACTCAAAGACATATATCGGTGAATTGTATAGTTTTGTTACGCAGTGTTTGTCGAGAAACAATTCTTGGTGTTTTATTGTACTAAATAGCAGCTGAGAAAGACACGAAAGAGTTCCGATACTGTTCCTGTTTCACAGTCCACTTTGAAGTTTGGAAACATTCTGCTTGCAATCTTCAGTTCCTCATCAATTGTTGGACCTCATCATGCGACAAATATTACAGAAATATCTTTATTTAACTCGCTACAAGTTAACTACTAACTAATCCAGTATGAAATATTGTCCTAGTTAGTACACATGCACTTGAACTGTAAATTTTTTTTTCGATTACATCCCCATCTAATTACCGCTCCCTTACAGATTTCCTTGTAGCTCTACACATTTCTTCATTTAAAAAACGACAAAATATTCCTCCTATAATGTTTATACATGTTCTACTGCTGTAAATAAACATTATTGGTGTTTTGATTTACATCAAGAAATGTGTACAGCTGCAAGAGAACGTGAAATTGGCCAAAAATACCAGCATCAAACGCAGGAAGGCCTGGAAAATACTTGCAGAGGTAGGCGATATCAGATGAGAACACAACCAATGTCGATATTTTCAATCAACCAATGAAACCGAACGTGTATGGTAAAAATAAATTTGCATTTTTAGTAGTTGCAACGCCAGATCTCAATTGTGTGAAGTAATGATGACTATGCTAATAAAAAGTCCCAGGTTGCAAATATAACGATGTGATACGAATATTTCTTCGATTCTCAGGTTGTGCACACTGTTTATCTTAAAATGAATACGGTTTTGTTTACAGGTACAGGTAGCTACAATTCCTCTTCAACAGAGCGAGCGCCTAACCGACTAAAGAAATCACAGCCACGCATACAATATGTGATCAAAAGTATCCGGACACCCCCAAAATCATACGTTTTCCACATTAGGTGCATTGTGCTGCCACCTACTGCCAGTTACTCTATATCCGCGACCTCAGTGGTCATTACACATCGTAAGAGAGCAGAATGGGGAGTTCCGCGGAGCTCAAGGATTTCGAAAGTGGTCAGGTGATACGGTGTTACTTGTGTCATACGTCTGTACGCGAGATTTCCACTCTTCTAAACATCCCTAGGTCCACTGTTTCCGATGTGATAGTGAAGTGGAAACGTGAAGGGATACGTACAGCACAAAACCATACAGGCCGAGCTCGTCTGTTGACTGACAGAGACCACCGACGACAGTTGAAGAGATTCGTAATGTGCCATAGGCAGACATCTATCCAGACCATCACACAGGAATTCCAAACTGCATCAGAATCCACTACAAGTACTATGACAGTTAGACGGGATGTGAGAAAACGGATTTCATGATCGAGCGATTGCTCGTAAGCCAAACATCACGCTGGCAAATGCCAAACGACACCTCGGTTGGTGTAAGGAGCGTAAACATTGGACGATTGAACAGTGGAAAAACGTTGTTTAGAGTGACGAATCATGGTACACAATGTGGCGATCCGATGGCGGGTTGTGGGTATGGCCAATTCCCGTTGAACGTCGTCTGCCAACGTGTGTAGGGCCAAATTCGGAGGTGGTGGTGTTACGGTGTAGTCGCGTTTTTCAAGGAGGGGGCTTGCACCCCTTGTTGTTTTGTGTGGCACTATCACAGCACAGACCTACATTGATGTTTTAAGCACCTTATTGTTTACCACTGCTGAAGAGCAATTCGGGGATGGCGGCTGCATCTTTCAACACGATCGAGCATCTGTTCATAATGCACACCTGTGGCCTCTGGCGGAGTGGTTACACGACAATAACATCCCTGTAATGGACTGGCCTGTACAGAGTCCTGACCTGAATCCTATAGAACACATTTGGGATGTTTTGGAACGCCAACTTCGTGCCAGCCTCACCGACCGACGTCGATACCTCTTCTCAGTGCAGCACTCCGTGAAGAATGGGCTGCCATTCCTCAAGAAACCTTCCACCACCTAACTGAACGTATGCCTGCGAGAGTGGAAGCTGTCATCAAGACTAAGGGTGGGCCAACACCATATTGAATTCCAGCATTACCGATAGAGGGCGTCACGAACTTTTAAGTCATTTTCAGCCAGGTGTCCGGATACTTTTGATCAAATAGTGTATCATCACACGTTACGGCGAGACTTCCCAGCACGGGTGAGAAGTTACTAATAAATATGTTTTTAAAGTCTCTGCATTCTTAGGCATTACACCTCGCTGGTACTTCCTATGCACTTCGCACTGTCATTGAGCAGACGTACAGGTGCACCGGAAATCGCGGAAAAGCCAGAGAAGGGATTTCAAACAGTACGTTACACATTATTATCGCAACCCCAGTAACTTTTACTGAATACTGCACTACCCTTCAAAGTGACACAGGTACATGACACTACTTTTCAACATAGTCGCCAAGTCTCTGTAAATAACGGCGGAACGTTCTACCAATCGTTCAATTTCTCGATGACAGAAATCCGCTCCTTGGTCACGGGAGTTATTCGACAATACCAGTGTGAACGTCCTAATCGTTCGAAAATCGGCGACTACTGCGAACTAATTTCTCGATTACCTTGACATTCCCGTCTGCGGTCGATGTCAATAGCCTTCCTTCCCAATCAGCATCATCCACGTCCGCGTTCCCTGGTCAAATTGCTGTCATCATTTCACTACGGCTGGACGCGACATTGCATTTGGTCCGTATACGGCAAGAATTTCATGGTGAATTTAGAAGTTTTGCCCACAAGAAATGTACCGTCTCGCGTACTTTTCACTCTCACACTGCGACACTGCCATCTGCAGCGCAGCAGAACTGTGTCTGCAGTAAATCGGGAAGATGTGCTCTTTTCTGACAATGCAACACTCTTCTTGCGCAGCAGTAGTTCGAATGGTTCGAATGGCTCTGAGGACTATGGGACTTAACATTTGAGCTCATCAGTCTCCTATAATTAGAACTACTTCATGCCCAAGGCAAGATTCGAACCTGCGACTGTAGCAACAGAGCGGTTCAGGACTGAAGCGCCTAGAACCGCTCGGCCACAACGGCCGGCGCAGCAATAGTCCTAGCGTGGGACGACATATGTAATTTAACAGGTGGTTCAAAAAGAGTGCCGGTTTTGATATATCAAAGTAAGAAGTTTATTTGTACAAAAACACGTTCATCTAACCTTCCCATTTCATGTATTAAAAATGTGAGGCATATGACCTCTACTGCGCTGGCATGCAAGAACTCTGTCCATGAAATTCACTATGACAGCACGTCAAGTTTCCACGTCCATTTCGCTGATAACTCGTCGAATTTTCTCATTCAAGTCATGGATGTTTCGGCGTTTATTGGCGTACACCACTGACTTAAGATGACCCCAAATAAAAAAATCACAAGGCGTCAAGCCACATGACCTTTGTGGCCACTGATGATCAGCACTGGGCAAAATGATGCGATTCGGGAACCGCTCATGGAGCGGGAACTATGGCAGATGGCACTGTCCTGCTCAAACCACAACTCTTCAAAGACCATTGCATCCAAATGAGGCCACAGAAACTCCCTTATAATCGTTTGGTACAGGTCTCCATAGACTGTGACAGCTTGTCCTGCCTCATCTTCAAAAAAATAAGGGCCTATGACGCCGCCCGACCAAAAGCCGCAGCAAATTGTCACTCGTTGCGGGTGCCTTTCCCTTTCTTTGATCATGCAAGGATTTTCTGAGCTCCTGATAAGGCAGTTCTGCTTTTTCACAAAAACATTTAAATGGCAGTGTGCTTCATCACTGAAGATGACTTTGTTTGCGAAGAAATCAGTCAACAAACTGTTGTCTCTCCTTGAATTTTATGGGGGTGATAATGGGAATCATGCTGGAGAATTCTTCGTACTGAAAAACAGCTTAAGCAAATTGTTGGGAACGATGACGAAATGATTTCACTGGGCTAACAGCCACACTGTCACGAACCATCGCAATGATGTACTCACTTCGGCCAGAACGACGACGCCAAGGACTTTTAAGGTTTACTGTTGAAGACGTCTCAAAGAACTTTTTCATAGGTCTATGAAGTGTTGATTCATTCGGTGCCTTATTACGCCCTAGAATCGCGCGAAATCGCAAGACAATTGCTGCATAACTTTCTCCATTCTGATTAAACGTTTTCACGATTAGCACGCGTTGTGTACAAGTGAAATGTTTCATGGTTAGACACCTAATGCGAGAAATTCAAACTGGATCAACAATCGGAATGTTCCTGGAAATAGAAACGAATCAAAACAATGTCACCGACAAACAAAAATTTATCGGCAGTTTCATATCCGGCGCTCTTTTTGAATCACACTTTACATTTAGAAGTCTCCTTGTATCAATAACAACCAGTAGTCCGACGAAAGAAGTCGTATAACGTTCCGATTTATCATCTCTCGACGTGCGCTTCACATACATGCTCACTGAAACCAACAACAGAAGCTTCAAGGGTGTCATCGTTAGTACTCGCACATACATATCCCATTTTTTCATAAAAAGGTATGTATTACAAATTATTGCGCTCTTTACCGGTGGCAGCTCGAATTGTAGGATTATTAGCAAAAGTCTTCGGCACAGCCGCACTGCGGAGACGCCCACTAAGCGTGCTCCTTGTTCCGCGTTTACGACACGTATATGTCACCGTCTTTAACGGCCCTTAATGGGTGGAATGTCTGGCGCACAAGTAGCGCGGGTGCCTCGCGTTGCCTCCAGGCAGTGCCAGCCACGTTGTTCAGAAATCTGTTGTAGTGCACAACAAAGTGCTGAAAACTGCATGCACAAGTTGTCTCATTGCTGAAACACATTACGACTCCATCTGTTTTGTTCGTAGGTGTTTGGAATAACTGTTTTCGCTTTAGGGTAGAGATCTTTGTATTGTGGGCATATTGCAGAGTCATTTGAAGACCTTACGCAAGTATTGAAGATAACAATTGAATTTGGCGAATGTTATAAATTACAAATCAACATAACAAAAACCATTTTTTCCCCACTGAAGCCACATTACTGATTCTGAACGGTGGTGAAAGAGTTGACAAAATAAAACACCAGACATATTTCAAGCGAAATTAAATGGCGTACATAATGGACACGTGGAGTGACCATAAAACGCAAAGCACCGCTAAACACGAAACTATGGCTATTTAAATCTTTTAGTTTCAGACTTGTTCTGTATAAGGCATAAGCTTCAGCAGCGATTACAAAGAAATTTAAGAAAAGAAAATAAGAAGATACATTCACAAGGTGCTAATCGAATCTCGTTATGAAAAGGGAAAGACGAACGAGGACTGGAAGGAAGCTGATTTCGCGAAACTAGTGACAGTATTACTATCACATCAGAGATGATGAAAAGAATACAGTTTGAACAAAAGTGCTAATTAACGCAATGCACTCTATTGATCACTTTTATTTACATGTTATCGTTGTTGTCGTCGTCTGAAAACTGGGTTTATTTACAGAGGCCATACAAATTTCGTAATCTTAGGGATTTGCTTATATCGGCTGTTCTTTTATTTTTAGGTAAACATTTGATTTGATTACTTAGTAATTGGCTTGGACATTATCAAGCTATACGGCATTAAAAACTGTTATCTTTACCCCGGCAAGAACAGTGACACAACTCAAAATTGCAGTACTTGAGAGAATTCGCGTGCGCTGTAAACATCAGCGTAGGAGAGAGTAGCATGCGGCGGCGTCTAGAATAAGAGTTTCGCACAATGATAGTAGGTACGGGCACATGTATCGCAAATGTAAAGTCCATACACCCTCGGACAAGAAAAGTGAATTACGTCGATAAACGGCATGTTTATCTTTCGTTTACATTTCTGAATAATTCGTGCGAAGTGTACCAACGTGAACTAATAATGCAACGGAATTTACTGCCACCAATACTTACTTGAAAGTTAATGGAAGCATATACTATTTCAATGTGTTTCATATGATTAATTCTTTAAGTCGAGTTTTCTCAAGTACTGCAATTTTGAGTTGTGTCACTGTTCTTGCCGGGGTACGATATGTAAAATGGAAAAAGTGCAACCCCTGCCCGGGTTTTGTCACTGTGCTATCGTAGATAACACATTAAAATACGTTGCCGTAGCTACTGAAGCTGAAATAAGCAAGGCGTGGTCTGGCTCTTAAAACCAAACCTGGGATGGTTGTGCCCATACGTACCACAGTAACGCAAAACTCTTATTATGGACACAGCCACATGTTGCTTAGTCCCCACACTGATATGTGAAATATAACACGCAGTAACATTTTTAGATTTCGTTTTGGAGAGGGTACACCTTCAGCAAAAAACAATTTTTATTCTGCAGATATGTTCCGCTGAAGTTCAGCATCATCAGTGGGTTTTTTAGTACCTTCTATAAAACAGGAAAAAAGCTTTTTACAGCTTGTGCACCTATAAATTTGAGTTTTTAAGACAGTACTTACATATTTGAAAAACAGACAAAATTTTTATACATAGTCCTTGTTACCACATGCTGTAGATTTCCTGGGTTTTATGTTATTTAAGGCAGTTGTTTTATTCCACAGTATGTCCTCTCCAAAAAACAATCTATTTGTAAGCAAACACGGACAAGAGAGCTTCAACATCAAGATCATTATAACATTTTTATTGCGATGTAGCTTGATAGTGTCGAAGGGGGATGGATTAACTAACTGCCGAAATAATAAAATATAAAATGTTTACTTGAAAATAAGAAAAAACCGCCTACTCAGGGACTGACTTCCTTTAAGACATTTACAGCGGCCAGTAGATACAAAAAAGCACAGAAATTTAGCCGTTTCGGCGTATTCCATCGCCAAAATGTGCGAGACGATACCGAAGAAAGTAAGTGAGAAATAATTTTACGCGTTTCGGCGTATGCAGTCTGGAGAATGAGGTGAGAATACACGAGCAGCAGTGACAGGTACGGAAGACGGCAGTAAGTATCGCTACTGGATGGGGCAGCGGCGGCCGGCGCGCAGTACCTGGTGCGCCTTGTCGGCGTCGCGGTCGCGCTCCCCGGCGTCTGCCGGCGCGCCGCCGCCGCCACTGTGCGCCCTGGCGGGGCAGCAGAGCCAGGAGCGGCTGCGCGGCAGCGAGCGCTCGCGCGGGCTGCCCAGCTCGGCCGGGCCCGCCACCGTGCCGTGCTCCGCTCGCACTCACTCTCCTCGCAGCCAGCGGCACTGCCGGCGCGGCCGCCGAGCGCGGCCTCCGGCGACGCGCCGCGCCCCGCGCACGCGCAACACGGGCCGCTCGCCGTCTGCCCCGCCCTCCCCACCCAAAATATACACCACTCCCGCTGACTGCGTCTACGATGCTGGCCACGAAAAATCGCAACATCTACATCTACATCCATACTCCGCAAGCCACTGACGGTGTGTGGCGGGGGGTACCCTGAGTACCTCTATCGGTTCTCCCTTCTATTCCAGTCTCGTATTGTTCGTGGAAAGAAGGATTGTCGGTATGCTTCTGTGTGGGCTCTAATCTCCCTGATTTCATCCTCGTTGTATCTTCGCGAGGTATACGTAGGAGGGAGCAATATACTGCTTGACTCCTCGGTGAAGGTATGTTCTCGAAACTTCAACAAAAGCCCGTACCGAGCTATTGAGCGTCTCTCCTGCAGAGTCTTCCACTGGAGTTTATCTATCATCTCCGTAACACTTTAGCGATTACTAAATGATCCTGTAAGGAACCGCGCTGCTCTCCGTTGGATCTTCTTTATATCTTCAATCAACCCTATCTGGTACGGATCCCACACTGGTGAACAATAGTCAAGCAGTGGGCGAACAAGCGTACTGTAACCTACTTCCTTTGTTTTCGGATTGCATTTCCTTAGGATTCTTCCAATGAATCTCAGTCTGGCATCTGCTTTACCGACGATCAGCTTTATATGATCATTCCATTTTAAATCACTCCTAATGCGTACTCCCAGATAATTTATGGAATTAACTGCTTCCAGTTGCTGACCTGCTATTTTGTAGCTAAATGATAAGGGATCTTTCTTTCTATGTATTGGCAGCACATTACACTTGTCTACATTGAGATTCAATTGCCATTCCCTGCACCATGCGTCAATTCGCTGCAGATCCTCCTGCATTTCAGTACAATTTTCCATTGTTACAACCTCTGGATACACCACAGTATCATCTGCAAAAAGCCTCAGTGAACGTCCGATGTCATCCACAAGATCATTTATGTATATTGTGAATAACAACGGTCCTATGACACTCCCCTGCGGCACACCTGAAATCACTCTTACTTCGGAAGACTTCTCTCCATTTAGAATGACAGCTGCGTTCTGTTATCTAGGAACTCTTCAATCCAATCACTCAATTGGTCTGATAGTCCATATGCTCTTACTTTGTTCATTAAACGACTGTGGGGAACTGTATCGAACGCCTTGCGGAAGTCAAGAAACACGGCATCTACCTGTGAACCCGTCTCTGTGCCCCTCTGAGTCTCGTGGACGAATAGCGCGAGCTGGGTTTCACACGGCCGTCGTTTTCGAAACCCATGCTGATTCCTACAGAGTAGATTTCTAGTCTCCAGAAAAGTCATTATACTCCAACATAATATGTGTTCCAAAATTCTACAACTGATCGACGTCAGAGATATAGGTCTATAGTTCTGCACATCTGTTCGACGTCCCTTCTTGAAAACGGGGATGACCTGTGCCATTTTCCAATCCTTTGGAACGCTAAGCTCTTCTAGAGACATACGGTACACCGCTGCAAGAAGGGGGGGCAAGTTCCTTCGCGTACTCTGTGTAAAATCGAACTGGTATCCCATCAGGTCCAGCGGCCTTTCCTCTTGTGAGCGACATTAAATAACGGGTATTTACTTACTGTGCATATACAGTGAGACATGGCATGAGCCCCCTTTCATATTTCTATCTTACTCTGAGTAATTCGATTTTCATCTCTAATTGCATGTGGTGAAAAGTTACTATTCCTTCACACGCGGACCTCCCAGGCAGCGTCTCCCATCACCCGGGTGGTCCGGTGGCAGGCGGGTTCTGCTGAACTTGAAAGGATTAAGCCGACGGGTGTGAGGGAGTCGAGTGGATGCTTTCCAGACGACGACATTGTCATAAGAGCGGGAGCGACACGCCCACAGGGGCTTGAAGGAGCAGCTGGGCTAGAGATTCCGTTACTTCGCAGAAACTTAGTGAAAACACTTTCTGGCGGGCTACGAGCGAGGCGTGGGAATGACTTGTGTTCCCAGGCAGTCCTGGCGGGCAAATTCCCGCGTTTTCTGCAAAATCGTAACTGTGATTGGCTTGCTCAGGGCATAGCTCCGTGACTGTTGTGTACATAGTTCTGCGTAGTCAGCGCGTACACAACTTTCCCACTAGAGCGCGCCCCACTAAGCACAACAGCGCAGGTGCAGCGCTCGTCCATCTTCGCACTACGAGATGGCGCTGCCTAAGAGACGGACCAAATTCTGCTTCCGCCGATCCACGTATTAATATGTCACGCAGCCAATGAGATTGCTGCTAACGTAGAACCTTTTCTCCTCGTGGATCACACTCACGCAGTGATACCTGAATGCTCGAGGTATTATAACGAGTGTACAGACCTCTGATTAGTCAGTCTGCAATAGTCTGTAGCCAAGTTTCAGTCTGCGCCTAATAAGATTACCATATTCCTGTACATAGCCATGAAGAGAAATGTATAGGCACTTTGTCAAGTATCAGAGATATGTGAGAATAAGATTAACGTACCAAGACCAAAGGAACTTCAGAGTGTCAATTGTAAATAGCATCCAGAATCAAGTTAAGTAATGTTTATGCTTATTATTATTTTAATAAATGTGTGTGAAAATTAATCCAGTTCTGTTTAAAGTAGGTCACCGTCAATCTGCTACTCTAAGCGTGCAAGTGGCATTTCTATCGTCTGACCTAAGGGCAGAAGATAAACACGCCACGATAAGACCACGAGACATATTGCTGACACTCGCCTACTTCGTTAGAGCGACAAGTCAAATAATCTGATGGTGTGTGTACCGAAGGTCTTACAGCACGCACACCACAGTGACGTAGCAAAATCGGCGCAGAAATTGGCGCAAAGAATCTCCATTGGTGGAATGGTAGTGCTTCGGCAATAGAGTGGAATTTTCCGCCGGTTTTCGAGTTGGTGATTGGAACGTTTAACCACGGCCACTGTCGTGGAGGCGGTAGATGTTCTGTGTTCGGCTTGTACAGGTGCTCTTGAGAGGGTCGGCCCTCGCCTTTCGGTCGGAGTAGGTTACAAGACTGAGCTCTCGCTGCTCTGGACAGCCTGCCTTCGGTTCGCTGTCTAATATAGTTTTATTTAATTGTAACTGTTTGACGAAGTTGCTGAAGTTTCGACTTCAACGTAACTTTCCGAGTACAGTTGGCAATTGAGCGTTCTGCGTACAAGCGGCCTATGTTGTCTGTCTTGAGCAGGTTTGGCTAACGTTGACTGTATCGGAGTTACTGTGTGACTTCGCTTGTTAAAATCAATCACTGTCCCGTCAGTGATTGTGTGGCGAGCCTTCTTCGTCTCCCTCAGAGGCTCATTTGTATTGCTAGGATGTCTTTAGTCTGGAACAACCAGACCAGGATAATTTGTTTCTGGCTATACTCGCGACATTATCATCACCACGACAGGACGTCGAAGCAACCAGCCATTGCCTCCGGTACGCCAGATCGTGTTCTTGCAGTTAAGAAGACAGCTTGGTAATGTATGTCCGCAGCACCAGCAGATTAGGCAATTTTGCTATGTGACAATCAGAGCTCAGCAGAGCGCGGCTGTTCGTCTTTTCTAACTTTGTTCTGTCTTGGGTGTTCATTGTCTGAGTTCTCACTACTGTAGCAGCAATTAATGATGGGTTGGCTGGGTGTTTCTCTTAAGATTTGAGTTGCAAGGAATTGGCTCCACATACCACTTCGTCATAAATGTCATAGTCTAGTTTATGGAAAACTTCACCTTCACAGCATTTGTTTGAGTATCTAATTTGATCCAATTTGATGTATTGTAAATGTTTCATGTGTTTTGTTTATTATTTTGAGTTTAGTCATAATAAATCAAATTGTTATTTTGGACAGAACTTTCATTCTGTTAATCGGTGGAGCAACCCTTTCATTTCTCACTACGTTAATGAAACTTTCCTTTATATGTAAAACATTCTCTACCGAATATCATAGCAAAATGACATCACTGTCTGAAGACAGTAGGCCTACATACAAATGTCTTAAACGGTCACTGGTCATGCGCCCTACCCGACATATCTATGCCAGTTTGGGACAAGGGCTGCACCTGAGT
Source organism: Schistocerca piceifrons (assembly GCF_021461385.2). Taxonomy (NCBI): domain Eukaryota; kingdom Metazoa; phylum Arthropoda; class Insecta; order Orthoptera; family Acrididae; genus Schistocerca; species Schistocerca piceifrons. The sequence continues at coordinate 774,223,743 of NC_060138.1, forward strand.
GTGACTGTGGCGCATCGGAGGGTACTCCCGACCATGTGGTTTACGAGTGCTCCCTTTTCGGTGATGTAGGAGTTACATTAAGACAACAACTATCAAACCATAACACAAAAAAATGTGTGTGAAATCTTATGGGACTTAACTGCTAAGGTCATCAGTACCTAAGCTTACACACAACCTAAATTATCCTAACGACAAACACATACACACACCCATGCCCGAGGGAGGACTCGAACCTCCACCGGCACCAGCCGCACAGTCCATGACTGCAGCGCCTTACACCGCTCGGCTAATCCCGCGCGGCCACAATAACACATACGACCTACTAAGACACGACGAGACTTTTGAAACCTTGAAAAACTGGCAAATGAGGTATCACGAAAAGTTCTGACTGCATACCTGAGGGACTTTCGCGATTAGAACCAACTACTGAACGTGTCCTAGTACCATAATCCTGTACAGTCTGTGCGTGGACAGGTCGACTTGTTAGTTGGAATCCGCCACGTGCAGGGTTAGGGGGACTGGGGTACACCAACTTCTCGATTATGACAGCACCGGATTTGACGTAGGTTAGTTAGCAGTTAGTAGGATTAGAAATAGATACTAAAATAGGAACCTGCAGCGACCAGTAGTTTTGGCCTGCCCAGTGTCAGGGGCACGCTCATCGAGATTAGCTCAATGAGCAAGGCCTTGAAGTAGGTTTATATCTATACTGACACATCTGTAACGCTGCAGGCAGTTAGGATTACTAACAAGTAGATAGTAGTGTATAGTTTAACAAATCGTAATTTTCCCATTAACCTGCACTGTTCACACTGTCTGTAGCTTAGAAATTAACTGTAATTAACATATAACATTGTATTAACATTAGGACCCACTAATCACTAAGGTCGTGGGTTAATTTATATAATTATTATTATGTATTGCAATAAAGATTAAAAAACGGGACCCAACTTTGACGTACAGCAGAAAAACCATGGAGCTACTGAAGAATTCTGGTCTGCCAGATGATGCTACGAAAAATCTCAGAGTCCGAGCTCCTAGACCTCCCAGGTTGTACGGACTACCGAAGATCCAAAACGATAATGTTCCCTTTAGACCTACTGTCAGTGCAATTGGTTCTCCTACCTACAAACTGGCCAAATACCTAACAAAGTTTATGATTCCCATAGTGGGCCGGAGTGAACATTACATCAAAAACTCCCAGATGTTCATTCTGAAAATCAAACAGATTAGAGCTGGTCCAAATGACATTTTAGTCAGCCTGGGTGTGGTACCGCTTGTTCACAAAAATTCCCGTGGAGGACACTTTGAAAATGATGGCGGATCTTTTTCCTCCTGAAACTATAAAGTTATTCCGGCTTGTGATGATGACCATCGACTTCTCGTATAGTGATAAACTTTATGAAATGACGGACGGTATGGCGATGGGCTCTCCGTTGTCTCCATCATTGGCTAACTTTTTTATGGAGACGTTTGAGAAACATGCATTAAATTCGGCTCCCCTCCGCCCATTCTTATTTTATCGATATGTTGACGATACACTTATGGTCTGGCCACACGGCGCAGAAGCTCTCGAACAATTCATGGGACACATGAACAGCATACATCCGAATATCGAGATGGAGAAGGAAGGAAGGCTGCCATTCTTCGACGTTTTAGTACGACAGGCGGACGGGCGTCTCGGCCGCTCTGTGTACCGTAAGCCGACGCATACGGATTTATTCTTAATGCACAGAATTTCCATCACCCTGTTCAGAAGAGAGCCGTTTTGAATACGTTGGTATACAGAGCAAAAACTGTTTCTGACGAGGACCACTTGAAATCCGAAATTAACCATCTGAAGTACGTCGTTCAAATGGTTCAAATGGCTCTAAGCACTATGGGACTTAACATCTGAGGTTATCAGTCCCCTACACTTAGAATTACGTAAACCTAACTAACCTAAGGACATCACACACATCCATGCCCGAGGCATGATTTCAACCTGAGATCGTAGCAGCCGCGTGGTTCCGGACTAAAGCGCCCAGAACCGCTCGTCCACAGCGGCCGGCTGAAGTACGTGTTCCGGAAGAATGGCTATAGTGCACGGGATATAAAGGCATCGTTCTTCAAGAAAAAGAAACGTGAAAATGTTGCACTCTTACAGGATGAAACACCGATCGCGGTTATTCCTTTTTGTGGCCCTATACCCAGAAAAATAGGAAGAGTCCTGGATAGACGGGGTATAAGACCGATTTTTCATCCTCCTAAGAAAATTAAGGAGATCATGCGCCCTGTTAAAGACAGTCTCGGCCTCAGGGTCCCTTGAATTTATAATATCCCTGTGAGTGTGGAAGCAATTATATAGGTCAGACCACGCGTACCTTTTCTGACCGCTGCGCAGAGCACCAATGGCATATTAAAAATAGAGAACTGGAGAAATCAGCAATTGTGAAACTCTTGGCAACTGTGAAATTCTTGGCAGGCGGTGCTTTCCAACTTACCACGTAATAATGTTTCCTCCCCTTCAATTCGCATACAGCACCCAGGAAGACAGACTGCTTACATGCCTTTGTGCGAGATGTAATTAATGTATTATGGTCGGGCACCCATAGGGCATAGGGCTTGTCGTGTATTTCTTGACTGTTCGCTTAATCCTGCTGTTTGAAACTTTGCCAGTACGCTTTCGCAGTATAGTAGTTGTCTACCTCTGCTTGTCTGCTAGCTCTCTCGTGAATCAAGCAAACTTGTGATTATACCAGTTCCTTGTAAACGTTCGACACCCTTCTTGATGCAGTAATTTACCAACAGCCGTATGATTTGTAGAAGTTTATTTTATTTTTAGAACTTCTACGTGCTACCAGTTTCGGCATTACATTGGTGCCATCTTCAGGCCCCACTCGTCATAGTCGTAAAATCGCTAAGCACGAAAGGAGCCATATAACCGGATCCGTGAATCAATCGTCCTGCAACAGCTCTTGGTGGCCTGGCCTGCGGAATACTTTTTATTAAAACTCACGACCGGTTACGCTCCACTATAAGAGGCATCCTCAGGTGATAAAGACTTTTTAAAAGGCACCGCCTTGCTTGCTGCCGCTCAAGCACCTTCCTGATTGTGGCGTGGTTCTGCTATCTCCTTTGTTTTAAATAAAGACTACAGCTTTTAGCGCGTTATTTGTTTACAACATGACGTGAATGACGAGGAGTGGTTCTAAGACGCTTTTCGGCGATGATGACCTGTTGAAAAGAATCTTTTGAGAATCCGTTTTCTAGTGGCGCGAAACCGTTCGTGACTTTTTATTAAAAGTATTCTACAGCCAGTGCAGAGTATTTCTTTAAAAAGAATGTGCACGAGTATTTTTGTAAGCCAGGCATGGGCAACCTTAGGTGCCCCCCAGGGGCTGATTCACATACGTACTTAAAATCCCGCGGGGCGCCTCGTCTAATGACGCGACAGCACCGCTCCTAGCGCAAAGAGTCAGAACTATAGCGTACGTGTCGTCCCATTCATGGGGTTAAAATCAATATCAATGACATCACTTTACCCATACGTCACGCCCACAAATTATGCCTCAAAACAAGCGCTCCTGAGAGTATATTTATTTTATGTTCACCCCATCTTCTGAAGTCCACGTTTATTTACCGTTAAAGTGATGTTTCTTTACTTACAAAATTTTACAATTTCACAACCTTCCACTGCAAAAGTCTGCAACGCAGTTAGTAAAGAAATAATGTTAACGATACGTAAATAAATGTAAACTTCTGAAGGATGGGATGCAAGGTACTTTGAAATGGCGCAAGGTATTTTGAAATGGCGACATGGAAGAATAAACACCTACAAAAGCAATCAGTTTGATTCAATTCATTATAAAATAACCTTCAGTTTCGACACTTGCAGTGTTCTAACACGACAACAACGGACAAGAATTATTTATTGCTGTTAGTACGAGAAACAATAGAAACACAAAATACGGCAATGAGATAGATAAACAATCCCAGTCGAACAAGCAATTATAAGTTAGTTTGCGATTCTGGCGACATGGAATTTAGTGTACTGATAATAATATTGAATGTATGTGGGTCCCTTAACTTCCGTGCGGCATTTCTACCATTGCAGATGATAGGCACGAATCATAAGCCGTTAGCATTGCACTAAATAGCCAAAACTGCTCAAACCCATGATAGCCGAGGAGAAAGTGCGTCGCGAGCAGGTTACAATGCGAGCGTCTCGCTCTCTCTCACACGAATTTCTTCTGCGCGCCGGGCTGAATGCAATCGCGGCCCGGTTTAAAAGCAACTGCGGTTCGGATCCAGCCCGCGGCCTACCCAACCCTGCTGTAAGCAGTCACTTTCGTAGGCTCGTTCTAGGGCATTTCCTTTGTAGACTCATTCAATTAGAAGTTGCTCAGTACAGAGCGCGGAGAAGATCAAACTGCTACTGAAATAACAAAATCTGGAAGTGCAGCAGACAGAAGAAAACAAACAGACGTAAAAAAGCGAACGTAGGGAGAAGAAAAGCTTTAAAATGACTGAAAAATGACCATAGTCCATTATTTATAACGAAAATAAAGATAGATGCGGACAGGACTCGCGCTCTGCGGGTTCCATACAAAGTTAATCACGTATACAGACTGTTCATCCATTCTGGGAATCGAGAACCTCGACCTGTTATTGATATTGATACTGGTAAGATATCGGTTCCAACGATTCCAAAATTTTCTAGAACGTTTTAATCTCAGTAATTTTAATGTAAATGAGTCAACGTCAGGCAGGAGACCATTATTACAATAATCTGCAGCACCATTCATACTGACAGGGTAGCAGTGATAAAAGTTAAACATCAGGCAAGGAACGACTTTATTGCCCATGTAACGCGTTTCAGAATTTATCCATCATTAGATATCCAGGAGCGATTACTGCCTGCAAATGTTTGTTTCACACACAACTTGAAACGTCCTATTTACGTGCAGTATTCGCTCCTGGATATCTGATGATGGATAAATTCCGAAACGTGTTATATGACCAATAAAGTCGTTCCTTGCCTGATGTTTGACTTTTAGCATTCCGATCCAGTCAGTCGATGAAGAACAGTTGACTGCATTAACTTCAAATTTGCCAGTAGTTGACAGTTCGCCTCCGTAGCGTAGCGATAGCGTTACCGGCTCCCACGCAGGGGGCCCGGGTTCAATTCCCGGCAGGGGACTGGGTGTTGTATGTCCATCATCATTTTCATCATCATTGACTCGCAAGTCGCCGAAGTGGTGTCAACTGAAAAGGACTTGGCGGTCGAATTGGCCCTTCTTGTGATAAAACTAAAAATTAACAATATTCAGATTTTTTCCTTTATTTTTACTGTGAAACCTTTCTTCCTGTCAAATTTCATGATTCTAGATCAACAGTAAATACCGTATAGGTTTCAATGAGTGAGTTTGCGAGTGTCAAAATATGTGACATAAATGGCCGTAGCTTTTGGTTACACTGACTTAGAAGGTTCGCCAAGGATCTAGAGATCTTAATATGTGACATAAACATAAACCTCATACGTCTACATGTACCTGAGAAAAAAGTTTTTTAACAATCAGACAGACAGAAGACAGACGGACGGAGAATAAAGCGATTCTATAAAAAAAAAATCTGTTTTTACCGATTGGGGTACGGAATCATAGAAAGGATCATCAATTCTTTTGTGACCACTAGAGGAGTATTACCGTGCTGAATATCGGCTATAAAATTATGTTGTTAGGTTTATTAAATCCAGTTACTGCCAGCAACCGAAGACATTATAGAGAAATATCACTGCGGTTTTAAGAGAAGTAAATCCATAGTTGATCAAAGCTTTACCCTGAAATAACTTACTGCACGTCACAGATTTCAAAAGCAATACGACATTTTACATACGCCAATCGTACAATACCTATTACGAAAATTCCAGTTTCCCGCTAACAGTCTGACTAGTCGTAATATGGCTGTAAACGAACATTGTGCAAGGTTAGATTTAGTGGAAGATGCTGTGAATAGTTCGAAATCTGAGAGGATATTACGAGGCGCGTTGTTCGAACTATTCAACCTACTAGTAGAAAAGAGTGACAGAAAATTCCAAAAATGGCAATAAAGAAGAATAAAAGAAGGGGGGGCGGGGGGGGGGGGGGGGGAGTAAATCACCTTGTCTTTGTAGACCGCATTCTCCCAGTACGTAAAAGCAGATAAAATCTTCTTGTCAAGGCGAGTACATACAGAAACGTGGCACTAAAGGCAGAGCAGAAAATTTGCCAGGAGAAAACTGACGACAAAGATAGACAACGGGGAGGGACCTTTAGTAGTCAATGATGTGATATAGTAGTAAATTATGTGATATTCGCAAAAAGAGACAATTTAAAAACCTGGGAAGCATTTTTAATGAACGCGACAACCGTGAACTGAAATTTAGACAAGGGAGTCAGCAACCGACAGAACATAATATTTTAAAGTAGCACACACATTAAGAAACAGCATACTAGCATCAGTCTTCAAAATTCGACTACACCAACGTTCTATTCAATCCGTCATCCTCTATTCATAAGGAACATTAATCTTTAGACAGGAAAATGAACAGAAATTGGCAGCTTTAGACGGGGAGCTTCTAAGAAAAAGTTTTGGTCCTGTGAGAGATCCCGAAACGGAGTACTGGATAAAACCAAACTGAAGAAACAAAGAAATGACGGACCAATACATCCGAGCATAGTAAATCAACTGAAAAGGAGATGTATTTATTGGGCTGGGCCTCTAGTGAGGATACCAGAGGGCAGAATGCCGTAAGACACATCCAGAGGAGCAGCGGACGGCAGCAGAAGACGGAGAAGGCCTAGAACGAAATGGAAAGACAACATCGTTGAAGATGCAGAAGAGATGAGATTGGCAAAAAGTGAGTGGATTCGAACCTCCACGAACTGGAAAACATGAAGACGAAATGAAAAGCAAGCATACAGCAAACTAGACTCACGCAGGAACACGTAAGACGTTGCACAATCGCGTAGTCTTACGTCTTACCTTCTGCGGATCTGAGGGTAGCCAAGTTCCCGCCGAGGAAAAAACTCCTGCTCTCCCTGTCTCTGTTGTTTGCCTAACGGCGAGAGGCGTAGAACCGCGCTGTTCTTGGCTTGAGGAAATCCCTGAACTCGCACCTGTGTTTCACAGGCAGCTGTGTGAAGTTAATTCACGCTACCTGGCGTAAACATCACAACCCGTATATAATCTTTGTTCCCTTTAACTTGATTTTCTTCTTCCTGAGAAAAGCAGCTCTCTGCTGAACCAAATGATGGGAAACGACAACAGTCGTTTCATAATTCAAATTTGGAAGTTTCTAACGTGTCAAAGGGACTGAAACGTTTCAACTTTCACAAATGTGTTTATTAATAATAAACGACCTCGTTTCGGGGATTAATACGTTTTCAAGCATTTCGCTATACATCACCTTGGTTTGGAAAATACTACTGCCACGAACGAAAATTACGCAATGTATATAATGAATATCAACAAAAGTAAAACAAGGGTAAATGAGGTGACATGAAGGAAATAGATAAGTAAATGACACACTAACAGTGGCGTGTGAGTTTCTCTAATTGCACAGCAAAATAACTGGTGGTGGCCGAAGCAGAGAGGATATAAAAATGCAGACTGGAAATATCATGAAAACGGTTTCTGAAAAGATAAATTTCTTAATATCGAATATAAATTCAAATGTTAGGAAAAATTTTCTGAAGGTTTTTTTTTTTTCTTTAAATTGTAGCCTTCTACGGCCGTGGAGTGTGGACGATACACGGTTACGGCAAAAAGAGAATAGAAGATTTGAAATATGGTGCTACAAAACAATGCTGAAGATCAGATGAATAGACCAAATAATGGGAAGGAAAGAAATGTGTGGCAGAACATGACTAAAAGGAGGGGTCGGTTGATAGGACACAGCCTTAGGCCTCTAGAAGTCGTCACTTTGGTTATGGGCGGTGTGTGTGTGTGTGTGTGTGTGTGTGTGTGTGTGAGGGAGCGAGGGGATTTTGCTACGGCAAGCAGGCTCATATGTATGTAGGACAGTAGCCATGCAGAGATGAAGAGGTTTGCAAAGGACAGTACCGTGGAGACATGCATCGACCCGGTCTTTGCAACGAAGACAACCACCGCCTCAAAACAGCAATAAGAAGTGAAAACATCAGTGAAGAGAACTCCGAAACTTAAGTTTGTCACCTAACGGAAAAACAGGTATTTGTATAAAATTTTGAGGGGCTTTGCTAAATATATTATAGTGAATACTGTATTGGCTCGTTTGAAATGGACGCCGTCGATTCAATCACCAGTGTTGTTTATCCGAGCTTATGTTCCATATCTAATGACCTCTTTGTCTGCGGGACGTTAAGCCTTCATATTTCTTTCCTTTCTTTCATCGTAGATTTGTTCATTAAACTATAGTCTACAAAATAAAGGACGAGACCAACAACAACTTAGTTACAATACACTTGTTGATCGTTTCTGGACCGAGGTGAACACGGGATTTTCCATTCCTATTTAGTTTCTGTACTGTATCCATGCACTCGACTGCCTTATACCGGTGACAATCATCGAAAAAGTGTTTGAATTCTGTTGAGATGTCTATACAGACTTTGTTTAAAGCCACGTTCTTTCTGTTTGTCGTCCATCCGTCATGGCACAAACTTTGCTGAAATCCTACGTATGTTGAATTACGCAAAAAAAAAGAAAAAAAGGAAAAAAATCCATTCGCACGCTGCATTAGCTTCCCAAATGTTCCAACATAATTCAACACGTGAATATTTCGCAGTATAATTAATACTTGCAGCTTCTATAACTGCCGAGATGTCGAATCAGGTACATCTCTGTGTCGTTCATATTTACTAAGGTCCTTGCCACTTTTCGGAAAAAGAATCACTGCAAATCACAGCAAGAGTCGTATGGATAGATTTCTGTTTTCAGAATCTCTTATCTGTTATTAAAAATTACACGTTCTATTTGTCTAAACATATCATCATTATCACCACCATCGCCGCCACCATCATCACCGCAGGCCCCTTCCAGACTTTCGCATTCAAGTTTGTCGTACTTGTTTCTTTATGTCGTTAATCCATCTTGCATTAGGCTGTCCAATATGTCACTTTCAGGAGCAATCCAACGCACCGTTTCCTTAGGTCTAACTGTTTCGGGTCGCAACTTGCAAGTTTGTAACATGCGCTAATGCACACGATACTCTTTAAAGCCTGTACTATGGTAAGCTGACGGGCTTCACCTTAAGAGAAAGGATTTTTGTATAGATTTTGACCGCGTCTACCTGAATGGAGGCAAATCAGACGTACACCCACTCAGTAATAACAATGATACGTCAAGCAATTCTGAAGTGCAACTACACGTTAGGACGGAAAAGAAACAACACAGCAGATGCTACCAATTTGTTAATAAAACGGTCGCCAGCCTAATTAGGCATTAATTGAGTTTCTTCCCTGTACAAGTTGAAGTACGTGTATGCAAAACAACACGTAATAACACTGCATAATATGGTAAATTTTAGAACCAGATAATCTACTGAACTAATAATTTCACTTTCTGTACTAATATGAACAAGCCATAAATACACAACAATACACTATAATGTTTACTACAAACTTCGTACAGTCTATTGATCTGATTAAAATCGGGCATAGGTTACCCTAGAAATAGCACTTTCGAAACACACATACAATGCCAATTTTGAAAAAGGTAAAACACTAATAACTTTTGGTTTTATCTTGACTTTAACTTTGCTGGTCAAATCAGTTCAGTACATTTCAGAATTTACATGAATAGAAAAGAAAAAAAGGGGGGGGACCCTGAAACTGTTATGATCACTGTACTGAAATTTTTGATTATCTAAATCGTTAAGCACTAAAGATTTCCAATATATGAGTTACTACTCTTTTTGTCTTATTTCTTGCTCATTTAACTACCATTATTTTTGTCTCAAATTAACTAAACTTCATTATTAAACCAATTTCAACATTATCTTCCAACTTTGTCAGACCTTTGTTCTTTACTTATTGAATCATTAACAATGAAGTTCTTTAAACATTTTTCTAACATATCTAGGTCTGCAGGTAATTATTATTAACCTAAGCTTTAATTCTTCAGCTCGGGACACTCGGGTTGCACAACATGTGGAAAGGACCCTATCTAGGTTGATGATGAGGATAATTAAATGATAGGACAGTTCTGGTAAAAGTTAAATTGTTATTGAACAGTCAGGAACAAAAGTAACACTGGTCCACACGAATACAGTACTAAAAGATTCAACCTGTTCGTATCGATGCGGCGGTTGGCGGGCGGCGAGATGGCGAGGCGCAGAGCACACATACAATCACAGCTATGGCTCTTGATGTATCGGCACTTTACTTCTTCATAGCGTCGCAATGTTTTTCCATTTAGTGCCTATGGAATTTTGCCATGCTGTATAGTCGTCGGAAACGGCACATCCGAGGCTCAATGAAACTACGTTTTCCAGGAGAACCTCCTCGGTCCAGAACGTGTTACTCAGACCGACGCCCAACTCCGACTACTACTGCTGAGCCCGTTGTGCCGTGCAGCGCCCGTGTGCATTTTCCCGCGCTCGCCTGCCATCCACCTTTTACCGCTCCCCTACAGACAGGGTATTCACCAGAGGTTTTGCATTCTACATATCCTAATACATTGCCTACGTATGGACCAGACGCACAATTACAACTTTGACATCTTACAACAGTTTCAACATTTCTTACATTTCCATTTTGTTATAATATTGCTTGCAATTTGACATAAACATTAATATTCACATCGAAAATTGTTTACAGTTTCTTTAACATAATGACATGAAAAGAAAAAAGAAATGAAATCAGAACATCGCTTACACTAATTTATCGAAAATCAGAAGAAAAAAATTATTATATGTACAATAGTACAGCGTTGGTGTTGTTACAAGTTCACTTCCATTTCAATTACGTAAGTCACCAAAACGTCACCAATTCCTGTCTTTTCCCTTATCCTTTTGTTCGTTTTTTTGCCTGTTCCTGTTACACCCAGCATTCTTCTTTCTATTTTTCTTTGAACAATGCTCCGTTTCTGGTCCGCTTGCGAGCATTTAATGCCTGTATGTTACTTCCACAAAGTACTATTGGCAGTACACACTCGTTGGCACAGACACACACCCGTTTTCTTCTTTTACTGTCCATCTGTTGATTTCATTTCAACTGTCCTAACTGTATAAATTGGTAGAGAGCTGTTTCTAGAACTTCATTACTAACGTTTACTCTCTGTAGGTAAATCAAAAAAGGTTGGGAATATTACTTTCCATTCACGCTTTCCAAGAAATATTCACCCAATGAATTCTGTCATCTGTGGAAATTCTTGCGACTGTGTCTTGAACCGTTAATAAAATATAGTATATAAAACGCAAGAGATATCTACATTACATGAGGTATTGTGAGAGAGGTTTGTAGGTATCTTTTCCTCTTTAGATTATGAAATTTATTTTGTTTTCTTCACCTGTATATGCTTCGCAGCCACCTAAAGAATGTGCACGTATTTTCAAAACAAATATTTATTACATTCATACTCCGCAAGCCACCTTGCAGTGTGTGGCGGATACTACCTCGTGTACCACTGTCTGTTCTCCTTTTCCTGTTCCAGTCGCGAGTGATTCGCGGGAAGAACGACTGCCCATAAGCTTCCACGTGAGGTCGAGATATTTGTATGAGGAATCATATAACGACGCAGTCTTCTGGCAACATAAGCTCTCGCAATTTTAACAACAAATCGCACCGTGATGCAGCACTCCTCTCCCGTGCCTCTGCCATTGGAGTTGGCATCATCCGTGTAAAGTCTCATTGAACTTCCGACGTTATCACATATGCCATTGATATGTATTGTGGAAAGTAATGGTCTGTTAACACTCTCCTAGGGCACGCCCAAAGTTACTTCTACGTTTGAAGATTAATCGTCGTTTAAAAAGACGTGCCATGTTCTGTTAGCTAGAAACTCTTCAATCCAATCACACAGTTGCTCTAATATTCTGTTCGGTCGTATTTCGTTTATTAGGTGACAGTGCGAAACTGTGTCAAATGTCTTCCGAAAGTCAAGGCACACGGCATCTACCTGGGCGCCAAAATCTGCTGCTTTCTCGGTCTCTTGGAGTAACTGAACGAGCTGGCTCCCGCACGATCGTTGTTTTCGGTATCAGTGTTGACACACAGAGGACACTTTTGGTATCCAGAAATGTTCCACAAGTATGCATAAAATATGTTGCAAAATTCACCAACGGGTCAACAGAAGCGATCGGTCTATAGGCCTATAATCTTGTGCTTTTTTCTACGGCCCTTCTTGAAAACGAGAAAAACTTGCGCTCTTTTCCAGTCATTAGGAGCGCTTCGCTGTTCCACTCTAAGATCAAAAAAGTTGGACACAGAGAATGACAGTGGCAATATGTCGTGCGAGAAACTGACAAGGGGAGGCCATGATGTTGGGATCACGGATCTACTTCAAACTCTGTACACCTGTAGTAGGCCATTAAAATAACGTAAGTCCAAGTAGCAAGTTGCACTACTCAGGAAATTCCGAGAAAATCGAAAGAGAAGTTTTACGCGTCTGTTATGTAACTGATGTAACTATGCGTAGGGCCCCGACGTTAAGAGTTCATGGTAGTCAAGTGGTTAGCGTTCCAGCTACGTAAGACGAACCTGGAGAAGGCGACGGTTCTACTCCCACCCAAATCTTCATTTTTGTAGTACAAGTGTAAATTCCTTCAAAGAAATTGCACCTACACTATTCGTTTTTGCTACATTACCAACGTCTCACCGCTACGCAGGCTGACTGCCAAAAGCGGCCTGCTTCTTGTGTTTGCAGCCCGAAGCGTCGAGATGCAAAGTAGTTCCGGGTTCCTTACCAGACCGCATGTATAAGGGATTTCGCAAATCATGACAGGCATTGACTTTCAGGAAAACTCCATACGTTTCTTCATTTACTTGTCGATAGTTATAAATATGTTTGTTCTAATAATTAAATTTAACTAAAATAGTAAGTAGTCAAATAACATGAGATTCACTAAAACTTCATGCAAATACAGGTGGTTCTTTTAATTATATTACCTCTCAAGTGTCATATAAATATATAAATTAATTAATATGACCAGTGATGAAGAAAATATAGATTAAAACTTAAGTTTGAGCAGGAGTCGAACAGTCGCCTCATATCCGTTCGTCTTACGTAGCTCCAATGGTAACCACTGTTTGTTGTTGTTGTTTTTTTTTTTAATCTCATTTTGTTCGTTATTGCTCGTTGCATTTGTTCGCGGCGGACGTCCCATGACATTCATTCAAGTTCATCGTTGATGCGTTCACTCAGTTTTTTATTACAGGGGGCGCTAAACTTCTGACCGAACATGCCGAGCTACCGTGCCGGCGGTCCACTCGACTACGATGAATTGTAACGTCCGGCCCCTACGCACACATACTTGTTTCTTTGTACATAATAGACACGTAAAACTTCTCTTGCAATTTCCTAGGAGTTGCCACATTAGTGCACCTAACTACTTGCACATTTAATGGCCTACTAATGGTGCACAAAGTTTGAAGTAAATCTGTGATCCCAACGTCGTGACCTCCCCTTATGAGTGTTTCTTTGGTTATCACACTAAAACACACAATTTCCGGCCACGCCTGAATGTTCGTCCTGTGGCTACTGTGAAGGCCAGAGCAGGTTTCCGGTGTTTCGGGGACGGACTCCGGCCTCGATATGATGCGCGGGTCTTTCTCTAAGCCTTTTCAATGGCTGATGGTGGATATCTATAGGTTTGACGTCCTTCCCGCTAGCTGCACGGTCAGAGCGTTGGAATGCCACGTTCGGGGTGCCCGGGTTCGATTCCCGGCTGGGAGATTTTGTCCCCTCAAGGACTGGGTGTTGTGCTGTCGTGCAAGTCGCCCAATGTGGCGTCGCACTCAATAAGACTTGCACCTGGCGGCCGAACCTCCCGTCTGGGATCTACCTGCCACTGACGCCATTTCTGTTTTTTTATAGGTTTGGCGCAAGGATGAGTGGCTTTCCGAGAGAGGTGAGTGCTCTCGAGCAACTGTTGGAAACAATAGCGCGACCACAAAACAGTCGACGAAATTTCCTGCTTGTGGCTACCGAGCCTTGCTGGGCGAAAGACCTGAATGTGGAAATAATTTACGCGGAACGGTTCAGAGTTCGAGAAAGCGTGTGTTTTCTGGAGCGCAGATACTGATTCGAGAGTATAACTGATTTCCCGTTGGTAGATTTATTGAACCAACGTGATCCTTGAAGTATTCTCTTCTAGTAGGGGAGTGTACGAAATAGCGTTTTCCAGCACAGTGGTCAGATTTCGGAATGTTTCTGAAGTAGTTGGATGTCCACAGGGGTTTTAATGATTGACTATAGGGTTTTGGGAAGTTTAACCCTGTGGTGCAGCTGTCCACTGATGTGGACAGCAGTTAATGCCGCTTCTTTGGCGGTTTTAATCAGTCCTGGGACTACAAATAGACGCAGAGGATAGCAACAGTAGGGAATATCTAGTGGAATGGACCGCCTGCATCTGCAGCCTCAGGACTGACTAAAAACGCCAAGGAAACAACATTAGCAGCTCTCCACCGCAGAGAAAAACTGTACTACAGGGTTATTTGTCTCACAAGTCAAATAGAGGCTGGTGACCCTTATTTAGATTGATTTTTCAAAATGCAGAAGTATAGAGTATTGATGCGGGGCCGTCAGTGAATGTTTCCGAGAAAATCTGAGGAAGAATACGACGCGCAATTTGTCTCGCGCGCCGCACGTCGCAAAAGGTGAATGGACACCAGAGGCGCACGGCACTGAGACTTCGCGGTACACCACGGAGGCTCAGACGACGGACAAAAGGAACTGATGTAGCAAGTAAAACGATAGAACAATTTTAACTAAATGATACACCGTACGAAAACAAGAAACCTCTGTACGCTGTGTTAACCGCGTGGTGTGTGGGGTCTTTTATAAACACCAATGCTCGTTTCGCTATAAAGAAACACATTTAATGTGTATATAGACTTATCATTCTCCAGGTACGCTTTTTATGGGCTTTTTATTATATATAGGTAAAATAGTCATGGTTATATCACGGTTCGTAATACAATAATTAGAAATATTTGCAACGGAATCAGAAAATACCCTAAAATATGTGATTTTCTATGTTATATTTCAACTTAATTACGAAAATAAAAATTTGGCAACAATGCACCTTCTAAAATGGCACTTGTAAGTCCAGTATTGTAAAAAATTCGTAGAAAATATAGACATATGCATTGTTGTGATAAACTCACAGTTAGGAATTGCGTTTTGTTGAAGTAAGACGTGGTGTTACATTTTATTCGTCATCGATGATGATATACGTTTTTAAACGGGCTTCAGTGTCGAGCAGGCTTTAGCTGATTTACAAAGGAGTGATAGAAATAACTGAACAATATTTGGAAATGAGGAAGAGAGTGATTCTGAAGTAGGTATGATAGAGGAAGATATACAGGTCGCAGATGAAGTGGATCTACGTGAATGTGAAGAAGATGATAATGATATTTAGGGAACTAGTGCGCCTACTCTTGTATCTAGAAATGGACAGTTAACATATGACCTAGCACTAGCTGATGTGCGCCAGTAGGTTCAAGGTTCAAAATGGTTCAAATGGCTCTGAGCACTATGGGACTCAACTGCTGTGGTCATCAGTCCCCTAGAACTTAGAACTACTTAAACCTAACTGACCTAAGGACATCACACACATCCATGTCCGTGGCAGGATTCGAACCTGCGACCGTAGCGGTCGCGCAGCTCCGGACTGTAGCGCCTAGAACCGCTCGGCCACTCCGGCCGGCTAGTAGATTCAAGGAATGTAAATAAATGAAACTGCACACATCCCACGTCACCTCAGACGACAATTACGGACAAGGGCAGGTTGGCTCAGGCTTTTTTTTTTTTATCACCAATCACATGAAGAACGTAATAGTAATGCACACCAATAATCGAGCAGATGACAGCAAAATTTTACACCCATATCTTGAACGCTGGATTGAACTTGACTCCACAGAACTGCAGGAGTTTTTGGTCCACAAATAATAGCTGGCTTACACAAGGTACATGGGAAACCTTTGAGTGAATTTTTAGCTTTCCTCTTTTTCGAGCCTCAATGGGCTTTTCGAGATTAATTAATTACAGTATTATTACATAACGTGTGGTATATGAGTATTTTGTGTTAACATAATTTCTGGAACTAATCAAACAAAAAATGTAAATGTTTTCATAATTTAAACATAGCTAGTACATAATGAAAACCTATACATAAGGTAATTGCGGAAAGCAAAAATGAAATTGTAATGTCAACACCATTTTTGTGGAAATATTTAAAATTTTATCGTCATATCGTTGCTAGACATTGTTTCGGGTCAAAAAAGACCCGAGACATACAATATGTTTTTACGGAGCTGATACCATTGCGAGGGTTAAGATTATTTTGAGGTATATTTCATGCAAGGCGGAAGGCTTTGATGCCACAGAGAAACGCAACTGAACTGAAAGGGAAAGCGAGCGTACGTGTGTGGCAATAGTTGGGGAGGCCGGAACCAGAAGGCAGGAGACACCTGCGGCTAGGCCGGCCTGGCCAGGCCTTTTGTGGAGCGCCCCTTGACCCGCGGCGCCATCGACCGCCTCTTCGCGCCGTGCCGCCACAGCTGTGGACTTGCTGCGTGTCTGCTGCGATCAATGGCGCACCTCACTGCACCACATTATGCGTACTGCCGTTATTTTGCATCCAGGTCTGTGTCGCATTAGCGGCTTCACCGCTGCGAAAATGGTTGAACCACATGAACTCCTCCAGTTTGCGGATCGTTCCAAGGAAATGTGCAGTCGATAATCTCAAAGATGAAAATTTGTCCCGGACTAGGACTCGAATGCGGATTTATCGTCTCTCATGTGCGGTTGCCGTAACCGCTTCAGCACTACGTCAATGATGTGCGCGTAAGTTGAAAATTTGAGGTGGGACCGTGCACGGATGGCCGACGTGATGCCGGCACGGTAGGTCAGCGTGTTCGGTCAGAGGGTTCTCTGCCCTCTACAACTGAAAAAAAGGTGGAGTGCATGGATCAACGATGAACTTGAACAGGTGTCATGGGACGTCCGCCCCGAACAAATGCAAAGAACAATCACGAACAAAATTAAATAAAAAAGCGGTTAAGGCAACCGCTCATGAGAAGCGGTAAATCCGAGTTCGATTCCCGGTCCGGCTAAAATTTTCAGCTTTCACACTGACTTGTTTCAAAGCCCACTGGCGGCTACTGTCTTTGTTTCGTTTGATTAATTTCGTATAATGGCTGCAGGATATATTACGTGGGCCCTGTTAGAAATCTTAGTCCTGCCACTTACGACTGTGGCGTTTTGTGTGTGCCAAAAATGGAATTATGTTTGAACGACTTCCCCCTTTTAGACCAACACTTTGTCCAACGTTCTTTCAGTGAAGAGGTTTCATTTCAAAATTGTGTTTCTCGGAAGTCTCCAACATACTGAACTACACCAGCCATAATATCTGCCTAATGCACAAGACATTTCCATCATAAAAGCACACTTGGTAAAAATAAGTCACTCTTCAAGACATCACGATAATACCAGCGAAGAAGATGGTCCATAAGTTACTACAGGTATGCCATATACAAACGAAGGTATTTACAGATAATTACACTCCAAGAGCTACTACACTGTGGAGATGCTGACTGCTACGTTTTTCACCAGATGTTCTAAATAGTTCCAGACATTTTCTATGGGATCAACACCGGATCATTTAGCAACCCCGTCGAAGTTCGACATGTGGCTGAATGTTCATAAAACGCAGCTGTTGCCATCTTGGAAAATGGGATGCCACGCAGCATATTCATCACGAAGATGTAGAAGAAATGGCAGTCTTGGTTCCCAAAAATGTTGAGATAACATCATTGTTCGTTTTTACGCAACTTGGATGAGTCGACCCAAGTAATGGTACGAAAAACATCCACAGAACGTCACGGGACCACCTCCGGCTTGAAGTGCGTCCTCTACACACTGCAATTTAAAGTGTTCATTGGACCTTCGACGCAGCTCACGCCTTGTGTCATTTGAAAAGAAGCGAAATCGCGACTCGTCGGACCGAACTACACACCTCCAGTTACTGTCGAATCTCTGCATTATTTGGGCCATTGAAGTTTTTCAATGGCCCAAACAATGCAGAGATTCGACAGTAACCGCTCTAGGCGCCGCTGTGAGGGATGGCTCTTTGGTGAGGTATTCGACTCAAAATGCCCACTGCAAACAGTTCCTTCGCAATGTTCGGTCGTGTAAATAAAAAATAAAATAAATACGCATTCCTGCCACTATGCGTATGAAGCGCAACTCACTGCCAGTCCAGTGCCGCTTATGTTGTCGACCTAGCCTGTTCTGCTGATTTGCAGTAATTGTTTTTGCTAGCGCTATTTCGTTCTTCTTTCGTTTTTCATGATGGTAAGTTTAAGTACACACCGTGCAACTGTGAAATTCTGTTTTATTTTTGGTAAAAATCCTGCTGAAATTGTTGTGATATTGAAAACATCTTACCCAGATGACAGTGTGGTAAAAACTCAATGTACGTGTGGTTCGCTCGATTTAAAAATGGCGACATGCCGTTAGATGGCAAACCTCGTTCTGGTCGTCTATCAAGTGCCCGAGTCGACGAAAATGTTAAAAAATAAATAAATAAATTCGTGGGCTTGTGCTCACAGACCGTCGACAGACAATTGACCAGCTGTCAGAGATTAGTGGGTTATCTTGGAGCTCGTTCAGTTACTTTTAACGGAAGATTTGGGAATGAAAAGGATTGCTGCCAAGTGTGTTCCTCGGGTTCTGACTGACAATTAAAAGGAACGCCCAGTTGAAATATGTCATGCTTTGAAACAACAGCTTGAAACTGATCCAGATTTTTTTGTCGAAGGTCATTAATGGTGCTATGGTTACGACCCAGAAACAAAGCAACAGTCAAGCTAGTGGAAGACGTCATCGTCACCCCATCCATAAAAAGTCCTCAAGTCAAATCAAACATCGAAACAATGCTGATTTCCTATTTTGATGCCACGGTGTAGTTCAATCAGAGTTTGTTTCCCCAGGGTCTGACCGTGAATCAAATCTTTTATTTAGCAGTTTTAAGAAGATTGCGCAACGGTGTTCGTCAAAAAAAGACTCAATTTGTGGTGGAAAGGAGACTGGTTTTTCCACAACGACAACGCACCTGCACACACAGCGATCTCTGTTAGACCGTTTTTGACTTAAAACGGCATGGTTCCGTTGTCGCACGCACCTTACTCGCCTTACCTGGCTCCGTGGGACTTTTTCTTATTTCCACGCATGAAAAGGGGCATGGAAGGACACCGATCTGACAACACTGAAGAAGTCAAGAAAAACCATTTCTAAACATGTTGTTGTGGTCTTCAGTCCTGAGACTGGTTTGATGCAGCTCTCCATGCTACTCTATCCTGTGCAAGCCTCTTCATCTCCCAGTACCTACTGCAACCTACATCTTTCTGAATCTGCTTAGTGTATTGATCTCTTGGTCTCCCTCTACGATTTTTACCCTCCACGCTGCCCTCCAATGCTAAATTTGTGATCCCTTGATGCCTCAAAACATGTCCTACCAACCGATCCCTTCTTCTAGTCAAGTTGTGCCACAAACTTCTCTTCTCCCCAATCCTATTCAATACCTCCTCATTAGTTACGTGATCTACCCACCTTATCTTCAGCATTCTTCTGTAGCACCACATTTCGAAAGCTTCTATTCTCTTCTTGTCCAAACTGGTTATCGTCCATGTTTCACTTCCATACATGGCTACACTCCATACAAATACTTTCAGAAACGACCTCCTGACACTTAAATCTATACTCGATGTTAACAAATTTCTCTTCTTCAGAAACGATTTCCTTGCCATTGCCAGTCTACATTTTATATCCTCTCTACTTCGACCATCATCAGTTATTTTACTCCCTAAACAGCAAAACTCCTTTACTACTTTAAGTGTCTCATCTCCTAATCTAATCCTCTCAGCATCACCCGATTTAATTTGACTACATTCCATTATCCTCGTTTTGCTTTTGTTGATGTTCATCTTATATCCTCCTTTCAAGACACTGTCCATTCCGTTCAATTGCTCTTCCAAGTCCTTTGCTGTCTCTGACAGAATTACAATGTCATCGGCGAACCTCAAAGTTTTTATTTCTTCTCCATGGATTTTAATACCTACTCCGAATTTTTCTTTTGTTTCTTTCTAAACATAAGTACAAAAAATGTTTTGAACAGTGGAAGTACCGGTGGAACAAATGTATTAGTTGTAATGGAGAGTATTTTGAAGATGATAAGGTTGTTTTGTAAAATATTTGAAAATCTATATCTTTCAAAAAATAATTCCGGTTTTTTTTGGGTACTCTCTCATATATGCCGTAAAATGCACCAAAGATAAACTGGCCAGACTACATTTTTCACTGAAAACTTTGCAAAATGTGCGCTATGCTGTACTTTACTATCAAGTAACGCAATGACTATAACTAAGGTCAATAACGAAAAGAAAACCAGTTCATTTGTTCAGTGTCAAGCTGTGATATCTGGGTATAAGACCCGGAAAAATAATTTTTTTCAAATAGTTTCGTAAAAATCGAATGAAAACGTCTGCGTAGCACAGAATACGTGTGAATTCCAAAACAGTGGTTTTTATATTTTTCGCGAAAAGTTTCCTGTGAACCTAACTATAGACGCTTCATCGTCAGAAAAAAATTTTTTTGGAACACCGGGTGACTTGAAATTTCGCTCTCCGCGCATCTTACGACACGAGTTGCATGGAGCAACCAGCACTTAGTGCTGCGCCGGGTTGTGGGAGAGAAATACGTATTGACATTGTATCTTTATTGTCCCAGTGTGAACCAGTCGCTTCTGTTATGTTTCTGTGCACTCCGCCGATGCAGGTTGCTTCTGCATCTGTCGTTTATCGTATTGCACACTGTGTCGCATACCGTATCTCATTAGAGTGAACCGCGCCTTGATTCCTTGCAAAGACTGATATTAATAACAGAAGAACAGTGGGAAATCTTCTGGATAAACAAAGTGAAGAAATACGTGTGATGCAGCTATAACCGAACGGTTGCCATTTGACGATAAAAGATTCAGTTGAGCCATTCGATACTCAAATTGGAAAACCAAGTTCTCTCAATCTGAAATGTACAATTATTCGTATGGTCGGTAGATAACGATAACACCCAAAAATCTTCAAGTCTTCTACATTCATTCAAATTTATGTTTAAATATTCGTCGAAATTTATACGTTAGAACGCACGCCAAAATAAACAACAATTAAAAAACTTTACAAATTACTCAGAAAAATTATAAGGAACTGTAGTCTTTAATTAACACCCTTTAAGGTGGTCAAGAACATTCAAATTCCGACAGTTACAAGATCTATGATATCAACATTGATCAAAAAATTTATATGGTAGTAATTAGGTTTCTGAACAATTCAAAATAAAATAAGAAAACTTTCACGGTTATTTTAGTTGAGACTGTATTTTTGTTCAGTAGGATTAATCACAAAAGTTAAGAGAAAACTACATACAGGTCATCAACAATGAAGTTCTCATTCACGTAATTTTGTCATTACTTCACGTCGACAATTGAGCTATCTCGTTTAATTTTCAAAAGCCGATTTTAGTTCATGTTTACTTCCTTCAAAATAAAATAAAAGAAAAAAGTGGCCACACATGAAACCAAACTATGAGAGACACACAAGATCGGATACCAGTTCTTCACAGACATTCCGATCTACTATCAGTCAACAACTGCTGCCTATTCTCATCTCGCTGTAGCCCAATCTCGTCTCGCCCTCTCGATAGCCACCAGGCAATCGCTCTAGTTCATCGTCGAGTGCTGCCCTCCAAGGATACAAATGACAAGTCATCCGATCAACGAACGGACGTCTTCAAGGCATGAATCACAAAATAAAAAAATTAAAAAAATTCAAGACAATAGATCTGCCCAGAGAGATTGTGTGGGGATAGAAAAAGTGGAGATGGATCTTTGGAATATCGCTGTTTGGAAAACATTAGTACCATCTAACTTCTACCTGTCCCCCGATCTTTAGAGAAGTAAGCTCACTGTACCAATTTATAGTGATAGCCTTAAAGCCATTCACTGTTCGCTTTGGAGCGCTGTAGACTGTGCAGAACTCATAGTAAACTGTCATGTGTCTCTCCACCGCTGACGTAAACTGTGCCAATGAAATGGTACGTATGAGCCAATTAAAACTGTGTGCCGGCCGAGACTCGAATTCCCGAGTTCGAGTCTCAGTCCGGCACAGTTTTAATCTGCCAGAAAGTTCCCGCTGCAGAGTGAAAATTTCATTCTATGAGCCAATTGGTTGTATGGAATTAGCCCAAGTAATATGGGTTAACGTGACAGAATGGCAGAAAGGAACTGTCGAAGTTTTGACATCCCTGACCGTGAATGAAATTGACTTAGCTGTAAAACGCAGACTGGGTGATATGTCTTCAAGGAATGGTGCATGTATAACTCGCAACCATAAAAATCAGCGTTATAACAGTGGTGGTAAAAGGATGTTTACTGACAGGCCCCAAAACATGTGTCTGCTTTGCCAGTGACAGTCGATTTAAAACTCCACAAGAATTATTGCTGGCGTAGGAACAAATTGAGGAGCAAATCTCCAGCGTCATGGAACATGTCAGTACATGAAATTACAACATAAAAGTAGTAACAAATAAAAATAAAACGTTTATGAACCCGAAAAAAGTCAATCCATAAGTTTAAGTAAACGCAATCAACAATACAACAAAAATCAACTTAATTTTTCAAAAAACTCCTCGACAGAATAGAAGGAGTGACTCATGAGGAAATTCTTCAGTTTCAATTTGAAAGTGCGTGGATTACTGCTAAGATTTTTGAATTCGAGTGGTAGTTGATTGAACATGGATGCAGCAGTATACTTCACACCTTTCTGCACAAGAGTTAAGGAGGTCCAATACAAGTGCAGGTTTGATTTCTGCCGAGTATTAACTGAGTGAAAGCTGCTTATTCTCGGGAATAAGCTAATATGACAGTAAGGAATATATATATATATATATATATATATATATATATATATATATATATATATATATATATATATATATATTGAGAGGCCAATGTCAAAATACCCAGAGTCGTGAACAGGGGTCGACAAGAGGTTCGTTAAATTACACCACTTATTGCCCGAACCGCCCGTTTCTGAGTGAAAAATATCCTTTTACAATGGGAAGAGTTACCCCAAAATATAATACCGAACGACATAAGCGAATGAAAATAAGCAAAGCAGACTAATTTTCGTGTCGAACGATCACTCACTTCAGACACCGTCCGAATCGTAAAAATGACAGCATTAAGTCTTTGAACGAGATCCTGAAAGTGGGCTTTCCACGACAGTTTACTATCTATCTGAACACCTAAAAATTTGAACTGTTTAGTTTCACTAATCATTTTCCCTTTCTGTGGAATTAAAATGTCAGGTTTTGTTGAATTGCGTGTTAGAAACTGTGAAACAGAGTCTCACTGTGATTTAGCGTTAGTTTATATTCTACAAGCCATGAACTTAGGTCATGAACTGCACTAATTCAGACTGGGCCAATGTTGCAAACACATCCTTTACCACCAAGCTAGAGTCATCAGCAAATAGAAATATTTTACAATTACCCGCAATACTCGAGGGCATATCATTTATATAAATAAGGAACACGAGTGGCCCCAACACTGATCCATGGGGAACCCCCAACTATAATGTACCCCACTCAGACCCCACGTCACATCCATTCTCAGCATTGTGAATACTGGCCTTTTGCTGTTAGTTGCCAAAGTAAGAGGTGAGCCAATCGTGAGCTACTCTCCGTATTCCGTAATGGACCAACTTCTGGAGCAATATTTTGTGATCAACACAATCAAACGCCTTAGTTAAATCAAAAAATACGCCTAGCATTCGAAACCTTTTGTTTAACCCGTTCAGTACCTCACAAAGAAAAGAGAATATAGCGTTTTCAGTAGTTAAAAGATTTCTAAAGCCGAACTGTACATTTGATAGCAAATCGTGTGATATAAAATGATCAATTATCCTTACATACACAGCCTCTTCAATAAGTTTAGCAAACACTGATGGCATAGATATAGGTCTAAAATTGTCTACATTATCCTTTTCTCCCTTTTTATAAAGTGGCTTTACTACTGAGTGCTTTAATCGTTCAGGAAACTGACCATTCCTAAAGAAAAATTACAAAGGAAAAATTACAAATATGGCTAAATACAGAGCTAACATGTACAGCACAGTAGTTTAATATTCTGCTAGGCACACCATCATATCCATGAGAGTCTTTAGTCTTCAGTGATTTAATTATTGACTCAATCTCCCCTTGTCTGTATCACAGAGGAGTATCTGAGACATCAATCTCGGAAAGGCATTTGCCAAGAAAGTTATATGATTCCCTATAGGAACTAATTTTTTACTTATTTCACCCGCAACAGAAATATATAACAAATATTTTTACTACGTACTGACTTTATATCATCGACCCTGTGCTGCTGACCAAAAAATTCCTTCACACTGACCATATGGTATTAATCGTATCCTGTGAATTAGCTATTCTATTTGCATCCGGCATACTCCCTGCCTTCCTAATAACATTTTTAAGCACCGTACAAAACTGTTTGTAATGGGCTACTGCAGCTTGAATGTGACTACTTCTAACATTTTGATAAATTCCCACTTTGTTCTACATAATATCCTTACCTCACTAGTCAGCCACCCGGGCTACCTGTTACTGCTAGTACTCCGTTTAGAACGTCCTAATGGGCAGCAACTCTCAAAGAGCATGAGAAATATGTTAAGGTAAGCATTATATTTATCATCTATGTTATTGGCACTATAAACATCCTGCCATTCTTGCTCCGTGACAAGGTTTAAAAAACTCTCTACTGCTGTTGGATTAACTTTCCTACATAGTCTGTAATTATATGTGACATTTGTTTGAGTACAAAAGCCTTTTAGTGTTAAAATTTGTGCATCATGGTCTGAAAGGCCATTCACGCTTTTACTAAGAGTGTGCCCATCTAGTAATGAAGAATAAGTAAAAATATTGTCTATGGCTGTGCTACTGTTCCCCTGCACCTTAGCTGGGAAAAACACCGTCTGCATCAGATAATATGAATTTAGGAGACCTACCAACATCCTTTTTCTTGCACTATCACATACAAAATTAATACTGAAGTCACGCCATATAACTAATTTCTGGTACTTTCTACAAAGTGAATCAAGGACCCTCTGTAACTTGAGCAGAAATTCTCTGCAGTCCGAATTAGGGGACCACAAACAACAACAATTAGAAGTTTAGTTTCACTAAATTCAACTGCCCCTGCACAATATTCAAATACCCGTTCAGTGCAGTGCTGTGACACGTCTATGGACTCAAATGGAACACTGTTTTTTACTTACATGGCCACTCCTCCGTCCCGCAAGGAACTCCTTGAAAAACAGCCAGCTAATCTGTATCCTGGTAAAGGAAGCCCCTGAATTGTCAAATTATTTAAGTGGTGCTCCGATGTAGCAATAACTTCAGAGTCAACGTCTATAAGCAGCTCACTAACTTTATCTCTAATACCTCTTATATTTTGATGAAATACCCTAATTCCTTCTCTACTTGGAAACATGAAGTCCTCTGAAGGTGAGCCCTTAGTTAGAGGGACTTCCTTTAGGCAGGTATACCTATCAGCTGACTTCAATCTAAAAAAGGTGCAGCTCTAACACCAATTACAACAGGAATTTTTCCATGAGTGATCCCACCGCCACCCAATACAGTGTCACCTGTAAGCTTTGCTTTGCAGCCTGCCCTTCCCATACCTACTGAGGTGCAGGCCATGCCTACTGAAACCCGATCTACTGACAGACCCAACTGGCACCACTGGAATGTGACCCATGCCATCTGCCATCAGCGCCCTCTCCAGCCCCATATTAACGTGCCTAACAGCCGCAATGAGATGAGGCCGATCATGACGCTGAAACAGTTGCACGAAATGCACATTAGTGCCACCGGTTTGAGTAGCTATCTTTACCAGGTCACCACCATCATCATATTCCCCGTCCCTGTCAAGACTGTTCCCTGCTGCACCCACTATCACTACCTGTTCCTCCTTCGTAAAATTCCTACGTAACTCCCCTATGCTGTCAGTCACCTGAGTCAATCCTGCACTAGGCTCCGTACTGGCTAATACTGACTCCGTCCATCGCAATGTTATTCCGTTTGTTTGATTTTTTTGTCTTTTGGGTACCCCCTCGTACTGTTGTGTAAGAAGTAACGTAGCTAACATATCTAAATTGTTTTTAATGCTGGAAAGAAAGTCGTACACCTCTCCAGTCTCCAATGAATAAGTGATACGTTTTGGCGTTGGGCCGCGACGAGCTACGCGGAGCGTCTCGCTGCGCGGAGCTGTCTCGTATTGCTGCAGCATCGTACACCGTATCGCCCCAATGGGAACGTGAGTGTCGCACCAATAAGCGTCGCGTCGCCGGACATCTGATACAACGAATCGCATAGCAGCAACAGTGTGAACCACGCCAAAGAAGTTTCCTATTTGGGTCCATGGTAACCAGTCCCTAAGTTTTCCGGCATGCGAAAGTGATCTTCCCTAGCATGGTAAGTGGTTCAATTCTGTCCTCTGATTCCTGTTCCTATTTGTTGTTACGGTTCTGGGACACTCTTCACAAGATTCAACTTCAAGAGTAATATGGGCACTTCTTAACTCAGCCGCCCATTTCTTAACTGTAGAAAAGCCTTTTAGCCTTCGCCAACTTCGGATGAAATGCAATATAAAAACTCTCACAAAGCGCAAACAATTACGAATACAAACAGGGTGTACAGCCAATTTACAACGCTTACGGATAGCTGAAAATTCGACTGTACTAGAATGAACTGCAGTGGTCTCTCACATACAGACATTTTTGCTGCCGCGAAGATCCTCAACAACTACAACCGGAGCTCATAGTACCGTGAATCTATCTATCGCTTGCGCCTTTGTCCCGCATATTGCGCGGGGTTGGCGTGGTTAAATCGGATTTGGCATGTTAATTCGAAGGGGTGGCCGGATGCCTTTCCTGCTGCCATCCCGTACCACCCAGAACGGAATCAGAGTACCCCATCTGTCTGCGTCTACTGTAAATCACGGAAAAGTGCGGATGTGTTTCAAATGTCTGTGAGTCGTGTAACTGAGGCGGGACTTAGGGACCATCCCGGTATTCACCTAGAGGGATGTGGAAAACCGCCTAAAAACGACATCCAGGCTGGCCGGCACACCGGCTCTCGTCGTTAACCCGGCGGGTGGACTCGATCCGGGGCCGGCGCGCCTACCCGAGTCCAGAAGCAGTGCATTAGCACTCTCGGCTAACCTCGCAGGTCCTGATATTACCGTGGATATCTCGCACTAACCCTTTCTCTCAGGTCATCCAGTAACTGTATTTCCTCCTGTCACTGCTTGCAGTGCCTTCCATTTTCCTTCCAATGGCAGTGTCAGTCCATTGAACGTTTCAACTAATATCTATATGGGTGAATGGTTACCTGAGTGTACTGGAGGAGCCGAACTAAGCCATGTTTGAACGGCTCTTGACATTATAGAGTCATCACACAGCACATCCATGGTCAGAAGACGCACTGTTTTTGAATCATCCTGGTTCAAATGGCTCTGAGCACTATGGGACCTAACTCCCGAGGTCATCAGTCCCCTAGAACTTAGAACTACTTAAACTTAACTAACCTAAGGACATCACACACATCCATACCCGAGGCACAACCGTAGCAGTCGCGCCGTTTCAGACTGTAGCGGCTATAACCGGTCGGCCACTCCGGCCGGCTGAATCACCCTAGTATTCGTTTCCCTTTCTCTAATGGAGCGTTTTGGTCAACAGAACAGAACATAATTCTGTGTCTAACAAGAAAGAGGAAAACGAAATCCGTACTCGTCTTGAAGGAACTGCTCCAGTGATGCGCATGAACGGTTTAAGGTGACCACATAAATAAGAATGTTGCAAGTGGATCTGAAGTCTGCTACTCAGGAATATAATACTCTTCATTCTCTATAGTACTGTCTCGGTCGAAATCGAGAATACAGTGTCGGAGAAAACTGGATTAAGCGATAAACTGATCATTTCTGTGGTCTACTGAATGGTGCTGGGTGCCATTAAGAAAGAAAGACGATCGCAGTTTATGGTCACGTCGACGCTGAAATCACTAGAGAAAGGGTGCAAGCTCAGACAGGACAAATATGGGCAAGCAACCTGCCATTAGTTTCAATCCATTTAAGAAAACCACAGAAAATATAAATCTGGAATGTCTGAATACAGATATGTACCCCTTCATGCCAATTTAGTATCTGTCTCTCGTGAACTTGTGAAAACCTATGTCCACTAAGCCTCGTGAAACCAAAAAAGAAGTTGCTTGAGTAAATAAAGAAGGATAGTGACATGCAGCTGCCTAAGTAATGTCGATCTGAAATAGGCCGAGAGCCACACGATTACTTATTTTACGACTAATATGTTTTACGAGCTTACCGGAATTAATATTAGCCACTCCCTTAAAACGGGCTACTGGTCGCTTTGGAGCGCTGCAGGTGTAGAACTAGTACCAAGCGACCACGTAATCCTACACAGCTGACGTAACTAGTAGCCGTGAAGTGATATCTGTATGCCAGTCGGTTGTATGGAATCAGTGCAGTAAGATGGGTTGACGTGGAGACGCGGCCTGTTACGACGAGCCCACGGCTACCCCGTCAATGAAGTTGCCCGATTTGTTGGTGTACCAACGCCGACTGGTGTATTAATCGACCACAATACTACTGCATGTGGGAGTGAGGGCGCTTCGGTAGGCTTATCGTGAATTTTTTTCGTGATATTTCACGAGGGCACACTGAACCACGTGATAGTAGATGCACAACCCTCCTGAAGGGATTCAAAGTGCGATGCGGTTCCCTCAGCCAACATGGTATTTGTTTACCGTAAGATCGCCGCATGTTTCCGACAACGGCCACGGGAGGCCAAGTTCAATAATATCTTGGTCGACTACAACCACTAGCAGACATGTTACATGGCTTAACAATAGTGGTCGTGGATAAATCCTAGTCAACCGGTATAGGAGTCGAGTGTCACGCCTTGTCAGAGACAATCGGCTTCACGCCCTACAGAGTTGATACTGGCAGTGAATGCAGATTCATTTCTGAATCGGTTTCCGAGCGAAGCTTGCAAAGGAAACAGCATGAAATTTTCAGTCGGCCATGTCGAAAAAGGGCACTGCTGACAACGAAACATAAAGCTGAAAGTCTTCAGGAAGCCGAACAACACAGAAAATTATCTGCTGTAGATATTCAGAGTTGTATAATCATAGTGCACGGAGCTTTTCCATTCCTTCAGAGGTGCTCGTGGTTTCGCGCAGTCTTTCCAGTGCAACTCTGGACGAAACGTTAGGAACTAAATATTTCATGGACCATGAGCGTAGAGCTTGGAAGATTTGCCAGCAGCTACGGCTTCCGGTCGTGAAACCCTTCGTTGTACGAACACAGAAAACTAACGGCAGCTGACTGGAGCCGTGTAGTGTGGTCCGACGATTTGCAATTTTTGCCTCTTTTCAAATTATGCCAGAAGTGTGAGGAGGGGGGGGGGGGGGACGTTTTCCGTGCCATGGTTAGGGGTCACTCTTTCAGGTTAACGTGAACTACTATGTTCATTTCATCGTTCAGCCGTTCAAAATGGTTCAAATGGCTCTAAGCACTATGGGATTTAACATCAGAGGTCATCAGTGCTCTAGACTTAGAACTACTTAAACTTAACTAACCTAAGGACAACACACACATCCATACCCGAGGGAGGAGTCGAGCCTGCGACCGTAGCAGCAGCACTGTTCCCGACCGAAGCGCCCATAACCGCTCGGTCACAGCGGCCGGCCATCTTTCAGCCGTAATCACAATATAGCAAGGATAATTTCCTGGTTTGACAAACCTCCAGGCACTCTACCGCACCAAGAATGGCCTGCTAGATCACCCGATCTTAAGGTAATTTGCCTGTGAACGCCTGGCTGGAAAAATGCTAACAATTTTCATAAAGTTTACGTGGCTCTAACTAAAAAACGTGTACGATGAAAACTTTAGGACAACATTCTGATATAATTAATCACATTAGTTCTCTTACTAGCTACGGCTCAGTACAAACCTCCCGAAGGATACGCTCCACAACAGCATACCGGCTGCCTCTGTTCGGCCTACGATGGCTATGCCGAAAGTTTTTAGCAGAATGTGTAGAAAAAAATTATTTGCAAAAAACGTTTACAACTTTTCAAAATACTCTCCATTAGCGTGTATACAGTTTTCCATTCTCTGAAACCACTTAGAAAATGTGTCAGTCCAAGCTTCTTTTGGGATGTCACTTAGTGCACTCTCGTACGCTGCAATGGCCTCTTCATCTGATGAAAACCGCTGCCCTCCAATTTTTTCCTTAATCTTAGGGAACAGAAATAAGTCACAGGGGGCCAGGTCAGGTGAATAGGGGGGATGGGGTAACACTCGCACATCTTCCTTCACCAGAAAGTCCATCGTTCTGGCAGCCCTGTGGGCAGATGCATTGTCGTGATGCAGCAGAAGGTGCCCACTCTTGGACTTTGGATGCTGTGACTTCCATGTGGCGATGACTTTTGGAAGACAATCGTTCACGTACAATTCAGCATTGACTGACTATACGACGTGTGTCCAAGGTCACAGAGGTGAGATGACTGATCTTTATGAAAAAAGTTGCCACCATCTTTTTTCCAGAGCTCCGATTTCGTCGAACTTTTGTGGGTGGTTCCTCCCCTGGTAGACTTCATCACCTGTGACGAGATTGTAGGTATCTTGGGACTTCCCTCCATTGAATTTTTCGAGCATGAAACGACACCAATCCACTCTCGCCTCCTTTTGGCTTTCTGCCAGGCAATGTGGCACCCAACGGGCACATCTCTGTTAGGCCTAAGTGACTATGAACAATGGTTTGTGCTGCTGTTGATCCAATATTTATGCTCCCTTCAATGTCACAAAATGTAAGATGTGGATCATTTTCCTCACAGCATCAATGTTTTCAGGAGTCACAGCTGTTGCTGGCCGACCGGAACGAGGTTCATCTTCAATTGACTGCCGACCCCTCGAAAAATCGCGAAACCGATTTCCAACTGTGGCCCTAGAAGGGGAAGCTTCACCAAAAACACGCAGGAAAGAAGAATGGCATTCTTCGGCACTTAAACCCTTTTTATAATCGTAAAAAATCATGGCGCGAAAGTCGCGGCGTGACAGCTCCATCCTGCACCGTCTCTGACTCAGCACTGCCTGTGCTTTCTTACCGCGCTGTGGAGGGATCACCGCTAGCCAGGGGCTGCGCGCGCACGTCCCAAGGTCGAAAAACATCGCTCTTTCGAATGAAAACAACCCCATTGTCCTCCGCCTTACGGTTTACGGGCTGCTAAAAACTTTCGGCATAGCCCTCGTACAATACATCGGAGTTCTAGTTTCGCAAGAACGCCTTCCCTTATAGAAACCTAACCATATACACTATCTGATCAAAAGCATCCGGACACCGCTGTGTAAAGTGAATCGTCACTAGACGTCACAAGAGGCATCCAACATTACTATCCTTATGGTTTCGGCTCTTGAGGAAGGATGGACTCCCACTTCTCTACAGACATACGGACACCTCACTGAACGTGGCCCCAGTAGTGGACAAGCTGTCATGAATGCGAAGGGTGGAGACAGCGCACATTAATGTCGGCTA
Source organism: Schistocerca piceifrons (assembly GCF_021461385.2). Taxonomy (NCBI): domain Eukaryota; kingdom Metazoa; phylum Arthropoda; class Insecta; order Orthoptera; family Acrididae; genus Schistocerca; species Schistocerca piceifrons. Next base: position 774,255,635 of record NC_060138.1, read on the forward strand.
ACAGGTGTCCTAGACGACTATTGCGACTCGACGGGCATCCGCCTACAAAGTTAAAATGAAAATAAATTGCCAAATGATGAAAAACAGCGGATTCTTACAGTGAGATAAACGCTAAGAAAGTGAGAAGGTGGAAACGGTTGCCATTTCTCCCGAAGCCTGGTCAATTACTTGCTGCTAGGAGATCTCATGGCTTGCAACTGACCCTTTCATTCGCCCCAAGATGTTCGATGGGGTTCTGTTTGCTGTTTCAGTAGGTTCGTACACTGCATGTTTCTTCTGTTTAACCACCATACGATGATTCGGCGCGTCTGTCCCGTTGGCCGCTGGTAACGTTAGGACGATGATGCTTCGATGGTAGTGTCAGTTTTGCACTTTCTCGCTTCCTTGAAATTTTAAGCTAAATTTGTCATATTTATGTATATATCTATGTCCATATGGTCGTTTGTTATGTAATTTCATCCATAAGCAACGTCTGATAAGAGTCGTATACTTTAATTGCCCACATCCCAATGAAATAAAGAACGTCCTTCTCCCTTTCTCCAATTTCACGTAACTGTGCAGACGCAATTGATACTTTAAACATACTATTCTCCCTCAACCTATTAGTTGAATTTGAGCTTCCAATATGCCAACAAATATACAGATACGAAATTAGAATTATATTAATACTTTCAGCTGCTGACGGGCGTTGATATATATCAACGGGGACAGGCGAAAATGTGTGCCCCGACCGGGACCCGAACCCGGGATCTCCTGCTTACATGGCAGATGCTCTGTCCATCTGAGCCACTGAGGACACAGAGGATAGTGCGACTGCAGGGACTATCTCGCGCACGCCTCCCACAAGACCCACATTCTCACGTTGTATGTCCACACACTACATTCGTAGTGTCCCACCCCAACACACTCATTACTCGTGGAAGACATCCTTACCAAGTCCCGTAAGAGTTCGGAGAATATGTGTGCATCCACACAGAAGAAGGAAGTCATGGCCGGTATTGGCACAACTATATGCTGATATGGATATGTCATGCAACACGTTTCTGATATATACATCGATGTGTCAACCCACTGACGTACAATACTGAATCTTTGATCTGTTTGTTTCCTGCGCGGACAAATGGTTCAAATGGCTCTGAGCACTATGGGACTTAACTTCTGCGGTCATCCGTCCCCTAGAACTTAGAACTACTTAAACCTAACTAACCTAAGGACATCACGCACATCTATGCCCGAGGCAGGATTCGAACCTGCGACCGTAGCGGTCGCGCGGTTCCAGACTGTAGCGCCTAGAACCGCTCGGCCACCCCGGCCGGCCCTGTGCGGACAGCATTGCCACTTTGTTTGTCTCTACGAAAGCGAGCGCACACTGTGTCTAGGAACGTGTCAATATATACAACGATGACCATTACTGTATTCAGTAAATATTATATTTTAATCTTTACGCTTGCACATGTATGTCCTCGCTTTCGGTGCTCCTATATGCGCAGCTCATAATCGGATATATATAGTATGTTGGAGCTATCTGTAGCCGCCCGGTATGGCCGTGCGGTTCTGGGCGCTACAGTCTGGCACCGCGCGACCGCTATGGTCGCAGGTTCGAATCCTGCCTCGGGCATGGATGTGTGTGATGTCCTTAGGTTAGTTAGGTTTAAGTAGTTCTAAGTTCTAGGGGACTGATGACCACAGATGTTAAGTCCCATAGTGCTCAGAGCCATTTGAGCCAAGCTATCTGTAAGTTCGAATTTTTAGGTTGTCCCACTTACGTAAGATGTCTATTACGAACCGTAAGCCAGACATAAACTCTCTGTATTTGTGATCCGTTATTTTGGATACAGCACATGAGAGTGACCTATAAGGCCGAAATTGATTAGTCGGTCGAAACGCAATAACGTACAAAAATGTTAACTGTGCAAAAGCCGGGACGGAAACATGAGTGCGTCCTTTAACGATGCAAAGTAGTGTTACAGCATCGCTACTGGCTACTGTTCCCGATTTACGATACATCAATGACGTGCCAAGTAACGTAAAAATAGCTGTTGAGGCCGTTCAGAGACGGCGCACTTGTGGACCGGGAATTTGCACCGTCAGAAAATTTCTAAGAATCGCAGAGAAATTTGAAGATGGTCAGTGCCTGCTGTAAATCTGTCAGCTGAATCTCCAACACAAAATAAATGTTACGTAACGGGCTCAAAAAGGAGAAAAGACCACATACTTTTTGACTGCGTGTTCAGTGATCAGTCACAATCGTCATATATCCGTCCTGAGTGACTAAAGGTTGAATGATAACATGAAGGTAGTCAAAGGAAACGGGGAAGTCGCCAATGGAAGCATTTAGTTATAACGTCGACATAGTTCACGCACGAATTTACCGCACGGAAGTCGAAAAGGTCCGAATTCTACACTAATTTCTTGCCTACATATAGAAGCTTATATACCCGCATTGGAATCGCGCTATGTTACATATACGCTGCAGCAACGCCCTCAAACGGAAACTTTTTGATCCTCCCCTTACGTTATTTAATTAATAAATCAAAAACGAAAGATTTTCGAATGTGAATTTGTACAACAAATTTCTTTGTCTAGCGGTGGGAAATCCGCCTTCACAGTTTACAGAAGTATTACGGCCACACTCCAGCCCACATACACACAAAACCTACCTTAACAAAAAAAAGTTATTTCAACCTGTTACAAATTACTGTTCATTCGTACCTGCTAAAAGAGCCATTCCATGTATCGACCTCACATTTGGATGGAATACTGCATTCGCTTTTGCAATAAACTATGAATTCTTTCTAACACCCCGGATTATCTCGTAAGGTTTGACCACTTTTAACCATTTGTAATGTAGTCAAACAACATTAATGGAAGAGCGATATACTTCAGTTTAGAGATGACCGCAAACAGAAAAATTCAGTGACTGAGGTCAAGGGACCTCGGAGGTCAAAGTACTGGCGCTGCTCCTCCTTCTCATCCTTTACCATACTGTGAAGTTAGACGTCTCACATCAGCAACAAATTAGGCCAGTGCTCCATCACGCGTGTACCGCATCCCCAAAAGTAGCACAAGCCTAACATCGTCCCGTAATCCGGGAAGATGCCTTCCTGGAAGAATGTGTGGCCCACTGAGTTGATCACCTAGTACCCCTAACCAACCTCTCAATGACAGAAGTTGGGATGTGGTGAATTACAAACTCCTGCGCTGCCATGGGCCTTTAGTAGTAATCGAATACAGCATCTCAGCTGCGGACCGCCTGTATCCCTTCATGCTTGATGTCTTCCCTGACGACGATGTCATCTTCCAGCTGTATAATTGTCAGTGTCTAGAAGCTAGAGTCGTGCTAAAATGGTTCAGGGAGAATGATAGTGAAATTACGTTGATGTACGAGCCACCAAATTCGCCTGATGTGAATCCGATGGTTCCCATCTGGGTCGCTATCGACCGTCATCACCGCCTACACAAATCAGCGACCATATGGGGATTACATGACTTGTGCGTAGACACCTGCAGCCACGTAGCTCCACAAATCTGCCAGCGAAATGTAGAATCGGCGATACGCAGATTCGGCGATATATTACGTTACAAAGATGGTCCAACAAGTTATTAAGCAGCTAGTCATAAAGTTTTGGCTCGTCACTGTGTATTGTTCAGTTATTTCTCGAGAATGGGCCGAGTACTGACTTCCTTTGCCTAGGTTCACAAATCGAGGTCAGAGCTCCGAAGCCGTCTGGCCGGTTGAGGACAGATGCGATGGCACACTGCACACTCACAGACACAACACGAAACTATACAATTCAGCACTCAAACCAATTACGACAAATAGTATTACGATAGACATCGTCTAGCGTCGACTAAATTTGCTTGCGTTAATTCCATTGCCTTACAGTTACGTGGGAACAGAACACTGACGCCATTATGTCCTTGCCCGCCAACAGGAGCACATATAAAGGCACACAACATGGAGCGAGCTGGGACGGCGCATGCAGAAACGTTAATTACAGACACGGAGGCGAACACTCGGCAAAGCAAACGAGAACAACAGGATACTGCCGCGTAATACACAATGGGCAAACCGCAGTCGCATGCGAAAGAGCCTGACATGAAAGCTATACGTAACACACTCATTTCCGTCCAATGCTGAGTTGACAAACGAAGTACAAACACTAGTTCCACGCCTGACACGGCAAGCAAGAGGAAACTCTGTTACGCCGTGACGAACTCACCAACGTCGTAACAAAACGGCTCAAACCCGTTAAATAGAAAAAATAATGGAGTCATTTCATTAGCGGAAATCTTTGATCACGTCGTTACAGAGCTATTTCTACACTCCTGGAAATTGAAATAAGAACACCGTGAATTCATTGTCCCAGGAAGGGGAAACTTTATTGACACATTCCTGGGGTCAGATACATCACATGATCACACTGACAGAACCACAGGCACATAGACACAGGCAACAGAGCATGCACAATGTCGGCACTAGTACAGTGTATATCCACCTTTCGCAGCAATGCAGGCTGCTATTCTCCCATGGAGACGATCGTAGAGATGCTGGATGTAGTCCTGTGGAACGGCTTGCCATGCCATTTCCACCTGGCGCCTCAGTTGGACCAGCGTTCGTGCTGGACGTGCAGACCGCGTGAGACGACGCTTCATCCAGTCCCAAACATGCTCAATGGGGGACAGATCCGGAGATCTTGCTGGCCAGGGTAGTTGACTTACACCTTCTAGAGCACGTTGGGTGGCACGGGATACATGCGGACGTGCATTGTCCTGTTGGAACAGCAAGTTCCCTTGCCGGTCTAGGAATGGTAGAACGATGGGTTCGATGACGGTTTGGATGTACCGTGCACTATTCAGTGTCCCCTCGACGATCACCGGTAGTGTACGGCCAGTGTAGGAGATCGCTCGCCACACCATGATGCCGGGTGTTGGCCCTGTGTGCCTCGGTCGTATGCAGTCCCGATTGTGGCGCTCACCTGCACGGCGCCAAACACGCATACGACCATCATTGGCACCAAGGCAGAAGCGACTCTCATCGCTGAAGACGACATGTCTCCATTCGTCCCTCCATTCACGCCTGTCGCGACACCACTGGAGGCGGGCTGCACGATGTTGGGGCGTGAGCGGAAGACGGCCTAACGGTGTGCGGGACCGTAGCCCAGCTTCATGGAGACGGTTGCGAATGGTCCTCGCCGATACCCCAGGAGCAACAGTGTCCCTAATTTGCTGGGAAGTGGCGGTGCGGTCCCCTACGGCACTGCGTAGGATCCTACGGTCTTGGCGTGCATCCGTGCGTCGCTGCGGTCCGGTCCCAGGTCGACGGGCACGTGCACCTTCCGCCGACCACTGGCGACAACATCGATGTACTGTGGAGACCTCACGCCCTACGTGTTGAGCAATTCGGCGGTACGTCCACCCGGCCTCCCGCATGCCCACTATACGCCCTCGCTCAAAGCCGTCAACTGCACATACGGTTCACGTCCACGCTGTCGCGGCATGCTACCAGTGTTAAAGACTGCGATGGAGCTCCGTATGCCACGGCAAACTGGCTGACACTGACGGCGGCGGTGCACAAATGCTGCGCAGCTAGCGCCATTCGACGGCCAACACCACGGTTCCTGGTGTGTCCGCTGTGCCGTGCGTGTGATCATTGCTTGTACAGCCCTCTCGCAGTGTCCGGAGCAAGTATGGTGGGTCTGACACACCGGTGTCAATGTGTTCTTTTTTCCATTTCCAGGAGTGTATATAGTACCACAGTTACACACGTACACATTCTATAAAGTAACTACAACATATAAGATATTTCTAAGACCAAAACAGGAGAGACATACGTATACGAAGTCTAAAAACCACACGTTACTAACTACCATATCGTTGAGTCTAAACTCTTAACTTGACCGCACAATATTGGAGACGTTTCTATGGAATGAGTTGTTTCGGATTATGAAGTGGTAAGAGTGGCGGAATTTTAAATCCGTAAGAAAATAGTATCGCTACTAAGAATGCATCCGCAACAAATATTTGTATAAAAATTAGAAATTAGATGTCACGTAACGATAGCTGGAAATCAAACGGGAACCGCTAACTCCAAACAACGACGAGACTACAGCTCAAAACAGACACGGCACAGATGAAAGGCTTACATGTGTCAGTATAAAACAGAAATATTCTTCGAAACACCGGAAAGGTAGTGGAATTTTTCCTTTCTTCGGAACCTCGAGAACTTAAGATCTGCGCACGCGCACTATGCACTTATTTCCCATGCGAGATGGGATTAAATTTCTAGAAACATTTGAACAGGCATGTGACAGTGTTGGAGATACACTAACAAACGGAAGTCTACGTATATATCAATCTGAATGGAGACATATCGTCAGAATCTAGAGCACCGTCCCACTGCCCATCGTACAGCAATAATAGGTGATAGGACAATTAAATGGCGAGACAGACTACGTTTATAGGCCTCCGACACTTTTCTCAAAGGACACGTTTGTGTACAGCATGGCTACATTGTTAGAAGGTTATTATTGAATGTACAAGAACTTGGTGTTTTGTACAAAGAATGGCAACTGACCCTTAACATAATAAAATGTAGTGTAATGAATATGCATGGCAAAATAACCAATAACTTTAGCAAACACGTTAACAATCAATTATTGGAATCAGTCACAACTGCCAAGCGCAAAAAAAAAAAAAAAAAAATCTTCCCGAAGTTGTTTACGCAGGAACGATCACATCAATCTTCCTTATGGAGAGAAACCGACAAACTGAGATTTATAAGGAAAAAAATCCAAAAAAACTGTAGTTCACCCAAGACACAGATCACTTACAAACGTTCGTTTGGCCAATTCTTGAGGATCGTCCGACCATCTGCGACCCTTAACAAACCATGCTAACGGAAGCGATAAAGTACGAAACGTTGCACGCTTCTTCACTGGCGAGTTTAGTCTGCGCGGAGGTATCAAGTAAGGCACAAGAAACTGCAGTGGAGACACCAAACCAAAGGATTTGTGCTATGGTAGTCACAAAATTAAGAGCCATCATTTCAAAGCGAGGCAAGAAAAATATTTAAAAATATAAATGTAAAGTCTGTGGCACAATTCCGTGACCGGGCTACTGGCATGACTGTACGTAGAGCGCAGCCGTTCTTCGCCGCGGCACTAGGAGGGAGAGAATGACGGGCTCACAAAAGGAAGCACCACGAAGGAATTATCAGAATAGCACGGAAATCGGTTAAAGTGGTACATATGTATAGACACAGACATGATTACAGCAACAAAACAGGGCGTAGAAAATCGTCGACGTACCGTTGTGCTGTTAGTGTGCTGCTGATGACAATCAAAGTGGTCCTGCTATGAAATGAAATGGTTCCCCAGACCATCACTCATGGTTGTCGAGCAGTATTGCACGTGACAGTCAGGCAGGTATCCCACTGCTGTCCGGAGCGTCTCCAGACACGTCTTTACTGGTCAGGCTCAGACAATTCTACTTCAGTACATAAGATTCCAGGCTCTGGAGACGGCATGGACATCGGAACGATAGCGACCTGAGTGTCGCCCATCTGACGGTCGTTTCATTTCATAGCAGGATTCCTTTGGCTGTCAGCTGCAGCACGCTAACAGCACAGCGGTACGCAGACGATATTCTACTCCCCGCATTGATGACCTTGACGGGAAGACATCCTGGGCTTACATTTCAGCTAGATAATGCCCTTCCGCACACTGCGAAAGTTTCTATTGCTTGTTGTGTTTTTGCAAATCCTACCTTGGCCAACAAGATCGGCGGATCTCTCTGCAACTGAGAACATTTGGAGCATTATGAGCAGGGTTCTCGAACCATCTCGGGACTTTGACGATCTAACGGGCCACTTTCCCTCAGGAGGGAAAACTGCTTGCGTAACGGCCAGATGTGGACCAACACGTCACTGACTTACTGTTTTGTGAAGCTCTTTCTCGTCAATAAATCACCCAGTTTTCCAGGAATTGTAACTCATTGTTTGTCTGTACATGCACATTACATCTATAGATTTCTGTCCCATTTGGATAACTCTTTCGGGGGGCGTCGTTTTTGAGCGTAGTTGAGGTCGGAACACTGGAACATTGTTGGTAAACAGCTTGCATGTTCCACTAACTGGAATCAATAATGTATGGGGGAGAAATGTCTGGGAGGAGAAGAGAGCCAAAGTCACATAAATGTCTATGGCCATGACCACATTTTACATGTAGGTGAGTGTATCGTTTACGTGTAACTGTTCGACACTACTGGGACAAGACATGTGTAAATACCACTGCTCACTTTGTAGTGCAGCGACTCATTTCACTTCAAAATATTGAAATGGTCACTTTCGAAACACCCACGCAAAGGAAAATGTAAAACGCTCATGAAGAAGCTAACTCAGGAGCTTGAGGATTGCTGCTCAACGAGGCTAAAAAGTAGACTGCGGATGGCCTTGTGTAGCCACCTCGCCGTACAATCGATGCCGAAGTCTGCGAGCTACAGCGATCTAGGATTGATGCCCGTACCGCAAAGAGGTGGCTACGTTACCGACGCTCTCTGCCGGCGACCGGGGTGTATAGCACGGCCCACTGACACAGTATGGTCTGTACGAAGCTGCTCGCTACCAGCCACATCACACTGTTACATCGACTCGGCTATTCTCTTGTTTCTTCTTGCTGGAAGTCTGTGTCTAGCGCCTTTGGCTTCACTCACTGGTTCTACGTACGGTGGTGCTCTGTTGACTGTCTGACGAGGTCCGCCCGCGAGGCACGTGTTTACGTTGGCAGGGTTCGCAGTTCCGCTTGAATCCGCACTTTGTGCGTTCTAGTACGTTAATAAAGATGTGTTCCCAAACATCCGAGACGCCCGGTCACAGAGCGAGCCACGTGGCCAGAGGGAACGCGTCCTCGCCGGCGGCAGTGGGCGGGACCGCTCGGCGGAGCGAGTAGGCGTGGGTCGTGTAGGCGTGGGCGGCGGCCGCTCAATACACGGACGCCGTGCCGTGGGCCTGCCGCCTGTATAACCTGTACCTGTTGCTGCTGCTGCTGCTGCTCAGCTGGTGCACCCATTGTGGAGGGCCGGTCAGCGGCGCACGAGATAACCGCGCCCTCTGGCGTCTTGGCCACGGCGGTGCTTGGAATCGATACAACCTCTCGGTGGCTCAGTGGTGAAGATGAGAGTACAGACCAAAAAGCCTCGGATTTAATCTCTGGTCAACTCTAGCACTTTACCTGTCACTTTTCTGAAAAATGCCGAACTGTGATATGGTTCGGAACGATCATTAAGCAGCAGATCCTCCAATAACCGAGAAAGTCACCTTAAAGATCAGAGGTATGCAATAGTACACCACTTCCAATAGGGTCACTGCTAGCAAGGCAGTGAGAATAACCTTCGGGTTCATGACAACTTTACATTTTACATTCCTAGGCTGACCCTGTTATGGGAATACTGCCACGCAAAAATAACAATTTCGGGACAATTTTCAAGTTCAAATCCTGTAACGCTGTAGTTAAAGTTTATTATTTAACTGTGTAAAGTTCGACCTCACAATTTATGATTTAAAAAGCAAAAGAACTGGAATCAATACGGCATCCCACAGGATTTATTCACTGTTACAAACAACAATTGTTTTTGTTGTTGTTGTTGTTCTTTTTCTTCTTGGCTTCACTCCGAATACTGGTTTGATGCGCTCTCCAAGGTCCTGTGCAATCCTCTTCGTCTCTGCATAAATATTGTAACCTTCAAAAATGGCTCTGAGCATATGGGACTAAACTTCTGAGGTCATCAGTCCCCTAGAACTTCCTCGGCCAACCAGCCGGCCTTGTAACCTTCTCTTCTTACCTGAAATACGTATCTTCCACGTTTTCCTTCCGCACAAGACTACACTCCAGTAGACAAATATCTCCAGAAAAGCTTTTCTAATACTTAAATTGAGATTCGACTAGTGTGTATGGGTTACTAACTAGTACTAATAACAAATTTTGGCTGACGTTGCTGCAATAATTTGTAAGGACAATGCAGATACAAAGATATTGACAGAAACACTTCACAAAATAGGGTCTAAAATTAGATTACAAATATCATTTGAGAAAACGGTACACATGGAACATAAACACAGAAGTGAAAAATATATGAAAATGCAACGCGGAAACAACGAAAGAGTTCATAATTTCACGTATTTGGGAGAAAGGATACTATCATAAAGACTGAATAGGACCACAATTATATGAAGATTAAAGAGAAGAGAATTAGCATCGATCCTCACCCATATAATAAAAGATCAACATCGTTCCAGGCAACAATTAGACATTACGCAACAGCAATTAAACCAGCAACACTGTATGGATCTGAATGCCTTGCAATGAATAAAACAGATGAATAAGAAGAACTGAAAAAGACAGAAAGAAAAATACTCGGCCTGACGCTGTGGCCGAACGGTTCTAGGCACTATAGTCAGGAACCGCGCGACCGCTACGGTCGCAGGTTCGAATCCTGCCTCAGGCATGGATGTGTGTAATGTCCTTAGGTTAGTTAGGTTTATATAGCTCTAAGTCTAGGGGACTGATGACCTCAGATGTTAAGTCCCATAGTGCTCAGAGCCATTTTTAAAAAAAATACTCAGACAGAATTTACAACCACACAACAACAGAGATAATAAATGCATGAAGAGGAGAAATTAACATTTATACAGAAATATACGATCACAGACACAGAAAGGGAGAGTGGTCATATGAGCAGAATGAATGACAATAGGCTAACAGAGAAAATTTTCAATTTCATTTCCAAATTAAAGAAAACTGCACGGGATGTCTGCAGAATACAAGAAATTTGAGAAGTTTTAACATCACAAAAGACACTACACAGCACACGAAAAATTTCAGGCTACTGATACTTCAAAATTTCCAATCAAACAAAGAAAACCACGACGTAGGAGAGTGATATCAAATGAACGGAGGCATGCCATCGGCCAAAGCATGAGGAGCTTATGGGAAGATATGAAGCAAAAGATTGTGCCTAGCATCAGATTCTAACCGGTAGAGAATTGCCTAAATTCTTTAACAACAACAACACCAAAAATAATAATATTTAAAACTCGTGCATCACTCTTCTCAATGACATTTAAAACAGTATAAAGGACCATGTGGAAGGCTCAGAACAATCCTGATGCAAGAGAGTAAACCTCAGCGTTTTTCGACACACTTCACACACTGCTGTCCTCCCGTCGTAGGAGATAGCTATGTGTTGGAGTTATTGCCCCCCTCCTACCCGCGTAAGGGCAACTTCTTCTGGTCACCGTGGCCGGAAGAAGGTTAGCCACGTCGCACAGTAGATGTGACGGACTGTAGTCATTGGCGCTCACTTCCAGCCATAGGACCGTGCATGACAGATATGTGCTGACTACTCGCAGGGGAAATAGAGAAGGAGCAGTTCGCGGAAAGCAAGCCCAAACTGTTATAGATACCGAACAAATTTCTTCTAAAAGTTATTATTTGCAATGCAGTATTATGCTATAAGGACAGAATTCCTAACTTTGTCACCTACTGAGATACTGAAGTAACTTTTTTATCTGAACTAAATGGTTTGTTCAGAGTATTCGAGTGACTTTGAAAAGTAATTTATAATGGCACAACGCTTGCTACACTTGTCAAACACGCTTTTCACAAAATGTAGTCAGAAACAGAGGCGTTACCAAGTCTCTAAAATCTGGCGTTACTTAGGTCTCTAAAATCTCCCTGATGTAGCAGCTGCCTTCTGTAAGTGCAAGTGGAGAGAGCTTGCTGCATCTAAAAGGCACCGCAGATCATAGCACACGGCTGTTAGTTATACCACTCAACCACGCACGATGTCAGGACCGACTCTTAGGAATTGCGGGTCGCTGACGCCTGGCGGCGGTGATTCAGTGATGTAGCGCGAACGGGACGTGACCAGCTCACACTGAAGTGGCGCTGTCAGAACGACGAGGGACAGTTGTGCTACGAACGAATGTCGTTTTCATGAGAGGAAGATATTGGTGCACTGGATCTTTTTTAACTCGCAAATACTGAACAGCGAAGAAGATACTGGGTCTGTCCGTTATTGTTGAAAACAGGGAAGGAACATGGCACATTCGACGTAATGAAAGAACTGGACATGTATCCCGAACGTTTCCAGCATTTTTACACAATGTCTCAAAAGTGTTTCTATACTGCGTTAGGCAGAGTGAAGAAAAACATTCAGAGTAAAGCAACGAAACTAGAATGTTTTGATCAAAATTCCTATTTCTAAACACAGCTCATTTGGTGAGAGATGTTCAAAATATTACGACGCTCATCCAAAATCTGACATCAGCAAAAATTTCACTGCTGTAGACCAGAAATCCCTCGTTACAGGGCATAGTTTCCTATAATGTAACAGAGATTTTGCCCTTACAGAGAGAAACAAAACATACTTTCACCGAGAAAACTAGATTCCACCCACTAGAGGATTTCAGGGATCTTTGCGCACTACACCATGGGTTGCACAAAAGTTCATTCAAAATAACTGAGTACGTCTGACCACACATTTCATCTGAGAGCCCTCCTACATTAAGGGGAAGGAGAAGTCTAACGTCCAGTAACCCTGGATTTGTCAAAGGATAGTAAAGAAACCTAGAGGTGCTGGGAAAAGAAATCTGCTGCTCGGTAACATAACAGTTTTTCCTATCTTGCGTGATAAAATTCTGCCAGCAAAAAGTGATAAAAAGAAAACCTTAAATCACATGTCATATCATATCACAGCTGACAAACGGATATTCTATGGGCAAGTACCACGTAAGTAATGGATTTGCACGGCTATCTGGTAAAACCCACTGATTGAGTACAGAAAATGTACTGCAGAGTGTAATAATGCGATTGCAACAGGAGTAGTGTTAAAATTTTCCGTATCTTCTGCTGGTGCCTGTGCAGATACGTATTGCAGTAAACAATGTGAGCTTTATCTGTGTTGCTGTACTTTTTCAAAATAGTTGCTATACTTTTTCAAAATAACGTTTCTATTTCTGCACCAAGTAAGACAGAAAAACCAGAGTGTTTCTGCAGTACAACGTTCTAACTGTATAGATTCAACGTTGTTCGTCCCGGAAAATAAAGAGGATAGTGGTATTCTTTCAAAGATGGTTCAAAATGGCTCTGAGCACTATGGGACTTAACATCTGAGGTCATCACTCCCTTAGAACTATTTAAACTTAACTAACCTAAGGACATCACACACATCCATGCCCGGGGCAGGATTCGAACCTGTGATTGTAACAGTCGCGAGGTTTCGGACTGAAGCGCCTAGAACCGCTCGGCCACCGCGGCCGGCATTTTCAAAGATAACATGAGTAATTGTATAATAACTGTCACAAAAATATGCAAAATGACGTTTTACCTCAACACACCGCCCGCATCGCATAAAATAGGTAAGCAAAAAGGTAGGCATAAGACATCCAGAACGCAGAATATTTTAGTTACATCAATAGAAAAATCCCATTTCTCATTCACTACTAGCTGGCACACACGCCATGTTTTCGGAAATATGTTAACTGAAATACTAATTGAATGTTTCGTGAATGAAATTGTTAGTGCAGGCAAGAAAAAATTATGTATACAATATGTAGCTAATTCTGCCACTGGATCTGTGATTGTATTTCTTTAGTGTTAAAACGAAATATGAACAGAAAATGTGATTGAAATTGACATCACAAACAACATATAAAAGAGAAACATGAGCCAGAAATCCTCATAGCGTGCGGCCATAACGTCGAGTGTTGCACGTCGTAGCTCGTCGCGGCCAAACGACAAAATTTATTACTCCGAACTCAAATGGTTCAAATTGCTCTAAGCACTATGGGACTTAACATCTGAGGTCATCAGTCCCCTTGACTTAGAACTACTTAAAACTAACTAACCTAAGGACATCACGCACATCCATGCCCGAGATAGGATTCTAACCTGCGACTTACGTATTTTGGAAGCATCACAACAACTAAGAGTAATAACAAAAAGAGTCTTTATGAAGCTGTAGTGCGGGTTATAAGATGTCGAAAAATCAATTTTTTGCCGAATAGTTTCCTCCATAATGTAATGAGAAAGACTGCAATACGAATCCCAAAACCGTAATTTTTAATTTTTTACGCGAAATGTAAAAATTTACTGAGACTCTGTCTGCTGAGACGGATGTAGCTTTGCTTCATCTACATAAAACAATTAGTTTTGAGCCATATCGGAAGACTTCAAATTAATGACAACAGCAGGGCGCTACTTGGACGTCTGCGCCACGCATCCCTTCGGTGCGCCACTCGTGGCGAAAAACGGACATGGCGCGGACCCCGAAGCGACGTCTCCCCTCCACGCCATTTGAGTGTGAACTGGGCCTCAGAATGCGGCCATCACGATAAGGCTTAATATGTTTGCGGCCATCAGTGTCCGAAAATACTACATGTCCCTACTCTATGTGTAAGAGACATCTACCACCGGCGGTTACAGTATGAGGTATTGGTGACTAATGGACAATGCAAGCTGACTAAGACGTAAAGTGTGCCACGAGTCGATGCCGCAGCAGGTGGCGTAGTACTATCTACGCAGACAGGCTCACTTCGGTTACAGTGGTTCTGCGTTGAGTCAACACCGTGAAGGACTCTGCAGAATAGATTAAAGCCAGTCAGACATGTTCAAATGTGTGTGAAATCTTATGGGACTTAACTGCTAGGTCATCAGTCCCTACGCTTACACACTACTTAACCTAAATTATCCTAAGGACAAACACACACACCCATGCCCGAGGGAGGAGTCGAACCTCCGCCGGGACCAGCCGCACAGTCCATGACTGCAGCGCCTGAGACCGCTCGGTTAATCCCGCGCAGCGCCAGTCATGAGAGCACTAATCCTATGCTGTGGAGGTAAGCGCTAGCTCCAGTACAATCGGTCGTCGCTAGAGTGTGTGGGAATAGCACCACTGTGAGAGAGGGGTCAGTGGAGGTATGTTGCTTATCCAGCCACCAGGCATGAATATGAACTGAATTAGATTCGCTAAAACTAAATTAAGATACAATGTACGTTTCCAGTAACATAATTTCATGTCATCAGGTAAGTACTAATTCGAACTTAACACTCATACATTTCGCTTTAAAAAGTTAGTGTCCTTATATTTAAAATCTTGATGGACAAATTGGGTGAGCACGTTCTTATTTCTGCAGGTTATGATTTGTAATGTCTTGAGAAACTAAGTTACAAGTGACGTCCCACGCGAAGACCTTTCCGCAGATTCAGGCTTTACTGCGGACAGAGTTCTGCTGCAGTAAGGATGCATCGCAGAGTGCGAGCGAAATGGCATGGCAACTGGAAACGTACCCAAAGTTGAAACACGAGAGATAGTATCATTGCATACCGGTTACTCGCGAACTTCTGGTGGTATATGGACCAGATGGAACGAAATTGTGGCAACAAATTGACCAAGCGGTACAGACATGGCAAATGGTGATCGGGAAATACAGGTCTTGCACCACGCGATTTCCACCTCTTCGGCACGCTGAAAGACACGACTGCGAGGATGTTCACACAGCGGTTCTCGAATGGCTTTGTGACTGAGGAGCGGATTTCTGTTGTCGAGGAACTGAACGATTGGTAGAACGTCCCGACCGTCGTTTACTGAGACTTGGGGACTATGTTGAAAAATAGTGTCGTGTCCGTGTCACTTTGAAGTGTAGTGCCGCATTCAATAAAAGTTACCTGGCTTGCTACACTAATGTGTAACTTACTGTCTGAAATCCACTCGAACTTACTCGTTTGAAGCTGACTACGGAACAGGAACAAAGAAGTACCTGTGGAGTGTTCATGGGCCGGAGGTGGGCGCGCTCACTGTCCCACGGCTGGCTTCCCGGAACCGGCGCTGCGTTATCAGCCGGCGCTGTTCGTGCGGCCACCACAAAGACACAATGAGAGTGTCTGAGGCACGGCTCGCAGCGGAGCGGCACGAGGCAGGTCGCTGCGAGGCTGGGCGCGGCCGCCGCCCCCGCAGTGATCGAACCGCCTAATATAGAGCACGCGTGGGTGCTGTGCGGGCACGCGACTCGCACACCTCCGCTCATATCGTCGGACGGGCAGGCCCGCGCACGTACGCGCCGGCACGGAAGTCCGCCGCGGGGACCCGCGGCAACCCGTCACTGGGGGGCGAGTACCGTGCACGGCCGGTCGATACCGCCCCCCCCCCCCTCCGTCTGCTGCTGGGCTCATTTTCAACGGTGCAGAACACAATACCAAGTCACAAGCAATCTTACCCAGCTGACAGAGAACTTGGAGGCTTTGTGTAGAGATTCTGAGGAACAATATCAGGTACTTACAGTAGGAGAACAGGAAACAGCTTGGCTGGCAACTTGAGAGTATAGTATTAAAGGTGACCTAGGGGAAATAGGAGTAACAACAACTCACACTCGTGTGTGGTTTGTGAAGGTCTTGCAGCGCCATGATCAGCCCTGGGTTAACACAGCAGTCAACAGCGTAAACAAAGCCGAATGGATTGCTTTTGACCGAAATAAACTGTCAAATCATGGCCTGCAGCTGAATATGAGGGTGAGGGCCAGATCTTTCCAAGGCATTTGATTTTGCAAATCACGTTACTTCCATACAAGTTTTATGGAACTGATGTCTTAACACACAACTGGTTTGAACTGCAAAAATTTGTGATCAACAGTTCCAACCACGTTCATAGGAGAGAAAATTTTAGTGACTGGGGAGAAATCACGAATGAAGCCCCACAAGGTTCAGTTTTGGGTCCATTCCTCTTCTACATGTGAATGATCTTCCACTCCACATCAGTCAAGCAGAACTGGTACTTTTTCCAGAGTTGTAATAAATATCGAGAGAGAGAGATGTCTGCACCAACAACACTAGAGGAAAAAATGACATTTATAACCCATTATTAAAACTGTCAGAGGCTCAGGAAAGAAGTTAAATATGCAGCAACACTTTTTTTAATTTGCCAAATAACGAAAAATCTCTGACAGGCAGCAAAGCAAGTTTACTTGCGTATGGGTTGTCTGTCTGCATCTTAGGATTAGATAACTTTAAACAAACTCCATCTTTAATCTAGTTCAAGTCTTTTCTATTTGGTAATCACATTTGGCATTGACGGATAAAGAGATCCTTGCACGGCTTTTTCTGCTTATTAAGGACTGTTAAATCTGAGATTTTGCCGTTTTGTATCTCTTAAAACAAATATGTGTTCCTAAAAAATGAAATTGGTAAGTTTTTAATATTTTACCTTATGCAGCTGTTAAACTTGTCTGTTTGGCCGAAAGGCGAATCGTTAACGATACTTCTCCAGCAACTTCTATTTATGATTGTAAAAAAAAAACTTTCTTTTTGGTTTAAGTGGAATTTAATAAACCAGCGCGCTCCACTCCCCAAAAACGTACTACCTATTGTAGAACCATTATCTCAGTAATACTTCAGGAAATGACTGGACATTAACGTGCCGTGGACTACGAGCTAATTACAGACGGAATACTAGTTCGAACCTGACAAGTATTGGTACAGAAAGTGCCAGTGTCCTCCCAAAAGAACCAGACAAACAATCACATTAAGCTACATACGGCAACTAAGGTTGGAAGGACATATGAAACCCATCCCCTTCGAACGCGACTCCACTGTCTCAACACTGAGACTCTTCGCTGTTCATTCTACACTGAATACACTAAGAATCGGTCCCTTTCCTAGCTCGCATGTATCAAGAATCTCGTGCGCAGTGAATGAAGGGAAAACAGCGCACGTCAACCCTGTTTACGAAAATATGTGAAAGATGGGAAGCGCCGAATTACAGACCAATATCGCTGACGTCCGTCCATCTGCAGGATAGTAGAAAATATTGTATGCTCAAACACTACTAAATTCATGGACAAAAGGAAGTGTTTCTCAAAGAACCAGAAGGAGTTCAGGAAAAACGGCTGGCTTAATTCACACAGTACCTGAGAAAAAAATGGTTCAAATGGCTCTGAGCACTATGGGACTTAACATCTATGGTCATCAGTCCCCTAGAACTTAGAACTACTTAAACCTAACTAACCTAAGCACAGCACACAACACCCAGCCATCACGAGGCAGAGAAAATCCCCGACCCCGCCGGGAATCGAACCCGAGTACCTGAGAAACAATACATACACTATGTGATCAAAAGTATCCGGACGCCTCGCTGAAAATGACAAATTCGTGGCGCCCTCCATAGGTAATGCTGGAATTCAATATGGTGTTGGCCCACCATTAGCCTTGATGGCAGCTTCCACTCCCGCTGGCATAGTACAATCAGGTGGGCAAGGTTTCTTGAGGAATGGCAGCCCATTCTTCACGGAGTGTTGCACTGAGGAGAGGTATCGATGTCAGTCGGTGAGGCCTGGAACGAAGTCGGCGTTCCAAAACATCCCAAAGGTGTTCTATAGGATTCACGTCAGAACTCTGTGCAGGCCAGTCCACTACAGGGATGTTATTGTCGTGTTACCACTCCGCCACAGGCCACAGGCCGTGCATTATGCACAGGTGATAGATCGTGTTGATAGGTGGAATCGCAATCCCCAAATAGCTCTTCAACAGTGGAAAGCAAGAAGGTGCTTAAACATCAATGTAGGCCTGTGCTGTGATAGTGCCACGCGAAACAGCAAGGGGTGCAAGTCCCCTCCATGAAAAACACGACCATGCCCCATAACACCACCGCTCCCGAATTTCACTGGTGGCACTTTACACGCTGGCAGATGACGTGCACTGGGCATTCGCCATACCCACACCGTGCCATCGGATCACCACATTGTGTACCATAGTTCGACACTCCACACAACGTTCTCCACTGTTCCACTGTCCAATGTTTACGCTCATTACACCAAGCGGCGTCGTTTGGCGTTTACCGGCGTGGTGTGTGGCTTATGAGCAGCCGCTCGACCATGAAATTCAAGTTCTCTCACCTCCCACCTAACTGTCTAAAGTACTTACAGTGGATCCTGATGCAGTCTGGAATTCCTGTGTGATGGTCTGGATAAATGTCTGCCTACTACACATTACGACCCTCTTCAACTGTTGGCGGTCTCTGTCAGTCAACAGACGAGGTCGGCCTGTACGCTTTTGTGCTGTACGTGTCCCTTCACGTTTCCGCTTCACCATCACATCAGAAATAGTGGACCTAGGGACGTTTAGGATTGTGGAAATCTCGCGTACAGATGTATGACACAAGTGACACCCAATCACCTGACCACGTTCGAAGTCCGTGAGTTCCGCGGAGCGCCCCATTATACACTCCCGGAAATGGAAAAAAGAACACATTGACACCGGTGTGTCAGATCCACCATACTTGCTCCGGACACTGCGAGAGGGCTGTACAAGCAATGATCACACGCACGGCACAGCGGACACACCAGGAACCGCGGTGTTGGCCGTCGAATGGCGCTAGCTGCGTAGCATTTGTGCACCGCCGCCGTCAGTGTCAGCCAGTTTGCTGTGGCATACGGAGCTCCATCGCAGTCTTTAACACTGGTAGCATGCCGCGACAGCGTGGACGTGAACCGTATGTGCAGTTGACGGACTTTGAGCGAGGGCGTATAGTGGGCATGCGGGAGGCCGGGTGGACGTACCGCCGAATTGCTCAACACGTGGGGCGTGAGGTCTCCACAGTACATCGATGTTGTCGCCAGTGGTCGGCGGAAGGTGCACGTGCCCGTCGACCTGGGGCCGGACCGCAGCGACGCACGGGTGCACGCCAAGACCGTAGGATCCTACGCAGTGCCGTAGGGGACCGCACCGCCACTTCCCAGCAAATTAGGGATACTGTTGCTCCTGGGGTATCGGCAAGGACCATTCGCAACCGTCTCCATGATGCTGGGCTACGGTCCCGCACACCGTTAGGCCGTCTACCGCTCATGCCCCAACATCGTGCAGCCCGCCTCCAGTGGTGTCGCGACAGGCGTGAATGGAGGGACGAATGGAGACGTGTCGTCTTCAGCGATGAGAGTCGCTTCTGCCTTGGTGCCAATGATGGTCGTATGCGTGTTTGGCGCCATGCAGGTGAGCGCCACAATCAGGACTGCATACGACCGAGGCACACAGGGCCAACACCCGGCATCATGGTGTGGGGAGCGATCTCCTACACTGGCCGTACACCACTGGTGATCGTCGAGGGGACACTGAATAGTGCACGGTACATCCAAACCGTCATCGAACCCATCGTTCTAACATTCCTAGACCGGCAAGGGACCTTGCTGTTCCAACAGGACAATGCACGTCCGCATGTATCCCGTGCCAC
Source organism: Schistocerca piceifrons (assembly GCF_021461385.2). NCBI lineage: Eukaryota > Metazoa > Arthropoda > Insecta > Orthoptera > Acrididae > Schistocerca > Schistocerca piceifrons. Next base: position 774,275,909 of record NC_060138.1, read on the forward strand.
CCAACGTGCTCTAGAAGGTGTAAGTCAACTACCCTGGCCAGCAAGATCTCCGGATCTGTCCCCCATTGAGCATGTTTGGGACTGGATGAAGCGTCGTCTCACGCGGTCTGCACGTCCAGCACGAACGCTGGTCCAACTGAGGCGCCAGGTGGAAATGGCATGGCAAGCCGTTCCACAGGACTACATCCAGCATCTCTACGATCGTCTCCATGGGAGAATAGCAGCCTGCATTGCTGCGAAAGGTGGATATACACTGTACTAGTGCCGACATTGTGCATGCTCTGTTGCCTGTGTCTATGTGCCTGTGGTTCTGTCAGTGTGATCATGTGATGTATCTGACCCCAGGAATGTGTCAATAAAGTTTCCCCTTCCTGGGACAATGAATTCACGGTGTTCTTATTTCAATTTCCAGGAGTGTACTCTCTCACGATGTCTAATGACTACTGACGTCGTTGATATGGAATATCTGGCAGAACGTGGCAGAACATTGCACCTAATATGAAAAATGTATGTTTTTGTGTGTCCGGATACCTTTGATCACATAGTGTACAAATGAATAAGTAGATTCCGTCTTTCTAAATTTTTGAAAGGTGTTCGATAAAAATCCACGTCATCAAATAGTACCTAATACGGAATATCTTCGCAAATAAATCATTTGCAAATAAATCATTTGCCCGGTAAATATTTGACTGTTGGAATACAGTACGTTTTTCTGATCGTTGAACATGACGAAAGTAGCACTGAATGTGCCCCAAGAAAGTTTAGTAGTATCTCTAATGTTCTTAGTATAAGAGTGCGTAAACGAGTTACCAGATAGTGTAAGCAGCAGTATAAAATTGGTCAGTTCAAATGGTTCTGAGCACTATGCGACTTAACGTCTGAGGTCATCAGTCGCCTAGAACTTAGAACTAATTAAACCTAACTAACCTAAGGACATCACACACATCCATGGCCGAGGCAGGATTCGAACCTGCGACCGTAGCGGTCGCTCTGCTCCAGACTGTAGCGCCTAGAACCGCACGGCCACTCCGGCCGGCTATTGGTCAGTGATGATGCTGTCGTTTACAGCAAAGTATCGTCGCTGGACGATCATAAAACGATGCAGAAAGACTTGGAAGCAATTTTAACTTGTTGCAATGAATAACAGCTGTCTCTGCATCTCGATAAATGTAACATACTGCTTATAATAAAGAGCCCGACACTATTGTGTTACAGGATTAGTGGTGAACATTTTAATTAAGTACATCACCCCCCATACGTATCAACGGTAAACTAAGAAGCGATATAAAAAGGACAATCATATAAAGACAGTACAAGGGAAGGAGAATCGCAGACTTAAATTAGTTGAAAAAGTTGTGGGAGAATATTTCATACAAGACGCAAGAGCGACCTATTGTAGAGTAATGTTCCAGTCTTCTGAGTCCTTACCAAGTAGGCATGATAACTGACATCGAACGAATTCACACACGTTATCCTAGGATCTTAACATGACGGTAGAGGCATTACGAAAACCGAACAGAAATGCTCGGGGAATTTCAAAGAAGATCTGCGGAAAGGAGACGTACTTTCGGTGAAATCCTGATGAGTAAATTTAGAGAATCTGTATCCGAAGAAGACTGTTATTTGCCATCATCATGCATCTTGAATAGGGCTCGTGAGAATAAAACGAGCGAGGTTAGGGTGGGTTCAGAGGCATATAAACAGCCATTTTCCCCTCGTTCACTACGCGCACGAAAGAGCAAAAAGAATCACTAATAATGCAGTGAGTTCCGGTGAGAGCAGTTTAGTATAATAGTTAGCGCTCTTTTGGTTGCCAGTTCAAACCCAATCAATAGGGATTATTTATTATTTCGTATTCATCATTTCTGTAACGTTCTTCAAATATCTTGCGTTTGTAATGTTTGAATATATCTGAAATACTCGATGGTTGTATATATACAAGCATGCTGCAATATTCTATATCTACATCAACATCTATACTCCACAAATCCACTTTCCTGTTTCTGTCACGGATAATTCGCGGGAAGAACGATTGTCGGTAAGACTCTGTGCGGGCTCGATCCTCTCTAATTTTATCTTCATGGTCTTTTTGCAAGATGTATGTAGGAGGAAGCAATATCTTTGCTGAATCTTCTAGGAACGTCCGTTCTCGGAACTTTGGCAATGAAGACACCGCGACGCAGAACTTCTCTCTTGCAGCGGCTGCCACAGGAGATGGCTGAGGATCTACGTGACACTTTCGCGCTTACATAATCAACCTGTTACTTCGAATGTTCTCGATGTCCTGTATCAGCTTTGCGACTTCTCTGTATACAACAACATCACCTGCGAGAAGCCTCATGAAACTTACGTCGTTCTCCACTCGGTCATTTATATACACAATGAGAAGTATTTGTTCTACAACAATCCCCTGAGGCATGCCCGGAGCTACTTCTGTGTCTAAAGACTTGTCTTCGTTCAGAATGACGTGCTGTGTTCTATTTGCTAGACACTTCTATTCAGTCATACACTTGGTCTGATATTCCGTACGCGCGTATTTTGTGCGGAACTGTATGGAACAACTTTCGGAAGTCAACGAATACGGCATGGCGTACGCCTGCTTCCTCGGTCTTGTTTCACACAATCGCTGCTTTCGGAATCGGTGTTTCCAACCTCCAGAAATGTTATATATATACCTAGCTCCGTCGAGGAGGTTGGTTGTGTTCTGTTGCCAGTAACAAACGTGGTTTCAATTCCACTGACGACCCCGCCTTCGCACTTGGACTTGATTGTGGATTTTTGTTTCGCATGTTGGTATTCCGGATACTATGGGTTGCTTTACCGTTTGTCATTTGTACTCCACTGTTGCTATCTGAGTTTACAATTTGTCATTTTGTTAACTGTAGAAAGTGAGTGCAGGTGTTGACGATAGAAAATGGAGACCAAGGACAGAAATTGGAACATTTCTGACACAGTCTTCTGTTTGAGTTGAACAGACGGATGATAGCAGCGTTGGCTGCCAGAAACATTTGCGCCGTGTATGGGGATATTCCTAATGGACAAAGCACGGCAAGAAAATAATTTTCTCGTTTTAAGGAGGATTGTTTTGACATTAGTGACTACTCAAGTTCAGCACGACGTTCGAGGTTTGACGAAGATCGTTAGTTTAAACGCATTAATCCACAATGATCGACGCCAGTGTTCTCGAGAAGTCGCAAATGTGATGAACTGTGCTCATTCCACCAACGTGGAACATTTGCATGCAATGGGGAGGATTCAAAAATCGGGCGGCTTTATGGCACCGCGTGCTCTAAGCCAAAATATAAAAATCAGCGGGTGGCTATATGTGCATCCTTGCTTGCTCACTGTCACTTGGCTCGAGAACAGCACCAAGAATTTCTATCCTGTATCGTTCCTGGTGACGAGAAATGGCATATTTATGCTAACATAAGGAAAAGACCGGAACGGTTGCGCCCGAACAAGGCAGTAATTCCACTTACAAAGACCTGCGTGCATCCACAAAACGTAAGGATATGCTACTGGTGTGGTGTTCTAAGAATTGTTGCCACGAGGTGTAACCATCACTACTCACGTTTATTGGAAACTACTGGGACGTCTTGCAGACTCAGTCCAAGAACAACGACCAAAAAGACTGTGTGATGTGAAGCTACTCCATAACGGCCGCCTGTATTTCGCTAGACTGACAAACACTATACTGGAGTTACGTTGGGAAGTCATTCAGTACACACCTTATTCACCTGATCTTGCGCCCTCAGATTTTCACCATTTTCGCTCTGTATAGAACAACCTTCAAGGACCTTCAAAAAATGTTCAACTGTGTGTGAAATCTTATGGGACTTCACTGCTAAGGTCATCAGTCCCTAACCTTACACACTACATAACCTAAATTACCCTAAGGACAAACACACACACCCATGCCCGAGGAAGGACTCGAACCTCCCCCGGGACCAGCCGCACAGTCCATAACTGTTACTTTCCGGATTTAAATGCGCTCCGAACATGCCTCGACGAGTTCTTCACCTTCAGGTCATGTGTTTTCTACAATCGCGAAAGCGTTAGCAGATGGCAGACTGTTGTAAATAGTGAAGGAGAACACATTACTGATGAGTAAAGTCTGTTACGTGTATCTGTTTACGTGTAAGTTTATTAAACTTACGGAAAAACGCAACGAATTTATGCACCAACCTAATAGAAGGTAACTATTTTTTATTTGTTTATATTTTTTCAGAAATTTAGCTCAATATACGTGTGTTAGGTAACTAGCAGGCTGCATCGCTAGTAAGGATCAAAAATCTGTCGTGAGCTATTTGCGAGCTCTTTACAATGGCGTCAGTACCAAAAGACCTGATTTCAGAGCAGTACGTGTTGACTGGGAGAGCAGATACGTGGCTGAGTGGTTTCTCGCCTATCAGGCGGCACGTGCCATCCTAGCAGCCGCCGTCACGGAGCCCCGGGCTTCCAGAGCGTCCCACTGCCGCGGGGGCGTCCAGTCCGGCGCGCGCCGCGCTAATTGGTCCAATTACTGGCCCCGGAGCCTTCCTGCAGCCTGCCCACGGCTCGCCTATTGCCCGACACCTCCGCGGCCGCTCCGCCCGGCTAACAACCGACTGCCCGGCCAAGTTGCTCGGAGCGCACTTGCGACCAAGTTATAGTAGCAGAGTGCTTTCACAACCACTGCGGAAACATTTTGTAATAATAGCCGTGGCTAATATTGATTACTGAAACAATATGCAGCAATAGCACACAGCCGGCAAGGGTGGCCGAGCGGTTCGCAGGTTCGAATCCTGCCTCGGACATGGATGTGTGTGATGTCCTTAGGTTAGTTCGGTTTAAGTAGTTCTAAGATCTAGGGGACTGATGACCTCAGAAGTTGAGTCCCATAGTGCTCAGAACCATTTGAACCAATAGCACACAGTTGAGACATACTGGGTCCCACCTTTGTCTACGATAATGACGGAGGCCGAAGCAATTAATTAAAATTTGAACCAGCTCCAGGTTTGGAACCCAGGTCTTCTGCTTACTAGACAGCTCCGCTGGCCATTACGCCACACGAGGGTATTCCGTGCAGCTGTGGCAGCCGCAATACCAGTGTGGCATAACGGATAGTGCAACTGCCTCGTGAGGAGGAAACCCAGGTTCGAATCCCGCCGCTGGTTTAAATTTTAATTCATTCTTCGGCCTACACCATTGCCGTAAATATGCAGCAACTTCAACTGTGCGTCGAGCCAGTTTGCAAGCCCTCACGCCCATTTTCCTTCCATGGAAACCGTTGTCACCGTTACACCAAGCGGTGCACTTACTGAAATCTTCACGATGACTGCTTTTATGCTGGCCAAGTTCACATCACTGGTTTCGGTTGCACTTTTAATCGCACTGGAAGTACTCAGCTATCGTCATTGCTGCTCTATAAGGTTTGTTACTGCGATAGTACCGTTTAACATACATATTACGAAATATTAGAAAATTCGCGTTTTCTCTGGCGTTGGTCAGAGATTACGTAACGATGCAGAGAACTTGATAGCGCGGAGTATGAATTCTTGCCAATACTGGCATAACTCACTAGTCTCTAAAGAATAATATAAAAGCATTTACATCCACTGTGAAACCACACTCATTCTTAATTTCTGGGAGAGTATAATACTCTTCATGGAAGGGTAACTGTATGCTTCGCAGTAATAAAAATCATTATGTTTTAAAGAAAGAAATCGTTTACCGCTTTCTTATCGCATTCCTTCCACTTCAGAGAACACGAATAAATATATAAAGTGACGGTCATTAATAAGACGTCAGAATAAATTCGTAAATAATATTATACAATCTAATTAGAGCTCATCTAGAACGGCAGTTCCGTTCAATTGGCTCTGAGCACTATGGGACTTAACATCTGTGGTCATCAGTCCCCTAGAACTTAGAGCTACTTAAACCTAACTAACCTAAGGACATCACACAACACCCAGCCATCACGAGGCAGAGAAAATCCCTGACCCCGCCGGGAATCGAACCCGGGAACCCGGCCGTGGGAAGCGAGAACGCTACCGCACGACCACGAGCTGCGGGCGGCAGTTCCGTGACACGAGAATCCACTGCTCATATGAAATGCGGTAAACAAAGAATCTGATGACTTATCCATCAGTTTAAAGATGGCCTTTTAGTGTAATAATACTTAAAGGAGACTCCTGATCAACTGTGTGCCATTATATAGGTGAGGCGAATTCGTCTGAATAGAAATTCTGTTATAATCGCTTCTTGGAAATGTTCTCACCATGGCTCAGCAAAATAATTGTGGCCGTATTGGGGAGCGCCTTCGTGTCTCACTTTTTAAACGTACATCTCGGTACACGTTCACGGGACGATATGTCAGGGTTACTGACTCACTGTACCAGGAGTGTGCTTCAGTACGTGCGAAGAGACAGAGTTACTTCGCGTCGGCAGGCACTTATTATACAGTTACGATGTCATGCTACTCCTGCGACGTCAGCCCCAATGTGTTTCAAACCATTTCGCCACACGCGATGCATTTGCCATAATGGAAAAGGAAGCGACGGAATAATAATTGGCTCTGAGCACTATGGGACTTAACATCTGTGGTCATCAGTCCCCTAGAACTTAGAACTACTTAAACCTAACTAACCTAAGGACATCACATACATCCATGCCCGAGGCAGAATTCGAACCTGCGACCGTAGCGGTCACGCGGTTCCAGACTGAAGCGCCTTTAACCGCACGGACACACCGGCCGGCGAATAATAATTAACAATACGCAAGAAAAAACCTGTTCCTTACTGGCTGACTGTAATCAGATATTCCCATTAACAGTTAGTAAGATAATAAGGACACCAATGGTGTGTATCAGTCTGAAGCTGCAACGGAAACACAAAATGCAATGATGAAAAGAAACAGAAATTTTGTCAGAATTTGATTGCCACTGCCGCAATGAGTGCGAATTTTCTAGAACCAGTCAGTATTACTTAAATAATGATATGCGGAATTGTCAACTAGCTCAGTCCGGATTTGCGTATCAGCAAAATCCTACATACATACAGATCGAATGACGCGGCCCCGAAGCAAATGTGTTTCTTTCTGTTCGAACAGTCCACGGGTGTACTTGTGGTCCATAGAGTCCAACGGGCACAATATTTCGGCGATCAGACACGTCACCATCATCCGGTACGCTGACGAACTGAGTTCCTGAGGGCGGGTGGCCGTCTTAAATCCCCTCCCCCAGCGAGGCGTTCTATCCGCGGTCCGCCCCCGCGCTCGATGGCGTCGGCGTCTGTGGTGGCGTCGGCGTAATTGCCTCGTTCGCCCTGGTAGCCCGTTCGTTTTCTTTGCTGAGCCTCTTCTTAATAAGACTCAGTGCTGGTTCCCATGCCTTGCTGAGGTTATAGCCGCAATCTCGGTTGATGAGTCCGTCCCTGGTAGGAATTTCGATAGCTTCTCTAACGACGCTGTGCCAGTATTTAGATGTCTGTGCTAAGACCCTGGTATGTTGGTAGTCCATTTCGCGATTTTCGGACAAACAGTACTCTGCGACCGCCGACTTGTTGGGGTACCTAAGTCGAGTGTGCCTTGGCACAGACATCTAAATACTGGGACAGCGTCGTTAGAGAAGCTATCGAAATTCGTACCAGGACGGACTCATCAACCGAGATTGCGGCTATAACTTCAGCAAGGCATGGGAACCAGCACTGAGTCAAATTAAAAAGACGCTCAGCAAAGAAAACGAACAAGCGACCAGGGCGGACAAGGCAATTATACGGGCGCCATCGTCTCAGCGACTGCCGACGCGCGGTCGCGCGCGCGACCCGCTGATAGAACGCTTCGCTGGGGGAGGGGATTTAAGAAGGCCACCCGCCCTCAGGAGCTCAGTTCGTGAGCGCACCTGATGATCGCGACATGTCTGATCGCCGAAATATTGTGCCCATTGGACACTATGGACCGACAGTATGAGGGGCGTCTGAAAAGTCCGTGCAGAGTCCGAGAGATGGCACCATCGGCGGGTATCGAGGTCATATTTAGTTAGTAGCATCTTTGGAAAGAACGCACACCAAGTTTCAGCTATATTGGTATATTTGTTTGTGTTTGGCATTCGTGTGAATCAAGGAAGTCGAGTGATTCACAAAAAATGGACGAACAAGAATTTCGTGTGGTGACTAAACATTACTTTATGGAAGGCAAAACGCCTCAGGAGACTAAAGAGAAGATTGATAAACATTACGGTGACTCTGCACCTTCGATTAGAACAGTTTATAAGTGGTTTCAAAATTTTCGGCGTGGCAATATGGGCACAAGTGATGCTGAACATTCTGGACGCCCTGTGGAGGCTACGACTCCAGAAATCATTGATAAAATCCATGATATTGTGATGGATGACATAAGAGTTAAGGTGCGTGAGATTGCTAGTGATGTGGGAATCTCGAATGAACGGGTACATAATGTTTTGCATAAACATTTGGACACGAGAAAGCTATCCGTAAGATGAGTTCCGCGATTGCTCACGCTGGACCAAAAACGGAATCGTGTGAAGTGTTGCAAGTATGGTTTGCAGCTGTTCAGGAAGAATCCGCACGACTTCAAGCGTCGTTTCGTCAATGTGGATGAAACACTGATACATTACTATAATCCTGAGGCCAAAGAACGATCTACAATGGGTAACCGAGGGAGAATCTCCACCAAAAGAGGCGAAGACCATTCCTTCGGCCGGAAAGGTTATGGCGACTGCCTTTTGGGATTCGCAAGGGATAATCCTCGTCGACTCTCTAGAAAAGGGTAAAACTGTTACACGTGCATATAAGTCATCGTTATTGGACCGTTTGAAAACCGATCTACAAGAAAAATGCCGACGATTGGACCTCAGAAGGTCCTTTTCCATCACGACAATGCACCAGCACACACCTCAGCAGTTGTGGTCGCAAAATTAATGGAAATAGGACTCCAGTCGTTTCACATCCCCCCTATTCTCCAGACGTGGCTCCCTCAGACTTCTATTTGTTCCTAAATTTGAAGAAATGGCTGGCGGGACAAAGATTTTATCCAAACGAGGAGGTGATTGCAGCAACTAATAGCTATTTTGCAGACTTGGACAATTCCCATTATTCGGTAGGGGTCAACGAATTAGAACAGTGTTGGAGGAAGTGTATAAGTCTAAAATGAGACTATGTCGAAAAACAAAAAAAAGGTTTACCCTAAACACGTAAGTAGTTTTCATTTTTGCACGGACTTTTCAAACGCCCCTCGTACACCCGTGGATTCTTCGAGCAAGAAATACGCCGGGAGAAACTGATGAATCAGTTGTTTCTTACTGTTCTTAAACGAAGTTATTTGATCCAGCTCCTTCAATCGTGACAACTACAACAAATTACGTAGATTCTGAAACAACTGATGCTTCGTTTCATAAGAGAGATCTGTTGTCTCACAACTGATGTTCCTGGAATAATGGCTGATGAACGTACATGTGAACTTAAAATTACCCAATGCCACGTTGCTAGATGTGAAAGAACCGCCAGCAGACAACATATTCCGCAAATCGGCATCCCCCTCACCAAATGACTTAGTGCGATATTTCTTCTTTTGTGACGTCGTTAGAGGCAAAGTTCGTTTTCTTGGACTTTCAAAACTCTTGGCAGAACTGAAAAGGCGCACTACCACAAGCATCGACAATACACTAGGCCTGCCTGAGAGGGCCACATACACGTACACCTGTAGTGTCCAGCCGATTGTATAGCATGTGGTAGAGGACGCAGAGAGAAACAGAAACGTTTCCCCTTCATCCTACTCCATTCGCGGTCAGTAAAATTGAAAAGCGCCTGCAATACGAACCCGTATAAGGCCAAATTTTGCCGTCATGAAGATTACACGACAGGTAAGTGGGAGAAATATCATTTTTGACTTACCTTGGAACGGGCGCGCTAGGTGTTTAGAAACTAACTCAATGTGTTCAAATGGTTCAAATGGCTCTGAGCACTAGGCGACTTAACTTCTGAGGTCATCAGTCGCCTAGAACTTAGAACTAATTAAACCTAACTAACCTATGGACAGCATACACATCCATGCCCGAGGCAGGATTTGAACCTGCGATCGTAGCGGTCGCCCAGTTCCAGACTGTAGCGCCTAGAACCGCACGGCCACTCCGGCCGGCAACTCATTGTGTGATGCACGACATTTGCTGATAGAGTTTCCTGACAATTTCTCCGAGGCTACTGCGCCGAGTAAACATAGCGTACACTGGGACAGGTCCTTTTAAAGTTCACATTTACCTTGCTAAATTTTCAACATCTCAGTCAGAACGGGTTCTGGTTGCACTGTTTTGATCTGAGCCACGAACGTTGGGCTACGCTGCCACCTCTTTCAGTCCGGAGAGGTTTTCCTTACGCTTGGTGCGTCAGGTGGTGTGGCGGCTGGTTATGCGAACAGTACGTGTGTGTATGAACTATGTGCCGAAACTCGAGCTCGGGACCTTTGCCTTTCGCTGGCAAGTGCTCTATCAACTGAGCTACCCAAGCACGACTCCCGACCCGTCCTCACAGCTTTACTTCCGCCAGTACCTCGTCTCCAACCTCCCAAGACTGGCTCTGAGCACTATGAGACTCAACATCTGTGGTCATAAGTCCCCTAGAACTTAGAACTACTTAAACCTAACTAACCTAAGGACATCACACACATCTATGCCCGAGGCAGGATTCGAACCTGCGACCGTAGCAGTCGCGCGGTTCCTGACTGAGCGCCTAGAACCGCTAGACCACCGCGCAACCTCCCAAGATTCTCACAGCTTTACTTCCACCAGTACCTCGTCTCCAACCTCCCAAAATTCACAGAAGTTCTCCTGCGAACCTTGCAGAACTAGCACTCCTGGAGGAAAGGATATTGCGGGGACATGGCTTCGCCACAGCCTAGGGGATGTTGTCGTAGTACACACTGAAAACCTTGCGCCATCGGTAACACGCCGCTAGACAAGCCAGAACGAAAGGCGCAGCTTGAGTTGCTTCGCTATCGATAGGAAAAGATCGGGGCTGTTCTATCCTGGCGCCTCGCTAGGGGGATACAAGCTGAGAGGGGAGTCGCTGACGGTATGCCGTCCGCCTGTGTCTTGTGTACGAGGGACTGGACTAACAATGGGTTGTCTGGCTAGTGAGTTGTTCACTTCGTTCGTGGCAAGAGCTAGCGTGGGTTGTGCGGCATGGCTCTAGCTCATTAGACATGTAATTGTCGTTTGATAGTCGATACAGTGCACCTTGGCGGTGACCGGCCGTGGTAGCCGTAGTGTACGGATGGGGAATGCAGTCCGTGGGCCGAAAAAGTTTGATATTTTCAACAGTTTCTGGTTCTAAATTGCTTCGTTTGTTGGTGATATGTGTGTACTTATTTTACACTTCCCTCGAGTCTCGTATTGACAACGTATTTGTGAAGACATCGGCCAGGAACGCCGCATGACGCCATTTGGTTGTGAAAGTTACGTCGTCCGCTGTATCTACAACACCGGTGTAACTTAAATTTGTTAACTGTGCAAAACAGCGCATGATGTACGTTGTTGTAATTTATAGATTCATGATAATTAATTGTTAAATAAATGTGTTGAATTTATTTTGTTGTCTCTAGGTGTGTGCCCACAATCCTTCCATGTCCAAACTGAGAGTAGGTTGCAATTTAATTTGATGTTGTTAAAGTAGATCAGCTCACAGTCCACTGATAACGTGGAAAGTCGTGCAGCAATTCATTGTCTGCATCTGAAGGGCAACAACACTGCAAACATCCCTGCTGAGTTGGTGGAAGTGTACGGGAACAGTGCACCTTCATAATTATGGCTCAGTGGTTAGACAGTGCAGATGCATCCAGTGTGCTCAAAAAAGTCTGAATGCCGAAGAACGAAGTCGCAGATCGTCTCTGTCAAGATGCGGGAATCGCAAGAGAAGTGGTGACCTGGTACTCAAAGAACCACAATCGAGCCGATATTGGAAAATGTGAGAATCATTCAGGGATCAGTTTTCAACATGTTGCACGAAATTTTGAATGTAACAAAGGTTCACATGCACTGAGTATGCCCGTCGAACAGAGACACCAGAAGATATGTTAAAGCTATCTCAGGCCAATCGAAATCACTTCTTTACCTGCATAATTTCCATGCACGAATGCTGGAAGTATCACCGAGACCCCAAGACAAAGCATCAACGCAAGTAGTGCAAACACGTAGATTCACAACCGCTGTTAACGGTGAAGAGCAAACTACCATCGGGCAAGGCGACGCTGAGTGTTTCTTGGGACTGCAATACTGTGAGACTTACAGATTATGCTCGTAAAGTGCAAAACGTCACTGGGGCACATTGCCGAAAACTCCTGTCGAGGTTGCGGGAGGCTCTCAAGGCGGGAAGCTGTCCATGTTTTTGCTCCACTCCTAAGCCCCGGATCTTTCTCCACACGACACACTCACATAATATGCTTCTTCTTTGAGATATCAAATGTCGCCTCTCCCTTCGTATTCTCTTGCAACGTCTCCTAGTCCGTTCTTACACTTTCCTAGGATAAAGAAACCACTGCGTGGCAGGCATTTCGAGAATACGACGAAGAGATTTTCCAAGTGGCACGTTTCCTATGCAGCCAAAATGGACACTTGCAACAAGTAAGGTCTGCCAAGTCATCCGTCGCTACACAAGAAATTTCTGTGCGCACAGTTCAGATTCGCACCGAAGATTTATCCTGAAAACGTCGAGATAAAATCATAACTAGTGTTTCGTATTAACATTTAATTTAATTATCAAACTCTTCAATACAATAGTTAGAGAATAGATAAATCACAAGTTTTGAGTACCGCTGGACAAATGTCCGATGGACCAGCTACGTAATCAATTTGCGCAGTTTCTTCATTTCCATTGCGATGTTGCTGCAGCTCGGCACCGTACTTTTTAGACTTTTTCGGATTCATTTCGACGCGAGCTTTCCACCGGCTTATACTTTCAATAATTCCGAGCATATTTACGAATCTTACGACACATCTTTCTTTATTTTGTAATTTTCAGTTTAATACCGATTTTCACTTGTATTCTGGGGAATATCTTTTATTATCTCACTTTGGGTCCTAGTAGCGCTTCGCAAGCTCTTCACAATGACACCCGAATCAATATTCTAGCTAAAGGCGTCACTACGCTACACCAGTTTAAAATCTGACACAAAACTAATTCGGAAGCGCCTCCACAGTTACGGACAAAAGAAATACTGCGCAACAAACACGCACAGACAGGACTTACCCGTTGTGGGATCAACCACTGTTTACAGACTACTATAGTCTGTTCTAAATTATTTTAGGTCTGACAGCCACACTGGGTCACGGACCGCATTCCGCCAATCTCACGATCCTGCAGCCGCAGCAGACAGCCGAAGTTGCCAAACCTTCACCCCACCACCAGAACACTTCCACTTACATTGTGTTTTGAGTTTCAGGCTGCTTGCTGTCCTGTGTGATCATTATATCCTGTGATTTTGTTTGACGTCGGTTTTACTGCTGCAGTTGTTTTGTTTGTTGTTGCTGATATTTGCTGTGTGATACTGAACAATGTCAGAAATAGTTCGCCGAAAGTTGTGACTGGAAAAGTTCCACGTCCTTCTCTTGGTCAGGTTAGCGCGCTACGTGGTTACTTTGAGACTGAGAAACTTAATGGCGGCCCGCTGTTCTCCGTTAAAAATGTAATCGTACGAAATGCTGCAGCTCTGAACATAAAAGATTGCTATGAAATGTTCGAGGAATAAAATTAAGCTGAAATAACATCGAAACTTGAAACTCTTTGAGGAAAAAGTTGTATGGATAAGCGGACTACCAATATCTATTCATTTTCTCAGGATACGATTCGTCGTCATGTTTGTGATTATTACCGCAGAAAGGAACATCCGACACTCGGCATATTACTGGTCGCTGTTAAGAAATCATATCTTTTTCAAGTTAGTCGCACGCACTTTTTTCATTTCATTAAATACCAACAGTTACAGTTACACTGACACTTGAATCATCTGTCATAGCGACGAGAGTGACATCAGGAGGGTTTATGCATTGTTACGACAGAAATGAAGAACAGGAAGATTCAGCCGCATGTTTCAAGTGCGCGATCAAGAATGCTAAGTAGCACATAGCAAAATTACATTTTCGTAAGTATCGAAATCTTAACACGAACGCCTTATCAGCAACTAACTCAAAATAAGGTTCGTCTCAAGAATTCAATCTATATCACACAAAATAAACATTACTGTTTACAATATAATTACTGTAATACGAAAGTAATCGCTTTTGTTCTTTCTGCGACTACTGGCTGGGCTATTTAAGGTATGTTTCTCACCGCCATAAACTTGCATAAAACTCATATTTCGTTATGTTACAAATACGTAAATGGATCAGAAAATTTAATAACAAGGTAAGAGTAAGCCTTATGGCGATCCGTTTCTCATAACGAAACCATACGAGTGACTACATAGCAATCGCCGCGCGTGCGGACCATTGTGTGTCATATTTTAGGTGGCTATTACACTATCAAATTTATTACACAAAGATTTTGATCCGATGTTGGACAGACATCTTTGACAAAAATCTTTGATGTGGCGCAAAAATGTGGTATTGAACTGTCATCCAATATTTCGTCAAAGTTTCAGAATGGTGGACAACACATTGTTACTATGCTCTGCAGTTGCGTTTACTACTAATACTGCATTGTGTTTGTATCTGGAAGAGGAACGGAGAAAGAGCATAAAGAAACATACTTGGGTGAAGCTGTGGCTTTCACGGCGAGATAGTAAAAGCGTACAACAATTTTTTTTTTTTACGAGAGCTGCAAGTCGAGGACGTCAAGTCGCGTGAAATTTACTTGTGAATGGACGAGAGCAGGCCTACGTTTCAATATGGGCTCAGGAAAGTGGTTCCTCACATTACGAAGCAGAACACTCACCAGAGAAATGCTACATCCGCAAAAGACAGACTTACAGTAACACAGTGCGATTACTTGCAGCAGGAGAAAGCTATTCTAGTTTACAGTATAGCTCTCGAACACTGCGGTGCACACTGACGAAAATAATACCAGAAACGTGTGAAGCTATTTATAAAGCCCTGAAGGAGGATCATCTGAAGGCAAATAACTGTTTAGCGCACACTATAGCCATTAAGAAATATTTTTATTTCGTACTTCACGGTTAATAGTCTCCGCAATTTTTTCCAGTTCTCGCTTCTTTTTATTTTATTTTCGTATTCAGGATGCCACAAGTTACACAGTGCTTCATCTGTCCCGTACATTTCTATCAATTTCGTCGTAGATGCGATGCAACATGTAAATGTCAAAGCCATGTTGATGAACATTCGATGTGAGATAACTGCAGCGATGCTAGCATTTCAGGCGGTTACGTTTCTCATTGCAGCAAAGAGAGGACGAACGATTTCTTTGATCAAATCTTAGGCGAGGCGTTACACCTCATCAAATAAATTGGACGAAAGGCGATATCTGCCAAACGTTCTGTATTATACTAAGCCCAATATAATAGACAAATCAATTTTGTCCGATAAATTTGATAGAGCAATACTGGCCTAACTGCCAGTATTTTGTATTAGAGAAATCTAACAGAGTTCCAGTTTGGAGTAGCTCCAAAAAGCCGTGTATTCTTAAGATTTCATTCGGTTAATGGGTTCACCTAACTTCAATAACAAAAATGTTTCCCGCAGATCGAAAATTCGAGAACGTCTTCAGAAAAGGCATTCTCGTGAACTGTCTGTAAATTGTTCTAATAATTTGTTGCCAGTAATAAAAGTAAAATTAACACAAGGTGCAGCTCTTCCAGATCACAGTGATCCACGTTACGTATTTATAAAGCGAGTTGTTTGCAAGTTTGAGCCAGCTGAACGAAACTTAAGATTACGCGGGACTCGGCAACTCTGCACCGCGCCTCCCGCCGAACTGTCAATCCTAAAGTAATTCTGAGCAGACTATATGGTCTCGTAGTTGTTAGCGATTTAAATCTGACAGCACTTGTTGAGACAAGGAAGTTCGAGCGAAGGGCAAATAAATGTTTTCACATCAATAATGTGTGGCACTTGTAACGGTTTTTTATTTACGTGACGATTACGGCACTCCAACCCTAGTTCTCGATACCAGTAATATCATACTACTTTTCTGCGAAGTAACAGACATATTTTTGTGACAATATTCACATTTGGTTTTATTAATGTATAGGTACTCCCATGTATAGATATATTACAGTGATATGGTTCTTGTGTGTATTCATTTCTGTGAGACTGTAATAATCTTTGATTTACTTGTAACCGTTTTGGCGCGAATGCGCACAGAGCAGTCTTTGTTTCACTTTGCAAAAGTTAAGTTGTTATTTCGCTTTGTAAAAGAACAGTCAAGTCTTGTGTTTGGTTAAAGTGGAAATTAAATATATGAAGATTGATACAAAACTGTTTTCTTGACGATGTGATAATTAAGAAGAAGTATATGTGAATTTACAAGAAGTTTAATAAAAATGTGGATCGTGAACACCAAGTCAAAAATTATTTCTACCATACCATTGTTCTGATCTGGGATTGTTTGATCATTAAGAATTTCCTGAAAAACGTATTTGTTAGGTCTTCAAATATTGCTAAAATACAGATCTAGACCTTCTAGCAGTCAAAGTGGAATGACCCTTAATCAACAAGATGAGCCATAACAACTTCGACGAAATCTACGTGGGAATCCATTCAAGATAAGTGCCACAATTAATGACTTTTTTTACAGTGACTTTATTATTTCCATTCTGACGATACCATCCACAGTCAATAACTTTGTTGTTGCCCGATAAAGCGAACATATGCTGCGTGAGCAATATTATTAATCTGATTTCTGCTCTACTTTGCAAGTGGTGGTATTTTTAGACACTGAAGGGTGAATCCGTAGAAGAAGGACTGATACCACAACCAAGTTTCTTGGTCGCAGCCTCTTTTATTTCGTGGCGATAATTAAAACTTTCTATCTGTAGTATCGTTGCGACGTCGTCAAAACTTTTGGCTGCTTTGCACTTCAGCACATTCATTTGCGACGTGTTTCTATAATGGCGGTTGGAAAATAACAGCTGGAGGCGCCCTCGCGTGCCAAACTGAGGACCTCGTCAGTGTGGGGCTGTTAGCGGAATGAGGCGCTTAAAGCAGAAAGCGCTGGCGCGCGTATCGATTGCAGCCGCGGCCGGCCTCGCCGTGTTTTTCTTTGGCCGCGCGGCGCCTGCGGCAGCGGCAGCGGCACCGCGAGGAGGCACCGGCCGCCACTTGGCGCATTACTCCGGCGGCAGAGAGGTGCTCGCCGGTCAAAGGAAGGCCGCTCCGCCCCCGCAGGGCTCTGCCGCCCCCACCGCCCACCTGCTGCCGCCGGCTGGCAGGTACTCGGCGAGAGCGCGAGCCGCGAGTCGCCTTCTGTAGAGCGCGCCCACCTCCCGCGGCGATGAATGGCCGACGTCTCATCGCTTTCGAGTGTGTCTCCACGTCGTCTTTCAGGCCGTGAATAACTTCACAAATTGCATAATCATATTCCCAGGCTCGCAAAGACGCACGGTGAATGAACTAAAGGGTGCCCCGTAACTACGGATCTATAGCTATTTTTGTAACATTGTTATGTTCCGTGTAAATTACGGCACCGACTGCGCAAGGGATAATACAACTTAGTCTTCTGGTAGTGATCCCACTATAACCGATAGAAGAGTTCGAAGCATATCATAGGTTTCATCTATGTCGCAGACCACCAATTACGAAAATTAGTGCATTAGGGGAACTGAACAACGCGAAGATGCAAAGAAAATGTGACGCCCACGACCCCACAATCAGGTAGTGTTATCTCTACATACAAAAAGAAATGTCCTGATTTATTCACTGACTCATGATGCTTTAGGCGTCATTTAAAAAGGGGTTCTTCAGAATTCCCCCCCCCCCCCCCCGCCCCCCAAGAGGGTGAAGTAGAGCACGAAAGGTTTTTCTGAAACTATGTCACTATTAAGGCAATTCTGAAGATAGAACTACGAAAATTGGCATTTGATTTCTCGATCAGAAATAGAAAAACCAAGCGTTTCAGCATCTAAGGGGGCGAAGTAGTGGGCGATTTTTTTTTAAAATTTTTTTATAAGTTATTTAACAACTACTAAAGCGAGAGCAGCGTAGCTTTTCTCACCTGATGATGGCGGTCAGGTGGACCTCTGAAATATTGTGTTCAGATGACAGTTTGATCCGACTGGAAACCCGAGAAGAATTTGATGAACTACTAAAGCATTTTTAAAGCTACATCTATGCGAACTGGTATTTGTCTTCTCGATTGGAAACAAAAATGCGTGTTTCAGTGTTTGTGAAAATTCAAACGATAAGGGGTCAAACAGAGGATCAAAAGCTGAATGAAAATATTTCATTATGAAAGCATTTTTAAAGCTAAATCTATCAAAATTTGTATTTGCCATTTCTGTTAGAAATTAAAAAATACGTGTTTCATTGTTTTGGAAACTCAACCCCAAGGAGATGAAACAGGTGACGAAAATTTTTAAGAAAATATTTCGTTATATTAAAATATTTTTAAGCAAAATCTACGAAAACTGGTGTTGGACTTCTCTGTCGAAATATGTGTTACGAGATGAGAGTTTTTATGGAAATATCACCACAAGAACTCAAAACCTCTACCTCCAGCTACCAGAATTACTTATTGGTAAGAAATGCATTCGGAAAAAGCCATGCTTCTATAGCCCGAATTATCGCAACAAATTTACAAGGTACTGCAATTTGTGAACTAAATCAAAGAAAGCTATTTAACAGTCACCGCAACAAATCGGCTTTGTCAGAAATGCACAGAAAAAGAAACGGCATTTTTAATCATTTATTTCCTAATAGCCCTAATATATGTTTATAAAATTATTTTTGCTATAATTACTACGCAAATGTGAGCGAATCAGCGGACGCTAAGCTAGTTAATAATACAGTTATAATGACTGTCTGCTGTAACGCTGGATGTATGAGAAAACCTGGAACGCCGGCCGGAGTGGCCGAGCGGTTCTAGGCGCTACAGTCTGTTGCCGAGCGACCGCTCCGGTCGCAGGTTCGAATCCTGCCTCGGGCATCGATGTGTGTGATGTCCTTAGGTTAGTCAGGTTTAATTAGTTCTAAGTTCTAGGCGACTAATGACCTCAGAAGTTAAGTCGCATAGTGCTCAGAGCCATCTGAACCAAGAACTGGAACACCTATCGCATGTAAATTACGGTGATAACAAATAACGGATTACGCGCGGTAGCGTACCCTCCGTGCACTGCGCCACTACGTGCCGATGTATACTGAGGTGGCATGAACAGAGGGCTAGGCCAGTAATTTATCAGCAATACCGCAGTATGTATGCCGTTGCCGTCCAATGTTATCCGAATGGGACGGAAACCGGTAGATGTGATGTATATGCACGACAAACAAATGATTAAAATTTTACAAAAATTGGACGTTTCATTCAAGAGAAAGAGTGTCAGAAATTGAGCAAGTCAATAATTCGTTCGTCCGCCTCTGACCCTTATGGAAGCACTTATTCAGCTTGGCATTCATTGACAGAGTTTTTGAATGTCCTCCTATGGGATGTCGTGCCAAATGTTGTCCAACTGGAGTATTATATCGTCAAAATGACGAGCTGTTTGCAGCGCCCTGCCCATAGTGCTCCAAACGGTCTCAATTGGAGAGAGATCCGGCGACCTTGCTGGCCAAGGAAGGGTTTGGCAAGCACGAACACAAGCAGTAGAAATTCTCGCCACGTGTGGGCGGGCATTATCTAGCTGAAATGTCAAAGGGGTCGTGCTATGAAATGAAATGGTTCCCCAGACCCTCACGCTTGGTTGCCGGACCGTGTGGCGGGCGAAAGTCATGTTAGTATCCCAGTACCGCCCGGTATGTCACCAGATAAGGCACTTTCGGACTGGAATCTCAAGGAGTGGAGTAGAACTGCCTTCAGTGATGGGTCCCGCTTCAAACTGAATCCCAGTGATCAGCGAAGACGTGTCTGGAGACGCACCGGACAGTGGTGGGATACCAACATGACTGTCGCCCGCCGTATGGCCCGAAAGCCAATAGTGATGGTCTGGGTTGCCATTTCTTTTCACAGCAGGACCTCTCTGGGTGTCAACCGCGGCACCCTTACAACACAGCGGCACGTAGCGTTATTCTACAACCAGTTTTGTTGCCCTTCAAGGCAGACCATCTTGGGCTTACATTTCAGCAATATAACGTCCGTCTGCATACGGCGACAGTTTTTACTGGTTGCCTCTGGCCTGTCAAACCCTACTCTAGCCAGCAAGGTCGCCGGATCCTTTTCCAATTAAGAACATTTGGAGCACTATGGAAAGGGTCCTCCAACCAGCTCGTCAGTTGAACAGAATCTGGCTCGCTACCCCTCAGGAGGATGACCAACATGTCTGTTAATCAATGCCAACAACCAGAGTGGACCAATGCGTTACTGACTTGCTCAATTTGTGAAGCAATTTCTCTTGAATAAACCACCCAATTTTTCTTAAATTGTGATCATTTGTTTGTCAGTATATCCATACCACGTCTACCGATATCTTTCCCATCCGGATAATTCTTTCGTGGTTTTTCGGTTTTCTTTGTCTAAGAGTGTATTTGCAGTTTCCGTCCTCAAGTTTTCTTGCCATGTTCAAGCAAAATGTACGGCGTCCTTCTTTGTGGGTCTGCCACTCAGGATTTGTCAATATTTCCGTTGCATTCTCTGAGCAGCCAAGCAATACTTTATCCATTCGCCCCGCCCCTCTTTGCAGACAATCAATGTCCCTTGTTAGTGTGACCTTGCAAAGCACATCAGCAGTATTTAGTTAGATCTGATACAAAAATGTGTACAGAATCTCATTTGTACACAGACCACACTTTTCGAGTATCTTACCAAAGAATAGTAGCTTGCCATTTGCTTCACCCTCAAAAGAGCCTATATGACCGTTCCACTTGATATCTATACAAAGTGCAGATTCCAAATATTTGTAAGACGTGACTGACTATCGTTGTGCTTCATTAATTCTTCTGTCAAAGAATACCATGCTTATAAGTTTCTTGAAGTGTACAACATGACATTCAGACCTATACATTAAGAGCTACTTGCCAGGCTTTGAAGCAGAGTGATATACACAATGTGTTCCAGTTCCGTTAGGTCTGCGGGTATGAAAAATGTCTTGGATAATGTTCACAAAACCACTGTATTTACCCAAAATAGTCTCCCCAATGAGTTAACACACACCTCCTTTTAAGTAAACTAGAGTATTATAGTGTAACAGGAAATGCTATAAAATGGTTCAAATCTTATATCTCTGGCAGGAAACAAAGGGTGTTATTAGGAAAGAGACACGTATCAAGCTATCATGCATCATCCAACTGGGAACTAATTACATGTGGGGTCCCACAAGGTTCCATTTTGGGACCCTTACTTTATCTTGTGTATATCAATGACCTTTCATCAGTAACATTACCAGATGCCAAGTTCGTTTTGTTTGCCGATGATACAAACATTGCAATAAATAGCAAATCAAGTGTAGTCTTAGAAAGATCAGCTAATAAAATATTTGTGGACATTAATCACAGGTTCCTAGCCAATTCTTTGCCACTAAACTTTGAAAAAACACACTACATGCAGTTCAGAACTTGTAAGGGGTGTCCCACGAGTATAAGTCTAACATACGATGACAAGAAGATAGAAGAAGTGGACAGTGTTAAATTCTTGGGATTACAGCTTGATAATAAATTCAACTGGGAGGAGCACACCACAGAACTGCTGAAGCGTCTTAACAAATCTCTATTTGTAATGCGAATTTTGTCAGACATAGGGGATATAAAAATGAAAAAGCTGGCATACTATGCATACTTTCATTCCATAATGTCATATGGGATTATTTTTTGGGGTAATTCATCAAGCCAAGCTAAAGTTTTCCGGGCACAAAAACGTGCACTAAGAGTTATATGTGGTGTGAACTCAAGAACATCCTGCAGAAGCCTGATTAGGGAACTAGGGATACTGCTTCCCAATATATTTATTCCTTAATGAAATTTGTCATTAAAAATATATCACTTTTTCAAACCAACAGCTAAATTCATGGAATCAATACTACAAATAAGAATAATCTTCACAAGGATTTAAAGTAACTTAGTCTTGCACAAAAAGGTGTGCATTATTCAGGAACACACATTTTCAATAACTTGCCAGCAGCCATAAAAAGCTTAACAACCAATGAAATTCAGTTTAAGAGAAGCCTAAAGGATCTACTGGTGGCCAACTCCTTCTAATCCATTGATGAATTTCTCAGGAAAACCAACTGATTTGTGTATATATATATATATATATATATATATATATATATATATATATATATATATATATATATATATAAGTACAATATAACTTCTGCACAATTTCAGTGCAGTAATGTGTTAATTGTAAATGTGTGTGTGTGTGTGTGTGTGTGTGTGTGTGTGTGTGTGTGTAAGTACAATCTAACTTCTGCACCATTTCAGTGCAGTAATGTGTTCATTGTAAATAAGTATTATAGTAGTTGTATTACATGTTTATTAACTTATAAATAAATAAAAAACTTTTTTATTTTAAATTCAGTGCATTAGTATTAGTAAAATGACTCTCATATAGTGTTCATTAAAAAATGACGATCATTCCATTTGGGACCTGTGGAATGGTACATTAGCTTATTTGTTTTTAGTTGCAAATATTTGTCATGTATTGTTGTTTTTCTGACATGTTCCACATCCTGGAGGACCTCCTCACTACGGTTCAATTGGAATGAAAGTAAATCTAATCTAATCTAATCTAATCATTTGAAAACTGTTTTGAAACGGTCACTGTAGTCTTCTATTTGGAACTCCATTTACTACTGCAATACACATTTCTTGCGTTTCTTTAACTCTCTCGTAACCATGTCCTTTCATTGCCAACTTGAATTTGGGGAACAACCAGAAGTTGGCTGGGGCAAAATTCGTCGAATAGGGCAGGTAATCCGCGACTGTGATCGGCTTGGTGGGTTAGAATTGGTGCGCTATCTTCGCTTTGTTGGCTGTGGTGCTACCGTGGAGGAGCGACCAGGAACCTGCCTCTCGGTAATCTGGACGAAAACGACGAGTTATCGCCCACAAACAGTGGAGGACTCTAGAAAGTTGATGTCGCCTCGCGGCTCCACCGCCATTTTCCGTCGAGTGTCAGACTCTACTGTTCCATACGCAGTCAGGACGCCTGTTTTGGCTTTTTACACGGTAGTTATAGAAACTTCAACGCCGCAACTAGCCACGAAATAGCATTATGGTTTGTAATTTCACATAAGCAGTCCTAACGGAACTGGGGTGTACTGTGTACATTAGCTGATTAAAAATTTCGGGACACCTATTAGTGGACATTACTATTAGGTTTATCCAACTCTTTATCTTTATGACGGGACGGCTTCAACTCTGCTAGGAACACTTTAGCGGGTTGTCTAAATGTCTGTGGAGAAATGGGAGCACATTCTCGCTCAAGGCCCAAAACCAGAAAAGATAGCGATGTTGGACGCCGAATTCTGGAGCGAAGTCGACATTCCAACTCATCCCAAAGTTATTTCACGGAGATGACGTAGCAGCTCTGGGCAGGCCAGTCTACTTGAAGAACAACTGTCTCGCAGATGCTGCTTTATGACTTGGCGCATTACTATGCTGATACAAGCAATCATCGTCTCCGAACTGTTCCTCTATTGTGCTCAATACAAAATGTTGTAACATGTGTTAATATGCTTCCGCTTTCAGCGTTTTCTTAAGAGCTATAAGGGGCCCACATGTTAACCAGGAAAAACAGCCCCATACCGTACACACCACCTCTTCGGTACCTCAATCTTGCCACTACGCGTAATGGAAGCTTACGTTCTCCAGGCATCAGTCAAACCTAAACCCTTCCATCGGATTATCACAGGGTAAGCGTGATTCATGACTACAAAACACTCGTGTCCAGCTATCCACTGTCCAGTGGCGTTGCTCTTTACACCACCTCAAGCGGCCGGCCGCGGTGGCCCAGCGGTTCTAGGCGCTTCAGTCTGGAACCACGCGGCTGCTACGATCACAGGTTAGAATCCTGCCTCGGGCATGGATGTGTGTGATGTCCTTAGGTTAGTTAGGTGTAAGTAGTTCTAAGTTCTAGGGGACTGATGACCTCAGATGTTAAGTCCCATAGTGCTTAGAGCCATTTGAACCATTTCGAACCACCTCAAGCTTCTCTTAGGACTGACTACAGAAATGTGTAGCTTATGATGAGCTGCTCGACCGCTGTACCCCAGTCTTTTTAACTCACTAAGCACAGCCATAGTGCCATCTGGACTCCTAGTAATTTCATGCGACTTTTTACAACCTCTCTCGGCAATGTTCGACGGTCCCTGTCCGTCAGTACTTGGGGTCTCCCTGGTCTTGATTTGGCTGTCGTTGCTCCTTTGCATTTCGACTTCCCATATACACCACCAACACTGCAACACAACACTCCCAGTCTCCCTTTATACAGAGTGCGGCAGCGTTAATAGGGTAATTTGACTTGCGTAGTACAATGACGTAGTGCAGGAATTCGCGTCAGCTCGTGCCGCATTCGTGTACTAATGAGCTGCCATTTCTAGTGTGACGGTGATATGGAGCGGTGGAGTGCACAGCATTGTGCCATTGCTGTTGAAAGTTATTTCAAGAATAAATGTTATTGCTACCCAGTGCCTATTTCAGCAACATTCCAACTTGGGACGTCATGGGAAAGTTCCAGATGGACGGACCATTGAGACGTGGTTACGTGCATTTCGAACAACAGGTTCTGTTTGCAATGGCAAAGCGGGAAGAAGTGAAAGAACTGTGCAGACACCAGAAGCCGTGGAAAATGTTCGTGCTGCACTATTGCGTAGCCCAAAAATATCTGCTCGTTGACATGCGCAAACTGTGCATACGTCCGATCGCTCATTCAGGAGAATATTGCACGAAGATCTCCTTTTTCACTCATAATAGCTGCGTGATCTCCTTCGCCAAAATCCACAAATGTTGCACACCATCCTGATGTCAGATGAAGCTCATTTCGAGTTATGTGGTTTAGTTCAAAAATGGCTCTGAGCACTATGGGACTCAACTGCTGAGGTCATTAGTCCCCTAGAACTTAGAACTAGTTAAACCTAACTAACCTAAAGACATCACAAACATCCATGCCCGAGGCAGGATTCGAACCTGCGACCGTAGCGGTCTTGCGGTTCCAGACTGCAGCGCCTTTAACCGCACGGCCACTTCGGCCGGCTGTGGTTTAGTGAATAAACAGAATGTGTGTTATTGGAGTGATGTATACCCGCATGAACTGCACGTCAAGCCCTTGCACAATTCTCGTGTCACAGTGTGGTGTGGAGTTGCTTCCTTCGGGATTATTGGCCCTTACTTCTTTGAGGATGACAGCGGTGTGGCTGTAACTGTGACTACCTAAAGATGCTGCAAGACTTCGTTCTTCCCCAATTAGGTATGGTCGATGTGGAAGTTGAACAATTATGGTTTCAACCAGACGAAGCGACCTCGCATACAACCAGAATTTGCATGGATTTCTTGCGACAGACATTTCCCGGCAGTGTAATTTCCCGTTTTGGTGACATTTCCTGGCCGCCTCGCTCACCTGACCTTTCATGTGCAAACTTTTTCCTTTGGGGCTACCTGAAGCAAGAAGTGTTCCGAACACGTTGTGCCACCATTCCTAAATTGAAGGATCGCATCAGAACTGCCGTCGGCCATGTCCCAGGGAATACCTTATGCCGAGTTATGTAAAGCTTCCAACGCCGTCTAGATGAATGTATTACGCGGAGGGGGCATCATTTGACAGGAGTCATACTCAAAAAGTAATCCACGCAATGGACAATGACTTACACATTAGTAAATGGCAAAACTTTAACTATTAATTGACATAAGAGGTAATAAATAAATTACAGTTACTGCCTGATGGTGTGTTTTTAATATCCTACTATGAACGCTGCCGCACCCTGTACTAACACGTCCTTGTCTCGTGACATCTAGCGATCCATTTCATATTACACAGGCGTGCCCGGTACTGTCATCAGATAGCGTATGCGAAAATTTTCCAGCGAGCTACCTTATTCCACTGTCTTTGCTGGCAATTCATGGGAGATGCCATACTATTTAGAATGCAAGCGATAATGACTAAGCCGGCCACTGTGCCCGAGCGGTTCTAGGAGTTTCAGTCCGGAACCGCGCTGCTGCTACGGTCGCAGGTTCGAATCCTGCCTCGGGCATGGATGTGTGTGATGTCCTTAGGTTAGTTAGGTTTAAGTAGTTCTAAGTTCTAGGGGACTGATGACCTCAGATGTTAAGTCCCGTAGTAGTTAGAGCCATTTTTATAATGACTATGACATTACTTTCAGGGCGCTCAATAGCATGATTATAATCTTCCAGGCAGAATAAACTATATACTTTATTCTCAATATTTTCTTCATACACGCAAGCAATCGTCTTGGGACAGTTGCGCATAGAAACATATTAGAGACTTGAAAGACTGTCTGGTAACCACAACACAGACTGTGGTTGCTTACCAATATATTAAAATTGATAATAAAAATCACACTTTGGATCCTGCATATCTATATGCAGGTTCATGCTCTTTCTACGCCCAAATAAGCCTATAACATAGTTATGAGATAAAATATTACTTGTAAAAAGTGGATAAGGTCATTCCCTGGTACATGTTGTTGGCGAACTGCTATTAAAAACGGGGGAACTGTCACAACGAGGAGAAATTAGTTAGCAGTTAGGTACACGGGTTTTAAAATTGCTTCAGAATAATTTCAGTTAAGAATAAGCATTAAAAGAGAAATGCACAATCAGCTAAAATTGTGATTCAGATAATGGTGGCTGCTTTGATCACTGACCAAAAAAAGTTGAATTAACAACTCTAAGGCGGGTTAAAATAACCTATCCAGTAATTTTGGCTGGAGTCGAGATGACACACAAAACCTTAAAACCTTTTTCCAGACTCGTATCATTGTTATTTAAAACAGTGAACAAACCGTTATAAAGAAAAACTTCTGTCCTCTATACAATACTATCAGGTAAAATGTGGCGTACCAACACTGGTACGCCTCAGGCATCGCACGCTCGTGTATGTGTTTCAGAGAATAGTGCCCTGTTCTCAGTCGTATTAAAGCCACTTCTTTCCATCTGTCTGACTGGAACGTTGTTTTTCACGGCAAAACTGTAGGTTTCATCAGCTTGAAATTTTTATTTTGTACTTCCAGCCACTCATTCTCCCACTGACAAAAAGCTCTCGGCTTCAACAACGTGGTAATAGCACCCATGGAGACAGCACGGGTCGTACATTATCTATATTACAAGCCTCCCTTGCCACCATGTCAGTTTGTCATTTCCGAGGATTCCCACGAGATACAGCCAAACACAGATGAGCGCCGAGCCGCTTGCAACTCACAAGGGGACCATCACACCTGTTAATCATGAATTTTGATGTCTCTGAGGTATGTTGTAGAGGGAGGTGTCCTGAGTACCTGGCTAGCAGCTTCTCATGCGACAGCCCCTAGCTTCCGTGAAAATCGATGTTGAAATTTTATGCGTAAAGTAATTATTAAAAAATAGTCATTTTTGCCTTAGTAATCTCATTAATAAATCAATCATTACTGCACACTTTCGTCTCATGTTATTTCGTTTGTGGTTCGTAGTTAAAATTCCAAATATTTAGACTGCTCCAAACAGTTCGCAACGATCGACGAAGTATTAGCAGCTGCGGAAGGATTCCAGATATAGACGGTAGTACTCATCCCTAATATTGATACCGGTTATGTTAATACCGATAAAACCGGCTGCCAGTACCGATCGACGTCCAACAGAGTTTAAACAAGATTAGCCATTCCTTCACAGCACCGTATACTACAACTGTAACAGTAAAGATATTGATGTACAGTTTCTTACGTATTCAAGAACTATCTGGGAAATTTGGTGGGACTGTTTATAAAAGAGTTGATGAGGTGAATCGCAAATTACCGACACGAAATCGAGGATGCTGACAGAAGTGCTGTACGAAGAGTTTTTGCAGGCAGATTAAAATTTTCAAGTAAAAACTTTAAAATTCCCCCGACTTGTTAAAGACTAATAGAGAAACCACCTCGAGGGAATATTTGATAAAAATACATTCTTCAGTTCTGCATCAATTAGTGCATCTGCTTCCACAGGAATGATCAAACACGCGAGGTTCGCATCGAAGTTGTTCGAGAAAAGAACAACCTTTCTGAATTTAAACGAAATGTGTTTTCCAGTGTCGTTTCTGAAGAATCCGTGTACCTGCAACACAGCAGTTTTCTTTAAATGTACTTGGTGCTCTACGAAACTGTGTTTCGGTTGCTTCTATGAGGAATACCGTCCGTAATTCTGTTCTAGCACACCAGGCGATGCAATCGATCGCCAGTACATCTACATCTACATCTACATCTATACTCCGCGAGCCACCTTACGGTGTGTGGCGGAGGGTACTTATTGTACCACTATCTGATCCCCCCTTCCCTGTTCCATTCACGAATTGTGCGTGGGAAGAACGACTGCTTGTAGGTCTCCGTATTTGCTCTAATTTCTCGGATCTTTTCGTTGTGATCATTACGCGAGATATATGTGGGCGGTAGTAATATGTTGCCCATCTCTTCCCGGAATGTGCTCTCTCGTAATTTCGATAATAAACCTCTCCGTATTGCGTAACGCCTTTCTTGAAGTGTCCGCCACTGGAGCTTGTTCAGCATCTCCGTAACGCTCTCGCGCTGACTAAATGCCCCCATGACGAATCGCGCTGCTTTTCGCTGGATCATGTCTATCTCTTCTATTAATCCAACCTGGTAAGGGTCCCATACTGATGAGCAATACTCAAGAATCGGACGAACAAGCGTTTTGTAAGCTACTTCTTTCGTCGATGAGTCACATTTTCTTAGAATTCTTCCTATGAATCTCAACCTGGCGCCTGCTTTTCCCACTATTTGTTTTATGTGATCATTCCACTTCAGATCGCTCCGGATAGTAACTCCTAAGTATTTTACGGTCGTTACCGCTTCCAATGATTTACCACCTATGGCATAATCGTACTGGAATGGATTTCTGCCCCTATGTATGCGCATTATATTACATTTATCTACGTTTAGGGAAAGCTGCTAGCTGTCGCACCATGCATTAATCCTCTGCAGGTCTTCCTGGAGTACGTACGAGTCTTCTGATGTTGCTACTTTCTTGTAGACAACCGTGTCATCTGCAAATAGCCTCACGGAGCTACCGATGTTGTCAACTAAGTCATTTATGTATATTGTAAACAATAAAGGTCCTATCATGCTTCCTTGCGGTACTCCCGAAATTACCTCTACATCTGCAGATTTTGAACCGTTAAGAATGACATGTTGTGTTCTTTCTTCTAGGAAATCCTGAATCCAATCACAAACCTGGTCCGATATTCCGTAAGCTCGTATTTTTTTCACTAAACGTAAGTGCGGAACCGTGTCAAATGCCTTCCTGAAGTCCAGGAATACGGCATCAATCTGCTCGCCAGTGTCTACGGCACTGTGAATTTCTTGGGCAAATAGGGCGAGCTGAGTTTCACATGATCTCTGTTTGCGGAATCCATGTTGGTTATGATGAAGGAGATTTGTATTATCTAAGAACGTCATAATACGCGAACACAAAACATGTTCCATTATTCTACAACAGATTGACGTAAGCGAAATAGGCCTATAATTATTCGCATCTGATTTATGACCCTTCTTGAAAATGGGAACGACCTGCGCTTTCTTCCAGTCGCTAGGTACTTTACGTTCTTCCAGCGATCTACGATAAATTGCTGATAGAAAGGGGGCAAGTTCTTTAGCATAATCACTGTAGAATCTTAAGGGTATCTCGTCTGGTCCGGATGCTTTTCCGCTACTAAGTGATAGCAGTTGTTTTTCAATTCCGATATCGTTTATTTCAATATTTTCCATTTTGGCGTCCGTGCGACGGCTGAAGTCAGGGACCGTGTTACGATTTTCCGCAGTGAAACAGTTTCGGAACACTGAATTCAGTATTTCTGCCTTTCTTCGGTCGTCCTCTCTTTCGGTGCCATCGTGGTCAACGAGTGACTGAATAGGGGATTTAGATCCGCTTACCGATTTTACATATGACCAAAACTTTTTAGGGTTCTTGTTTAGATTGTTTGCCAATGTTTTATGTTCGAATTCGTTGAATGCTTCTCTCATTGCTCTCTTTACGCTCTTTTTCGCTTCGTTCAGCTTTTCCTTATCAGCTATGATTCGACTACTCTTAAACCTATGATGAAGCTTTCTTTGTTTCCGTAGTACCTTTCGTACATGATTGTTATACCACGGTGGATCTTTCCGCTCGCTTTGGACCTTAGTCGGTACGAACTTATCTAAGGCGTACTGGACGATGTTTCTGAATTTTTTCCATTTTTGTTCCACATCCTCTTCCTCAGAAATGAACGTTTGATGGTGGTCACTCAGATATTCTGCGATTTGTGCCCTATCACTCTTGTTAAGCAAATATATTTTCCTTCCTTTCTTGGCATTTCTTATTACACTTGTAGTCATTGATGCAACCACTGACTTATGATCACTGATACCCTCTTCTACATTCACGGAGTCGAAAAGTTCCGGTCTATTTGTTGCTATGAGGTCTACAACGTTAGCTTCACGAGTTGGTTCTCTAACTATCTGCTCGAAGTAATTCTCGGACAAGGCAGTCAGGATAATGTCACAAGAGTCTCTGTCCCTGGCTCCAGTTCTGATTGTGTGACTATCCCATTCTATACCTGGTAGATTGAAGTCTCCCCCTATTACAATAGTATGATCACGAAACTTCTTCACGACGTTCTGCAGGTTCTCTCTGAGGCGCTCAACTACCACGGTTGCTGATGCAGGTGGTCTATAGAAGCATCCGACTATCATATCTGACCCACCTTTGATACTTAGCTTAACCCAGATTATTTCACATTCGCATTCGCTAATAACTTCACTGGATATTATTGAATTCTTTACTGCTATAAATACTCCTCCACCATTGGCGTTTATCCTATCCTTGCGGTATATATTCCATTCTGTGTCTAGGATTTCGTTACTGTTCACTTCCGGTTTTAACCAACTTTCCGTTCCTAATACTATATGCGCACTATTTCCTTCAATAAGAGATACTAATTCAGGAACCTTGCCCTGGATACTCCTGCAGTTTACCAATATTACGTTAACTTTTCCTGTTTTTGGTCTCTGAGGACGGACGTTCTTTATCAACGATGATAATGTCCTCTCTGGTAAGCCGTCAGGTATTTTATCGTTTCGCCCAAGGGGGGGTCCCTCTAACCTAAAAAACCCCCGTGTGCACGCCACACGTACTCTGCTACCCTAGTAGCTGCTTCCGGTGTGTAGTGCACGCCTGACCTGTCTAGGGGGGCCCTACAGTTCTCCACCCAATAACGGAGGTCGATGAATTTGCAACCATTATAGTCGCAGAGTCGTCTGAGCCTCTGGTTTAGACCCTCCACACGGCTCCAAACCAGAGGACCGCGATCGACTCTGGGCACTATGCTGCAGATATTAAGCTCAGCTTGCACTCCGCGAGCGATGCTGGTTGTCTTCACCAAATCAGCCAGCCGCCGGAAGGAACCAAGGATGGCCTCAGAACCCAAGCGGCAGGCGTCATTCGTTCCGACATGTGCTACTATCTGCAGCCGGTCACACCCAGTGCGTTCAATAGCTGCCGGAAGGGCCTCCTCCACATTACGGACGAGACCCCCCGGCAAGCACACCGAGTGCACACTGGCATTCTTCCCCGACCTACCCGCTATTTTCCTGAGGGGCTCCATAACCCGCCTAACGTTGGAGCTCCCTATAACTAATAGGCCCGCCCTCTGTGACTGTCGGGACCTTGCCGGAGAATCGGCCACTGGCCCAACAGGCGAGGCATCCTGTGGTGGCTCGGAAGCGATGTCATCACCACTAGGAAGCACCCCGTACCTGTTGGAAAGGGGTAAGGCAGCTGCCACGCGGCCAGATCCCTCCTTCGCCTTTCGGCCAGGCACGCGCGAGCCCACCACTGTCCGCCATTCACCCTGGAGTGATGGCTGCCGGTAAGATGCTCACTGCCGGAAGACGCAGCGACATCAGGGGTTCCATGTGATTCCAAGGCCACCGAAGTAGGCATAGGTCTCACCACAGTTGCCCCAACGCCACTACGAGCCGACGCCTGCGCCTCGAGCTCGATGAGCCTAACAGACAAAGCCTCCACCTGCCCCCGAAGAGTGGCCAATTCTCCTTGCGTCCGCTCACAACAACCACAGTCCCTACACATGACTATGTTTACCCTACTCTATACGGTGACAAATTCTCAAGATAATCTTCTGATGAGCTACTCTGATAATCAAGAAACACTCACTGAAATACGAGACGCGAAAACTACGCTAGGTTTTCTCAGAAAAACTATTTAAAAGCTAAGCGCAGCAAATAAGTACAAAAACGCTTTATACAAACAGTACTCGCTGCTGCTGGTGCTCTCGCTCTGGCTGTCACAAGACAACTGCTGATTCAAGTGACTAGTGGCTAACGGCCGCGAAACAAACAAAAGACGGTTTTAGGGCGCTTTCTGTTCTAAACGATCAAGAAAACACTAAGAAATCTAACACGAAAACTACGTAAAGTTTTATCAAGAACTGTTAGTTACTATGCAGAGCAGATAAACACAAATAGAATCCCTTCCTTAGTGGAAGGTCGTAAACAAAATGCAAAATAAACGCTTTATACAAACAGTACTCGCTGCTGCTGGTGCTCTCGCTCTGGCTGTCACAAGACAACGATTCTGTAATCTACTCTGTAACAAATGGAATAAACATTGGAAAAAAGTTTGCTGTAATGATTAATTTATTAAAGAAATTATTACGGCGAAAACGAGTACCGCATTTTTGAGTAGTCTTGCATGACATAGACTATTAAATTATATTCTGTACAATGAAAGGAAATTAAGTTCATGGTTGGGATGTGTACTCGTACCACCTGCATTTTGGCCATCAAATTTAGCCCCTGCGTTTTGATTACTTGGCCGTACCATGTTTAAAGTTACACGTACAGGAGATATGTATAAGACCTCAACATCGGTTTTCTCGGAAACTAGGGACCGTCGCACGAAAAGCCGCTAGCCAGGTACTCAGGATAAGTCCCTAAGTCCCTCTACAACATATCCAAGTATCATCAGAATCCGTGATTAACAGGGCTGACTGTCCCCTTGTCAGACAGCACTGAGTCCAGAGAGAGCGTCAACTTCGCAAGCGGTAATTCTTCCGCTAAAAACGGGTATAAACGGACAAACCGCTCCACTAGCAGTTACTATTCCAACAGTAGCTCAACACAACGTCACGACCGTGTCTACAGTCGACGCCAAGAAGAGCCCAACTGGACATTCTACACGTGATCGCAGTTATCGTTCATTGGATTCAGGACTAGACCAGAGTAAAAGACAGATTATGACATGAGATCGAAGTCTTTCGCGTCGGCACTATTCTATAAAACATTCTCATACACCTTGACGCGTCAGTTCAGGGTAAGACCTCGAGCTTTCGACGATTATCCCCATCGTCTTCGTCAAGAGCAACTAACTTCGCTCCTGACCAAGAGGATGGAGGCAACTGTCGAAAGCTCAATGTTTTACCCCGAATTGAATAACTCCGAAAATGTTTTATACAACAGATCGGTGCAAGTGAACATTTAATTCTGTCACGCACCATCTTAATATTAAAGTTAAGTAGTATAATATTTCTATTAATAAATTACTACTAACCTGTGTTGTTATATTTTTCCATAACTGTTTCCTAGCCCTGCTTGGCCCTGTGATGAGGCAGTATACGAGGTGCGACAATAAAGCAATGAGACTTATTTTCTTTGCAAGATGTGGCAAACCTGCAGGCTTGCGTAGGCACCATATCTTTCACCTTGGTCTACAAGCTGATTCTAGTCCAAGCGGTACATCAATGCAACTACTCAGTCGTGAGTTGTGCTGTAAAAAGTTAACACGTGTTTGTGTCTCGCATCACGGAATTGGAACCGCATAATATTGCGCAACGGTACGCCATTTCTTTTTGCTCCAGAAGGCTTTTGGAGAGGAGGTTGTGTCAAGAGCTCAAGTTTTTCGTTGGCATAAAATGTTTAGTGAAGGCACAACGAATGTTGAAGATGAAGACCGCAGTGGACGACCATCAACCTCACGGACGGATGTCAACTTGGCCAGGGTGCGTGAACTCGTACGATCTGATCGAAGATTACCCGTAAAAACGATTGCAGAAGAAGTGAACATCAATAGGGAAACGGTTCGTCTAATAATAACTGAAGATCTTGGTATGAGATAGACTTGTGCAAAAATGGTCCCCAAAAATTTCACACCATAACAGCGAGAAACACGGAAAAATGTGGCAGCCGATCTGTTAGAGCAAACGGAAATCAATTCAGAATTGTTGAGCCGTGTTATCACTGGTGATGAAAGTTGGTTTTTTCTGTACGATCCAGAGACAAAACACCAAAGTTCGCAGACAAAAAAAAACACACATGTCAAAGTCAAAAGTGAAATGCATGCTTATGTGCTTCTTTGATTCCAAGGGAATTGTTCATAATGAGTAGGTGCCTCCTGGACAAACAGCTAACCAATATTACTACAAAGACATTTTAGAAAGACTTCGTAAAAGAGTTCTTCATGTCCGTGCCAACATTGCTGATAACTGGATTCTGCATCACGATAATGCGCGCCATCCCATACCGGTCTGTCAGTACAGTAATTTTTAACCTCAAAACCAATTTCAATACTACCACAGCCACCTTATTCGCCAGATGTCGTTCCGTGCGACATTTTTCTATTTCCAAGAGTCAAAACGGCGGTTAAGGGACACCATTTTCAAACAACACAAGATGTCCAAAAAGCTGTGACGAGGGTCTTGGAGTATACTACAGAAGATGAGTTCCAGAAACGTTACCATCAATGGCAGAAGCGCTAGAAAAAGTGTGTGCAATCAGAAGGGAACTACTTTGAAGGAGACACCATTGAACTTGACTAAAACGGTAAGCAAGATTTTTTTCACATTACTTTATTATTGCACTTCGTAGTTCCTGCGTGCGAGCTACTTAACTCATAGCAACAACTAGTTTCAGTAATAACGGGGTCTCTTCCTGACACCTGTTTATGTTTGACATAAAGTGCATTTGCTGAATTCCACACCCACAAGGATCGGCACCTTGCTGAGTGATACTTGCTTCCCTTTCCACTGTAGCACGTGAAGAGTGTTATATGTTGTGGACCACTTTGTCTGGTGAGTACATTTGCCGAATGGTCTATTGGGCACTTGACCAGTCATAACAGAGGAGAAAGTTATTGCATCAGTTGCGTCTCATCTCCTCCAGTGCCTCCAGGACTGCATATAAACCGAGGTACAAACATAAGATAGCGGTATACACATACTCAGATGGCGATGGTACCGTGTACATAAGGTATTAAAAGGCAGTGCATT
Source organism: Schistocerca piceifrons (assembly GCF_021461385.2). Lineage (NCBI taxonomy): Eukaryota > Metazoa > Arthropoda > Insecta > Orthoptera > Acrididae > Schistocerca > Schistocerca piceifrons. The sequence goes on from NC_060138.1 coordinate 774,311,458, forward strand.
GGCGACGCTGTCATTTGTACTCAGGTGATTCGTGATTTCCGATGTGATTGTGGACGCACGATGGGAATTAACAGACTCAGAACGCGGGGTTGGGTTGATCGGGGGAAGAGACCAAACTGAGAGGTCACCGGTCTCATCGGATTAGGGAAGGATGTCGGCCGTGCCCTTTCAAAGGAACCATCCCGGCATTTGCCTGGAGCTATTTAGGGAAATCACGGAAAACCTAAATCAGGATGGCAGGACGCGTGATTGAACCGTCGTCCTCCTGAATGCGAGTCCAGTGTCTAACCACCTCGCTCGGTTTTGAACGCGGAATGGTACCTAGCGCTATACGCATGGGACATTCCATTTTAAAAATCGTTAGAGAATTCAATATTACGAGATCCACAGTATCAAGAATGTGCCGAGAATACCAAACCTCAGGCATTACCTCTCACCACGGACAACGCAGTGGCCGACGGCCTTCACTTAACGACCAACAGCAGCGGCGTTTACGTAGAGTTGTCACCGCTAAAAGACAAGTATTATCCCGTAAAATAACCTCAGAAATCAATGTAGGAGAAACGACTAAAGTATCCGTTAGGAGAGTGCGACGAAATTTGGCTTTAATGGGCTGTGGTAGCAGACGATCGACGCGAATGCTTTTGCTAACTGCACTACATCGCCTGCAGCGCCTCTCCTAGGCGAATACAGAACTGCGGTCTGGTCAGACGAGTCCCGATTACAGTTGGTAAGAGCTGACGGTAGAGTTCGAGTGTGGCGCAGATTTCGCGAAGCCACGGACCCAAGTTGTCAACAAGGCACTGTGCAAGCTGGTGGTGGCTCCATAACGATGTTGGCTGTGTATATGTGGAATGAACTGGGTCTTCTGGTCCAACCAAACCGATCATTGACTGGAAATGCTTGTGTTCGACTACTTGGAGACTCTTTGCAGCCTTTCGCGATTGGTTTGAAGAACGATCTGGACAATTCCAGCGAATGTTTTGGTCACCCAGATCGCCCGTCATTGATTCCATAAAACATTTAAAGGACAGAATCGAGAGGTCAGTTCGTGCACAAAATCCTACATCGGCAACACCTTCGCAATTATGTGAGGCTACAAAGGCAGCGTGATTCAATATTTCTGCAGGGAACTTCCAACGACTTGTTGAGTCCATGCCACAAGGAGTAGCTGAATTGCACCGGGCAAAAGGTGCCGACACGATATTAGGAGGTATCCCACGACATTTGTCATCTCAATGTACGACTGCATCAAAGACAAAAAATCGTCTGAAAGTCGAATCCCAAAGACACTGTCACGGGAATCTATTGAGCAGTCGACAATTTGGCCACACTTGCATCCACCATTGTAAAAGAGGACGCTCAAGTTTATTTTTCCATATTACAGAGGAACACCAAGCGCAGGAAAGTCAGTCACAACACATTGCCAATGCACGACTGAAGCTTATTCTGCGCCACGACGTGGAGTTTGCAGTAACAGCCGCAGCTCATCCGAATACCTGAGCAGGCTTGCGTTACTTCCACGTTGGCCACCACCGCCAGTGAAAGGTGACTTAATGAAAAGCGAGTGCGCGGCCGCTTTTAATATAAAGGCAAGTCAGCGAGCGGCCTGCGTTCCCCGTGGAAATGTTTAGTGCGGGCGGGCTGCTTTTTTTATGAGCGACGAGCCTCGCGGGAGCCGTAAAGCGGCGCTGTAATTGCCAAAACAAACACGAGGCGCTGTAATCGGCAGGCATTCGAGGCCTCCACCGCCCTGCCACGTGTCCGCGGCCCGCCGGCCCCTGCCCTGCAATCACAGGCTTAATGTGTCGCGCACTTCACCCCTCAACTGCGCGCCGAGCGGCTCACATTTTCCACCGTAATCTGCCACAGCTTTCAGATAGTATCTACACGCTTCTGGACCAGGTTTGCCGTTACAAACGAGCTGGAAACTGCTTTGCAATCTCATTACCTGCCCATCGCTTCCCCTTCTACTGTTGTCGCGCAGGTATGAGCGCGGACTGGTTGTCGCGACTCTATCTCCGGTCAGATTCTATGCTATACTACTCGGCGTAGGTGAGAAAAGTTGAGTATAACTCGGCGCACGACGACGCGGTCACCGGTAGAACAAACTGCAGTTCAGAGTCGTCGGTAACGAGTACGTCCACGTAATGAGCGGGTAGCTAGAAACAGGGTCCCAAACACAGCAAGATCGTCGTAAGCGTGCAAGATCAGTGCAGAGTGAGTACATAAACACAGAAAACCGTAGCACAAGGCCGAACACTGTACCTAATGGCGCGGTCTGAAGACTTCAAGTGACTACAGGCAAGTGGCAGCGCGTCAGCGCGGGCGCTCTATTTAACCGCACATGTCTGTCCCGTCGCAAACTCGGCTTGAGCCTTCCGCGGAGCCGCAGTACCTCAGACTCCATAGCGCTACTGCAGGTTAGTGGGAAATCTAAATTACTGCCGAACACAAGAAACTCAGTGTTTCAAACAGACGTACATTTCTGACGTCAGTTTTTACAGTCTCTAGATCAACATCTATGCCCAGCTGATATCTCTCAATAGGTAGCGGTGAGTGCTTCGAGTGCCACTGTCGTTTCTCTCTTTCCTATTCCATTAACGAATGGGGCGAGGAATTAATTACTGCGGTTAAGCTTCAGTACAGACTCGAATTTCTCTCATTTTACCGTTATGGCTCTTTTATGTGACGTACGTACGAGGAAATAACATGTTGCCTCATTCTTTTACCAATAGCCGCTCTTGGAATTTTAACAGCAGACTTCTCTGTCATGCACAATATCTGTCTCGTAGCTTCTCCCATTCGAGTTGGATGAATATTTCCGTAATGCACCTGCGCATACTAAACGTGCCCGTGACCATAAGCGCAAATCTTCTCTATCACCTCTATTAACCGTATCAGGTAAAGGGTCCCCAGAGTGAAGAGAGGTATTCACGAATCGGTCGCACGAGTGTTTTCCAAGCTACCTCGCTTCTGGCTGAACGACAGTCTCTTACGATTCTTCCAATGAACCAGTCTGGAATCTGCTTTTCCTATTAGTTCTATGTGGTCGTTATACGTCACGCGTTTACGTACGCATACACCCACAGTTTTACAGTTGTTACTGTTTCCAACGCTTGATCGCCATTGTTTAATCGACCAGTAATGGGTATTGTCGCCCCCCCCCCTCCAATTTATACGCAGCACGTTATCTCTGTTTATGTTAAGGGTCAACTGGCACTGGCTTTCAGGTATCGGTCTTCTGCAGGTGTTCTGTATTTAGCTTCAGTTTTCTGGCACTAGCACTTTCTAAACAAAACTATGCAGATCGGCCTCGCGTAACTTCCAACATTGAACTAATTGTGAACACACATACAACCGAGAGAGTGAGCACACGTACTCAACTTTCTCAATCATCAACGGCAAAGAAAACATCGTGCCTCCTTTATACCACCCCTTCCTTCACAACCTGTCCGCGCGTGGCGTCAGGTGGATTGGCATGGCGATGGTGCGGGTGGGGGAGGTGGGGTTGGTACGCGACATGATCGCCGACTGCCGGGCGCGAATTACGGTGCCTCAGTGCTTCTGCCTCCCCCGTCGCGTGCAAAGTAGCTCTCGGCCGACGTTGTGACTACGGCACTGGGTCCCACGCTTTTCTGAGAGCGATGCCACTGTCTCTATTGCTCACACCGCCGGCCACTCGTATTTCAACACCTCTCTCTACAACACAATTCCAAAATGGCGTTTCCTGTCTTAGCACCACCGTTTGTCCAATTTCACCGAATCCCCTGTAACTATGCAGTGTTCCCAGCCGCAGATTTTGTTGGTTGCTTGAGTTCGGCGTGACTTTTGTGCTCCTCTCTGATTCCCTCTCAGGCTGATCAGGTAAAAATTCACCCCCTTAATGACTAATCTCTTCGATTTCGTCCTCACATCTACAGTCTTTCTCTTCAATGGAGATTATTATGAATATACGGATGGCATCGCTATGGGTTGCCCTCTGCCACAGGCTGTGACAGACAAATTCACGGAGGGAAAAAGCTCTGGAGTAAGCTGCAGTGAAGCCCACACGTTTTTCCAGATTTTTGATGACACATCTGAGGCGTGGCCACACGGAGTGAGAGAATTCAGGACTTTGTCCAACATCTGAACACTGCACCCCAGCATGAAATTCACTTTGCAGGTGGAAGATAATGGCAAACGGCCCTCTATGGACGTCCAAGTCAAGCGCAAAGAGGACAGCAAAATGGCTCTGAGCACTATGGGACTTAACAGCTATGGTCATCAGTCCCCTAGAACTTAGAACTACTTAAACCTAACTAACCTAAGGACAATACACAACACCCAGTCATCACGAGCGGACAGCATTATGGGACACAGCATGTACAAGAAAGTCACTCACATTGATCATTATCTCCACGCCTCCAGCTGCTTTCATCCTTCAGTGTGACTGTGTGCTACCTACACAGGTCCACAGAGACCGTGCATTATCGGACGAAGAAAGTCTAACGAGGGAACTCAACCACCTTAAGGACGTATTAGAGAAGAACAGACAGGCGGGAGCAAGTATAACGTGCTTTCGGGCAGAAGATACAGGCCCAACAAATAGAACACGACGAGAAGGATAAGACAGTAACATATGTGCCATACGCCGGCAAAGCATCAAACAAAATCGTCATAATCTTGGCTCGACGTATGATTAAATGCGATATCCGTCTATTTCCCAAAACGGGTACACTATTAGGTACGGTGAAAGATGACTTGGGAGTTCGTAAACCGGGTTTATGCCGTGTACCTTGCAAATACGATAAGGCATACATCGGGCAGCCTGTGCCGACAGTTGAAGGAAAACGGCAGGGGCACAAGAGACACACAGAACTCCAGCAACCGACAAAATCTGTGGTTGTAGACGACTGCATATTCACAGGGTACTCAAATGTGAACAACCGGTTATGCTAAGGTAGATATCGTCGTTTTGGGACTATTTTCTAAAGAAGGTTGTTGACATACGAGTGGCCGACGGCCTGATCAACACAGATAGTTGCTTCACACTAAGTAAAGCGCAGCACCCAGCGGTCAGTCAACTGTAGTCACAACGTCGGCCAACACCGACTTTCACGCCCGCCGGAGGAGGCGGAAGCACTGAAGCACCCGATTTCGCGCCCAGCATACTGCCTGCGATAGCGTGCACTTCCGCCTCCCCCCCCCCCACCCCTCACTCAGCATTCCTTCCTACCAGGCAGCGATCGGGTAGAGAGGGAGGTGTGTGGAGCGGTAAGAGTATGTGGGATTTAACAAAGACACTCATTGCACAGGTTATCACATTAAGATGACGGTACGATCCAATGTCGAAATATCGCGTTTCGTAGACGACTGCACGTGGGTGGACACCCGAGAGGAATACAAACAGTTGATTCGCCGGAAGAGCTTAAGCTCACAATAGTTTTGTAGCTAGGACGTAATCCCACTACGTTCTTGTAAAATTTTAACTCTCCATTGGTGTTAGTAGTTAGACCAACACGACATTTAAAATCTACTTTTGAAATCGTTTGTTTAATTGTGAGCAAGAATAGTATGTGTCAGTAAAGTAACCATTCCATTCCTATACCTTTAAAGTTTGAAAGCATATTTCTTGTGCCGACTACCTGCAGAGTTCGATATTGACACAAGTTTGAAGTCACAAGTGTCGTAACTGCTCAGATGTTTCAGCAATGAAGCATTCTACTGAAGAAAAAATTTTCTCCAGCCAAGGTAGTGCTGGCGCTGTTGTGTTCGGTGCATCGATTTCTTGTCAGGAGTACCGCCTTTCAATATGAGTCTCGACAATGAACATAAAAAGCTTAGATGCTACGCCGACCAGGCCTTCCATAAAGTAAGGCTACGAGACGTGGACACCGTTAATATGGTCCCAGCCGGAAGGTCTAAAGAACAGATCCAAACTATTGCTCACACTTGACCCCTTTTTCTGCCCCAGTCATATAATTGAAATCTGTCACCACGAGATCACTAGTTATGCCTCGGAGGAGTTTGGAGTGACGCAAAAATGTGCGACTGATAGGGTAAGTAATATGTTTCTAAATCTCGGTTTGTTTCCAGTTTTTATTCACGTTGACTTAATAAGGAAATATGACTCACTTATCGCTGATGTCGACTCTAATATTTCGTGATCCATTACTATCAATAAAATGGAGTACAAGAAAAAAGGGTAATTAGCCACAAACGTACAGCAATATACTAATGAAGCGCTAACACAGAAGTCTACGTTTGAGCAATGGGCAGTACTTTAAAGCTGCTTGCGTGGGTTTAATATACTCGTCCCGATGAGGTCGCCAGCAGATTCTATTGATACAAGTTAAATTATATAGTTCCACAGGCTTCGAATATTTGCGCTTCTAGCCCCAGTCCCGCTACTGGCAGTTAGGACTGATAACACAAATTCAATAACCATGACAGCAGCAACTACAGGCAAATACAACTAATGTCGATGTTCAGCATAACAGAGTCAAATAGCGAACCACATAAATGTACATTCAATTACGTTCACCCTTTACGTTCCACTGTTTGCAAACAGAAAATCGTTTTTGCAATATACGACACTGTTTCTCACTAAGTCCTTATATGACTCCTGCTCATAGCCTACGAGTACACGTGGAGTAACGCGTGACGTGGGGAAGTGATGTATTTCATAAAATGTTAAAGCTCGATCGTCGTAAAAAGACTTTTGACACGTGACAGTAGACAAAGAGACAAGTATCTTTCTGTAGATAGTAAGTTACCAACGTAAGGAACTTTCTTAAATCGCAACGTACAGTTTTAAAAGAAGTGGGACTCTTGAAATTACGAATACGGCAATACGACATTCTTTAAAGTCTGTAATGGAACTCGGCGCCGAACGTGTTAAACACTAAATCCAAGACTGACGGTTTAGCACATTTTGTCCTAGGATACCAAGTACGTATCGGCTAACAGGTCGAAACCGAGCTGCGCTGGCAGCCTTAACATTTAAAATGTTTCTATTTCATCGCTGTATAAAAGATTCGTTCAGTCACAAAATCCTGGGAAAATGCAGTGTGACAACCCATCTCGTTACGTGATATCGGTCAGTGTCAGTGGCTGGAACACCACAGAAAGGTAGGTAGCCCTCTCTGAAACTACTGAGTGGTGACGTGAGGGCGCCCTAAAAACAACTGAGGCCCTCACGAATACTAACTCTGTTAATGGCGAAGGCGATACAGTAGCTTCCTTAGAAAGAAGAACCCTTTTTCCTTAAAAGTTAATCTAAATTTTCCATTCACGTTTGTTCATCAACAACTAAGGGTTAAAGTCTTTTTTTTATTGTCACTCGTAAATTATACCAAATCTTACGTCAGTTAACAAATACAAAATGCTAGGTCACGTAAGAATTTTTTTTTATATTTCCTCTCCTACCGTACTAAAACTCCGGCTGTAACAAATAATCACTTCAAAGTGGTAAAAAGCACGTAAGAGTCCAGATAGCAGATTGTTATGTCACAATTCTTCCTCTCTCTCTCCCTCTCTCTCTTGTTTACAAACCTCCATTTCACAAACATATTACTCATTCATACAATTCCCTAGGTATAAGGAGCGATCAAAAAGTTTCAGTTTGAGGACGTTGCCGCAGCGTATACGCAATCTAGCATGACTTGGATGCGTGTATGTAAGCACCTACTTATAGGCAAGGGATCAGTTGTATGGCATTCGTGTATTTCTCACGTGCGTGCGGCAAATGCTAAAAAGTTAACTATGGCGACATTATTACGAAATTCGTCCAAACAAGGACAACGTGCTGTTATTCTTTTCTTGGGTGCCGAAGGGCAAACACCGTAGACATCCACTGGAGAATGAAGAATGTGTATGGGGCAGCATGTCTGTCGAAAACAACTGTTGTCGTGTGGTACGCCAAGTTCACGATAACGCATGCCCCCATATCACAAATGTCGTAACGCAGAAGTTACGCCAACTCAAGTGGGAGACTCTCGAGCAACCGCCATATAGGCCTGATGTCTCGCCACGCGACTGTCACGCCTTCAGTCCGTTATAAAATGCCTGTCGGAAAAGGATGTGCAGCAGGCAGTTACGGACTTCTTGACACAGCAAGTCACGGTGTTTTATCAGACGGGTATCTTCAACCTGGTGTGTCGGTGAATTGACTGCCTTAATGCTCACGACGATTTTGCCTGAGTGGCATATCGCTTCTGCATTATACGGCCTTCGAACGCAGAACTTTTTGATCGCCTCTTATACTTTACGAGTAGCATCATGCAGCTGGTTGTTCTTTTAGATGAAGTTTAAGAAGCGAGCGTCCATATGCACATGTGGGCAGTGCATCACTACGTTACGTTGGAGGCAGCATAATGTTGTGTAGCAGATGAGGGGCTCTACGGTGGATGACTCTGTATTGCAGAAGGTACGAATAGCTCAAACTGAATGGACGGCCCTACCTTCAGTCTTAATACAAGGGTAATCCCAAAAGTAAGGTCTCCTATTTTTTTTATAAGCACATAGACCTATTTATTTCTACAATGGTTTATATCAGTTTACAGCTTGAACATTTAGCTATTTTTAGAAATAATCACCATTTCTGTCGTTGCATTTTTGTAGACGCTGTGGCAGTTTTTTTATGCCGCCATGCTGTTCAGAAAGTTATGAATCTCTTCTTTCACCTCGTCGTGCGAGCTCAATCGGTTTCCGGCCAAATGTTCTTTTAATCTAGAGAACAGGTCACTGGGCGCCAAGTCAGGACCATAGGGTGGGTGGGTGATTATGTTCCATTGAAACTGTTGCAGGAGAACAACGGTTTTCTGAACGATGTGTGGGAGAGGGTTGTCATGGAGAATGTGTACGCCCTGTAATTCCTCTTCTCCGGTTCTGAATTGTGCGTTTGAGTTTTTTTAGAGTCTCACAGTACCTGTCAGCGTTAACTGTGGTCCCAGCGATTCAGCTCCGACGACGAGGTGAAAGAAGAGGTTCATAACTTTCTGAACAGAATGGCGGCGCGCTGGTATGACATGGGCATACAAAAACTGCAACAGCGTCTACAAAAATGCTTCGACAGAAATGGTGATTATGTCGAAAAGTAGCTAAATGTTCAAGCTGTAAACAGATGTAAACCATTGTAGAAATAAACAGGTCTATGTACTTAAAAAAAATAGGGGACCTTACTTTTGGGATTAACCTCGTATCTGTTGACCACATTACGTGAAACTGGCAGCAAATAACTACTGCTAATAATCTGCTCGCTTTTCTTCGAACATATACTGAATACGCCACAAAATACGAATTGCTTGCAAGAACTTTCTGCGTTTCCCTCATGTGGTGCTTTTTGTGGTTTGGAATTAATTAGGTCTTAAATTTATCCATGTTATATGGGTATTATTTGAGGGCTGCAAATGTATTACAAGATTGTTATGAAATAATATATAGTGCAACAGTCACTTGTTACTAATAGTTTTAATGTAAATGCACCTGATGATGGCAGCATGCTGCCGCCACTCGTCTTGCTAATGAGATATTAGTGACAAGTGAATGTTTCAGTATAAATTATTTCCTAAATATTCATTAAATGGTCTGAAGTGAAAATCTACAGAGTGTTTCAGAAGGGAAGATCAACTTTCAGGGATATGACAGGAATGACCGTTCGAAACAAAAATGTCAAGTAGACATAGGCTCTAAAACGCGTACCTTACGAGCTATGAGCAATTCTTGGTCTTCACTACCGTGAAACAAATCTCTTCTATTGCACGCTCTTTGCTTTCCATATTTTGGGAAACGGTAGAAAAAAAAATGTCCCGTAAACATATACTCTAAAATGCATACGTTAAGAGCTACGAGTACTTTTTCATCTTCGCTACTCTTCTAATGAAGAAGTGCTCATAACTTTTGAGGTATGCATTTTGGAGCAAATGTTTACTGGACTGTTTTTCTCTTGTTTTGGTCCAGACTATCACATCCCAAAATATGGAAAGCAAAGAGCTTGCAGTAGAAGAGATCTGTTTCACAGTATCGAAGATCAAGAATTGCTCACAGCTCTTAACGTATGCGATTTGGAGCCCATGTTTACTTGACTTTTTCGTTTCGAATGTTGTTCCTGTCATACTCCTCAATATTGACAATCACTTCTGAAACACCCGGTACAGTGTAGCCCGGAGTCTAATTTAAAAATTAGACTGAAAATAAACCGATCCTCCTGACGTCTTAATTCCCACGGTTGCTCACGCAAGTCGCCTGGCCGTTCCTTTTTGGACTCTAAAGTGAAGTACTTGATGATGGGATGCTGACGCTGGGTGGCTGCAAAGTTGACGCACCTTGTTGGCGAGGTCCAGCATGGAGGCAGGCGACCCCGCGGTGAGCGAGCCGCCGGCGGCCTCGACCAGCTTCTGCAGCGTGTGCGGCTCCGGGCTGAGGTCGCGCGCGCCGGAGTCGAACTCCCAGCTCTCGTGTTTGCCCGCCGACGCCGCCCCTGCAACACAGCCGCCAGCGTCACACGTCGCTCGGCGCCGCGCGGGCGCGCTTCCGTGCTAGCGCCGTTCCGCGCGTTACCACTCTACTGTGTATCGAAAGTGGGTCACTTTAAACAAATACACGATGAGTACACAGTCTTTTCCTCATTACAAAACATTCTTATTATTATTCGTATGGCTTACATACATTTTCTATGTTCTAATTTTAAGATTTCAGATATAATTATATTAAATTTTTTGCCTCCAGTTGCATAAGCAAAGAAATTTTACCTAGGTTTCGGCTATAATAATGCAGCCTTCTTCAGAAATGTCACAATATAAAATTAAATTAACACAATTTTATATTGTGACGTTTCTGAAGAAGGCTACATTATTATAGCCGAAACATACGTGAAGTTTCTTTGCTTATGCTACTGGAGGCTGAAATCTAATATAATTACATTTTACAGTTGCTGACCCTTTTACACCACGCTAAAAATATTCAAATTTCAGATATACACTGAAGAGCCAAAGAAACTGGTACACCTGCCTAATATCGTGTAGGGCCACCGCGAGCAGGCAGAAGTGCACGTAACTAACGTCTGAAGTAGTCCTGGAGGGAACTGACACCATGAATCCTGCAGGGAATACGAGTACAAGGGGGTGGAGATCTCTTCTGAACAGCACGTTGCAAGGCGTCCCAGATATGCTCAATAATGTTCATCTCCGCGGAATGTGGTGGCCAGCGGAAGCGTTTAAATTTAGAAGAGTGTTCCTGGAGCCATTCTGCAGCAATTCTGGACGTGTGGGACGTCGCATTGTCCTACTGGAACTGCCCAAGTCCGTCGGAAGGCACAATGCACATAAATGGATGCAGGATACCAGACAGAATGCTTACGTACGTGTCACATGTCAGAGTCGTGTCTACACAGATCAGGGGTCCCCAGCTGCACACGCCGCACACTATTACAAACCTCCCACCAGCTTGAACCGTCTAGTGCTGACATGTAGGGTCCATGGATTCATGAGGTTTTCTCCATACCCATACACGTCCATCCGCTCGACAGAATTTGAAACGAGACTTATCGGACTAGCCAACATGTTACCTATCATCAACAGTTCAATGTCGGTGTTGACGGGCCCAGGCGAGGCGAAAAGCTTTGCGTCGTGCAGTCATCAAGGGTACATGAGTGGGACTTCGGCTCTGAGTGCCAATATCGATGATGTTTCGTTGAATGGTTCGCACGCTGACACTTTTTGATAGGCCAGCACTGAAATTGGCAGCAGTTTGTGGAAGGGGTGCACTCCTGTGTGTCAAGAGTTAATGAATAAATACTGATGATGTCAAAAAGCAACAATATTCGAGCGACTTTTACTGAAACAAAAAAATCATGGGCCTATTAACTGGAAAGCATAAAGAGGAGCTGACACCCTACATAATGATACCGCCATAGCAAATTAAATAATATTTATCTGTTAATATACTGTTTCTGTCATCCGTCCATAACCCGGTGGGACCGATGACCTCACTGTTTCGTCCCTCACCCACCCCACCCCTCCCTCCCTCCTCCCTCCCAAACCGAGAAACCAACTAATAATTAGTTCAACGTAGGATAGTTACTTTCTGTACATCTACAATCATTTTGATAGTAAGGGATGTGTAACATTATAGCATACACATGTGATTATCGGCAATCTGTTTCCATTACTATATACCATTCAATCTCCTTCCCTCCCCAGGTTTGGACTCAGCTGCTACCCTCAAAGAGTTCCAATGATCCCTCAAACAACTTAGCAGCAAGGTCCTGTGCACTGTGCAGTAAACAGGAACAATGGAGCAGTACGATTAACTACAGCGTACAGCAAAGTTGGGAACGATAGTTGAGTGTAAACTTGTCAATGATGTTTGCGTCCTGGAGTGCTTACACAAGGGACAATGAATTGACACTTGCGAGCCAAAACGCTGCGACCATCTCGTTAGTGATGTGCAGCCAGACTCTTGGAACCCAATAAGGCAATCATTCCGTGCAGTATACATTCTAAAAGTTGTTGGAAGTTTTTCGGAGGTATATGGTACCTCAAGACTACGGACAGGTCAACCAATTCCCGAAAATTATGGGCTGGTGGACTGTGGGCGCGATATGGCGCCCGATAGCATCCCTGACGTGTTACATAGGATACCAATTAGGCGGCTTTGGTGGCAAAGACATCAACGCGAGTACCTTATCTAATCTTCAAACCACTGTAACCAGACTGTGGCCTTGTCAGACGGGAAGAGGTCATCGTCGTCAACGAAGCTGCCACGAAAGCAAAGAGAGCTTCACTGCAGATTTAAACGTAGCCAAAGCCTCACAGACAAACAAAAACTAAACAACGCCAAATTAGGGTAAGGAGGGCTAGGCACGAAGCGTTCATCAGATTTCAAAGTGAAATTCTATGTATCGATTTCACAGAAAATCCTAATAAGTTTTGGTCTTACACTAAATCAGTAAACGGGTAGAAGCCATCTGTCCAGATACTCTGTGACCGTAGCGGCATTGAAAGAGAGCACGAGACAGAAACGACCGAAATACCAAACGTCTTTTTTCCAAAACTGTTTCGCAGAGAAAGATCGCACTGCAGTTCCTCCTTCAAATCGTCGCACGAAGTACAAAATGACAGATGTCTAAATATCTGACTAAGGGATGAAAAGCTACTGAAATCGCTCAACAGAGGAAAGACCACTGGACCTGAAAGGATACCATTTCGAGTCTGCATAAAATATGTGAAAGAGCTTGCCCCTCCTCTAGCAGCAATGTGCCGTAAGTCTCTAGAGGAGCGAAGCAGGTCATTCCAGTTTTCAAAAGGGGTTGTCTAACACACGCACAAAACTATAGGACTACGTTTCTTAACGACGGTCTGCTGTAGAATTCTGGAACATGTTTTATGCTCGCGTGTGGAGACATTTCTGAAGACCGAAAATGTCCTCTTTACAAATAAAAATGGGTTCCGAAAACGGCGACCGTGTGAAACCCATGTCGCTCTGTCTGTCACTGTGCTTCCATTGCTACCACGGACTCGACGGAAGGCCAGCAGGTGAACGTCCCCCCCCCCCTCCCCCCAAAACAATAACTGTCCTAACCGGCCGTTCGCCTGCATAACGAAGTATCCGGCTCTCGACCACTGACCTAGTGAAACAATGAAAGTGATTCATCCAACTTGGCGATAAGTTCCCGCTGATCCACGGTCCAAGCCAAATGATCCCGTACCCAGTGCAACCGTAACGTCGTTGTGCCAATATGGGAACACAACGTTCAGTAACAGCTGAACGGTGTGCTCCGAAACACTGACGCCTGCTCCTGCATTGTACTCTGTCGTCAGATCGACCACAGATCGCAGTGGCAATGGCAATGGCAATGAAGTGCTGCTATTAAATAATATGTATCTGACAAGTAATTATTTATCGTTGAACTGAAAATTATTTCCTTGTAGATGGCCGAAAGTGGCTGAAAGAAGCATGTGAAACACGTTTGATTAAAAACAAAACTATTCTGATGTGACAAAAGTCATGGGATACCACCTAATACTGTGCCGGACGTAGTGCAGCGGCTCGACGTGGGATGGACTCAACAAGTCGTTAGAATTCCCCTGCAGAAAGACTGAGCCAAGATGCACCTATAGCTGTCCATAATTACTTAAGAGTTGCCGGCGCAGGCTTTTGTGCACAAACTGACCTCTCGATTACGTTCCATAAATGTTCGATGGGGTTCATGTCGGACTACCTGGGTGGCCAAATCATTCGCTCTAATTGTCCAGAATGTTCTTCAAAATAGTCGCGAACAATTGTGACCCAGTGGCATGAAGCACTGTCATTCTATCGATGGCCTCGTGGGGTCTGAGCCAAACTCTAACCCTACCATCAGCTCTTTCCAACAGAAATCGGGACTCATCTGACCAGGGCAGCGTTTTCCAGTCGTCTATCGTTCAACCGATATAGTCACGAGCCCAGGAGGGGCGCTGCAGGCGACGTCGGCTGTCCAAGGGAGACGCGTCGGCCGTTTGCTACTATAGCCCACTAAACGCCAAATTTCGCTGCACTGTCCTAACGGATACGTTAGTCCTACGTCCCACGTTGATGGCTACTTTTATTTGCTTGTCTGCTAGCACTGACAACTCTACGCAAACGCCAATAGTCTCGGTCGTTAAGTGAAGTCTGTCAACAACTGTGCTGACCGTGGTGAGAGGTAATGCCTGAAAGTATGATATTTTCGGCACACTCTTGACTGTGAATATCTGAATATTGTATTCTCTAACGATTTCTGAAATGGAATGTCCCATGCGTCTAGCTCCAACTGCCGTTCCGCATTCAAAGTCTGTTAGTTCCCGTGATGCGGCCATAATCACGTCGGAAACATTTTCACATGACTCCTCTGAGCACAAATAAGAGAACCGCCAATGCACTGACCGTTTATACGATGCTACCGCCATATGTTAATGTGCATAAGGCTATCCCATGACTCTTGTCACCTTAGTGTAAAGTTTCAGTTGTAAAATCTGTTCTTGTTCTATTCCAGAGCTTTCTCCTAGGATGGTAGTCGCAAGTCAATACATCCATGAAGGACAGACTGCGGAATTAGCAGGCGCCTACCGTCGGCTACACAACACCGCCAGGCATGCACAGCTTATCAATCATAACACAGGCCTGTGTACGCCGCACATCGGCAAACACCCATCGACCCGCCAAACTGTTAGGCATACAGGCAGGCATGCTTCTTCGGGTCGGGACAGTAAGTCCACACCTAGCTTATCATAGCCTTAATTCTAGCGCTCAGTCTACTGTAGTCATCTGACGAGATACATTGCTCAGCTACTCTGGTGTTTGGGTCATCTTAGGAGCATATCTGATCTAATTCAACGTCAGAGAGCGCTGCCTACCGATAGAGCAACTGGCCGCTTGAGGCAGACATGGTTGTCATTCCTTCTCCCGAGATGGCGGGACTTTGTGTAGTCTTCTCGCTGCACGTCCAAGATTTCACAAGTTAGCCTGCGGCTGGCTGTTTGGTCGGTCAGGTACATAAGTGGATTTCTGGGAGATTATAAACAGGTTATCTGAGAGAGAGAGAGAGAGAGAGAGAGAGAGAGAGAGAGAGAGAGAGAGAGAGAGAGAGAGAGAGAGAGAGAAAGAGAGAAAGAGAGAGAGACCCAAATTGTATTCGGATTGCATTTGATCAACAGTGAGCGTGGGATACTGTCTTGCAATTACGAGTCGGAAGGAAGACTGTGATGGGGATCTGAGTGCTGAATGGTGTGATTAACTGATTAAGAACTTAGACAACCGCACTAAGTGATCCCTAACAAGCAATATTCAGCCTTTAGAGAACGTCCGGCAGACCATCTCAGACAAGGTCGTAGGAAGCCATATATTCACATCTACAGCACGGACAGACCCTCCAGCACGGCTTGCCCACTGCTGACAGAAGGTGAGACCATTCCACAGCATAATTAGCCACTGTAAGGAACCTAATGAAGCTAATGGTGAGGAAAGAATAATGTTGCGTACCTTGAACAGCTGAACGAATTAAGTCAGCAAGAAAAGGAAAGTTTGCAGAACTACGTGCGTTTGAGAGGGACGAATCAAACCCTTTCACCGCTCTTTTGTAAGAAAACAGAAATAAAGACCCAAACCCAGAATTATAATTACGTTGCTAATTCATCGCTGATAAACATCGAATTACTACCCATCTTTCGATATAATAAAGTCGCCTAGACCTTAGAGGAGTGTACCTGAAATCTCGAGAGTCCTGTGAATAATATCATATCATTTAATCTATAATAATTAAAGAAACGTACACATAATTTAATTTTTATATGACTCTTAGTTTAGGTATATTAAAACTTTATGGTCGAATTTTATATGTTTAGTCACGTTAGACTGAGCAAGGAGAGCTATTAACAACTTCGTTGGCACAGTCACTGTATCCCAAATTAATAGCATTCGCCATTTATTATTTAATTAAAGTACTCAAGACGACAGCTAACGAAAAGCATCAGTTACCCATTTTGCACGCGGCTACTTGGTTAAACCCTCTCTTCCACCACGCACAGTAGGCGTCAACATGTATGCACAATCGAAATTCGATGAAGCATCAAGCTGCTTATACAGTCCCTATGCTTGCGCAAATTTATCTTGCACGCGCTCAAGCATGCTCGGACACGCACGTTTGAGCATGCAGTTCCGTGTGTAGCTGCCTTTGGCAGTATCCCGTTTCTTGGAAAACGAGCTGATAAAACTACCAGCGCACCTCGCTTCGCTCTCACTCTGTGGCTACGCTTCGTCTACGTCAGATCTAGGTGGAGGCGGCCAGTCCTTTATACGACGAACGAGATGGACCGAGACTGATACTCGTTACCGTAGCACGTCCATCTTTGCGTTCCGATACAGACAAAGCAAGCGTAGCCAAGTCGACGAAGTTAAGTATCCCCCTGCCCATTAAGCCATGTTGCAGAGAATATTAATTTCATTAACTGTACTGCCACGTTATTCGTAGTCATTCACTGCTGCCGACGCTGCAGCAACGCCCGACGCCGCCGGTTCCCATACAGAACTCGCAGCCAAGTAAAGACCGCACGTCTGGAGTTCCGTCTCCACAAGAGTCCTCAGTCCTGCAACGCCTCACGGCTCTTTCCAACCATTTATCTATACTTCGGCCTTGGGCGTTAGCCTCACAGTGTGTTGAAGTGTGTTCTTCAAGTCAGTAGTAGGATAGGGTCAGAAGCACTGATTGTTGTGCTCGCTTCCTTCCTTGTGATAGGAACAGACCTATTTTAAATCGATAACTGAAATTTGTGTTAACGATTTCCGTTAATCACAATGAAGCAGTACATGTTCCGTACACTGACAAGTACTCTTATTTATCAGTGATTTGCTTTTCGTGTAAATATTATCATTATTGACCAACTTAGTATGCTGAACCAGCTATCCTCGATCTCCCTTATTTTCTGCTGTGCAATTATCCCAGCGACGGTCATATAAACAAACGAACACCGTCCTAACAGGCCGTGAAGGCGCAGAGGTACCGATCGGCCTCCGTGTCATCCTCGGCCCTTAGGCATCACCGGATCTGGATACGGAGGGTCATGTGGTTAGCACACAGCAACGGTCGTATGCTGGAACGAAACCCCCGTGCCTGCAAGTTAAGAGATGGTCTCGACTGCCAACTGCCATCACTTTAGCAAATAATCATAATCGCCAGCAGACCTGGGACTTAGGTAACAACAGCGTCAGTCATTCAAACAACAGCCAGTGCAACAGGAGAAGTTCGGACGACACACTACACTATACACTTACAAGGAGACAGGTTGGCTAGCGAGTATTTCATAGTGAAAAATGTAAGTACAGGATGGTTACAACTAAACCTTCTCTACTTGGACCAATGTAGACGGAGAACTATTTACCGTATGGGTACTCAACTTCATATACACTACTGGCAATTAAAATTGCTACACCACGAAGATGACGTGCTACAGACGCGAAATTTAACCGACAGGAAGATGATGCTGTGATATGCAAATGATTAGCTTTTCAGACCATTCACACAAGGTTGGCGCCGGTGGCGACACCTACAACGTGCTGACATGAGGAAAGTTTCCAACCGATTTCTCATACACAAACAGCAGTTGACCGGCGTTGCCTGGTGAAACGTTCTTGTGATGCCTCGTGTAAGGAGGAGAAATGCGTACCATCACGTTTCCGACTTTGATACAGGTCGGATTGTAGCCTATCGCGATTGCGGTTTATCGTATCGCGACATTTCTGCTCGCGTTGGTCGAGATCCAATGACTGTTAGCAGAATATAGAATCGGTGGGTTCAGGAGAGTAAATCGGAACGCCGTGCTGGATCCCAACGGCCTCGTATCACTAGCAGTCGAGATGACAGGCATCTTATCCGCATGGCTGTAACGGATCATGCAGCCACGTCTCGATCCCCGAGACAACAGATGGGGACGTTTGCAAGACAACAACCATCTGCACGGACAGTTCGACGACGTTTGCTGCAGCATGGACTGTCAGCTCGGAGACCATGGCTGCGGTTACTCTTGACGCTGCATCACACACAGGAGCGCCTGCGATGGTGTACTCAACGACGAACCTGGGTGCACGAATGGCATAACGTCATTTTTTCGGATGAATCCAGGTTCTGTTTACAGCATCATGATGGTCGTATCCATGTTTGGCGACATCGCAGTGAACGCACATTGGAAGCGTGTATTCGTCATCGCCATACTGGCGTATCACCCGATGTGTCTGGTATCGGGTGCCACTGGTTATACGTCTCAGTCACCTCTTGTTAGCATTGACGGCACTTTGGACAGTGGACGTTACATTTCAGATGCGTTACGACCCGTGGCTCTACCCTTCATTCGATCCCTGCGAAACCCTGCATTTACATCTACATCTACATCTATACTCCGCGAGTCACCTTACGGTGTGTGGCGGAGGGTACTTATTGTACCACTATCTGATCCCCCCTTCCCTGTTCCATTCACGAATTGTGCGTGGGAAGAACGACTGCTTGTAAGTCTCCGTATTTGCTCTAATTTCTCGGATCTTTTCGTTGTGATCATTACGCGAGATATATGTGGGCGGTAGTAATATGTTGCCCATCTCTTCCCGGAATGTGCTCTCTCGTAATTTCGATAATAAACCTCTCCGTATTGCGTAACGCCTTTCTTGAAGTGTCCGCCACTGGAGCTTGTTCAGCATCTCCGTAACGCTCTCGCGCTGACTAAATGTCCCCATGACGAATCGCGCTGCTTTTCGCTGGATCATGTCTATCTCTTCTATTAATCCAACCTGGTAAGGGTCCCATACTGATGAGCAATACTCAAGAATCGGACGAACAAGCGTTTTGTAAGCTACTTCTTTCGTCGATGAGTCACATTTTCTTAGAATTCTTCCTATGAATCTCAACCTGGCGCCTGCTTTTCCCACTATTTGTTTTATGTGATCATTCCACTTCAGATCGCTCCGGATAGTAACTCCTAAGTATTTTACGGTCGTTACCGCTTCCAATGATTTACCACCTATGGCATAATCGTACTGGAATGGATTTCTGCCCCTATGTATGCGCATTATATTACATTTATCTACGTTTAGGGAAAGCTGCCAGCTGTCGCACCATGCATTAATCCTCTGCAGGTCCTCCTGGAGTACGTACGAGTCTTCTGATGTTGCTACTTTCTTGTAGACAACCGTGTCATCTGCAAATAGCCTCACGGAGCTACCGATGTTGTCAACTAAGTCATTTATGTATATTGTAAACAATAAGGGTCCTATCACGCTTCCCTGCGGTACTCCCGAAATTACCTCTACATCTGCAGATTTTGAACCGTTAAGA
The DNA here is from genome assembly GCF_021461385.2 of Schistocerca piceifrons. Lineage (NCBI taxonomy): Eukaryota > Metazoa > Arthropoda > Insecta > Orthoptera > Acrididae > Schistocerca > Schistocerca piceifrons. Next base: position 774,331,277 of record NC_060138.1, read on the forward strand.
ATGACATGTTGTGTTCTTTCTTCTAGGAAATCCTGAATCCAATCACAAACCTGGTCCGATATTCCGTAAGCTCGTATTTTTTTCACTAAACATAAGTGCGGAACCGTATCAAATGCCTTCCTGAAGTCCAGGAATACGGCATCAATCTGCTCGCCAGTGTCTACGGCACTGTGAATTTCTTGGGCAAATAGGGCGAGCTGAGTTTCACATGATCTCTGTTTGCGGAATCCATGTTGGTTATGATGAAGGAGATTTGTATTATCTAAGAACGTCATAATACGAGAACAGCAGGATAATGCACGACCGTATGTTGCAGGTCGTATACGGGCCTTTCTGGATACAGAAAATGTTCGACTGCTGCCCTGGCCAGCACATTCTGCCGATCTCTCACCAATTGAAAACGTCTGCTCAATGGTGGCAGAGCAACTGGCTCGTCACAATGCGCCAGTCACTACTCTTGATGAACTGTGGTATCGTGTTGAAGCTGCATGGGCAGCTGTACCTGTACACGCCATCCAAGCTGTGTTTGACTCAATGCCCAGGTGTATCAAGGCCGTTATTACGGCCAGAGGTGGTTGTTTTGGGTACTGATTTCTCAGGATCTATGCAGCCAAACTGCGTGAAAATGTAATCACATGTTAGTTATGGTATAATATATTTGTCCATTGAATACCCGTTCATCATTTGCATTTCTTCTTGGTGTAGCAATTTTAATGGCCAGTAGTGTACATGACGTTCAGATCATGTGCTGTAGAATTAGCGCTGTTATGGTGTTAGTGTCATGATTTGCCGTTAGGCGCCTGTACTGACACGCCGACGTAGAACTGAAACGAGCATCAGACTGCATTTGAGTTGCAGACAGTCCACATGGGTCCGTACAAGGTGAGCAGGACTTTGTTCTAAAAGCTGCTTTATCAAGGCAACACGAATAATGCTGCTGCTCTTCGCGAGTATCGGAGTATTAAAGGAATGCCGAGAATTATTCTCTCCTCACAGGGATTGAATAACATCATTCGAAAGTTCGAATTAACTGGTGATTTGGGAACTGATCCTGGGAGAGACAGATGACTAATTTCGCGACAAATTGTTGAAGTTACTGTTGCCGTGGCTGAGAATGCTGGACGCAATGTGCGCTCTACAAGAAGTGCACGAGCTGTGTCACGACAGATCATTATTCCATGGGCCAGCGTTCGGAATGTTCTGCGAGCAACAGTGAAACAGTATCTCTAGTGCGATTTCCAGGCTGTCGTCGATGCAGATGCTCGTCACATTCTGCAGAGTTCGTAGCCTGGAATCATGTGGAGATTAAAATATGTTTCTTTCAATAGTTTTTTTTTCGTTATTTCTCTTTCGAACGTCCTTACAAACGTTTCCACAAAGTTTCACTGTTGTTCGATCACTCGTTATTCATGAGGGGTCTAAAGTAGCGAAAGTTTAATTATAAGTGTAGTAAGCAAGCGATACACGAAACCGATCCATGTATCGCAAATAGGACTTCATTCATAAACCTCAGAACAATAACGGAAATAGGCCTCTCGTGACTCCATAGGTAACAAGACAAAAGAATCGTACAGGAGGTGCAACATAAGCGAGAGACAGGACAACTGATGCGAGCCGTACAAACTAAAAGAACATACTGAGGCTGAGTGAGCGCTGCTCCGCGCGTATATATTGGCGAGTTGCCGATACACGGCGCGGCGGAGACCGTGCCGTGTGCACGCTTCCTCCAGGCGGCTTCTAGCGCCGGCCTGCGCTGATACAGTAGGCGGTTGATTTAAGTACACGCGCGCAGCAACACGACACTCGGCACTCTCACACGGGATACGACAATAACTACCCTGTGTCTGCCGAAAACAGTTAAACATAGAAAACAAAGCTGTACACAGCTTACAGAGTTTGCGTATTCCGTCCTCAGGGTGGCCCAGCCGCTGTGGCCGAGCGGTTCTAGGCGCTTCAGTCCGGAACCGCTGCTACGGTCGCAGGTTCGAATCCTGCCTCGGGCACAGATGTGTGCGATGTCCTTAGGTTAGTTAGGTTTAAGTAGTTCTAAGTTTAGGGGACTGATGACCTCAGATGTTAAGTCCCATAATGCTTAGAGCCATTTGAACCATTTTTTTCCTCAGGGTGGAGAGAAGGATAGGTTTTGGAAGCTTGGAAACGAAGGATAAGTTACTCACACTGTCTGACAAGAGGTAACCACTTGTGAGGAATTTTTCTAAGAGTTTCATTCTGGCACATACTTGGAATTTCATCTTCTGACCAGCCTTCCTGTCTACTTATATGACGGGCTGTCAAAACCGTCGTGAGCATTAAGGCAAATCATTTCACCAACGCACGTGGTTGAAGATACCCGTTTGGTAAAACACCGTCTCCTGCTGCGTGACGACGTCCGTAACTGCCTGCAGCACATCCTCGTTCGACAGGAATCGTCGACCCTTTAAAGTGTTTTTTAATGGACCGAAGGCGTGATAATCGCATGGGGACAAATCAGAACTATAGGGCGGGTGCTAGAGTGTTTGCGACTTGAGTTAGCGTAACTTATGTGTCACGACACTTGCAATACCGAAACGTGCGTAATCGTGAAGCAGCAGCAGCAGCCCTTGTTGCGCACCATTTCAGAACGGTGGTTTTCGACAGACATTCTGCCCCATACACATTCTTCACTATCCGATGGATGTCTACTGGTTTTTGTATTCGGCAACCAAGAAAAGCACAACAGCACGTTGGTCCTGTTTGGACACATTTCGTAATAATGTCACCACAGTTCACCTTTCCGCATTTACCGCACTCACGTCGGAAAGACACGAATGCCTCACTAATCCCCTGCCTCCATGTCGGTGCTTACGTACCACCATGGGAGTCGCGCTACGTTAATTATAGACTGCAGCAACGCCCACAAACGGAAACTTTTTGATCGCCCCGTTATGACTTCGTAGGTTTCTCAGTTAAATTTTTCTCTCGATATGCCATATTACAATATTGATCCCATTGTCACAAAAATGAATGAATCGTTGCTTTTCGTTTCAGTTCAGCTACAAAATTGGTATCTATAAATTTTGAGAGTGGGGAGCGGGAGAGGAGGAAGAACCTAAAACTTATAAAATATTATTCATCAACATATACAATTGGGAAAACATACATGGAAGTGAGTGTGTGAATCTACAGGCACACTCGACACTCCTGACACCGCATTTAGTGCAACGAGAACGGTCGCGATATGAAACACTTCTAAATGAGACGACAAGCGGCTGAACATCAGCACTACAACTTTTCTCCGCAGATGTACAGCACGCGGCTGGGCTGAGCCGCTTTGTCTGCGATTAACATCGACCCCGAGCGCGCGCGCTGCAGTTTGCTGGGCACGCAGCACGGAGCCGCCTCCCTAGAGGACCAACACCAGTTCATCGCCCCTTTCCCAGCCACCGAACTGGCTAGCGCTGATCCTCTCCTCTCACCATCTACGACACGCACATCTACAGCTAAGCACGTCAGTGTATGCTACGTGGAGGAACTTTTCCCTCACACCACGAGTAATGCTATCCACACCACTAGAGTATGGAGCGACGGGAAAAACCACAAATTTTTACCTTTGATTAAGCGGCGGACAATATTCGAGGCAGTAGGCTTCTTGATAACATTAAAGAGCATATGAATACAACTGACGTCACAAGCGGCATCTTGCAAAAACCTACTCACGGCGGCAAGCGAGGGACCCGTACCACAAAAGTGCTCGTACCACAAAAAAGTTACTGATGAATAATCGCTTCAGGTGCTAAAAAGTTCTTTATTTTATTCACTGAACTCTTTCAGCTTTCATACTACAGCAAGCTTCGCTGAATATGAAACTGACTTACACATGCAACCTAATGTTATACACAATGACATAATACATACCTAAATATTTTGAATCACAGGAATGAGGGACTTTCGACATGAAATATCATTAAGTTTACATTACACGATAAGTACTGAAAAAAGAAAGATATAACTTATAGCCGCGCGTGATTAGCCGAGCGGTCTTGGGCGCTGCAGTCATGGACTGTGCGGCTGGTCCGGGCGGAGGTTCGAGTCCTCCCTCGGGCATGGGTGTGTGTGTTTGTCCTTAGGATAATTTAGGTTAAGTAGTGTGTAAGCTTAGGGACTTATGACCTTAGCAGTTAAGTCCCATAAGATTTCACACACATTTGAACATTTATAACTTATACTATGCTGCAGTGAAGCAAAGTCAAATGACTACGAAAGTAAAAAGAAGGGCAGTTTTAAAACGAAGAACAGTCGTGTCATGATTATAAAAACTATACATTTTGGTTCTTTAAAAGTTTTGGTATGTTTTATCATTAAAAGGAATTATTTTTTGACATGCTCAAAATTTTAAATTGGATGCTTTAGCATTGAGAAGCAGTAGTATAAGTTTAGTTTTAATGAAATTCTACGATACACTGACAGAAAAAAAATCACAAGAAGCAGTTGTGCGGCAGAAACGAAAGTCGGTAGGCGCGTTTCTACATCTAAAAGATGATGTCTATTTCAGCTTCGCGCCAGTTGCATAAGAGTGGCCTCGTAGCACCATTTGAGGACGCAGATCAGATTTGCTTTAAACATACGCTCTACCGGTCGTGAGCGTCAGTTACTTTTGAGATTGGACGTGTTCAACTGATGTTCGTCAAGGATGCCTTTAAGGCAGGGATCTCCAAACTTTTTACTCCGCGGGCCACATTGACTTCTCCACGAAGTCATAAGGGCCAAGATCTACCTAGCGGGATTAAAGCACCCTAGCACTTCATGATCACCGTAATGTAAGGCTAAAGGAAAGATGAAACCGCAAAAATCTAAGGTTGTGGGAATACCTAGCAGTAAAACGAACTGCGATTTTTATTTAATTACATAATTCTGATTGGTGGAGGTACCTGACCGAAATTCTGGCGTATTTTATTCTGGCGAATTTCACCGACAAAAAAGTATGTCGCTGCACATTCTTCACGAAAGCGTCCTGCAAAGTTAACGAAATCTCAAAATCATTGTTAGCAACACTATTACTGCAAGACGTAGCAGAGGTAGCGTATGTCAAGCCATTGTTATTTCAAGCGGCGCAACAATAAGTTTAGTTATGTAGTCTCGTAGCGAGTAGCAGAGCCAGAGCATATATTTGATAGTTCTGTTGCGTGATTGTGTCTGTGTTGCGAGTGTCTCACGAGTTTTTTTAGTGTTTTATGCGCTGTTCTAGTAGGTGAGACGACGAAGTGTGGGACAATTCAAAGTTTGAATTCGAAGAGACAAGGAAAATCTGAAAATCGAAATACGTATAGCACAACTTGAGTATTTTTTCACAGTATTTTTTAGTGGAACTACAGTGTGTAGTGGGACGAAATTAAGCGTCACCCATCCACCAATGTCAGCCCAGTTTGCAGGTGACTATACGTTTAATTTAGTTTTTTTATGTGTTTTTCTTATTATTTGTAATAGATGTGAATTATCTAAAAGTTTTGTATTTTTTTATGTGTTTCAAGTACGGAGAGGGCGGCGCAACGAACGGAGACAGCATCTTCGTTGCCGCGACCAGAGAGGAAATTGCTGGCCGCTATACGTCGCGGGTCGACAGCCAAGGAGCAACAGAAGATCCTGGAACCGAGTTGTTGCGTTGTGCTTCTAAAAAATTAAAAATGAATTTTTTATACTCTTTTTGTACAACAATGACGTCATATAGAGCTTAATCTTATTAAAAAGTCAGTCACTGTCTCTCAACGGTCAACTTCACATCTGTATGTGTAGGAAGCTAATAAAATAGTGTATGCTACTAAAGTTGAAACACGTGTTTTGAAGATTTATTTATGAAGAATTATGTGAACGGATTAATAATATATTTGACAAGATTAGTGATTCTGACAGCGTTCACCGAAACTTTGAATCTCAAAAGTTTATTTAATGTGTGATTCTGATATCGATTAGATCAAGATAACGTGTGTCAATATAATTTCTGAGGAGAAACAAACGAAATTTAAATCGAAAAAGTTACAAAAACCAATTGGCCCAAGTGATGTAATTCTTTGCATACGACTCAACTGATGTTTTACAGTTTCGTTCAAGAGCCATTCTATGACAATTTAAAAGGCATATAAATCATTTTTGAAGTGGGTTGTAACTGACGTAGGTGACGAAGTCTGCACATGGTCATATATCAAACGAAAATCGGTTATAAAAAACTTACGTCGTTACACTACAAGTGCAATTGTGAGTATTTAATTTAGTAATTAAAGTACCTTAAAAATAAATTCATTGCTGTTTGTTTAGGCAGACTATTCCCTATTTTTATTAGTATTAAATAGCACAATTTTATTTTCAGGTTACAATCTTTTGTGAAGTTCTGTGCAAATATGGAAAAGATACGAAAGGTTGACAGTGAATGTAGAATTTTTAAAGAGCAGTGGGGATGTCAATATTTCGTGGTGGAGTCAAGCAACAAATCAATGTGTATTATTTGGATAGCCACAAGTTTAACCATGACCTTCCGCTTTGTAAAGATAGAGCTTCGACAATGTCGCGGTGTATTGGTCGCGATAGGCCTCGAAACTCAATTGTTGGCAGTATAGGTACCACCTCAAATATTTGGTGGGCCGGATACCAGTGATGTCCGGCCAGCTAACGGGGGCCGGTTTGCAGGCCCTCGAGGGCCGGTTTCGGCCCGCGGGCCGTAGTTTGGAGACCCCTGCTTTAAGGCGACAAAGACGCCATTATCAGTACCACGTTGTTTGAAAGAGGTCGTGTAATAGGGCTACGAGAAGCTGGGTTCCTTCCGCGATACTGCAGGAAGATTTGGCCACTGGACATGACTGCTGGCAGCGGTGGTCACGGGAAGGTAAGGTCGTACGAAGACCGGGCTCCGGACGGCCACGTGTTACTAACGAGAGGGAAGACTATCGTGTTCGGCGTATGGATCTGACAGAATGGCGAAACCCTATCGTGGTATATACAGACAGCCAGTATTGGCAACAGACCGCAACACCTCTGCTGCCTCCATCGTTCCGCACAACAAAAATGCGAGCTCGGAATAGGACAGGGAGTAGCAAATGCTGCTATGAAGCCTCCTTCTCCGTGCTTTGTGTAGTGTTTGGCAGAGCGTACCCTGATTAGCCATAACATTATGATCGCTGACCACCGCGAGATTGAGGCCGCCTGCTGACGCAGAGGACACGTATTACAGTACAGGAAGAACGGAGTGGTTATAATTACAATTCAGCTTGTCATAGAAGTCCTTTCACAGATATTCTAATGCGTTAATCCAGAACCGATTTACGCTGGAAAAAATTAGTTCCAATTTTGACAACCGGGAGCAAATTTGCCGCTACACAGCATCTTGTCGACGTCTCTGGTGCTTATATTGAACAAACTGTCTAAGCGGCGTTTAATAAAGAAATCACCTTTATGCCTTTCTCATTTGTTTGACCTCTTCTGCTCACATCCGTTTACTAATCCATTACATAGGGAAAGATTTCTTGCATTCACTGAGCAAGATCTGCACCCGGAGCCCAAAATGGGAAGTAACTTTTTCCATCGTGCATTGTTTCGGCATTAACGCATTACAGTATCTACCAAGTTTTGCTACCATACGATAATTACAGTCCACACTGGACCTCTGTGGGTAGTTGCACTTTAATTGAGGCGCTTTGGAACAACTGCAGTCCACATCAGTCCGTAACTCTTACATATGATGCTATAACATCATATATTCTAAGGACAGAATATTTCGTTTACGTATGACTGCACTTTAGTCCATGTATGACAGTTTGAAATGAATAAAAAAGTTATTTAAAACGTTCTATGCCCTGTATCTCAATATATTTCAGTTAAGTCGTTGTTCCAGAGACAGCCTCAATTATAATCAACCGAGCAGAGAGGAACGGGGAATCTTTGTAGCGACGATACAGGATGCAAATGGAGAAATTCACCGACATCATGCTAGTGTCGTGGCTTCTATGAGGAGTTTTGGCGAACGGCGAAACCACGATCGTGCGATAAGACGTTGGATGTCCACGCCTCACTGTAGACCATGGAGGATAGGCGGCTGTATATGTCGGAGCACATCGTTCAGTGCACGTTCTACAACATCATGTTCCCAAGTTGATGCAATGACATCATCAATTAAGACGCAGTGGGTACTGGATCACAAAGACTGAATCGCGAACCAATGGAAATGTGTCGTCTCGTGCCACGAATACACCATGTCGATGGTATTGTCCAGATACATTATCATCCAGGTGGACGACTCCTGGAAAATGTACCGCGCAATGGACGCAGGTCGGTGGGGGCAGCGATTTGTTACGGGGGGCCATTCACTTTGAATTCCACGATATATGCAGTAGTGAGGCATCACCATGCTTGACCTCTCTCTCTCCAGCAGTATAATCGTCCATATCACAAGGTCAGGATCGTGCTTCAGTGGTTTGAGCACTATGATAGCCAAATCACGTTGATGCGTCGGCCACCAAATTTGCCTGATCTGATGCCGGTGGAAAACATCTGGGACACGTTCAACGCCCACAAACCACCATCCTGTAATTTACGGGAATTGCGTAACCTGTGTTCAGACATCTGGTGCCACGCACCAGAGGAAACCTAAGAAGAACTCGTCGCATCCATTCCACGAGGAATCTCTTTTCAAAGGTGGAGCAGCACGATATTAAGCAGGCGGTCGTAATATTTTGGTTCATCAGTGGGAGATGGGCAACGGCACAAAGTAGGGGACTGCCTATAGGGGCGATGTACAGCGGGGACTTCGTGTGCCCCAGGACCGCTACGGTAGCTGAGAAGGCCCTATGGGAACCCTGAAACGTGACGGCTAACGGGGCTCTGGTGAAGCTGCGATAGGCCTAGCAAGACAGTAGTGGATAAATCAACTGCTTTTAAAAAGGGGAAAAAAGTGTACAGGGCGTTTCTTTTAACGCGAGACAACTAAACACCTCGAAAAAGACACATCGAACGAAAAAAATGTTCTAGGTTAAAAGTTAATGTTAGTTGGGGGGGCATCTGTCTGCGCTACAACGAGCGACCTCCAAATGGCATGGCCGGGGTCAGCATTTTATTTTCAAATGGGAACCCCTCAACTTCATTGCTTATTCGGATTCTACGCTAAAAAGATACGTATGGTTTACTGAAACCATTGTTTTCCATTCGTGGTATGTGGCACAGTAATCAACAAGTATCAAGTGTGCCTGTTTTTGCAGATAAGAACGGACGGATTTGAATCTACATTTCATTCACGAGGTGAATGTAAACCTTTGCGTTCTAATGGTTGATATTCCTGTTCGAAACTTACTCTAGTGTTGCAAATTCGACTGTACAGCACAATATGATTAGCATGTTCAAGGTATGGTTAGAAGCTACGTTTAGCGTGATCCAGGAACAAACTACGTCGATGTAATAGTTTCCTGTTTCCATCGGAATGCTTGATTTCGGTGTGTCCCCTTGTTTCTCACCACCGGGTGCTTGTTTTCGGTGAGTATCAATGGCAGGTGCGATTGCCACAAAAACTTCATGTACATTTCACCTTATTGCATTGGTTGTGGTTTGTATTCCGCTGGAGCCGCGTAGCGGCCAGCACGAGAGTTACGGCGGCTGGATGGAAACACACCACGAAATCCAGTCATTCTTATGGCGGGGATCGAGGGGGCCACCGAAATCAAACATTCTGGTGGTTTGGGGACTCACCACTATCAACCCCGTAGGAACAGAAGGCTATGTTACCATGCAAGTAGCCTACTTGCCAGAAATGTCAAAGTCTAACCATATTATTTGTACTGTACATTTGCAACATTCATACAGACCCTAACGTTTGAAGAACAGTATCAAGCGTCAGAACACAAAGGTTTACATTTACATCGTAAATGAAACGCACAATCAAATGCGTCCATTCTCAACTGCAAAAAACACACATCTGATATGTCGATTACAGAGCAGTATACCACGAGTGAGAAATAATGGTTCGAGTATGCAATAAAAATGGGACGGGGACAGAGTGGTCCCTTTTTAAATTGCAAAATTGATGCCACTATGCAAAAGGAGTGTTCAGGAGCTGAGCAGTTGTAGCACAGACATGTTGTTGTTGTGGTCTTCAGTCCTGAGACTGGTTTGATGCAGCTCTCCAAGCTACTCTATCCTGTGCAAGCTTCTTCATCTCCCAGTACCTACTGCAACCTACATCCTTCTGAATCTGCTTAGTGTATTCATCTCTTGGTCTCCCTCTACGATTTTTACCCTCCACACTGCCCTCCAATGCTAAATTTGTGATCCCTTGATGCCTCAAAACATGTCCTCCCAACCGATCCCTTCTTCTAGTCAAGTTGTGCCACAAACTTCTCTTCTCCCCAATCCTATTCAATACCTCCTCATTAGTTACGTGATCTACCCACCTTATCTTCAGCATTCTTCTGTAGCACCACATTTCGAAAGCTTCTATTCTCTTCTTGTCCAAACTAGTTATCGTCCATGTTTCACTTCCATACATGGCTACACTCCATACAAATACTTTCAGAAACGACTTCCTGACACTTAAATCTATACTCGACGTTAACAAATTTCTCTTCTTCAGAAACGATTTCCTTGCCATTGCCAGTCTACATTTTATATCCTCTCTACTTCGACCATCATCAGTTATTTTACTCCCTAAATAGCAAAACTCCTTTACTACTTTAAGTGTCTCATTTCCTAATCTAATTCCCTCAGCATCACCCGATTTAATTTGACTACATTCCATTATCCTCGTTTTGCTTTTGTTGATGTTCATCTTATATCCTCTTTTCAAGACACTGTCCATTCCGTTCAACTGCTCTTCCAAGTCCTATGACCCCGTAATTAATATCAGCTTTTCATATAGAACATTTTTTTCCTGCGGTGCGTTGCGTTCGAGATATTTAATTGTCTCAAGTAAAACAAACTCTTTGTATATGTGTAATAGGTGAGGGCCTGCACAATCCTTCATAGCGGCGCCTTCGTTCACTGTGATTTCGGAGAAGCAGCGACCGATAGCTATGGAATTTTTTAAATAATTTGATACAACTATGGGTGCGAATATTTTAATTAACGAAGGTATGCACCTATGCATTCCACAATTTTCCAGTTTGCTTTTTAACGCCGCATTTTAAATTTCCGTTTGGAAGAATTTATCGGATTCTCGCACGCTTTTATCGATACCCGATGGCCACTGACGTCACAATGAAGCTCACCCGCGAGAATATTATCAGTGAGGTGACGAAGATGTACAGCGTGAATTACATACAACAGTCGTTAAAATTAAAGCAATAGTTATGTAAAACTCCTGGCTCATGAATATAAGGAAACACATTGCAAAACACGGTCTAGCTGTAGTACTCATTAAAACGAACCCACAGCCGGTTCCCTTTGCCACTACTGGTTGTGCTTTTAATCACATCGATGGTTACAGATCTTCTTGCCTTTTTCCCAAACAGCAATCGCTGAGTAATGAATGATTCGATCACGCGGCGCTCTGGCACTGACAACTACTACTGGAAACTGACGATGCGAAAGCGGTCGGAATTTCTGCCGTCACCAACTACCGTCAAACAGCACACTGTTTAGCAGTATTAATAAACAAACTGCCTATTGGCTTCTGTCTCGGGTTCTTCGGCCGACGTTCATCTAATGATTTTTCCGACGTTTCGCCAGCACGAGTGGTTGGCATTGCCAAAGCTTCACCCTCCACTGCCGGTGGTGAACTGGAGCCGAGCTCGCGGCCGCAGACTATATGTACCTGGCGCGCCAACGTCCTAGGGCTTCTCCGCGGTCATTTCCGGTGCGGATTAATAAACATACTCTAAAGTTAATCCAAACTTCAATGTACGAGCCGCGTGCTGTGGTGATGCGCTAATTCTGCAAGTGGTATTTTGTCCTGCATTCCGTCAGGGAGGCAGTGTCACAGGAACAGCTGTCCTTCAGCAACGGCTTCATAGTAACCACCACACAGACGAATATATAAAGTTCTTATTACGTACGGGAGTAAGTATCCCCAGTCTGCACTGGACACGGGGAAATAAGCAGGGAAGTCTACTTGTTCAGTAAAATGGATGAGGAGAAGATTACCTTGCCAACCGACCTGACCAAATATGTCAAGAACCTTTGGGTTTGGTTGGGTTCTTTGGGGGAAGAGACCAAACTTCGAGGTCATCGGTCTCATCGGATTATGGAAGGACGGGGAAGGAAGTCGGCTGTGCCCTTTGAAAGGAACCATCCCGGCATTTGCCTGGAGCGATTTAGGGAAATCACGGAAAACCTAAATCAGGATGGTCGGACGTGGGATTGAACCGTCGTCCTCCCGAACGCGAGTACAGTGTGCAAGAACCTTTGGCCTAATGTACAGTTGGTAATCGGGTCTAAATAATCTGTCCAGTAACTCAAAGACCATAATGCATACAGAAATCTACGATGACAGAAGGCCGATATACTGAACAGGGCCTTTCGGAGCAGTTTCACCGCTGGAGATCGTAATTACATTTAAGTGATAACCGCCTATGTTCGACATTAATGTGCAACAACCACTCACAGACGGCTGGTGACAGCACTAATATTGGAGGGTATATATAGCTTCCCGGAGAGACGCGGTAAACAGTGTAGTCGTTGTCGTAATGCGAAAACGGAGATTCGTCTGACACTGAAAACGTCATGGTCATTGGCTTTCGGGTCATGGATGGAAGCATTTCCGAAACGGCTAAGTTTGTAGACTGTTTGCGTGTCGCCGTTGTTAAAGTACAACCTGCATGGCAAAATGGCACTACCTAAAACCGGCGCCGACGCCATTGTGGTGCGCCATGGGCCATGGACGACAGAAGTGAACGACGGCTGCGGAGATGTGTACGGGAGAATAAACATGTACTGTTGAGCAACTGAAGGCCCATACAAACCAATGGGCTACCAACAGTGTATCCTCAACGGCCGTTCAGTGCACGTTGTTGCGTATGGGCCTTCGCAGCTGCCCCCTGGTTCATGCACCCATGCTGACTGCTGTTCATCGGCGACGAAGGCTGGAAATTCCACGATAATACTAGACGACCATGAGTGGCGGCGGGCGAACTTTACAGATAAATCACGTTTGTTTGCTCCATAGGACAGATTGCCGTTGGTGTGCACAGCATGAAACATGAGAAATCAAACACCGTGCAACCAGCAGCGAGCGTTATGGTCTGAGGAATGTTTTCGTGGCATTTCCTGGGTGATCCCGTCATTCTGGAGACACAATGGATCAACGCAAGTGTGCATTTATCCGTGGCATTTGTTTTCCTCGCCACGATGACATCTACTAGCAGGGCAATGCAACGTGTGACATGGCTCGCAGTGCACGTCCGTTGTTCGACGAGGACCAAGATGAGTTTACCATACTCCCCTGGCCGGCCGGAGTGGCCGTGCGGTTCTAGGCGCTACAGTCTGGAGCCGAGGGACTGCTATGGTCGCAGGTTTGAATCCTGCCTCGGGCATCGATGTGTGTGATGTCCTTAGGTTAGTTAGGTTTAATTAGCTCTAAGTTCTAGGCGACTGATGACCTCAGAAGTTAAGTCGCATAGTGCTCAGAGCCATACTCCCCGGACCTAAACCAAATCGAGAGCCTGTGAGACCACCACGATCGGGCTGTTCCGCCACGGATAACCGAGAAAGCTAGCGCAGCTGTTGGCATGGTTCTAAATCCCTGTCGCTACCTTCCAGAACCTCACTGACTGTCTTTGACCACTTCTCGCGCTGCAAGAGGTGGTTATTCAAGTACCTATACTAACGTGTCTGGATCGTGTATTACTTCCCCCATAAATGTATCGCAACGTGACTGCGACGAGAAAATCGGAGGAATCAGAGCTCATACGAAAGTTTATCGACAGTCGTTCTTCCCACGCATCATCCGCAAATGGTACAGGAACTGCGAATGGAACAGGAAAAAGGGGGAAAATGACAGTGGCTACCGCACGGTGGCTTATGGAGTACAGATGTGGATACAGATCTTGTTTCTCAGAGTGGAATTAGAATCATCTGGTTTTGATAGTGAAGGTTAGACGAAGTATGAATCAAGTTCAAACGAATAGTCGACCACGCTCTACAAAGATGTGTAGCTAGCAGAAAAGTTAAGAAGCTTCCTAAGTATACAATGGGACCTGTACCATCTTTAAGACAACTTCTGTTGCACAGTAGGTACAAACGAAAGCATAAATTCGTATACATGCAAGTGTTGATCCCAAATGCTTCAAATGGCTCTGAGCACTATGGGACTTAACATCTGAGGTCATCAGTCCCCTAGAACTTAGAACTACTTAAACCTAACTAAACTAAGGACATCACACACATCCATGCCCGAGGCAGGATTCGAACCTGCGACCGTAGCGGTCGCGCGGTGTGTTGATCCCAACTCACTCGGCTAGCAGAGGGGCAATACGTGACGCCATAAATAATTACTGCAGCAAAATATAATCACAAGGTCTGTCCCAAACCGCCAAGAAATTTTGGTCATATATCAGGGCTACCATAGGCATCAAAACCAGTGTCCAGTCACTTGTAGACGGGATAGGAACGAAAACAGAAAAAAGCGAAACAAAAGACGGAATGTTGAATAATGTCTTCAAATGCCCCTGCATAAAAGAAACTCAAGCAAAGTTGTCATCATTCAAAAGTCGTACATCTGCTACCATGGTTGACTTATATTAGGTATAAGCACCGTAGTAAATGTCAAAAACTTCAGGTTCGTGAACAGCACAAAAGTTATGGAAGGGGGAACACAGTTTAACGTACAGTGTAAAGAGGCGCCATGAGACAGACACCACAGCTCAGTTTGTCGAGAACTGGAAAATATTAACCGTGGCGTTTTTGAAGCAACCGTCGCAGCATCATACGAAATGACTAACGAAAATCAAGGACGACCTTCATCTGTATGGCCGGACGAGAGCTGAAACCGGCTTATTCATTTTATGAGCAAACTAATGAAAAAAGTCTCATTCCTCCTGATGCACGAAATACTCACAGCATTCGCCAGCGTCGCACTTCGCGACGAAAGTATCACCGTTGAAAGCGACTAAACCTGAATCCAAAGAAATAGCTATGTTCATACAACAAGCACGCAAAAAATATTAACGTATTTCGAACAATACCAATTTTTTTCTTGTGTAAATTGTGGAAGACAGGCGGGGAGGGGTGGGGGGATCAAAATCTGTTCAAGACGAGTGCTAACTCGTATGTTTGCACAATCCCCGTTCAGTAACTACTTGATAAAAGTGAATTTTTTTATTCCAGTATTCTAGACGAAATGGAAGACGAAAATGTTTGTACAGTATTTCAGTACTGCCTCTGTAACAACTCGTCGGTTTTAGTGTTAAGAGTTTCCTTTTAATTTTACGATGCCGTCCAACTGTGCGAAGATCGCTAAAACTTCTCGTGCAAGCGTATGAATGTAATTGCATTGTTAGTCCAACACTCGTTTAACCTTTTCTCTCCGTATTTCGTGAGAACAGCTTAATCGCAGAGAAAGCGGCTCGCGAAAATGCGGGCAGGTCTTACGCTGGCAACGCCGTTAGGCCGTCCCCTTAAAAGTGGATCGATGGTCAAAGTGGAACTTAAAGCCGTCGCGGGGCGGGAATAATGTAAGGAGCGCACCATTGTCCTCGCTGCCGGGCAGTAGGCGGGCGGGCGCCCCGTGCTGTGCCGTGCTGTGCCCTGCTCTGCTCTGCTGTACCGCCCCGCCGCCTGGCCGCGGCAGCTCCTCGCTTTGAGCTTTCCTTCACAATTACGTCCTTTACCTCCGACTCTTTCGCCTGCGCGCGCTCGCTTTCCACATAAAGTACAATTCAAGTTTAATTAGAGGTAGAAAGAAAATCTCGCTCGTCACATTTCTATTTCTTCTGACGCAAACTCAGCTTTACCCGACGAAATGGTTACCATCACGTCTTTCTGAAACCGGAAGCTTTGCTTAAATGTGTTTCTCATTGTACGCCGTCCAATTGTAGAGAGGACTGGATAAAAGACACTTGTAACCTGCTCCTTTTGAAATTGCTTTCTCTAACAAAATCAGGCCATGTCTTTCATATTCAAATGGAGCGAAAGAACCGAAGCTATTCTCCTGTAGTCTGCCGATCATAGGACCGTTCTACTAGCAATAGACGTAAAAAAGTTGAAGCACTGAACTCCTTCTTACGCCAGATCCCTTATCATTTAGTTACAATATAGCAGGTCAGCAACTGGAAGCAGTTAATTCCATAAATTATCTGGGAGTACGCATTAGGAGTGATTTAAAATGGAATGATCATATAAAGTTGATCGTCGGTAAAGCAGATGCCAGACTGAGATTCATTGGAAGAATCCTAAGGAAATGCAATCCGAAAACAAAGGAAGTAGGTTACAGTACGCTTGTTCGCCCACTGCTTGAATACTGCTCAGCAGTGTGGGATCCGTACCAGATAGGGTTGATAGAAGAGAGAGAGAAGATCCAACGGAGAGCAGCGCGCTTCGTTACAGGAGCATTTAGTAATCGCGAAAGCGTTACGGAGATGATTGATAAACTCCAGTGTAAGACTCTGCAGGAGAGACGCTCAGTAGCTCGGTACGGGGTTTTGTTGAAGTTTCGAGAACATACCTTCACCGAGGAGTCAAGCAGTATATTGCTCACTCCTACGTATATCTCGCGAAGAGACCATGAGGATAAAATCAGAGAGATTAGAGCCCACCCAGAGAGGCATACCGACAATCCTTCTTTCCACGAACAATACGAGACTGGAATAGAAGAGAGAACCGATAGAGGTACACAAGGTACCCTCCGCCACACACCGTCAGGTCACTTGCGGAGTATGGTTGTAGATGTAGAGACTCTGATACGATACAGCAACCTGACGAAGTGGGTCACTACACTTGGGTCATATATGGTAAGAATGAAGCAGAATCTGATCGTGTAGGTCTGTACTTTCCGCACTATATCTAAATCTACAGATGGCAGAACGACTGCGTCAACAGTAAAACAGACTGATGAGTATACCAACCCTCCCCGTGCGTTCGAAATCGACTAGCTCTAGGCCATGTGAATTCCAGTCAGGGAATGGTACACAGCCTAACGGACATGGTCCATGTCTGGTTTATCCGTACAGGTTCAACAGGAGAAACAATGACATATGTCAGTGTGGTCATACGGGAACAGCCGACCACATTATCTTTAACTGTGACGCCAACAATGGACTAACCAACGACTACATGAACTTTTGAGAAATTATGAATGGTGGACAAGGATACAGAAAATGAGAATTATATGAATACCTTCAGCTGCTGACGGGCGTTTATATATGTCAACGAGGACAGGTGAAAATGTGTGCCCCGACCGGGACCCGAACCCGGGATCTCCTGCTTACATGGCAGACGCTATATCCATCCGAGCCACCGAGGGCACAGAGGATAGTGCGACTGCAGGGACTATCCCGCGCACGCCTCCCGCGAGATCCACATTCTCACCTTGTATGTACACACACTACATTCGTAGTGTCCCACCCCAACACAGTCATTACTCGTGGAAGACATTCTTACTAAGTCCCGTAAGAGTTTGGGGGATATGTGTGCATCCGCACAGAAGAAGAAGGTCATGGCCGGTATTGCCAGAACTATATACTTATATAGATATTTTGTCTGTTCTTTCGGACATGTCCGAAAGAACAGACACCATATCAGTTTAAGGATAGACAATGTTGCTAACACGATTTCACTGTGTGAAAAAGACAAATAAGCCAGGGTACGGCAATTACAAAATTCCCCCTATCCCGCGCAACATCACCAAAAGGATCGTCAATGCGAGTAACGATGTGCCAGCGAGTGCATATAATATTGTGAAAGGTGTGAAAGCGAAAGTTGGGTTACAGAATGTGCGTGAGCAACGAAGATCACATCGACACACTTGGCAGAGCCCGTAGTACCTCATCAGCCCCACGTCGTCACAGCGCCCAGTTGCACCTCGGCGACGGTGAATAGGGAGTTGCGCGTCGGAAAGAGGTGCATAATACATAACTTGTAACACAGTGCCGTAAACAGTCTCCACACATCTCTGAGTGTTTTCAAAAACACAATAAAATAAAAAAGTGATTGTTACGACAAAGATACAACGTCACGTAACAACTGAATGGTCCCGATATCGAGTCGAGGTTCCCGGCAAATTATAGTACGCTAAGGGGCATGTACTTTTGCATGTAATAAAGAATCTCAACTCAACACTTGTATCGAATCGAGACACTGAAGCGAGTATGATTTCTTTTAAATAGATGGATATTCTTTCTTAACGGCATTCGAAAGAGCGTGAGAAGACGAGTACAGCGATATAATGCTCGCTAATTTTGAGGTTCAAACTCTTCGCAAAAGAATCCAAGAAAATACTTAAATTGAAAAGCAAGTCGGCCGAAACCGGCTATTGCGTTGTCAATACGCTCACGCCAGGCTACGTCGGCGTATCAAGCCTTTAGGATGTTTACTTGGGTGCACTGCACAGCTAGCAGGAAATATGTTGTATGTTTGACTCGGTAGCTGCGCGGTCAGCGCGGCGGATTGCTAACCGAAATGGCCGGGTTCGATTCCCAGTCGGAGATTTGCTCCGCTCGCGAACTGTGTGTTGTGCTGTCCTTAAGTTCGTATCACCAGAAACTACTTTTGTTGAGATGGTTATATGGGCATGTCCCGAAAACCAGTACATTAACATTAAAAAAAACTGTGTTGTCTACTGGTAGGCCATTTCTGCCCTGTCGTACGGAAGTGACTAATTTTAATTTCTGCTGGGATGTATTCCAATTAAATCAGGTGATGCTGAAGGAATTAGACTAGGAAATGAAATACTAAAAGTAGTAGATGCCGGCAGCAAAATACCTTCTAAGAGCCGAAGAAGAGAGGATATAAAATGGAGACTGGTTATAGCACAAAAGCATATGAGGAACTTAACATTTATAATAAATTTTGGTGTTGGAAATTAGAGTCACTAATAAGATGGCACTGAATCTACGAGTGGAAAAAAGAAATTTGTGGCACAACCTGACTAAAAGAAATGATCGGTTGGGTCGGTTGACAGGGCATATCCTGAGGCATCAACAAATCTTGTTTGGTACCGGAGAGAGGTGTGCGGGGTAAAAATTGTAGAGATTACCCAAGGCTCTAATACAACACGTACGTTCAAATGAACGCAGTTTCAGTATTTATTCCGAGATGAAGAGGCTAATACAGGATAAAGTAGCATAGATAGCCGCATCAGCTCAATCTTCGGACTGACGACGATGACATCAACAACAAAAACAACAAACCTACATCGAACTTGTTTCCTTTTAAAATACGAAAAACTTTTCCTATATATGGGTATCCGAGCTGGCGATGTTTAATAGCCGAAACATTCTCGTGGGGAAAAGAGAAGTAGAACAAAATTTTACAGAGTCGTACTTTTGGAGCTATGTACTCTATCATCTATGAAAATTTCAAACAGAATCGCAACCAAACGGATTTAAAAAACAGGCACTGAATGATCGAAACAACAGAATAAAAGTGTATACCCAGGCTCAGCAGTACTCTTTTTTATGCTGTTATTACACCAAGCTCAGTCACTGAAGAGCTGACGAAAATAGTATAAACGTTAAACCGAGTCCCCAAAGGACAATGCCCTGCGACGACGTTATCGGACGCATGTCTTTGCATCGGTTTCCTTTCTATAGGAACCATTGCAGTTGCCTCGTGAACGCGGCAGAATGCAGTTTCTTTGCACGAGTGTCCTTTCAGTTTCTCCTATAGTGGCGGACTCATACGTAACATACGCTATAGAAGTGATCACATTCTCTATCAGCGTGTTGTTTTGTGTGGCAAGGCAGACAGACGCAAAGCACGATGTAGACGGACGTCACGGCATAAAACATGCGATTCGACTCCGACGTGTTGCAGGCAATCTCAACAGTAACTCCTTCGCAAGAGGCGGTTTACGCCCCGTTCCTTCCGAATCTTTTTCTGGGAACTCCACATACCACATTTCAACAGGAGATTGTCCGACTACATGTCGTGGGACATATTCCAGCCAACTTCTGAAAAGCACCTGTGCCGCGGCTTGTACTTACCATACTACGTTGCTTATCGAACATATACGGGATATGATTGATTAGCAACTTGCTTCTCATATTGCTCCAGCAAGCGTCCATGATTGCTTGAGTTGTATACACACAGCTTAGAAGAAGATTCCCTAGGTATACATTTAAACCTTCTTTGATTCTATACTTCGACATTTATAAGATTAAAAAAAAAAAAAAAAAAGTGTGGCTAGGGCCTCCCGTCGGGTAGATCGTTTGCATGGCGCAAATCTTTTGAGTTGACCCCACTTCGGCGACTTGCGTGTCGATGAGGATGAGATGATGATGATGACTAGGACAACAAAACACCCAGTCCCTGAGCGGAGAAAAGTTCCGACCCAGCCGGGAATCGAACCCGGGTCCCTTGGCATGACATTCCGTCGCGCTGACCACTCAGCTACCTGGGCGGGCATTTATAAGATTATTACTACCTCCTCAGTGAATAAGGTTCGTCTTTGTCGCTAAACAAATGACTGTTTGTTTGATCGCCATACGCTTTCGCTTCTTTTGTTTTCGATGAATTCTCAGCCGCCTGTAATGCATATTTTGCATATTACTACATGCGTATAACAGATAAGTGATATAATAGTTCTGAACTGTGTACATTACAGTTTATTGGTGCTAGTCTCCCACTGTTAAGTTAAAAACAACTCATGACCTCACAAGTTACTGTATGTTTTAACAATATTTCAATCCATATTTTCACATACGCGACTCGATGGAACTGTATTTGCATGTCCTAGTCTCAACATTGCGTGCACATTTCACTACACACAATTCGTATTTATTTTTAGATGATAAATAGAACCATACAATTATTAAAACCTAGGGTGACTCTGGCGACAAGAATTTTTTATGCTAACAGTAGAAGACTAACGTCAGTAAAATGTAAAACAGAAAGATGTTGAGAGCTATTTTATCATGTATCTATTACACGCATGTAATAAGAAGCAAACTATGTATTACGGGCAACAATAGATGCTCTGAAAATAAAGAAGCGAATCGAGTATAGCAATAAATCAAACAGCCATTTATTTAGTGACAGAGACGGGCCTTATACACCTGCTCGTATACTCCAGCTGATCAAAGGTCTCCAGACGCCTATTCGTGGACATTAATATAAGGTGTATCTACCCTTCTCCTTTATGACGGCTTGAATTCTGCTAGGAACAATTTTAATTAGCTTTCTGAATGTATGTGAAGAAATGGCAGCCCATTCTTCCTCAAGAGCTGAAACCAGGGTAGGCAGTGATGTTGGAGGTTGCAGTCTGGAACGAAGTCGACGATCTACGTATCCCAAAGGTTTTCGACTGGGTTCAGGTCGGAATTCCGGGCAGGCTAGTCTGTTTGAGGAATGTTACTGTCCACAAACCAATGCCTCACAGAGGCTCCTTTACGACAGGATGCTCTGTCATGCCGATACAAACAATCATCGCCCCCGAAGTGTTTGTCTACTGTACGCAATACATAATGGTGTAAAATGTGTTCATATCCTTCCGCATTTAGTGTTTTCGCGGATGCAATATGGAGACCACACCCTAGCAACGATAAACATCATCATACAGTATCATATCCACAGTACTTCGCTGTTGTCATTACACATAATGGCAGATAACGTTCTGTAGACATTAGCCAAAGCCTAACGCTTCGGACGGATTGCCACAGGGTATAGCGTTATTCATCACTGCAAATCACTCGTTTCCAGTCGTCCATGCCGGCCGCTAGTGGCCGAGCGGTTCTAGGCGCTTCAGTCTGGAACCGCACGACCGCTACGGTTGCAGGTTCGAATCCTGCCTCGGGCATGGATGTGTGTGATGTCCTTAGGTTAGTTAGGTTTAAGTAGCTCTAAGTTCTAGGGGACTGATGACCTCAGATGTTAAGTCCCATAGTGCTCAGAGCCAGCCAGCCAGTCCTCCACTCTCCAATGGAGTCCCTCGATACAGTATCTCAAGCGTCGCTTAATACTGACTACAGAAATGTGTGACTTACGAGGAGCAACTCGCCCATTGTACCCCGACCCTACGCACAGTCACTGTGTTAGCTGGATTGCTGGTACCCCTTAGGAACTCACGATTTATGCCTCCTGCTACGTGCGAGTTTTTAGGATCACCATCCGCAATGCTCTACGTGTCCTGTCCGTCAGAACCTGTGGTCTGCCTGGTCTTGGTTTAATGTGGTTGTTTCTTCGTGTTTCCAGTTCACAATCACAGCATCAATAGTGGACTTGGGCGGCTTTGAAACAGCCCAAGTATCCCTGGTGGATTTGTTAATCTGGTGGCACTGAGCTCTCCTGACCGACCCATTCTGTTGTTACTGCTTCTCTACTGACAACATATTTTTTAAGCCCCATTGTTTCTTCACTGATCTATGCTTCTTGGTGAAAGGGTGAAGTTTAATTTTCGACACTTTATTGCAATTGGGGAGCACTTTTAATGGGCACAGAACTGTAAGTCTCTCCTCCGTGGGTTTGATTGTTTGTTTTTAGTGTCTCATTTCTAATTTCCTACTGAATTAATGCCTCGCTGACTCTGTACCGATGCCAGAGTTCTGCTCACCTGGTAGCTACTCTTCGGATGGGAACAACACAAAACTGCCCGCCTCCTTTTATACTTGTGGCGTCACCTGTCACGACATCTGGTGTTCAATTGAGCATTACATGAGAGTTCACGGATGCTTTTGATCAAACAATGTAGCATAACATGCGGCGCGCTTGGTTGCGGGACAGAGACGTGAGCTTGGCCCGGATAGAGACCGTGCGGTGGATCAGCAACAATCGGCCTGGTACACCGGCCAGCCTGAGTATGTTCGGTAAGCGGTTTTCGACGCTCTTTTTAGGGTAGTTCCCAATTCAACTAATACGATACACAGCCATGTGGCGCACACGACTTCCGTCCCTTAGCTTAACTGGCGACAGAAAGAACAATTCACCGACCCCGTATGACAGGACAAACACACACACACACACACACACACACACACACACACACACACACAAACACGGAGGGAGGGAGGGAGGGGGACGGGGACGGGGGGAGAGAGAGAGAGAGAGAGAGAGAGAGAGAGAGAGAAGAGGGGGTAGGAGAGACCTTAAACATTCAGAAGATGTCAATAATAAACTGATTGACTATGGGACGAGAGAAGACGTACCCCTACGTATGGGTTTTATGCAACTCATAACGCCTTCAAAAGCGACGTCCGATACTGCCGTGTTCCGTCACCTGATACGTGCGAACTATTAGTTGTACAGGAAAAAAACAGGACCTTTTTGTAGGAAATTTAATGCAGGTAAATTTTGTAGCGGGATACGTTTTCACTGGAGGCCATGGTTTTCGAGTTATTTAAAAAATGCGTTTGGAGGTCGCTTTTGAACGTTTATCTTGAATAATTCGAGAATTATGGCATCTAGTGAAAACGTCTCACAATACAAAATTTAACTACATTACATTTCCTACAAAAAGGTCCTGCTCATTTTTTTCTGTAGGGCTTAGAGTTTGTACGTAGCGAACGAGTGAGTGAGAGAGAGAGAGAGAGAGAGAATGAAAATCTAGCGCATGGCGTGTTAAGGCGTTGTGGGTTGCATAAAACCGATAGGCAGGGGCAGCTGAATCACCCTGTGTAAGACGGTGACATTTGGAGGCTATTCTGCAGCACCCTGGAGAATTTTCATTTTCAGAGATGGTGACCAAAGGTGTACTCGTGATTATTAGTATAGACTATGAGACAGCCGCTGCCGGGGCTACGTACCGAGGCTGTTGTCGCTGCTGGCGGGCAGGTAGTCGCGCGCGCCGGGGGCCGTGTGCCCGCGCAGGGCGTCGATCTCCGGGCGGAGCGCGAGGCGGCGGCGCAGGAACTCCTGGTAGGAGATGCGGCCCTGGTCGTCGGCGCCCAGCTCGCGCATCAGCTCCTCCAGCGAGTCCTCCAGGTTCAGCTCGCGGCACACCGTCAGCAGGTCCTGGCTGCGAGCACACAACACATGCACAAGCTGTCAACTGCGTGGCCCTGTTAATGACGAGGGAAGCACAGTTGAGCTGTGGTAAAATTTGCTGTTTTGAAGAGCGCGCCGCAGCGCGTAGTGTAAAGCAGTCGCCTTCCGTTTCTGGCGGTGGCGCCGCTGTGGCAATCGTAGCTTTGGTGTCTCCCTCTGGTGGGAAAGGGGAAAAGTTGCCTGTTCACGTGCATTTAAGGGGCGCTATGAGCTCGGGAGTCGGTCAGTTTGAGTCGGTGCAGTCTGAGGTCAGTCTGTCAGTCGCGGAGAGTCTGGTCAGTCACTCGTCACCGGTTGCTGGTCTGTCTCTCGTTCGTATTTGTACGGCAGTCAGTGTCCGTTTGTCGTCCGAAGCGCTAGTATGTGATAGGCCGCCAGTCTGCTCGAGTTGGCTCAGGCAATGGTCCTTGGCGGTTGGATCGATCGGTTGGTCGGTCGCGCACTGGGACACAAGATGCCTTGTCCGTCTTGAGCGTCGGCGCATGTGAGGTCGATACGGCAGTCCAGTGGGCCGCGCCGTGTAGCGAGGGGTAGTGGCTTCGAGGCCGACACGAGAGCAACAGGAGCCAACCCACGACGTCGGACGGGCCGGTGCGAGCGGCGACGCCGTGAGATGGGAGATCGGCGCGCCTTCCTGCGTCCGTTGAAGCGGTTGGCAGCGGACGGGTCGGGAGAGGGTTTTGGGGGTGCTGCGCCAGGTCTTCTCCTGAAATCTCAATTTATTAGAAGTTACGTGATTGGTGATATGTTGTTTCATTTACTTGTTAAATTCTACTTGTTTTCTTGGTGAGGTCACCAGCCGCTTTGTTTTGCGGTCGTCCCACCAGTCTTCTCCGTTTGCCCACCCGTGGGAAGGTGGTATTTATGAATTGGGGGGTCTGTTTTTCCCTCGTGTAGTAGGGGCGGGTTAGAGCAACCTGCGGTTCGGGTTGTTCGGTAATCTCCCTATCAATCTGCCGTACGTTAATAGCTGCCTCTGTGATGTTTGTCGGATTCGGCGTGTTAACGAATTTATTGCTTGACGTGTAACGGCCTAATTCCTGAAATATGTTTTTATCTTGCCTGTCATCTTGAGAGGCGGTATATCTGTGCTGTAGAGCATGTTTGGCTAACCTTGTATAATTTTATATAAGATTCCATTTTATAGGCTTTTTTTAAATGGTCATTTTAGTATGAAAAGTTTCCACCCTTCCACCGTAACACTTTTCTTAGAAGTTAAAATCAAGTTGCACCTTCGGTGGCAAGTTAATCTTTTAATTTTAGTGTTTTGTACAATTTCCATCCCTCTTACGGGGTGCATAGTTTATGTGTTTGTGTGAGTTATCAAAATTTTTAGTTTAAAGTAATCTGGTGTGTTGCAGATTTGCACCACTGTAGTCTTTCAGAGGTCCTTGTGAGCGGTCGTGACTACGGCCATGTTAAAAGGGAGCGGCAAGGTTCTCAGCCCGAAAGCCCGTACTATCAACAAAAAAAAAGTTGTTTCTGCCTCTAAATAAATTGTAACTTGATATTTAGAGGGTGCTTTCTGATTATAATTTTAAATCTGTTTAAAAAAAAGGGCTTTTAGGAATAGAAATTTCCATTTATTGAAAAAAAAATTGTTTCATCAGTTACCAATTGGCAACTACTTCCACGCTCACATAGTGTGATTAAATGTGTTAATATTCTGGATGAATCGCTAGTAAATAAAGTAAATTCTTTAAGAAAAGATTTTTGAAAGTAAATCCACGGTTCAATAGTCCTGGCGGATCACCGATTTTGCTACTCTCTCGCACGATTGTGTTACATTGTTCAACGTAAATAATGCAGTTCCACTACGATGGGCTTCTCTAGCGTATTCGAGAAATCTAAGTACAAAGTTTTCCGAGCCTGCTGAATACTATACGACTGGCAGCAGCCTAGCAGCAAAGCTGGCGCAACGGGCAAAGCAAAGCTCCACCTTCTGGCCATGATGGGTCAATAGAGGCGAATGGACCGTCCTGTCATCTTCAGTCGATGGCGTCATTTTTATGCGGTACGGAGGGGCACGGGCTTAGCACACCGCTCTCCCGGTCGTTGTCGGCTTTGAAGATCTCAATTGGCCTCACGAGACTGAGTGCGCCCTGTTACAATGAAAAATCCCTGGCAATAGAATCCGGATCCTCCGCTAAGCAGTGAGACACGTTGACTACGAAGCTATGCAAGAGGACGACCGGTGAGGCAGCAGACCAGAAATCCGCCCGAGCTGTGTCCCACAACCGACGCCTTTTTTTAATTGTGTTGCTAATCTTGTATCGCTACAATGACTCGCCTTTCTTCCTAAAGCAACAATAACAATGACAACCGATAAGATACAGTCATAGTGAGGCATCGTGATGAAATCAACATTTATCTATCGACAAATTCATGTGCGTGTTGAAGATACAGTGTACATAACTCAAAGCTGGTCCTCCCCGCTACGACTCGAATGTGTCAATAAATACACGCAATTTCGTTATAATTCCATAATATACCTCAAGTGTAATTCCCCACGCATGTACCACTACGATTACCATTATTATTGATCTTCAGTTTCAAAGAAATATGTTTCGTTGTAACGATACAAGTGTATGATGTACGATAAGAAAAAGAATGACGTGACTCGAAACCAGTTCGGGCAGACTTCCAGATGGCCGCCTTAGCAGGTTGCCCTAAGGCTGCTGCTGCTGGCGCTCTCGTATGGTGTTCAATAGATTAGGAAAACTGTTAACCTCGATTTCTCGAAAACGTTCCACAAACGAACTGTTGCAGAGCAGCATCTGTGTCGTGTGCACTACAATCAAGCGAAAGTTTAGCAAAATCGGTGACCCGCTGGGTGTACGCTTTTCTTGTGAGGTCCGTCAAGAACTGTATTGTACATTTCTTAATAATTTTATTTGGCTTACTTATGATGTGGAATGGTTCTCAGATATTTAGACAAACAGTGCATTTTAATTTTAAACATAATACACGATGCCTATCACGAAAGTAACACTTCTCAGGTAAAATAAAATACTAGCATTGTCGAAACAAATGTATTACAGCAATTTTAAGCCCAACCCCTTGAATTATTTATCTACATAATCAGCATTTGGACTTAATCATTAATTATATTCTCTCAATGAGTTGTCAAATTCTCCCCGCTCAACGTTATGCCGCGAGAGACTGCTGCCAACCCGTGACAGCCTCCTGACGTTCCCCGTCAGAGTCTAAGCGTTGTGAGCCAAGTGTCCATGAAATCTGCGGATTGTCGTGCTACAGACGAAAAATGTTTTCTATACACCATTTGGTGGCTGACTATAGACAGAAGGACGACCAGTTCTTTCGTCATCAAGAGCATTCCCCCCTCTAACTTGAAAACGAACGACACCATGATTACTAAACCCTCTGAATCATCACATACAGCGGTGGTATCGCGTACACAACGGTATAAATGGGCAGTGCACTAGTGAAGCTGTTATTTGTACTCTGGTGATTCACGTGATTCCGACGTGATTATGGACGCACGACGGGAATCAATAGACTTTGAATGCGGAATTGTAGTTGGAGCTAGACACGTGATCATTCAGTTTCGGAAATCGTTGAGGAGTCCGAGATCAACAGTCTCAAGAGCGTGCCGAGAATACCAAATTTCAGGCTTACCATGGAGAAGACAGTGGCCGACGGCTTTCACTTAACGATCGAGAGCAGTGGCGTTTGCGTTGAGTTGTCAATGCTAACAGACAACAAACATGACGTGAAATAACCACAGAAATCAATGTGGGAAGTACGATGAACATATCCGTTGGGACAGTGCGGCAAAATCTGGTGTTAATGGGCTATGGCAGCAGACGACCGACGCGAGTGCCTTTGCGAACAGCACAGCATCGCCTGCAGCGCCCCTCCTGGGCTCGTGACCATATCGGTTGGACCTTAGAAGATTGGAAAACCAAGGTCTAGTCTGATCAGTCCCCATTCCAATCGGTAAGCGCTGATGGTAGAGTTCGAGTGTGGCTTAGACCCCAAGAAGCCATGGTCCCAAGTTGTCAACAAGGCACTGTGCAAGGTAGTGGTGGATCCATAATGGTGTGGGCCGTCTTTATATGGAAAGGAGTTGACTGGAAATGGTTACGTTCGGCTACTTGGAGACCACCGCCAGTCATTTATGGACTTCATGTTCCCAAACAATGACCTCATGTCACTGGGCCACAATTGTTCGCAACTGATTTGAAGAACATTCTGTGCAATTCGAGCGATTGATTTGGGCACCCAGATCTCCCGACATGAAGCCTATCGAACACTTATGCAACATGAACGAGAGGTCAGTTCGTGCACAACATACCGCACCGGCAAGACTTTCGCAATTATGCACGGCTACAGTGACAGCATGGCTTAATAATGTTACATGGGACTTCCAGCGACTTGTTGAATCCGTGCCACGTCGTGCTGCTGCATTACGCCGGCCAAAAGGAGGTCCTGACACGATATAGGAGGTATCTCATGACTTTTGTCACCTCAGTGTATGTCTACTCGAATCCAGAATGTTTCTCTTTACAGAAATGCAAGCACACGCGTCTCCCATTTGTAGCAATGGTCACGAGGTCGGCAACCTACTCCATCTTGGTGAAATTCAGTGTAGCTTCCTCAACAACAATGCTGCGACTAACGCCATAAAGGTAATAAATTTAGTTTTCTTGAGAAAATAACATATTTAAATCAAAAAGGAGATAATGTTCCACAGACATTATTCAAGAAAATATGTAAAAGACGATACAATACATACAGAACCGCATCAGTAGTTTATAAAATACCAGGATAATCAAATTTTTATAAATGGAATAATGAAAACGCATAACACTACTCATTGTCCTACAATTGCGTCATTTCTTACTTAGAAATGAGCTGCACCTAGTAAACCGATAAAGACACAATATAGTGGGCAGTACGTGTCTGATGAACTCTGCAGGAATGATTTTAGTATCATCTACAATTCATTATTGACAGTGCGGCTGGTCCCCGCGGAGGTTCGATTCCTCCCTCGGGCATGGGTGTGTGTGTTTGTCCTTAGGATAATTCAGGTTAAGTAGTGTGTGAGCTCAGGGACTGATGACCTTAGCAGTTAAGTCCCATAAGAAAAGAAAAAAAAAATCATTATTGAACGATAAAGCGTAAAACGTTTTTTGTATAATCTGTCAAGTAAAACGTAGTTTTAAAATCAGAACTAATAAAACTACTTGTTTTTGTACTGGTTCGGAAGAACGGACAGCTCGTAACAGATTTGTTTTCTGAAGAAACAAAGAAATAACTAAAGAAGGGTTCTGCTTAGGCTTTACGCCGGTATCGTCTCTGATGCTACCCGCACGACACATATGGTTGGCGGGCTGCTTCGAAATGGAGATCCGGTCGACATCCTTCAACAAAAGGCCTCCTCCTACACACAGCAGAGCGTTGTGAGGCGATCAAAACTTTCTCACGTTCTAAACTTACTTTGTGACTGGCATTTTTCTACGATAGATTTAACCAATTGGTGTGTAGTAAATGTTACGGATGCTGCACTGAATAACCGGGCTACAGCAAGCAGGTTCCAATGACTGTAGATTGCAGTACTCGCAGTTATGCAGAGATAAAGAGGCTTCCACAGAACAGATTGCGTAGAGTGCTGCATCAAGTCAGTCTTAGCTCAGACCTACACAACGACAACGAATCTACAGGATTAAAAGAGAAAGTGGTGTTCAAATAAACGCCCAAAGTTTCCCAAAATTGCTAAGCAAGCAAGACATGAATGAAAGTTTATAATTTGCACGTTGTATCCTACACCCATAAAGACTGTCATACATTACGGCAGAAACATTAGCCATCGACGTTCTGCGGTTTGTGGAAAACATCCAAGACATATCTCCATTCTTTCACTGTACGAGAGTAACAATAAAATACTGACACTTCGCACGAAGACGACGTTAATATAAACGAATTTCTGTCCTTTGTGTTTTGATTTATGTTACGCAATAGCGCAAGTCAAACACAGGGTGACTCAGAAGGAAAGGTAGATCCTTTGAGGAGTGATAGTATTGTTCATTCTGAACGAAAAATTTCAGGTTAACATATGCCCTTTTCTTAACCTATTGGACATACAGCTGTTTGAAAAACAAGGGCGTCAGCAGCATGTCCTTCACCAACACTGACATACGAATACAACCAAAGCAACAGTTGGCTTTGTAGTGTTGTCTTTACTGACCATTTCAATGCAGTATTATTGATGATCAACTCATCGGTCCAGTTGTTTTGGATAACCACCTTCACGAAGATATGTATCTTGATTTCCTTCACAGCACGTCAGTGAAACACATCCTGGGTGTTGGATCAGTCGCTGTAGAGTCTTACTCCACACAAGCACAGAGCAGACACAAAGAAGGATCTTCGCCTGCCGCTGTGGCCGAGCGGTTCAGGCGCTTCACTCTGGAACCGAGCTGCTGCTACGGTTGCAGGTTCGAACCCTACCTCGGGCATGGATGTGTGTGATGTCCTTAAGTTAGTTAGGTTTAAGTAGTTCTAAGTTCTAGGGGACTGATGACCACAGATGTTAAGTCCCATAGTGCTCAGAGCCATTTTTCAGATGTTAAGTCCCATAGTGCTGACAGCCATTTGAACCATTTGAAGGATCTTCTCGCTCACATTTTACAAGCGTATGCTCAAGTAAAGAACCGTACGAATGAGCTCAGATCAGCAACACAGAAGCTGCCAAGAAGAGCTGCAAAATTCGTTGCGGTTAGTGGTGAACTTTTTGAACATCTTTTGCGAGGACGTCATAGATTTTTACAATACGAGTTGTATGAAGAGTTAAATATGAGAGAACAATGTGTCACATGGGTGCCGCATCTGTTGAATACTAACAAATACAGAAATATGTCAAGAAAAATCCAACTTATTATGAGTACAGTGTATTGCTATGCACGAGACGTGGATCCACCATTTCATGTCGGAAACGAAACAATGGTAGTGGATGGAAGCCAATGTTCCGGTGTCGTCCTAGTAGACGTCGATTCCATACATCGTAAAGGTTATGAGCCCTGACTTCCGGAAGGTAAAAGACAGTCTCCTAACTAACTACATTTCAAAATCTAATACAACAATAATTATTACTACCACATAATACTTCTCAAGCGACTGAGTGAAAAACCACTGGATGCGAGGCCTGGAATGCAAAAGAAATATTCATTTTTCATCATAACAAGGTGTTTGTCCGCAACTATTATTTGACAATCGGAAAACTAAGGGATACGAAGCTCAAACTGTTGGAACATCCATGTTACTCGCCACAGCATCGACATATGATGGGATGGTCATATCTTTTTGAACTCGGATAAATAGCATATTTCACCAATGACAGCAAGGAATACAATGTATACAGAGAGCCAGTCATTCCCTTGACATAGTACTCGTATCTACTTCGCTAGCACAGACGAAGTGAAAGATGATCTACGCATTACAGGGGTTACATATATTAGATGACCGTACTAATGTACTCGACAGAACGGACGAAAAGTTCCAGATAACTGCAAAATGTCTAAAGCTATGCCCATTTTTACGAATGCTCGCCAGACAAATGCACATAATTATAGACTTATATCGCTGGCGACAATCTGTTTTACAGTTATGGAACTCGTTTACGGTCATGTACGACAGCTTTTTTGAGAAAATTATCTCCCCTTAGAAATTAACATTCTTCCGCAAAAAGTGACCTAGTGTAACTCGTCTAGCTCTGCCCGTTCATGAGATCTACTAGGCAGTATGTAACAGCGTCCAGGATGATACAGTGTTCCTTAACATACGAAAGGCATTCGATACACTTCTCCACTGTCGCTTAGTGAACAAAATACGAGCTTACGAAATACGGACAAGAGTTGTGATTGGATTCAGGACTTCCTACCAGATAGAAATCGACACTACATTTTTAACGAGACGGAATCGTCAAATATAAACGTAACTTCAGCACTAACTCAGCTGAGTGTTATAGGGCAATTACTGTTTATGATGTATGTAAATGATCTGATAAATAAGATAGGAAGAACAGCGAAGTTGTTAGTGACTGATGTTTATATGAATGTTGCAACATCAGAAATGCATGAAGGCCTATAGAAGAGCGACGCCTGGTTCAAGAACAGGCATTCGAAAGATTTGTGCAGTCCGTCCCTCGTCGAATAGCTGCGTTAAGCCGGGCAAAAAGAGGTCCAACACGATATCAGGACATACCGCATGCCTTTTGTCACCTCAGTGTATAATTATATACTTTTGTTATGCTTCGGGAGGAACGGTAAATATTTTAGGAGTCGGTGGTATAGATGAGTATAGGGTAATATCAACAGAACCAGAAAATGGTATAACGGGAATAGGATTCGTTATGAATACGAAGGTACAGCAGAGAGTAGGGTACTGTAAAGATTTCGGGATAGGGTTGTTCTTATCAGAACTGACAGAAAACCAACACCGCCACCGATAGTTCAGATATACATGCCACCGTCGCAAGCCGAAGATGAAGAGATAGAGAAAGTATATGAGGATATTGGAAGGGTAATACAGCACGTAGAGGGAGATGAAAATTTCATATTCATGGGGGACTGGAATACAGTTGTAGGGGAAGGTGTAGAAGAAACGGTTGCAGGAGAATATAGGCTCGGGACAAGGAATGAGAGAGGAGAAAGACTAATTAGGTTCAAATGGCTCTGAACACTATGGGACTTAACATCTAAGGTCATCAGTCCCCTAGAACTTAGAACTACTTAAACCTAAATAACCTAAGGACATCACACATCCATGCCCGAGGCAGGATTCGAAACTGCGACCGTAGCAATCGCGCGGTTACAGACTGAAGCGCCTAGAACGACTAATTAAGTTCTGTAATAAATTTCAGCTAGTAATAGCGAATACTCTGTCGAAGAATCACAAGAGGAGGAGAAATACGTGGAAAAGGCCGGGTGATACGGGAAGATTTCAATTAGATTAAATCATGGCCAGACAGAAATTCCGAAATCAGATACTGGATTGTAAGGCGTACTCAGGAGCAGATGTAGACTCAGATCGCAACGTAGTAGTGATCAAGAGCAAACTGCAGTTTAAGAGATTAGTCAGGAAGTATCAATACACAAGGAAGTGGGATACGGAAGTACTAA
Organism: Schistocerca piceifrons; assembly: GCF_021461385.2. Classification (NCBI taxonomy): domain Eukaryota; kingdom Metazoa; phylum Arthropoda; class Insecta; order Orthoptera; family Acrididae; genus Schistocerca; species Schistocerca piceifrons. The sequence continues at coordinate 774,364,498 of NC_060138.1, forward strand.
TGAATGACGAGATACGCTAGAAGATCTCTAAGGCTATAGATACAACAATAAGCAATAGCTCAGTAGTCAGTACAGTTGAAGAGGAATGGACATCTCTAAAAAGGACAATCACAGAAGTTTGAAAGAAAAACATAGATACAAAGAAGGTAACGGAGAAGAAGTCGTGGGTAACAGCGAAATACATCAATTGATCGATGAAACAGTGAAGCACAAAAACGTTCAGCGAAATTCGGGAATACAGAAATACAAGTCGCTGAGAAATGAAATAAATAGGAAGCGCAGGGAAGCTAAGACGAAATGGCTGCATGAAAAATGTGAAGAAATCGAAAAAGAAATGATTGTCGAAAGGTCTGACTCACCACACACGAAATTCAAAGGGTGGTAACATAAAGATTGCAACGGGAATTCCACTGTCAAATGCGGAGGATAGAGCGGATAGGCGGAAAGACAACATTGAAGATCTCTATGAGGGGGAATATTTGTCTGATGTGGTAGAGGAGGAACCACGAGTCCTTTTAGAAGAGATAGGGAATCCAATATTAGAATCAGAATTTAAGAGAGCTTTGGAGAACATGAGATCAAGTAAGGCAGAAGGGATATATAACATTCGATCACAATTTCTAAAATCATTGGGGGAAGTGCCAACAAAACGACTATACACGTTGGTGTGTAGAATGTATGAATCTGGCGACGTACCATCTGACATTCAGACAAATACCATCCACACAATTCCGAAGACTGAAAGAGCTGGCAAGTGCGAGAGGTATCGCACAACCACCTTAACAGCTCATGCATCCAAGTTGCTGACAAGAATAATATACAGAAGAAGGGAAAAAAAATTGAGGATGTGTTGTATGACGATCAGTATGGCTTTAGCAAAGGCAAACGCACCAGAGATGCAATTGTGACGTTGCGCTTGATAATGGAAACAAGACTAAAGAAAAACCAAGACACGTTCACAGGATTTGTTGACCTGGAAAAAGCGTTAGACAATGTAATATGGAGGAAGATGTTCGTAATCCTGAGAAAAATAGCTGTAAGCTATAGGGAGAGACGGGTAATATGTAATATGTACAAGAGCCAAGAGTGAATAACAAGAGTGGACGACCAAGGACAAAGCGTTCGGATTAAAAAAGGGTGTAAGACTGGGATGTAGTCTTTCGCCCCTACCGTTCAATCTCCACATCGAAGAAGCAATGACGGAGATAACAGAAAGGTTCAGGAGTGGAATTGAAATTCAAGGTAAAAGGATATCAATCATACGATTCGCTCATGACATTGCTATCCTGAGTGAAAGTGAAGAAGAATTACATGATCTGCTGAAGGGAATGAACAGTCTAATGAGTACAGAATATGGACTGAGAGTAATCCGAAGAGAGAGGAAAGTAATGAGAAGCAGCAGAAATTATAACAGCGAGAAACTTAACTACAGGATCGATGGTCAGGAAGTAAATGAAGTTAAGGAATTCTGCTACCTAGGCAGCAAAATAATCAATGATAGACGGAGCAAGGTGGAAATCAAAAGGAGACAAGAACTGGCAACAAGGGCATTCCTGGCCAAGAGAAGTCTATTAGTATCCAACATAGATCTTAATTTGAGGAAGAAATTTCTGAGAATGTATGTCCGGAGCACAGGGATTGTATGGTAGCGAAAACTGGAGTGTGGGAAAACTGGAACAGAAGAGAATCGAAGTATTTGAGATGTGGTGCTATAGAAGAATGTTGAAAATTAGGTGGACTGATAAGGTAAGGAAAGAGGATGTGCTGTGAACAATCGGAGAGAAAAGGAGTATGTGGGAAACACTGAGAAGGAGAAAGGACAGGATAATAGCACATCTGTAAAGACATCAAGGAATGACTTCCATGGTATTAGAAGGAGCTGCAGAGGGCAAAAATTGTAGAGCAAGACTGGAATACATCCAGCAGATAACTGAAGACATATTTGCAAATGCTACTCTGAGATAAAGAAGTTGGCACATGAGAGGAATTCGTGGCGGGCCACTTCCAACCAGTCAGAAGACTGATGGCTCAAGCAGATAAAAATGTTGATTAATTCTAATAAAATAATCCATGTAATATGTGTCCCATTCTTATCGGCTACAGAGGTACAGCTGTTACAATGTAACCCAAACACATACTCAACGAAAGGGTTAAGCAGAGGCACGTAATTAAGTTTAAAACCTTTGCCGAGCCATCTTCCGGGGAATGTTAGGTTTAGATCACGTTCTATTCGAGAACGGCAGTGCGCAAGGGCACCGTCAATCTGGAAGAATATATCCACTCTTGCATCCAAAGAAATCTCTTCCAATATCGCTGGAACCTCGTTTTCAAGAAAGCATAGAAAACGGGCGTCTGTAAGATGATACGGTAACACATCAGGTTTCATCAAGTGACTGGTTATCATACCACGTCACATATTTACAGAGAATCGTTATTGGTAACGTGCCTCTATAAAACCAATATTAATGGGATTAATCGGCGATCTGCAATCAGTCAACGACAAAATTCCACTAATCTAGTATCATCTCCTACTCGGAAGACGTTGAATCAGCTTTTAACGATAACGATGGAAGCCATGTATACATAATATCCGCCATATTCTTTTACACTCCTGGAAATTGAAATAAGAACACCGTGAATTCATTGTCCCAGGAAGGGGAAACTTTATTGACACATTCCTGGGGTCAGATACATCACATGATCACACTGACAGAACCACAGGCACATAGACACAGGCAACAGAGCATGCACAATGTCGGCACTAGTACAGTGTATATCCACCTTTCGCAGCAATGCAGACTGCTATTCTCCCATGGAGACGATCGTAGAGATGTTGGATGTAGTCCTGTGGAACGGCTTGCCATGCCATTTCCACCTGACGCCTCAGTTGTACCAGCGTTCGTGCTGGACGTGCAGACCGCGTGAGACGACGCTTCATCCAGTCCCAAACATGCTCAATGGGGGACAGATCCGGAGATCTTGCTGGCCAGGGTAGTTGACTTACACCTTCTAGAGCACGTTGGGTGGCACGGGATACATGAGGACGTGCATTGTCCTGTTGGAACAGCAAGTTCCCTTGCCGGTCTAGGAATGGTAGAACGGTGGGTTCGATGACGGTTTGGATGTACCGTGCACTATTCAGTGTCCCCTCGACGATCACCAGTGGTGTACGGCCAGTGTAGGAGATCGCTCCCCACACCATGATGCCGGGTGTTGGCCCTGTGTGCCTCGGTCGTATGCAGCCCTGATTGTGGCGCTCACCTGCACGGCGCCAAACACGCATACGACCATCACTGGCACCAAGGCAGAAGCGACTCTCATCGCTGAAGACGACACGTCTCCATTCGTCCCTCCATTCACGCCTGTCGCGACACCACTGGAGGCGGGCTGCACGATGTTGGGGCGTGAGCGGAAGACGGCCTAACGGTGTGCGGGACCGTAGCCCAGCTTCATGGAGACGGTTGCGAATGGTCCTCGACGATACCCCAGGAGCAACAGTGTCCCTAATTTGATGGGAAGTGGCGGTGCGGTCCCCTACGGCACTGCGTAGGATCCTACGGTCTTGGCGTGCATCCGTGCGTCGCTGCGGTCCGGTCCCAGGTCGACGGGCACGTGCACCTTCCGCCGACCACTGGCGACAACATCGATGTACTGTTGAGACCTCACGCCCCACGTGTTGAGCAATTCGGCGGTACGTCCACCCGGCCTCCCGCATGCCCACTATACGCCCTCGCTCAAAGTCCGTCAACTGCACATACGGTTCACGTCCACGCTGTCGCGGCATGCTACCAGTGTTAAAGACTGCGATGGAGCTCCGTATGCCACGGCAAACTGGCTGACACTGACGGCGGCGGTGCACAAATGCTGCGCAGCTAGCGCCATTCGACGGCCAACACCGCGGTTCCTGGTGTGTCCGCTGTGCCGTGCGTGTGATCATTACTTGTACAGCCCTTTCGCAGTGTCCGGAGCAAGTATGGTGGGTCTGACACACCGGTGTCAATGTGTTCTTTTTTCCATTTCCAGGAGTGTATGTGGAACATCACGACTGGTCGACATTCTGCTTGCGCTTTTTGAATGACTCCGTTATGCCAGCAGAATAATGTCTTCTGCTTCATCCACACTCTGTTCATTTGCACGTTCAGATGAAACATGGCTCGTGGTCGCAGCACCAGTCTCACGCAGTTTAGAGAAAATAAGAGCTAACACGCTTGCATCTGGCACTCGGTGGTTAGTAAATCTTCTATTGTATTCGCTAGAAGCAACAGCAGCTTTTCCGTTACAAAACACGTACATAAATGCCATACTGGCATACTCAGAATTTCTAAATACGCGCGGCATGGTTAACCGGTACTGTAGAATTGGTCAATGTTTCCCAATCACAATCATATTTGAAAAAATTTAGTTATGTAAACTCTAGCACAATGTCACAACTTGAACTTTAAAACAAAAATGATAATCGATAAATAAACACATTGCAACTTTTATCAACACGCGAAATGAAATTTATCTAAAAAATGGACAGCGTTGATGCGGAATGTTTTATTCGAATTTGTCGCTAAGTCGGTACTAAACCCGTCCGAATTGGGGATGAGTGTCAAGGCGCCGCTGCCAGGATGGAGCGGTACGCCGGTCCGGGATTGAATCCGTCAGGCAGGTTAACGATGAGCCCAGCCTGAGAGCCGAATGCACCAACGTCGATTAAAAGTTACCACAGTTAAATCGGTATTTACTCCTTGTAAACGCAAAATTCGACTGTATCAACCTTGATTAAAGTTAAACGACGGAGTTGATCACGATTAAAGTTGACCAAGGTCGGTTTATTTTGAAGTGATCGCGTTTAGAATAAACACGTACCGTATTAAGATGGCGGCGTGTTTTGATGTTTTAGATAGCATAGAACATGGAACATGTTATATCTTGAACAAATAAATCGTCGCCGTAGCTGTATTGGCGTATTTGTGAAAAGAGGAAACCCTTCCCAAAATTACAGGACAGACATTTGAAGAGAGATTTCTTAGTTCGAAAGAAACAGTGCGGTGGTTATTTGGCCAAATCAACGAGAGGTTGGAATTTCTAAATACGTGCGGCATACTTAACCGGTACACTGTAGAGTAACCCTGTCTCGCCCGTAAACAGACTTCTAATGGACATTAAGGGCATACGCAAAACTGGCGCACTTAATATAGTTTTGCTACATTTCGTCATCGTTAAATATCGAATAAAGACATTTGTAGATACGGTTTTACACAGTGTATACCGAGACGGAGACGTAGCAACTCCGTTGAAGCCGTACCGTAATTAACAGTATCGTGAGCTCTGAAAAGAGAGGTAGCAGGTTTACGTCCATCTCCTTCCATTTTTTTTAATCTTTAGTTTTCTAAGTGATTCTGTCTCTTTCTTCTTTATTTCATAGAAGTATTACGTGCAACAGTCGATGTCATTATTATAAATAAAGTATTTGCTCCAATTCTTGTTGCAAAGGCCCCGTGGACCGAAATCTTGATGTAACTGTCAATCTATGTTCAACAAGTAAACGCAAGCTACACACTGGAAGTTTTTATTATTAAGAAACTTCATGCAAAATATACATTCCCGTCTCTCGGTTTTATGGACTGCCTCATATTTGTATCTTGTAGGTAAATATCTTTTTCAATGATGATGAGCGATTTCAAAAAATGTCTCCTCTTCCATTCAAATAAAATTACGAAAGGAATCTCCATCTCGTAATCTATCTGATGAAGTACGTTATTTCCGAGTGATGGCAGTCAATGCAACATGGGGAATACGAATATTATGCAAGTGCAAATTGACATTAGACACGATTTTTCAACTACATTAAATTTGAAACCGGAAGTGTGGTGAAGATTAAATAGAGTTAATGAATAACTTCTACTAGTATGTAGGTCAGATCGGTGTACAGTATTATTCGCTGTTAAAGCCATCGCCGCTGTTGCAGGGATTCTGTGGCTACCTCTCCATGGCATTGCTGCTGGCTTTCTACAAATTTCCCTCCATGACATTGCTGCAGACATTCTGCAGGACGAGTCCAGAATCTTCTCAACTCTACAGCTGTCCGGTTTTATTTTTTAACCATAACCACGTTACAATTACTAACTGATAACCACTAACTACCAGTAACAGCGATTACGATTAACTTTGCTTGCATAATGGATGCTTTCCTTTACATTAGATGGAGTTAACGGCGGTCAAATTCCCAGTTAGTTGAACGCGTTTTGCTAACTGGGGTTTACCGTGGCTGCACCCCAGAGACAACTTAATCGCGATTAAGCTTTAACCGTGATCACGAGACCGCCGTTATCTTGCTTTTTAATGGGCGTTGGTGCAATCAGCCATGGACGTGGTTTTCAGGCAGTTTTCCACATCCCGCTTGGTGAATACTGGGCGGCTACCCAAGTTTCTCTTCAGTTACATGATTCGCAAATATCCACAAAAGTTTCGCCCACTTTCACTAGAATAATATAGCACGCACACAGCAAGGGTACACATATTCCGTCCTGGAGGGTAACGGAGTGGCGACAGGAAGGGCATCCAGCGACCCCTTACACACTATGCCACATCCGTTAATAACCATGCCGACCCTGCGCCGACGCGAGCAAAGGCACAAGGAAAAGAAGGAAAAAGAAGTACATAACTCTGTACTGCCACCTTCTAAAATATTTATATTATTCCTTGCGGAACTCCCTGTACATGTAAATACAGATGCAAACTGGGCGACTACTCTTCTTGTGGAGAGGTTTGGTACTTTTGTGTGAATGATTTAAATAACAAAATGGCTCTGAGCACTATGGGACTTAACTTCTGAGGCCATCGGTCCCCTAGAACTTTGAACTACTTAAACCCAAATAACCTAAGGACATCACATGCATCCATGCTCGAGTCAGGATTCGAACCTGCGACCGTAGCGGTCGCACGGTTCCAGACTGTAGCGCCTTGAAATGCTCGGCCACCCCGGCCAGCCTAAATAACAAGATCTCTTCAAAATATTACGTTAATAAGTGTCCCCCTTCCAACTCTTATAACAGAGTACCGTGGTGGACAAATGACGCCCGACGATATGTGCCGTTGCTTTAATCTCGGCGGACTACCCCCATACGGAAGAGACCCACGTTCCGGGGCTGCCACAGAAGCAGGTCGTGGGTCAGGAGACTGAAGCGAGGTCCTGCGGCGACGTAGCGCCGCATAAAGACACGCGCGTATCCGTTATTTACGAGCGCGTGATTACGATGCACCCTCAAAGCACTGCGGGGTGCGCCCCCCCCCCCCCCCCCCCGTCCAACCAGCCCTGACAAATCACAGCCTGGCGGGCAGCCCCCACTGACGCACTCGTCTGGGAGCGTCCCGAATCAATCTCTCTCTGCTCGCTCTGCGCTCATCGGCAACCGCCTGCCTCCTGCGTTTACGATTCGTAAATGACGCGCCAAGCCGCTGTATCTTTACGCCTCCTTAAAAATAACCGTCATTTTTCTGCTAATGGCGACGTTGAGCAAATACAGTCGAGTCGCTTTATTACGATAAGGGAAGTATACGACCAACGTTCAGGGCTTCTCGGCCTACCAGAGTGCGCTATTGGTCACTGTTGCGTGCCTTCTTCACCAAAACTCTTCTTTAATCAACCACCATACACTACGCGTATCGGATCAGCCCTATCATCAGATCTGTGGCGAAACAACTGCACCGACTGAAAATAATACTACACTGAACAACAAATCAAAATGTGTCGACATAAAGTATGACGTCACACAGTACATGTCGAGGTCCACGAGAAAGATAGACCATGGGACGTACGTCACAGCACGTGATGCTGCAGGTATTACGAGTGCCAGCAGCAGTCTCCGTCGGGGGGCGAGTTTAATAATTCTTAACTGCGCATTTAAATGCATGCAAGTTCTCGACACCACACGACGAAGTTAAGGTCATTAGTGGATTCCTTTTCACTGACATTCCGATTTCCCGTGTGCCCTCCACAAAGCCAACGTTCGCGAAGTATGGTGGGCAAGGCGACTAGTGTGACGTTACAAGTTCGTTGCGGGGCCGGCATTTTTCGATTTGCTCGCGCATTTGGTAATAAAAAAACAACAATGGGATGGATTAGCCAGCGTATTTTTGCAAAGATTATCAATTCTTGGTGGAACAGAAGAAAATGCACAACGTAAATCAGAAGCAATATTGAGTTTTCTTTTGCATTTCGTTTTCATTGGTAGAACTGGTAAAACGCCCTTTCGCACAAACAAGGGCTTGAAAATGTCAAGTGCTGATGCAGTGCTTGCTTTCCTACCCTGTGTTCTGGCGTAACCACAAACGCCGGAACGAAGAGGCGGCACGCAAGAACAGAGAGGGCTGTAAAGAATCGGCGGCCAATGGTGGGCGGAATCTGACCGCGCCGCACCACGCGAGCCCCTTGCAACAGCTGGATATAAACGCAGCTCCTGATAGCCTCGGCCGCACAAGATCGGCACGTGTCGGCAACGTGATTAGTGCTACGCTGTCAGCATCAAGTGTTTCCTTGGAACCTGTGCATGCCAAGAACTGTACTGTTTTCACGCCGCCTCTCACTAGCGACACTTGCCGTAGTAATGTTAAGAATTGTCAATTAGCTTTACTGGAAATAAAACTATTAATGTTTTTTGTCTGAAATTGTCGTGTAGCATTCCGATTCAAATGGCTCTGAGCACTATGGGACTTAACATCTGAGGTCATCAGTCCCCTAGAACTTAGAACTACTTAAACCTAACTAACCTAAGGACATCACACACACCCATGCCCGAGGCAGGATTCGAACCTGCGACCGTAGCAGTCGCGCGTTTCTGGACTGAAGCGCCTAGAACCACTAGGCCACCAAGGCCGGCTGTAGCATTCCGAAAACGCTGCTTCCCGTAGGCACCCTATTAGCGACAAGCGGGCAAGAGTCCTCACCCTGGGATAAACTCTCTGATATTTTACCCAAAATAATGACTTACCCATCTTCTCGATATCATATTTGCCTGCAGAATCGCATTTCCAAAGATTGTTCTTGCAGTTTTCCGACAGTGCAACTATGTCAACGTGAAAAGGATATGTTACCAATCTGTAAATGTTATCATACGAGCTAGGGAAGTAGCGTTTCATCAGTTAGATGCTGAATATGATTTGATATTTTATCCGTAGTATCAGTTTACTTGAAGACCTTCATAAAGAGTGCTTCTTCCAGGATTCCACATAACCTAAGAAAACAGGTTTAATTGCAGGCTACAATTTTACTTTTCCAAAGTTTAAACTTATCAGTAAACGCTGTGCTGGCATCACGATGATAAATTATGTTCATATCTCCACTTTGCAATTTCAAGTTTCGTGAGTTAAATGAATCGAAAATATCTCACAGGTATGCCAACACAACTTGAACACTTGGCTTTCGCGGTTATACCCACAATTCAGTTTGGTTTTGAATATCCAAAAACTGAATCACTTCATACGTTCAAATAATCAAGCTAACATATTTCCTTTCGAGAGCCAGCGTACTTACGTATGAAATAGCAGTTTTTTGTGTTCTATTCCCAAAACTACACAAAGGGCCGTAAAAGGACGAGTATTTAACGCACTCTTTTTAACACGATGCACAAATTTGATGCATCATTTTAAGACGTCGCTGAGTTCGTTTGGAGGTGTTTTCCGCACGAATCCTGAGTAGGATCCTTTTGAAGTAGTCGTTAGCTCTGTAGAAACTAGCATTTCGTTTTTAATTGCTCCGTTCTGTATGTATCGAACTAAAACTAACAATTGACAAGAGTTTGCAACAGCTTTACTCTCGCCTAACTGCATTCCAAGAACTCTGATTCTTTCACGGCCGCAGTAACTGATTTGTTATGTCTTCGGCCATATCATCACAGCGTTGTCAGGAAACGGTATTTGTGAAAGTTTTTGTTTACTTTCTGGTCCAAGAACAATATCAGCTCCTTTCAACAAAGAGGGTTCGGTAAGCGCTTCTCCGACAATATGACTCTGCGGTGAGTAGCAGTAACTCCTTGGAAGCTAAGATCGCTTTTTCAGAAGACTGACCAATAGATCCACTACTATCAAACTTCATAGATTTCAAACACACACATTTTGTAGCAAAAAAAACTCCATTGGTTTACCTTTGAAACCGCTATGTTTAGTATAAAAAAGCCGTTCGAGACGACAAGGTATCATGGCGTCATTGCTCAACATTTCATAGCAAATAACACATTGCGGCTGGTAGACACAATTGCTTTGTACAACCACAAAACCGTATTCAATGTAATCATGGCTGTATTTGCGTTTCTTCGACAAACTCACGACGAAGTAACGAAAAAAATAGCTTTATAAGTCGACAGTTCACTTTCATATAGAAAGTAAACACGTCTATGCTGGCTGTTTGATCGATACTGACTGAAAAACTTAGTCCAACAAAGACGAGAGCGCCAGCACTGCTTAGAAATAAAGCCACTGGTGCCAATAATTACTATATCGTTGAAGTTGTGACAAGTCCTATACAGAAGACAATTAGCACGAAGGATTCCGAATGGGGTCGGCGTCCAACGATCGGACAAGTTTGCGCACGTCTACTGTACTCGTACGCTACAAATTCCAGCGGTCGGATTGGCTACAGTTAGTTACTGCGCTTCCATTCAGGCTGATGACACAAGACAAAAGTTAATCTCAGACTACACAGGAAATACTAGGACACATTAGACACTTCATCTGAAGTACTAAGACACCTGTCTCGATTACAAAGCTACCTTTTTAATAACGTAAGGCGTTGGTACCACTCGCCCCAACTGCGGCCCCTTTTATACGTCCCCATGCTCTTCTCCGGAGGGGGGGGGGGGGGGGGAAATTGATAACTAATGACTTAAACGAACTTTTCTGAGGCCTGGGAGCAATGGCTGTTTACATAATGTTTTCCTTTGGAAAAAAATTAAACATTTGCGAAAATTATATCACGGTAGTGAAAAAGGGGAACATACAGGGTGTTACAAAAAGGTACGGCCAAACTTTCAGGAAACATTCCTCACACACAAATAAAGAAAATATGTTATGTGGACATGTGTCCGGAAACGCTTAATTTCCATGTTAGAGCTCATTTTAATTTCGTCAGTATGTACTGTACTTCCTCGATTCACCGCCAGTTGGCCCAATTGAAGGAAGGTAATGTTGACTTTGGTGCTTGTGTTGACATGCGACTCATTGCTCTACAGTACTAGCATCAAGCACATCAGTACGTAGCATCAACAGGTTAGTGTTCATCACGAACGTGGTTTTGCAGTCAGTGCAATGTTTACAAATGCGGAGTTGGCAGATGCCCATTTGATGTATGGATTACCACGGGGCAATAGCCGCGGCGCGGTAACGTTTGTATCGAGACAGATTTCCAGAACGAAGGTGTCCCGACAGGAAGACGTTCGAAGCAATTGATCGACGTCTTAGGGAGCACGGAACATTCCAGCCTATGACTCGCGACTGGGGAAGACCTAGAACGACGAGGACACCTGCAATGGACGAGGCAATTCTTCGTGCAGTTGACGATAACCCTAATGTCAGCGTCAGAGAAGTTGCTGCTGTACAAGATAAAGTCGACCACGTCACTGTATGGAGAGTGCTACGGGAGAACCAGTTGTTTCCGTACCATGTACAGCGTGTGCAGGCACTATCAGCATCTGATTGGTCTCCACGGGTACACTTCTGCGAATGGTTCATCCAACAATGTGTCAATCCTCATTTCAGTGCAAATGTTCTCTTTACGGATGAGGCTTCATTCCAACGTGATCAAATTGTAAATTTTCACAATCAACATGTGTGGGCTGACGAGAATCCGTACGCAATTGTGCAATCACGTCATCAACACAGATTTTCTGTGAACGTTTGGGCAGGCATTGTTGGTGATGTCTTGATTGGGCCCCATGTTCTTCCACCTACGCTCAATGGAGCATGTTATCATGATTTCATACGGGATACTCTACCTGTGCTGCTAGAACATGTGCCTTTACAAGTACGACACATGTGGTTCATGCACCATGGAGCTCCTGCACATTTCAGTCGAAGTGTTCGTACGCTTCTTAACAACAGATTCGGTGGCCGATGGATTGGTAGAGGCGGACCAATTCCATGGCCTCCACGCTCTCCTGACCTCAACCCTCTTGACTTTCATTTATGGGGGCATTTGAAAGCTCTTGTCTACGCAACCCCGGTATCAAATGTAGAGACTCTTCGTGCTCGTATTGTGGACGGCTGTGATACAATACGCCATTCTCCAGGGCTGCATCAGCGCATCAGGGATTCCATGCGACGGAGGGTGGATGCATGTATCCTCGCTAACGGAGGACATTTTGAACATTTCCTGTAACAAAGTGTTTGAAGTCACGCTGGTACGTTCTGTTGCTGTGTGTTTCCATTCCATGATTAATGAGATTTGAAGAGAAGTAATAAAATGAGCTCTAACATGGAAAGTAAGCGTTTCCGGACACATGTCCACATAACATATTTTCTTTCTTTGTGTGTGAGGAATGTTTCCTGAAAGTTTGGCCGTACCCTTTTGTAACACCCTGTATTTAACATTATTGCCGGCCGCGGTGGTCTAGCGGTTCTAGGCGCGCAGTCCGGAACCGCGCGACTGCTACGGTCGCAGGTCCGAATCCTGCCTCGGGCATGGATGTGTGTGATGTCCTTAGGTTAGTTAGGTTTAAGTAGTTCTAAGTTCTAGGGGACTGATGACCACAGATGTTAAGTCCCATAGTGCTCAGAACCATTTGAACCATTTTTTAACATTATTTTTGCACAATCTTTTCAATCAAGGCTGAGTCCAGGGCATTTATGAAGAGAATAAATGAAAGTCTGAAATATGTCAGTGTACTTCAAAAGGAACGTAAACGCGTTAGAAACTTAACCGCCAGGGCACAGTGATGTAAGTAACTGTTCCTCTGCATGCTAGTAAACACTCCACGAACCTAGTGACTTTGGTCTCAAAATCCACCATAGTCCGCGCAGTTTTGACACGTCTCTGCAAAACAAGCAGAGCCACTGTGCCTTGGAACCGAGTTATCAAGATACAGACATAACAAACTGTTTTCCTAAAATCCCAAAAATCAGTACTTTACTCATGTGTAATATGTATACAGGGTGTTCATTTTAACTGACATTGAAATAATTCGAAAGCAACACATCGGTTCAATAAAATTTATAATTCCAATTTGTTTGTCTCGCAGGAGAACATCCGATGATATCACACTCGACCTCCCACCCCACCCCCTGCGTGCGAGGGGTCGGGGGGGGGGGGCAACTTTTAGATCTTCAATGGGATCCCCCGTTTTTTTTATTGCAGATTGCAGTTCTAAGGCAAAATCTACATACGTTTAGTGTGAGCATTTTCTTCGTTTCGCCACAGGTGGCGCTGTAATAGGAGGAATAGAAATGCACACACAATCGTAATTTACGACATGCTGCTCAATGGCCGTTGAATATCCAATGGCACGTGGAACCCCACCTCCATGCTGCGAGGGTAGTGCAGGCCGTTATTACATAACGTCTAATTGGAAACCCCGTCCGCAACGTGGTGTTCCTCCGACGTATCGAACAGGGAACTACTCGGCACGCCACTGTGGCCGTGTAAACATTACAATACTTACGCAGTGCTTACTGCCTGCACACCTATCTGTCGCTTGGATAACAGACATGCAAGTGGACAATAAACGTTGCAGCCACGGAAGAAACAATTGAAATAATCCTGATTTACGGAGAATGTACGAGAAATGTTGAGGCTGCTGTTGCCTTGTATGTCAAGCGTTTTCCAGAGAGGCTCACTCTGGTTCGTTCTTTTACAAAGTTGTGAACGCCTGCATGTGTGATGGCAGCGTACAGAACGGCAAAAGGTAACGAGGCAACCATGTTACAAGAGAAGCTAAGGAAATAAGTGTACTAGCGGCATTGCACCACAAGCCACGAACAAGCGCCTGGCAGTTACACTACTGGCCATTAAAATTGCTACACCACGAAGATACGTGCTACAGACGCGAAATTTAACCGACAGGAAGACGATGCTGTGATATGCAAATGATTAGCTTTTCACAGCGTTCACACAAGGTTGGCGCCGGTGGCGACACATACAACGTGCTGGCATGAGGAAAGTTTCCAACCGATTTCTCATACACAAACAGCAGTTGACCAGCGTTGCCAGGTGAAACGTTGTTATGATGCCTCGTGTAAGGAGAAGAAATGCGTACCATCACGTTTCCGACTTTGATAAAGGTCGGATTGTAGCCTATCGTGATTGCGGTTTATCGTACCACGACATTGCTGCTCGCGTTGGTCGAGATCCAGTGGCTGTTAGCAGAATATGGAATCGATGGGTTCAGGAGGGTAATACGGAACGCCGTGCTGGATACCAACGGCCTCGTATCACAAGCAGTCGAAATGACAGGCATGTTATCCACATGTCTGTAACGAATCGTGCAGCCACGACTCGATCCCCGAGTCAACAGATGGGGACGTTTACAAGACAACAACCATCTGCACAAACAGTTCGACGACGTTTGAAGCAGCATGGACTATCAGCTCGGAAACCGTGGCTGCGGTCACCCTTGACGCTGCATCACAGACAGGAGCGCCTGCGATGGTGTACTCGACGACGAACCTGGGTGCACGAATGGCAAAACGTCATTTTTTCGGATGAATCCAGGTTCTGTTGACAGCATCCGTGTTTGGCGACATCTCGATAAAAGCACATTGGAAGCGTCTATTGCCGGCCGGTGTGGCCGTGCGGTTCTAGGCGCTTCAGTCTGGAACCGTGTGGCCGCTACGGTTGCAGGTTCGAATCCTGCCTCGGGCATGGATATGTGTAATGTCCTTAGGTTAGTTAGGTTTAAGTAGTTCTAAGTTCTAGGGGACTGATGACCACAGATGTTAAGTCCCATAGTGCTCAGAGCCATTAGAACAATTTTTTGAAGCGTCTGTTCGTCATCGCTATACTGGCGTATCAACCGGCGTGATGGTATGGGGTGCCATTGGTTACACGTCACGGTCACCTCTTGTTCGCACTGATGGCACTTTGAACAGTGGATGTTACATTTCAGATGTGTTACGACCCGTGGCTCTACCCTTCATTCGATCCCTGCGAAACCCTACATTTCAGCATGATAATGCACGACCGCATGTTGCAGGTCCTGTATGGGCCTTTCTGGATACAGAAAATGTTCGACTGCTTCCCTGGCCAACACGTTCTCCAGATCTCCCACCAATTGAAAACTTCTGGTCAATGGTGGCCGAGCAACTGGCTCGTCACAATACGCGTCACTACTCTTGATGAACTGTGGTATCGTGTTGAAGCTGCATGGGCAGCTGTACCTGTACACGCCATCCAAGCTCAATGCCCAGGCGTATCAAAGCCGTTATTACGGCCAGAGGTTGTTGTTCTGGGTACTGATTTCTCAGGATCTATGCACCCAAATTGCGCGAAAATGTACTCACAGGTCAGTTCTAGTATACTATATTTGTCCAATGAATACCCGTTTATCATCTGCATTTCTTCTTGGTGTACCAATTTTAATGGCCAGTAGTGTACAACGCGATTCGGTATATCCCAAGGTAATATTGTCACAATCCTGCATCGTCGTAAGTATCATCCATGCCATGTATCACCGCATCAAGAACTTCATGGCGCCAATTTCCACGAACGGGGCCGGCCGCGGTGGTCTAGCGGTTGTAGGCGCGCAGTCCGGAACCGCGCGACTGCTACGGTCGCAGGTTCGAATCCTGCCTCGGGCATGGATGTGTGTGATGTCCTTAGGTTAGTTAGGTTTAAGTAGTTCTAAGTTCTAGGGGACTGATGACCACGGATGTTAAGTCCCATAGTGCTCAGAGCCATTTGAACCATTTTTTTTCCATGAACGGGTATTTTTTTGTGAATGGGCACGTCAGCAAATGCAAACGACCCTCACGCTGTTTCCCGGGGTACTATTTTCCGATGAGTCTATATTCACAAACGATGGTAGCGTTAACCGGCATAATATGCGATACTGGAGTGTAGGCAATCCCAACTGGTTACGGCAAGTTTATCATCCACTTCCTTAGTCGGTTAACATATGGTGTAGCATCATGGGGAATAAACTCACTGGTCAGTATTTTATTGACGACACGCAGAATGGACGCAAATATCAATTACCAACTTTTTGGAACAAGAATTACCGCTACTACTGTAGGATGTTGCCCTGGACGTTCGACAACGTATGTAGTTTCAGCATGATGGTTGTCTAGCGCATTACGCAATTGAGGCGCTGTTTACAATGGTCGGTGAATCCGCAGGGTGGCCCTGTTAACTGGCCCGCTAGTAGCAGAATTTGACGTCGCCGGACTTCTTTCTGTGGGTTTTTTTTAAAGGTAAGCTGTACCAGCAAATGCCAACAGGCCGTGAAGACATGGTCGACTGCATCAGAAACGCCTGTGCTGACATTCCCGCAGATATGCTTCTGTCCTGTGTATGGTCATTTGAATAGCCGTCACTAAGCGTGCTGAAGCTGTGGTTCTACGTTTGAACACTTACTCTAATTGGCAAAGTAGACTAACGTTCGCGTTGAGCCACGGCCACAGTGGCGCGTTGAGTGGTCCATTTTTTAATTTCCACAACTACACAGCATTAACAGAAAACAACCAGCGCTCAATGACCAAATAAATATTGGAAATCAGACTCTATAAAAATAATTGGTGAAGTTACATGAAAAAGAAATGAGCGTTTTCCATCCTTCACCCTCTCCCACCAAATCCCCTCCCCCCCCCCAATTTCATTTCACTTCTTGCTCCTTAACTTCTCCTCCCACCCACACTCCATCATTCTACTATACACTTATTTCCACTTATCAATGCTTCACCCTGCCCCGCCCAAGAAAACCTACATCACTATTCCTTCCCTACTCTTACACAGTATATAAATACACAGCAACACAATTAAATAGAATTAAACACATACAAGAAACTAAAATTTAAAATAAAGAGTGAAGGTCAAAGGCAAACTAGTGGCAAGGTTATGTTGGCAACAATACAAAACACAAATCACAATACACACTTAGAAGTGTAAAAACAAACAGAAAACAGTGCCGTGTGAGAAACGCATAGTGCTGCAGGGCAACTAAACATCAGACCACAACTATCAGTGTCTAAAAGAAGAAAAACATCAACGATGTGCTAGCAAACGGCATTTTCCGATGTTGGTGGGAAATCAAGCGGAAATTACCGTAAGTGAAAACCAACATATTGTTAACGAACTGTTTTTAGATCTCAATGCAAATCAAAATGTAAATGACTTAATTACAAACCTTTGATGATGCTTTACCTTAACAAAGCGAAACGCGTCTGGTGAAAAAAACGCATTTTTTGTAGTTGCAACGACATAACGAAAATACACTGATCGGTGTGTGGCAGTGTCAATCAATCCACAGTACTGACCGTGTACTGTTAGTTTCATTCTCTGGTGTCGCGCAGCTTACGGAACCAAATCACTAATAAACATGGTAACTGATAAGGGTATCCTTGAACTTAATGATTTGTCTGCGAAATTTGACCAGACCGTCTGATTTGCTGGGGGACATGGAGTTTTCTCCCCAATGATTTCGATTATTTTCTTTGTCGTGTAGAATTTTGCTTTGGAGTCTTCTCTAAAACATACTTTGAAGTTTGCAAAGCACGAATTATATTTGTTTGCATCATTCTGTCACCTCTGTTTTCTGTAACGATATCCCACTCCGCCTTTAGTAAGTCCCACTTACTAGTTAGTAGTTTTTCATTATAAGGACTGAACATTTTGCCTCACAGTCTGTTATGGTTAGGCCGCCTTCGTGGTTTCGTCAGTTAATCTCTGGCTACCCTAAACAACATACCTTTCCAAATAAGCCAGCTCATGTACTTTTCCATTTGTGATACATTTTCTATCGATGGATACGATTGTGCAACATACCACATTTTGGATAGGGCCAGTATGTTTACATATTTAGTCCTTTAATGATGTTTAATTTTCTTGAATATTCGCCATCAGGGCACCGCTTACTTTTTCTACCTCTCATTTGGAATTGGCGTCAATTAAATCGTTTTATGTTTTTCCTTAATTTCAGACCTTGCACTTCCAAAAAAATGGCTCTGAGCACTATGGGACTCAACATCTATGGTCATCAGTCCCCTAGAACTTAGAACTGCTTAAACCTAACTAACCTAAGGACAGCACACAACAACCAGTCATCACGAGGCAGAGAAAATCCCTGACCCCGCCGGGAATCGAACCTGGGAACCCGGGCGCGGGAAGCAGAACGCTACCGCACGACCACGAGCTGCGGACTGCACGTCCATTTCAGCACTTTCGGTGAAGGAGTGTGCATGGGATGAGCACTTTCATTTAGCCACAGTAGCTGTTTTTTATGGTTGTTTATCGTTGCCTATACTGCTTCTTTATAACCATCCATTATTTCTTATTCTTTTGCGATGTCTTGGGGCTCTGTAATTACAATGGTAACATCATGAGCGTAGGCGCTTACGTTGAATCGTTCTGCACGAATATGTAATCCTTGTACTGAGGTATTGACTGTACGGATTAATGGTTCTAGAGAGATGACAAACAATATCATAAGGGACAACCCTATCGAACAGAACGCTGGCTTTGGAATGCTTCCGTGAAATCTCCGTTGAACAGCACCATGGAAAACATTTGGTACTGGTTTGGTAATAGTAAATCTGTTGTTGCTTGTGAAAATCTGAAATGCGCCAGCGCACCCCTTAGGTACTGAAGGCTGACTCCATCTAATGCTTTTCTCTAAATTGATGTTCAATAACCCTAGTGTTAGCTCCTGATGCTTCCATGAGTAGAACGTCGTATCTCTTAAGGAGCAGATTAGATACGCTACACGTCTGTTCTGGCCCGAGGAGTTCTGGAAGGATTTGCTTTAATCTTGCCGCTATGGCACGAGAAATTATTTTCGAGTCTGCGCACAACAACGTTAATAGCTCGAAATCCGTTGTTCGAGGCATCGGCTCCTGGGAACGAATACGATAATGGTGGGTTCTTTTTTTTTTGGATTACACGCGAACACATTGCTGTTTCTCTGTCGCTACTTCCTTGAATTCTTTTTTAATAACTGACCAGATGCATTTCTGAAATTCATCGGGGATACCATCTCCTTCTTGACTCCTGCGTTTCGGGAACTTTTGACAACATCTTCAATTTCTTCCTCAAATACCAGATCTGACAACACAGTGATACTTTCGTTTGTTAGATGTGACGTACAATTTTGTAATAACTCTGCTGTTTTTGGAGTATCAGATGGTTGTACTCTATACAGTACTCGGAAATCTTCTTCGATCCCTTTTCGGCTAACATATTCGTTCCCAGTTCCCGCCTCTAGAGAGTGTGTTGCTTATACATCTCTATTTGCATCTGTTTCGTTCTCTTGTAAGGTGATAAACACTCCACTTCTCGTCTGATATACGCTCATAATCCTTGCAGCTGATAATTTCCCCTCCTAGTTCACTTTCCTATAGTTCTAAAATTTTCTTTTTGAATTTTTTTTAAAATCACTTGCTCGGTCTTCCCCGTTGTCTACTTTTGCTTGCAGTTCACGAGCGATATGGTAGTACTAGTGGTTTCATTAAACCCCTAGGCGACATTTGTAAATAATTTCCGATTACCGGGTTTTAGAAAGTCCTCCTATCAGTTAATCTCGTTAGGGAAGAAGCGATTATGGTTAACCATGATTCGTAACGAGCAGTGAACTCCGTATATACCAATGCTATGTGGAGCAGGTTGCATTTTAATTTCCAGTATACTCTGCCAATTATTCTGGGACGAGGTAGACCTTTCGTTTTAACAATTACAGCTGATATAGATTCTGTCAGGCGTTGATGCTGCTACTGCCGAGACGTACGTGTAATGGCAAGCCGCTCAACTACACCTTTCACGTTCAGATCTCCAATCATATTTTCGAGGATACCACAGAAGGGCGTTGTTCCTTTTGAACCTCCCACCTTTAGAATGCAATTAAAATCTCCTGTGGTGGCTATTTAGCCTTTTGGCTGTCTCATAAAATACGGGACTCCATCGCTGAAAACTTTTTGATTTGTATAGAGATTTAAAAAGGTTACCCCCGTTCAGAACGCCTTTGGCAATGCGAACTCCCGGCTCTTTTTCTATATCCTGCAATTCTAATTCATTTCTGGTTAAAGTACAGTAACTTCTTCTACCATAGCCAACACAGTTATATACACTATACGTCTGAAATAAATCTACCTTTTCCCATATGATTTCTTGCTAGAAGATGATATCAATATCATTTTTTCTAAGAAATTTCCTCCTAATGTTAATCTTTTTTCGTTTCTAATCCCACTAATATTTAACGTAATAAACATGATTAATCTTCTATTTTCCATGCTGCTAATAGTTAATATTTTCTAATTTCGTCATGCGTTTTATTTGTTTGTTCGGATTCACGTTCAGTTTTTTCACTTTCCAGTTCTTCATTATATGGTGTACCAAGGTTAAGTTTGGTTTGGCCTTCACTTTTAACGATTTTTCTCCATGTTCATGTTTGAGTGACTTCTGACTGCCGGCTATTTCTCAGCGTCCCTAGCCGTGCGCTCAACTGGTCCATCAGTGACAGTGAGAGTATTTCTCGAAGCGTGCCTTTGCTTTCTTGCCTATTGCCTTCATTTTCATTTACGACTGTCGAAGTCTCAGTTGGTTGTTGTTGCACTGTATCCTGTTCTGTTCCTTTGTCGGCCGGCCGAAGTGGCCGTGCGGTTAAAGGCGCTGCAGTCTGGAACCGCAAGACCGCTACGGTCGCAGGTTCGAATCCTGCCTCGGGCATGGATGTTTGGGATGTTCTTAGGTTAGTTAGGTTTAACTAGTTCTAAGTTCTAGGGGACTAATGACCTCAGCAGTTGAGTCCCATAGTGCTCAGAGCCATTTGAACCATTTTTTTGTTCCTTTGTCTATTAATTTTTCTTCTGGGGTTAGGCTCAGGTCGCCTGTTATATGTGGTTGACGCGACTGATATTCCACAGTTTGCACTTGCACTGCTTCCATCTGAAGTTCCGTCAGTAAATTCATTACTTTACTTGACTTCTTCTTTCTTGGTGTTTGTGACGGTTTCCCGCTATCTTCTTCTTGCTCCTCCTCGGCACTCTCTTTGCCCAGTGCAAGCTTTTTGTTCTTCTGAAGTTCGTTTGCAGTGAGATGATCCGCAACTCTCGTTTCGAGGGCACTAACTTTTCGATAAATCTCTGCATCAACCGCTTCTTTTGCTGTTACTTTGGGTAGTAATTGCAGGTTGGAATTGAGTACCTCTCTCTCTCCTCTCTCTCTCTATCTCTCTATCTCTCTCTCTCTCTCTCTCTCTCTCTCTCTCTCTCTCTCTCTCTTTGTGTGGCCGAGGTTGGGCTTGGATTGGGTTGGGTTGTTTGGGGAAGGAGACCGGACAGCGAGGTCATCGGTCTCATCGGGTTAGGGAAGGATGGGGAAGGAAGTCAGCCGTGCCATTTCAAAGGAACCATCCCGGCATTTGCCTGAAGCGATTTAGGGAAATCACGGAAAACCTAAAGCAGGATGGCCGGACGCGGGATTTAACCGTCGTCCTCCCGAATGCGAGTCCACTGTAACTGAGTACTCCTTCCGTTAGTGGTCATCTAGTGATGCTTTTCTCGTCCCTTTAATAAAAGGGAAGTAGTAGTCAACTGATGTCAGTTGTTGTTCTGTAGAGATCAGTTGTTGTTCTGTACATTCCATTGGGAAGGTTTCACTATTATCTTGTACATTAACGACACGTGTCATATCTTCTAGTTGTCTGTTAAGCTATAGTACATTATTCCTCAAAATAAACACACGCCGCGGACAATTCTCGCAATGGTGCTCTGGTTCGTTATGCAAGTGACATGTAGTGTTCTACCCTGAGCCAATACATTAACTGCTGGCTCAAAAATCTCTCATACTCCACGCGTAAATCTTTAGAGAGCGTTTTACTTATTCCTACGGATCACTCTGGCGAAATGTTCTAAGGGCATCTACCTGCTTCCACTCACATATTTTGAGTCAAATCAGTGAAATTTGTCCCACACACTACTACTGCCAGATTTACATTTGTTGTAGATCTACCTAACTCTTTAAATTGTAGATCTACGCAACTCTTTAGATCTGACTTTCTCCTTTTACTGTAAAAGGGCCTCTTCAGCAGATCACCTACAGAAAACACTTTCATACTACATTACCTCATATACTCTCTTTTTTACCACCGTCAAAAACCTTTTGACTTACAAGGGTAGTAATCATATTTAACTGAATATATTAATTTCATTTGCATAGACTAAACTAATTAATCGTTTAATATTTCGAGGAATAAAATAAAATTAAAATAAATCGTGGTAGCAGTGGGAATAGAGCCCGAGCTGGTGAACTGCCAGTCAGTGCGCATGACCACTCGGCCACAGTGTCGTTACGTCAATTGCTCCACAAGAATTTCTCGTACTCTAGGCTTGCACGATACGTCACACGCACTTTCAAAGTAAAATGCTGACCTGGTGCTGTGAGCAACGTAGCACTTTTAATGCCAGAAGGGATGACGTCACATCACAGCAAGAACAGCAGAAAACAAACAGTTCCATCGCTTCTCTGATTTGATCACAGCGCAGCTGGCCGTCATTTCAGCACTTGATACTGGTTTCTAGTTATCAGGCAGAGAGCGCAACAAAACATGTTTTCGTCCCTTTTTTTAATTTCATATTTGAATACCAGCATGCGTTCGAAGAGAAGTGGTGTAATTTTAGTGCGATTTCGAGATCGCATTCGAAGACAAATTGCACAATTTTACTGCAATATTTACAGTGTGCTGTAGCATCTTAGCACTTGGTAACTGACTCCCACGATTCTTACTGTTACACTGTCTATACACAATAAGTAAACTTTCGTTGTTTGTTTTGCTTCCTGGCTTTGCAATTTTAATAGCTAGCTGTGTATATCCGAAAGAACGAAAGGAATGTCATTACAAAATGAAATGCCAACGCTTTGGTGTTTACTTTTTGTCTTCCCGGTTTCCGCCATTTTACATAAAGACTTTTTCCAAAGGGGTAACAAATTTGAAATTTCCATGATGTACCTCGGTTAATGCTCGAATTATCTCGCGACGTGAAGTGGAGACGACTGACGACCTGTGCCTTTCCCTCCTCTATTCCTCCGTATCTAGAGAGCTAGAGAGCACGCGCGGCTCCAGTGTGGCCGCAGAGTTTAATAATCTGGGGACTTGTCAGACGTCGCTTGAGGACGGCTCTCCACAAATGTTTGCCTCTCCTCTCTTCTCCTCTCCTCTCGTTTTTTCGTCTCCCCTCTCCTCCCCTTGCCCACAGTTACGTCCCTCCTCCGAGCCCCTTCACCACCAAGGTTTCGCCGACATCCACCGCCAGGCACTGCGCTGTTTTTCATCTTTCCCTCGGCTCCCCAGCTGTCAGACCGCCCAGACATCCGAAGCGTTCGCCTTTTGGCAGATGACGTGCTCGCCGGCTTTCATGTATAAATGCATATCTCGCTCCATATCCGGCCCCGTCGACGATGGAACGCTACGCCACGACGGAGTCTCCCAGCGGTAAAAATTCTTGTGGTTAAGACACGGCAGAATATTGTATTCCAAAGTCGCCTTGAAAATGCTCCGAAGCTGTTTCTCGAACTTCAATGGCTCTATAATAACCTGAAGGAAATCACACTAAATAATAACGGAAGTGCCGGCCGCGGTGGTCTCGCGGTTCTAGGCGCGCAGTCCGGAACCGTGCGACTGCTACGGTCGCAGGTTCGAATCCTGCCTCGGGCATGGATGTGTGTGATGTCGTTAGGTTTAAGTAGTTCTAAGTTCTAGGGGACTGATGACCACAGATGTTAAGTCCCATAGTGCTCAGAGCCATTTGAACCATTTTGAATAACGGAAGTACGACGACCAGTAGCCTATACAGTAGCTGTAGGGCAGCTCGCTTTCCAGTAGAAGACATGAAAATACTATAACCAGCCACAAACTGTGGAAATATGATGCTGTAACTATGTGGCAAAAAGGAAATCACGAACCCTAAAAATGCATTATGCGCTGTTTAATGCTTAATGATACTGTTTTCCGACTGTAAAGAGGCTGTGAATAACTCGTATGTAGAACGATAACCAAAATATTTTAATTGGTCGATTTTCCTTTATTTTCCTTCGCAATTCTATCGTTTGCGCAGTCACACAGCTTTACGACGACACTCCTTACGCTGTGTAGTGTCAAATACTACTAATATTTAGATCTACACGTTCCTGAAATTTATTTCTTTTTCTTTTCTTCCTGGCAATATTGCGCTTGGTAGCCCTTTGGTCTTTTGTATCTGGCATTCATTTCTGCAGCATGTTGCGCTTCTTGATGCCATTATATTACCTTCATGAAACGGAACGAATGTAATGCAGCCCATCGGTCTGCAAATCATCCACACCCTTTTTTTTAGTGTTACCGCGTACCAAGTGATTGTGTGTTCCTGAGACAGATAACTGAAGCTCGCGTAAACCGTTTTTATGTAGTCTTGCATCGGTGCATGGATTCGGCCCATCTGTTCTACATCTACATCTACATCTATACTCCGCGAGCCACCTTACGGTGTGTGGCGGAGGGTACTTATTGTACCACTATCTGATCCCCCCTTCCCTGTTCCATTCACGAATTGTGCGTGGGAAGAACGACTGCTTGTAAGTCTCCGTATTTGCTCTAATTTCTCGGATCTTTTCGTTGTGATCATTACGCGAGATATATGTGGGCGGTAGTAATATGTTGCCCATCTCTTCCCGGAATGTGCTCTCTCGTAATTTCGATAATAAACCTCTCCGTATTGCGTAACGCCTTTCTTGAAGTGTCCGCCACTGGAGCTTGTTCAGCATCTCCGTAACGCTCTCGCGCTGACTAAATGTCCCCATGACGAATCGCGCTGCTTTTCGCTGGATCATGTCTATCTCTTCTATTAATCCAACCTGGTAAGGGTCCCATACTGATGAGCAATACTCAAGAATCGGACGAACAAGCGTTTTGTAAGCTACTTCTTTCGTCGATGAGTCACATTTTCTTAGAATTCT
Organism: Schistocerca piceifrons; assembly: GCF_021461385.2. NCBI lineage: Eukaryota > Metazoa > Arthropoda > Insecta > Orthoptera > Acrididae > Schistocerca > Schistocerca piceifrons. Next base: position 774,389,606 of record NC_060138.1, read on the forward strand.
TCCTATGAATCTCAACCTGGCGCCTGCTTTTCCCACTATTTGTTTTATGTGATCATTCCACTTCAGATCGCTCCGGATAGTAACTCCTAAGTATTTTACGGTCGTTACCGCTTCCAATGATTTACCACCTATGGCATAATCGTACTGGAATGGATTTCTGCCCCTATGTATGCGCATTATATTACATTTATCTACGTTTAGGGAAAGCTGCCAGCTGTCGCACCATGCATTAATCCTCTGCAGGTCCTCCTGGAGTACGTACGAGTCTTCTGATGTTGCTACTTTCTTGTAGACAACCGTGTCATCTGCAAATAGCCTCACGGAGCTACCGATGTTGTCAACTAAGTCATTTATGTATATTGTAAACAATAAAGGTCCTATCACGCTTCCCTGCGGTACTCCCGAAATTACCTCTACATCTGCAGATTTTGAACCGTTAAGAATGACATGTTGTGTTCTTTCTTCTAGGAAATCCTGAATCCAATCACAAACCTGGTCCGATATTCCGTAAGCTCGTATTTTTTTCACTAAACGTAAGTGCGGAACCGTATCAAATGCCTTCCTGAAGTCCAGGAATACGGCATCAATCTGCTCGCCAGTGTCTACGGCACTGTGAATTTCTTGGGCAAATAGGGCGAGCTGAGTTTCACATGATCTCTGTTTGCGGAATCCATGTTGGTTATGATGAAGGAGATTTGTATTATCTAAGAACGTCATAATACGAGAACACAAAACATGTTCCATTATTCTACAACAGATTGACGTAAGCGAAATAGGCCTATAATTATTCGCATCTGATTTATGACCCTTCTTGAAAATGGGAACGACCTGCGCTTTCTTCCAGTCGCTAGGTACTTTACGTTCTTCCAGCGATCTACGATAAATTGCTGATAGAAAGGGGGCAAGTTCTTTAGCATAATCACTGTAGAATCTTAAGGGTATCTCGTCTGGTCCGGATGCTTTTCCGCTACTAAGTGATAGCAGTTGTTTTTCAATTCCGATATCGTTTATTTCAATATTTTCCATTTTGGCGTCCGTGCGACGGCTGAAGTCAGGGACCGTGTTACGATTTTCCGCAGTGAAACAGTTTCGGAACACTGAATTCAGTATTTCTGCCTTTCTTCGGTCGTCCTCTGTTTCGGTGCCATCGTGGTCAACGAGTGACTGAATAGGGGATTTAGATCCGCTTACCGATTTTACATATGACCAAAACTTTTTAGGGTTCTTGTTTAGATTGTTTGCCAATGTTTTATGTTCGAATTCGTTGAATGCTTCTCTCATTGCTCTCTTTACGCTCTTTTTCGTTTCGTTCAGCTTTTCCTTATCAGCTATGATTCGACTACTCTTAAACCTATGATGAAGCTTTCTTTGTTTCCGTAGTACCTTTCGTACATGATTGTTATACCACGGTGGATCTTTCCCCTCGCTTTGGACCTTAGTCGGTACGAACTTATCTAAGGCGTTCTAACTTCCTGTATCCTGACATTATACAGTAAAAGCCCGTGAATGCCGCAGTAGAGGTTTGCAAGTTGAGTGTAGTCCGACATAAAAATAATTATTAGAAATATAGTCATAAATAAGAATATTTATGAGTTACCTAAAAAAGTTACTAGATAAAGGCCGTCCGTTGGCCCGTGCGGTCTAACGCACGGCTTTCGGGGCGGGAAGGAGCGCCTGGTCCCCGGTGAACCGGCCAGTCTGGGGATCGTTTTTAGTCGGTTTTCCATCTGCCTCGCCGACTGTGGGCTGGTTCCCCTTATTCTGCCTCAGTTTCACTATGTCGGAGATTGCTGCGCAAACAAGTTCTCCACGTACGCGTACACCACCATTACTCTACCATGCAAACATAGGGGTTACACTCGTCTGGTGTGAGACATTCCCTGGGCGGTCCACCGGGGGCCGAACCGCACAATAACCCTGGGTTCGGTGTGGGGCGGCGGAGGGGTGAAGTGGACTGCGGTAGTAGTCGTGGGGTTGTGGACCACTGCGGCGGGGACGGAACCTCTCCGTCGTTTCTAGGTCCCCGGTTAACATACAGTACAATACTAGATAAAAAGCTTGTGGTTGCTAATGCATACATACTCTCCACTTTTGGACACAGAAGCAGGCTACTGCACATCGCACTGCTTTTCAAACAAACGTTTACCAAGACACTTACATCTAATGCGACGTTTACATATCAGACAAATGACCCACAGAAAATAACTGTAACAAGAAAACGCAATGTGACCTGTACGGAAAACCACTTCATATTTACGCTTTCAGTCCAAAATTTTATTACCTTCTACCACGAATATTAGAATACAAGCTAGGGATCACGAGATGTATGTGCAGAAAAAAAGCAGTGTCCTTCGAGATGACGTTGACGTCATTCGGAAACTTTACACTAGTATTTCACCGATCATACGAAAATACAGTCTAAGATAATGCTTAACGGTATCAATACACTAAAACATGGGAAATCTCGTATTTGCAAGCTGTGACGTCACCGCGAACCCCCTCGCCACGACGCACTGCGTTAAAGCTTATAGGCACACGGCGCGTATGAGCTCGCCCTATGCCTATAAGCTTTAACGCAGTGCGTCGTGGCGAGGGGGTTCGCGGTGACGTCACAGCTTGCAGCCGACCTGCAAATCTTCTGCCCTGTTACTGAACGTAACAGTGTGCGTAATAATAGTATACACACATAGGGAATCCCAAGAGGAATGGTCATTTTTGAGAGATATGACAGGAATCAGCAATCGAAGTAAAAAAGTTGTAGCAAACATGGGCACTAAAATGCATACCTTAAGGTCATCTTCGCTGCTAGGAAACCCATGTCTTCTACTCAAAAAGTGTTCGCAGTTCTTAAGGTATGCATTTTAGAGCCCATGTCTACTAGACTGTTTTCTTCTTTATGCCCATACTAGCCCCTCCCAAAATACTGAAAGGAAAGAACTTGCAGTAGAAGAGATTTGTTACACAGTATCGAAGACGAAAAAGTGCTCGTAACTTTTAAGGTATGCCTTTTAGAGCCAATGTTTACTAAACTTGTTTGCTTCGAATAACCGTTCCTGCCACACCACTGAATATTGACCATTCCTCCTGGGACACCATGTTCACTTCGAGGGGCAAAGAGATAGGTACATCACCATTTTTCGCATTAACGTCGTCCAAAATAACAACGACACAACTCAATTGGTACTTCTAACATTTCTATGAGCGGCATTACTGTCGTTTCTTTCCAAACCATGAACATCCGGCGTCACAAGTGACCTTCCACAGGGTGGAGTTTCGCATCCCTCTGCCACAGCGCCCAGTAGGAGCTGGTCAGTTTACACGGTCTCGTCGAACTTTAGGCGCAATTGATTCATATTGGGAGACCGACACTTCGCTGTATAACCGTTCAATGCGGTAATAGCGAACATGTAGCTATACCGACTTCAGTGAAATTGCAGTTCTGAAGTACAAGGGGCAAACCCACTGAGACAATCTGAGACTGAGATTCTACTGAAATTATATGGCCAAGTATTTGCGTCGCTGGATCACGTACAGGGGTTGGGCAGTACATTATGGTCACAATAGTAAAGTCAACCTGAATCCGTGGCCGAAGTAGCTAATGCACATTTGTGCGGTGGCGCTAGACCAGACTCGTTGAGCCAGTTCGAATCCTGTTGATGAGAAAAAATTTCACTGCCAGTGTTTGGCAGGCAAGGGGAGGAGAGGTGGTGGTGCAAAATTCCCGATCACCAGACTTTGCAACAAAATCGTGGTGTAAATACCACACCCCTCCACAGTGTCTCATGGAGCGAGGATATGTAACATTGTTGAAAGGGAGCAGAATTACAGCTGTTGTACTGGAGCGTATTGCAAATAAATAAACAAAATAAACTAGTAACGTCACCTCGTTTTCAGAGCACTGTTCCAAACTTATCTGCAGCGGTCAGCATTGACTCTTGTTTCTCTTCCGCCATGGACATCCGCAGGAATTCTCAGAGAAGATGGAATGGGGTGGGGACACTATTCTCTAAAATTTCCATATTTCATATAAATGAGTTAACCAGTTTCGAGATCTGTCATGCCACAAGAACTAAATTTTTTGGTGATAAAAAAAACTACAACTCAGAGAAATGATGATTCTCCACTCACTTCAAGAATTATTTGAGAATTCTGTAAAGAATAAAAACTATGTGCTTCATATGCAAGGGGGGGGGGGGAGGCGCAAGCGCCCCGTCTTTCCCGCCCCTCCTTCACCCCTTCCCCCTTCTCCTTCACTACAAGACATATGAGGGAACACAGCAGGTGCTTGCTCAGATGCTGCGTTCTTGACAATAGCAGAAAATATACCAGGCGTATACACCTGATGCATCTAGTTTCCGTGAGATAATTTCGTCTGCTACAAACAACAGTGAAACTACACGCATTGACAGAGTAGGGCGGCATTAATCAGAATGGTTACCGCTATTAAGACAACCTCTGCCATGAAAGTGGTGAGCTTAGTACGTATTTATGTCGGTAAGCGAAAACTACTCAGCACATCATTTTTTAAAATTATTACAAAAGTTACAATGACATCATTATTTTAACATAGCCTGCTTTTTAATGTACTTGATCAATCGTTGCACATGCTTCAGTGTCCCCAGAAAAAATATTTTGGTTGAGCAGCAAGCCACGCATACACTGCTTCCTTGCCCTCTTAAACCACCTCCAAGCGGACCAAAAAAACGGAAATCCGACGGTGCAAGATCGGAACTGTACGCAGGATACTCCATCGAAATGTATAACCTGCAGACTTTGAACGGAATGGGTGGCGATATGCGACCTGGAGATCCAACTTGTTTACTTTCTATGCTTTGGCGTTTGCTCTCTTTTTCATAGCAATGGAGCCATGTTCATCTCGAGCTAAAGTCTTTTCAAAAACATTTCACCTTTATCAGTACGAGAGTCCAGTAGCTACTGGCAGACTGTCAAATGGTTCAAATGGCTCTGAGCACTATGGGACTTAACATCTGTGGTCATCAGTCCCATAGAACTTAGAACTACTTAAACCTAACTAACCTAAGGACATCACACACATCCATGCCCGAGGCAGGATTCGAACCTGCGACTGTAGCGGTCGCGCGGTTCCAGACTGAAGCGCCTAGAACCGCTCGGCCACCGCGGCCGGCGGCAGATTGTCACACGATTACGCCTTTGCTGTTCATTGTGTTGTTTTGGGAATCATCCTGTACAGACTTAAACAAACGTCTGCCTATTACAGACGATGTCATATGCAGAACCATAGTTAACGTGCATTTGGTCTACCACTTCATCAACAGTCACTCCCTGGTCACTCAAAATAAGATCACGGTCTTGCTCAACTTTGGCATCGGTGTGACTGGATATCCTACTCTTCCCTCGTCCTTGAACCGTGCAATCCACTGGTATACACTTCGTTGTGGTAAAACTTTGTGCCCGTATAGTGCTGAAGTCTTCTGTGGATTTCAACTCTCGGTTCTCCTTCCGACCACAAATACGGATTACACAAAGCCGTTCTCCATTGATGCAAACGTAGAGAGGCTCAGCTATGTTTCTTAGCAAGAACGCAAAGCGATCTGGTGCGTCAAAATTAAAACCAGACACATGAAAGGGAACGGTGCCAACACAGCTATCGGCTAGCGAGCGCATTAAGCTGTACACGACAATTGGGACGCAAGTGCAGATACTTATTGACTTACCCTTCTATAACTCGAACAAACATGTGTACTTGGTAGGGCAGTGGCGCATTTCGTAACTAACAGAATTACGGTATGTGCCATGTCGCCATTTATCGACAGTCGCACCAAGGGGCAATGACCTCTCTTCAGTCTGTGAAGCACCGAAGGTTCTTGGAAACGAGGGTCGGCTGGGGAGGGAGGAGGTTGTTGACTGGCCGCAAGCTTCGTGGGCGAGGCGTGGCTGGTGGGCCGAGAGAATTGGCCGAGAACAAATGATGTCCTCGGCGCCGTCCTCGAGCAGTGTTATTGCGTGAGTACCAGGGCTTGGCTTGACTGGAATATGTGATAACTGCATTTTGAGGCGATGTAAGTACGTACGAAGCCGACGTTTCCATTAAGATATGACTGTACTGTACCTCTGCCGAGAGTTTACCGGCGCAGCCTCTTGGAACCATCGCCGTTTGTCACGGCCCGTCTATTGTGAAATATCGAGTACTATTTGTGGTTCGGAGTCAAGGCACTCAATTTAATAATGGATAGTCCTTTGCAACGTATCCACGGAACTTTAAAAGGTACACTAGAGGCATTCTTATAAGGCGCCATAGTATTAGACTGGTGTTTCTCTATTTGTTTTCGTGGCAGTCTGACGCTACTGACCTCACCATGGATGCTTGTTAAGCTGATGAAATATTGTTTCCAGTGTATAACATTTCCCAGTTGTAGATTAATGAAACTTGTGTCTAGGTGATATGTATGTGAGGGCACGATCAATGCAGATAAATTCCATGTTATGTCGTTTCTGTAAAAGAATAAAAAAAGCCGCCTACAGGCTTCATGCTGCTGAATTACCGGACCGGAGAGTGGCAGCGGTTGAGACGTGCTGCAACAAAACGGAAGCATTATCTCGTATTGATTGTAGACTTTCGTATTTCTGTTAAAGACGCTGTGGTAGGGTGTTCATCTACTGGGTTCTAGCCTGGATCGAAAGGCCAGTGGGTTCCATTATTATGGTTTATTCTATAATGGAGATAAATCGAGACGATTGTATTATAATTTTATGAAAGTTATAATTCTGGATTTTATAACTGTTGTTTTTACAGATTCTGTATTAATAACATCCTGATAAATATTTGATTATCAAAAACTATGTTACGGAAGTTCAGAGAAGGATTCTTTAGTTTTATTTATTTATTTCAACAAACTGTTTTAGTTAACATTTTACTGCAGCAAGTTTATGTAAGCAAATGGCCGTGATGGTAATTCAAATTTTAGTAGCTTTATCCTGCTAGTCATCCTTAGATATTAACTTGCAGTCATTACGTTGTACTAGTTATGCTATTCATACTTTGGGACACTACTGCGTAATCTGATGATCAACAAATCTGACTTGGTATTGTACGCTCAGTCAATCGACTCCACGAGTAATTATTTTGGGCCCAACTCCCTGCTTCAAAAATAGACATTTTCAAATGGTGAATATTCCTTATTCTTTCACATTCTTTCTTCAGAGAGCAGGCTTTAAAAGCCTTTTTCCAGGTTGAATCCATCAATCGTAACACATTTGTCCTCTCAATCAGAGACAGTACAGTGGCTGACATCTTCCCTTGGCGTACACATTTCTTGGTAAAAGAGAGACTTTGCGAAAACGACAGGACGGTAACTGGTTCAACAAAACATTCATAGTACAGCTCCTGTTTATTCGTTGTTGCTGTTGCTGTTGCGGTCTTCAGTCCGAAGACTGATTTGGTGCATCTCTGTTCGGTACTTAGACACATTTGAACTTTATTGGAGAAATCCACACATACACAAATCAGCCTTTGATAGTCACGTAACAAATACCGACAGAACTTGCAATTTCAATCAACGATTCAAGATAATTCACAGCCAGAGCCACAACCGAAATGCACAAGTAATCCAAGCATCACCCTCGGTAGAGCCCTAAGAGAGAAACCAAGCCGTTGTCGATAATCCGTGCCGTGGTTGCTTAGTCGCGCTAGCATCTGTGTAGCGAGCTGACCGCCTGGCCATGGTATGGTGCGCTAGTTACACTCATTTCGGGCCGCAGGGAGCTTGTCAGCTGACGTGTGGCAGCGGTAGTAGCAGTGCCTCCTTATGGTGCCTCCCGTTGTAGAACAATGAGTTTCGGTCGACCGATCGCTAAATATTTTGCGAACTGTGCTAGTCTAACCTGGGGAAGCCTCTTCATCTCAGCTGCAACCTACATCCACTTGAGCCTGCTAATTAAACTCAAACCTTGGTCTTCCTCTACAATTTTTACCCCCACAGTCCCACTATCACCAAATCAACCATTTGTTTACGACTCAGCGTGTGTTCTATCAGCCTACTCTTTCTTTTCGTCAAACTGTACCGTAACCCCTCAGATTCGTTTCAGTATTTTTTTTTAATCATTCACTCGACTATCCTTCTAAACTTTAGAAATCTTCTGCAGCACCATATTCCATAGAGTGTAAACATTATCATCCACGTTTCAGTTCCATATAAGGTTGCACTCGGGACACATACTTTCGGGAAAGACATTATAAAACTTAAATTTATATCAAATGTTAACTTATTTCTCTTTCAGAAACTTTTCTTGTTATTGCCAGTCTGCATTTTATATCCGTCTACTTCAGTAACAGTTAGTTATTTTATTACCCGAATAGCGAAACTCATTGACAATTTACAGTATCTCATTTGCTTATCTAATTCCCTCAGCATCAGCCAACAAAAATCGACTACATTCCATTATCTTTGTTTTACTGCTGTTGGCGTTCATCTGATAATGTTTTCAAGACACTGTCTTGTCTAACTGATCGTAAAGTCCTTGTCTTCTCAGATATAATTACAATGCCATCAGGAAACCTTAAAACTTTCATTTTTTCTCCCTGAACATTAGTTAGTTTGCCGTTTTTCCTTGTTTTATTACATTGTTTGCACTATGCATAGATTTAATAACATGGTGGACAGGTTACAACCCTGTTCCACTGCCTTCTCAACTACTGACTCCCTATCCCGTCATACGAAAATTCCATAGAAATTCTTGCATGAAGTTTCACTATCTATATATATTTCATCCAATTTCAAAGAGCGCATTCCTGTCAACACTACCGAAAATTTATTTTCTAAATCCACAAATGCCATAAATGTTGGTTTGTCTGTCTTCAATTTTTTTTAGGACGCACGCTCGCTTCACCGGGGCACATTCACGCACAGCACTTTTCTCGGGAACCATTCCTGCTCTAACAATCTTCACGCCACAGGTTGTGTGAATGCCTTAGCGCGGGGAATGTATCTGTGTTTTTGCGGAAGGTATGTAAATTTTGTTACTCAAAATAGTAAAGCTGCTCCGGAACATATCTTTTAGAATTGAGAATAGAGGAATATACATTCGTTTACAGCAGACTGTTAATTTGCAAGGTACATCTGTATAATTTTTCGATCTGTAAGTTAGTACTGTACTTTCGAAACTAAATCAAACGTGGTGATGGAGTACATTTAAGCAGTTTTGATGGGGCGAGTTCACGCATTGTCATCCTAACTGATACTCGTCAAGGAAACTACGGCACCAGCAGTTGGAAACGTTATCTATAAAAATGAAAGCACAGGAGACTAAAAGGTAGAAATTGCTAAAAAAGCTATTTGAACCTAATGAATCTCAAGCAGCATGAATTAATTCTATGATAGCAAAGATTGATAAGGGCAATAAATTGCTGAAGACAAGAACATAGGAAAATAGGGAATGTCTACTTCTGATATCATCAGTGCTGTCCAAAGGCAGCTTTTCGCACCTTAAAATCGTCCATGCTCTCTTGTCCTCTGTCACCCCCTTCAGGTCCGCGTGATTTCCGCTTCCCTCTATCTCGTATATCCTCCTTCCTCTCAACCTCTCCTCACAAACTTCCAAGCCGTTTGTTAGCAAGTACTCCTGTCTCAAAGAACGTCCCACCCAGTACTTCTTCCTTTCTCTTACACTGATGTGACAAAATACATGGGATAGTGATATGCTAATACACAGATCATAGTAGTATCGCGCACACAAGAAACAAAAGACCAGTGCACCGGCAGAGCTGTCATTTGTACTCAGGCGATTCGTGTGAAAAGGTTTCCGATGTGTTTATGGTCGCACGACTGGAATTATCAGATTTTGAGAGCGGAATGGTAGTTGGAGCTAGACGCATGGGACATTACTTTTCGGAAATCGGTGGGGAATTCAATATTCCGAGATCCACAGTGTCAAGAGTTACCACGGACAACGCAGTGGCCGGTGGCATTCACTTAACGACCGACAACAGCGGCGTTTGCGTAGAGTTGTCCGTGCTAACACACAAGCAACACTGCGTGAAATAACCCCAGAAACCAATGCGGGACGCCCGCATCTCGTGGTCGTGTGGTAGCGTTCTCGCTTCCCACGCCCGGGTTCCCGGGTTCGATTCCCGGCGGGGTCAGGGATTTTCTCTGCCTCGTGATGGCTGGGTGTTGTGTGCTGTCCTTAGGTTAGTTAGGTTTAAGTAGTTCTAAGTTCTAGGGGACTGATGACCATAGATGTTAAGTCCCATAGTGCTCAGAGCCATTTGAACCATTTTTTGAACCAATGCGGGACGTACGACGAACGTATCCGTTAGGACAGTGCGGTGACATTGGCCTTTGCTAACAACACGACATCGCCTGTAGCACCTCTCCTGGGTTCGTGACCATGTCGATTCGACCCTAGATGACTGGAAAACAGTGGCCTGGTCAGGTGAGTCCCGATTTCAGTTAGTAAGAGATGATGGTAGGGTTCGAGTGTGGTGCAGACCCCACGAACCTAAGGACCGAAGTTGTCAACAAGGCACTGTGCAATCTGCTGGCGGCTCCATAATGGTGCCGGCGGTGTTTGCAAGGAATGGACAGGGTCCTCTGGTCATCTAGGGACATCATGTCCCAATGACAATGCGCCATTTCACTAGGCCACAATTTTTCGCAATTAATTTGAACAATATTCTGTGCAATTCGAGTGAATGATATAGCCACACAGAGGGCTAGTCATGAATCCCATCTAACATCTATGGGACATAACTGAAAGACCAGTTCGCGCACAAAAGCCTGCACTGGCAACACTTTCTCACATATGTACGGATATAGAAGCAGCATATTTCTGGAGGGGACTTTCAATGATCAAATGGCTCTGAGCACTATGGGACTTACTTAACATCTGAGGCCATCAGTCCCCTAGAACTTAGCACTACTTAAACCTAACTAACCTAAGGACATCACACACATTCGTGCCCGAGGCAGGATTCGAACCTGCGACCGTAGCAGTCGCGCGGTATCGGACTGAAGCGCCTAGAACCGCTCGGCCACAGCGGCCGGCTGTCAATGATCTGTTGAATCGATGCAACGTCGAGTTGCAGCATTACGTCGAGCAAAAGGAGGTCCGACATAACATTAGAAGGCGTCTCAAGACTTCTGTCACCTTAGAGTGTAGCCTGCAGCAGTCTGATGAGGAGGACGAAAATTTCGTTTGTCTTTAATGCCTGAAAAGACACATCTAGTCAAAAAGATATTAACAAGCATCCCGTGCCTTAGATGTTAAAGGTAGGCTTACGACTTGTGACATGCAAACACTCTACATCAAGCAAATGTCGAGCATTTCCCAAATTTGTAACTCTTTTGTATTGACTGTCTTCAGATTGATTCACCGCCAGACATCGGTTCCGAACAAATACAAAGTTTCGCAAACAAGTGGCGTTGATAGATCGGTAGTACACACATATTTCCGTATATTAAAATCACTTTATTCGGTTTTCGCCCTTACAGTTTGGAAACTCCTCTCGTAAAATAAGCTACATGGTCAGTATTACTTCGCATGTGCGTGCATTTCTTAAGTAAACTTCTATCAACCGTTCCATTCTTCCACAGGTAATTCGTGTTAGAAGAAGCTATGACTGTTAATAGTGTTGCTTTGGTTATACCCATACCTGTCAGCACCGTATTTTTTGGTACTGGGCTTAATACATTCTTCTTAAAACCTAAGGTTCTTTCGCTTGTTTTATATATCCTGCATACCAGCTGGCTCCTGTACACAAAGTAAAAACACACAGGGCGGGCGAAATAAGACTGGCCTGGAAAATACTATCAGACTGACTCGGGACTGACGGTTGTTAGTGATCATTTCAGGAAATACTGGAAGCGCCCATCGCCGTTAAAGTCGATGCAGCGCTGTGCTCGATTCACCCAACTGCGAGACACGCGTAGCAGTTCTGATGGATAGCAGCGATAGCGTTTTTAATCTTCTGCTGTAGCCCCATCCAGTCTGTGACGGTTATTTGAGTACACTTGACGCTTCAGCCCATACGCAAAAATCACAGCGAAAGAGATCAGGCGATCGACGTGGCCAAGAGATTGCACTGCCTCTGCCGATTGTCGTCTCCTCAGCGAACACCTCAGGCACTCATGACAAGGGTGTCACGGCAGTCTGTGCTGTTGCTCCATTGCTTACTACATAAATGAACGACAAAATAGGACTGAAACAGACGCAGGAAACAGCAAACAATGATAGACACTCCTCAGAGGAAGTTGGCGAAAATGACTCAAGAAATAACACAGACGATGATGATAACTGAACTACGTTGACGGGAATCTAAAACTCACGTCTAACCTTTCCTATCATCTTTAAACTTCCTTCAATTTCAACAATTTGCTAACAGTATTATCTGACACCCTCCGTTTCCGTTAATTGATTTAAATTTTTTCTTTGTACCTCATTATTACTTCGGCTTTTATTACTGAATACAATACTTGCTTGGAATGACGAATTAATTTACTTTATCACATGAAAAAGTATAAAATGTAGGACTAGTTTTAAAACCCTATCAACAGGTCTCTAAATAAGCAATAAATGAAGTGAGAATGAAAAAAAACAATTGCTGTGTCTTTCTGAAAATACCAATACAATCTTTCATCTTGTGTGAGAAGATCCACGTATGGTTCAACCGTTTCTGAACATCACTTGGCATTAACAGTTTGGTGAAAAAATCTTGTTACGATACAGACACTAGACATTGCGCACCAAACACCAGTCTCGAGATTACGAAACGGCTCTTCAAAGTGCTGATGCTGATTTTCTGATGCATAACAGCGCATGCTCTGAGTGCTCCCACTCCCTTATAGCTTATAGGCATCATATGAAGAATGAAAAACTGAGGACCCAGAAGTCCTTATTCCACTTCGATCAGAAACCATCGGCAGGACTCAACACGAGCTTTAACTCATGCACAAAAGCATTTTCTGAGATGGGTACTTCTCTCACTCATTAACAAGTCTCAGTTCCAGGCCATTTCAGCGAGGGCTATTCGGAAAGTGAGGAACGATCGGTCGCGAAATAGAAACCACTGTGAAAATCCGACGAGGCTTTTCACAGACGTTTTAGGCAGTGTCTCTGGTATGCCCGTTGATCGCATCAAGACGCTCTTTTCAGTTGTGAGCACACTGTAAGCGAGTAAAGGTGCCTTCCCTAGAACAAGTAGGAGGGCCCGCTGAGAGCATCGCCTTAATGAATGCAGCCCACCTAACACAACTGCCACGCACTTCCTTCTTCATGGCAATTCTCAGCCGCACTCTACAGGGGCAGTGAAGATGCTCCTACAGTATTTTCGATGGGAAATGTTCGATCACCCACAACACAGCTCTAACTGGCTCGTCCTCTCAGCCGCACTCTACAGGGGCAGTGAAGATGCTCCTACAGTATTTTCGATGGGAAATGTTCGATCACCCACAACACAGCCCTAACTGGCTCGTCCTGAGTATCATCTTTGTTCATATGAACCGCTGGATACGAAGACAACACTTGCGCGCAGACTACGCGCCATAGACCAGCGTACAGAATTATCGGAAAGCACAGGCGGCTGCCTTCTATGACGATGGTGTTGGAAATTTGATATAACGCTCCGACATATGTCTAAGTCGGAGCGGCGACTATGTAGAGAAGTACCTGAAAGGTGTAGCTAAATGTGCAAAGAAAACAGTTTTGATTTTCGCTGTGGTTTCCACTTCGCGAGCGATCGTTCCTTACTTTCCGAACAATTTTGCTTCGCCCACGCTGTGTGAAAGGCTTCAGTAGCGCAGGGAATATACAGGGTGTTTCAAAAATGACCGGTATATTTGAAACGGCAATAAAAACTAAACGAGCAGCGATAGAAATACACCGTTTGTTGCAATATGCTTGGGACAACAGTACATTTTCAGGCAGACAAACTTTCGAAATTATAGTAGTTACAATTTTCAACAACAGATGGCGCTGCAAGTGATGTGAAAGATATAGAAGACAACGCAGTCTGTGGGTGCGCCATTCTGTACGTCGTCTTTCTGCTGTAAGCGTGTGCTGTTCACAACGTGCAAGTGTGCTGTAGACAACATGGTTTATTCCTTAGAACAGAGGATTTTTCTGGTGTTGGAATTCCACCGCCTAGAACACAGTGTTGTTGCAACAAGACGAAGTTTTCAACGGAGGTTTAATGTAACCAAAGGACCGAAAAGCGATACAATAAAGGATCTGTTTGAAAAATTTCAACGGACTGGGAACGTGACGGATGAACGTGCTGGAAAGGTAGGGCGACCGCGTACGGCAACCACAGAGGGCAATGCGCAGCTAGTGCAGCAGGTGATCCAACAGCGGCCTCGGGTTTCCGTTCGCCGTGTTGCAGCTGCGGTCCAAATGACGCCAACGTCCACGTATCGTCTCATGCGCCAGAGTTTACACCTCTATCCATACAAAATTCAAATGCGGCAACCCCTCAGCGCCACTACCATTGCTGCACGAGAGACATTCGCTAACGATATAGTGCACAGGATTGATGACGGCGATATGCATGTGGGCAGCATTTGGTTTACTGACGAAGCTTATTTTTACCTGGACGGCTTCGTCAATAAACAGAACTGGCGCATGTGGGGAACCGAAAAGCCCCATGTTGCAGTCCCATCGTCCCTGCATCCTCAAAAAGTACTGGTCTGGGCCGCCATTTCTTCCAAAGGAATCATTGGCCCATTTTTCAGATCCGAAACGATTACTGCATCACGCTATCTGGACATTCTTCGTGAATTTGTGGCGGTACAAACTGCCTTAGACGACACTGCGAACACCTCGTGGTTTATGCAAGATGGTGCCCGGCCACATCGCACGGCCGACGTCTTTAATTTCCTGAATGAATATTTCGATGATCGTGTGATTGCTTTGGGCTATCCGAAACATACAGGAGGCGGCGTGGATTGGCCTCCCTATTCGCCAGACATGAACCCCTGTGACTTCTTTCTGTGGGGACACTTGAAAGACCAGGTGTACCGCCAGAATCCAGAAACAATTGAACAGCTGAAGCAGTACATCTCATCTGCATGTGAAGCCATTCCGCCAGACACGTTGTCAAAGGTTTCGGGTAATTTCATTCAGAGACTACGCCATATTATTGCTACGCATGGTGGATATGTGGAAAATATCGTACTATAGAGTTTCCCAGACCGCAGCGCCATCTGTTGTTGAAAATTGTAACTACTGTAATTTAGAAAGTTTGTCTGCCTGAAAATGTACTGTTGTCCCAAGCATATTGCAACAAACGGTGTATTTCTATCGCTGCTCGTTTAGTTTTTATTGCCGTTTCAAATATACCGGTCATTTTTGAAACACCCTGTAAAATCCACACAACGGACTAATGGAATGTCTAAAGAGTCCCAGAAAGTTTACTTTCACAATGTTGCACATGGTGGAACATGTTCAGACAAGAACAGCACGGAAAGCGTACAACGCAGACTCTCTTCTTCCAACTGTGATAAGCTACCTTACTGTATGTGACGGAGGGCATTTCTACCACTATCTGCCCCCTCCCCCTTTTCTGTTTCACTCGCGAATGGCGCGTGGGATAAATGATTGTCAGTAAAACTTACGTATGGGCTCTAATTTCTCTAATTTTCTCGTTGTGATCTTTCCGCGAGACGTATTTTCGAGGAATTTACACAATAACAGGAAAAAATCGCAACACCAAGGAGGAGTCGTGCGACATAAACGAAAGTTGGTAGGTGCGCCTCTACATCTCAAAGATGATGTCTATTCAAATTCCAAGCCAGTCACATAAGAGTGGGGCTAGTAGAGCCACTATGAAGATACAAATCAGGATTGCTTTAAATATACGCTGTAACGGTCATGAGACTTAGTTACCTTTGATACTGGACGGGGTGCGTCAATGTCAGTCAAGAATGCCTTTTAAGGCGACAAAGACGCCATTATCAACACCTCACGAAGTTTGAATGGGCCGTGTAATAGGGCTGCGAAAAGCGGGATGTTCCTTCTGCGATACTGCAAAAGACTTGGCAGGAATGTAGCCGCTATACATGAAAGCTGGCAGCGATGCTCACGAGAAAGTGCGGTCGCAAAAATACCGGGTTTCGGACGAAAACACAGCACTGCGGAGAGAGAAGACCATCGTGTTCGGCGTATACATCTGGCGCAACGTTATGCGACTGCAGCAGCAATTTGAGCAGCAGCTAGCACATCAGTGACACAACAAACTGTTACACATCGGTTAATTCAAGGATATTTCCGAGACAAACGCCTTGTAGCGATAATTCCTCTGACCCCAAATCAGCGCCATTTGCAACTTCAGTGGTGTCAAGCTAGAGCTCATTGGAAGGCAGGGTACAGGTCTCCAGTGGAACACATATGGAACATCCTCGGACTACAGTGTCATCCACAAACAGTATTAACCGTCCCTGTACTGACCGACCCAAGTGCAACAGGCATGAAACTCCGTCCCACGAACCGACATCTGGCACCCGTACAATATAATTCATGCATGTCTTTATGCTTCCAGTCAATATTCCTGTAGTTGCAACGGCTATTTATGTACCAGCATTTCACATTTTCAATGGTTTATCTAGTGCTTACATTAACCTGTCATCTTGCAGTGTTAATATTTAAATACGTATATTACCTAGACAAATATATTCCAGAGATTGGTGTTGCGATTTGTTTCCGTCAGTATATGTTCCCTGATTCTTCCCAAGAAGTAAGCTCTAGGAATTTCAACAGTAAAGCTCTCCAAGATGGACAACGTCTCTTTTCTAGCGTCTGCCACTGAAGTTTGTTGAGCATCTATGTGGAGCTCTCACGCCGACTAAACGATCTCGTGGCGAAACGTGCCGCTCTTCATTGGATCTTGTGTATCTCTTCTACTAATAAGACGTGGTAATGTTTCCAGATTGACGAGCAATACTCACGAATGGGTGGAAACAGTGCTGTCTGGTGCGCGACAGGTGGCTCTACGCATTACATTACGTAGGTCTCACACTATTTAGCCCACGCGCTTGCATCTGCTACTTACACGGACAACAGCAATCGAGGATTTGCTAATAGCTCGAAGGAAAATCACAAACAAGGAGGGTAGTGCTGGCGATGTTGGTGCGTCACCGAGCGTACGGTACTGCTCGCCGTCGACCAATTGGAACGGCGCGCTGCACAAAAGTGGGCGGCATGGGATGGGCCGCCAGCCCTTAAGGGCTCAGCCCAGCCTAGGAGGAGAGTCGCTGACGCCGAAATGCGTCGAGGGTGTCGCCATTGTCACCGCCACAAAGCCTCCAGGCCCTCGAAGGCTGCGGCCTGAGCCGTGTAGAGACAGGTCGCAAATTCTGGGACGTGTTTTCACCATATAAACGTCTCTACTGTAGTACAATAAATGCGACAATAAACGGCGAATTAGAAACCGCTGCCGGAGTTTCAACCAAAAAAATAAGATTCATGCCACTCAAAAACATCGAGCCCGGTACAAAAATCGACGCATGGTAGTTTTTTTTAAATTTTTTAATAACTGTCCATTCAACTAAGCGATCATGCAGTGTGAGAGTACATTCTCAAGTAACCTCATCATACTGTATGACTTAATTTTGCAACTAGAGATTCTTGCCAAGTCCAAGCAAAACGGAGGTTACGGGATTGCATGTCCGTAATAAAGAGGCACACAGGAAGCTACACATGTTCTTATTGGGGGCGAAGTTTGCCATAACTAGTTCCTTAAATATCTAGACGTAGCCTCCAACTGGACACTATAATTTAAACAACACTGCACAGAAATATCAAACCAGCTTGGCTCAAGCGTAAATCTACTCTACAAACAACCTGAAAGTAGCTAGGAAGCAAACGCAGATACTGGAGTGACGCGTAGTGCGATATAGGAAAACAATATCGAGGAGATAAAAAGTTTACTGGACAAAAAGTCTGCTTCGATAGTACGGAAAAAAGGCAAAGAATGTAATAACAAGAGTAACACAATAGGTACAAAGATACTGGCACAGATACCGAAAACGGGTCACAATTAGGTCAGACTGGCACTAACCGCCGATGTCACTTATCGGAGACTAAGGTCAGAAAGAAAACACCGGCGGGATGCTCCGTTCGAAACCACACATTACCTCGAGAAACGTCGGGAATCAGCACTTTCTGGGCGCTAAGTTCGAGGCCTGTAATTCTGAGTCCGAAGATGACGACTGTTCTGGGTTAGTTTCAAACAGATAGCACTAAGAATTGGGGCCGAAAGCCGAAACGTACAATTCAGAATAACGTCACTAATGGTGAACACAATGTTGTGCTGCAAAAGCTATCGTTCTTGGTATCAGCTGGCGTTAGTCTGGAAGAAGAAACGACGATGACTTCTGACAGCGGCGTTTGTCCCTAATGTTGAAATTCGGGAGCAATTCTGTTTGATGTGGTGTGTGGCATCCGTCGCTTGGACCAGGAGAGGCTCTCGAAGCCTGGCTGACTCGTGTTGTTCCGGCGCCGGCTTACAAGGCTGCCTGCGGCAGAGTACTGTGGGAACTATTTCCCTGTCAAGTGGCGCCCAGACGCCAGTAGGCTCCTTGTTGGTGGCGCCCTCTGCAGGACGCCGGCTTCGCCTCCTCGTTGCTGGTCTTTTATGGGTCATGTCGATGTTGAGGCGTGCAGGGGCAGTGGTGGCTGCAGGCATGTTGAAGTTGCCCGAAGGGTTGCCGATCTATTAGGCGAGAGCCTCCGACACGGCTGACACACTACGCAATGCTGCAAGTTTACTTCTTTTTACTCAGCTGTTGAATATTATATCCTGCATGGGAGAACAGCGCACATACTACTAAGGCACATGTACATATGAGTGAGGCCATGAGGACCACTTCTGGAAATGTCAAATACACTGCCACTCAGTGGTTGCCTGTTCTATTCAATATTGCTCCTCTAGTTCCCAGAAGAAACGCTATCAAAGTGCAAATATTTTAAGACGACTGAGTGCCACAGGGATTCACATTGACGTGGCGCTTCTCGGAATCTGCCAGCTATGTGCGTGAAGTCACGCAAGCCACGTTGAGTCGATCTTCGGGTCACAGGCGTTTACGATGGCACCGAGAAGTGGAAAGAATGCTTCAATGATCATCCGCCGAGAAGGCCGACCACTTCAAAAATCAATCATGAAGATCATTGATCTTCCCTGCCGAGAATCCGAGAGACACAAAGGGGAGGTGGCCAGATTTTGAAGAAGTGAGGACATTGCTAAAGTGCTGAGTGAGACTGCGTTGCGGAGTAGCAGACAACAGGACTTATTGTAGAGAACCACTCCACGCTTATATAGGAGATTGTCAAACATATATATTAACCTGTAAATTCATTATATATGTCTACGTGTACTTTCTGTAATGTCATACAACGATAACGGTGATAACAATTATTATTATTATTATTATTATTATTATTATTATTATTATTATTATTACTGACGACTATATAGGGTTAAAAAAAATTCCAGATGATGGACGTGGGGGTGTCATTTTCTTTGAAAGTGGTACAGTGTTTCAGAAGTGAAATGGATTGGATTGTGTCTGAAACTGCCCTAGCTTGGAACAGCAAGAATTCAAATACACTCTCCAAAATCGAGCTCATCATATTAATGCTAAGTGAAGCTAGTTCTTGACTTTTGTTTATATTCTTTTCCTCCAACATACAGCAAACTGCTCCCGATATCTCAAGTTCAAACATTGGTAGCATCATCTTCGCCATTACCGTACTACACCCATTTCACAGTTCAGTTCCTCCGTACAAATATTATCTACAGCAAAAATTCTCCTCCAGATTCAACCACTTCACTGCCTTACATTTCATTTCCCAACCGTTGTCTTTCTCATTGCTCATTCTCGCTTTACTCTGTTGTGCAGAAGTGACTCACAACGACTACCTACCAGATGTCTCTAGCAAACGGTACCCATTTCCAGAACGAAATGAATCTGTAGTAACACACAAGTCTGCATTTCCTTTCGTTAGACACAAAACAATATGAAAAACATTTACAGGACTACGACAGGCGGAATCTACAAATAATAAAATCTGTAATTATGCTTTTATTTCCTTTTAAAGGTGTTTACGAAGGACCGCCATTTCAAATAATAATAAAGGACCTTTTGCAAACCTTTTCCGTGACTGAATGAGTTACTGACCACATAAATTATTAAGCAGATGGAAAAACTATCGACATGTGTACACGTCTCTATATAACACCAAGAGGGTAAAACACACAACATAATGACGTCAGACCCGAGTAGCCGTTTAAATGATTGCGACTAACTTTACCGTACACTAGATTCAACATACTGGAAACAGCGAAGTCAGCAAGCTTCAAAGAATAATGTGAAAGCTGCAGAGCTACAAAAGACTAAGGTGAAAAGCAAATTTCAATTGTAAAGATTCAGTGTTTGGCCTACGCAGTTACTGTATTCGGACAACGTTTCTGTTAAAATAAGTCTTAATGTCGATAGCGGAATCATCAGGAACCCCACTACTAGCTTAGCTATACTACGGACATGAAGCAGTTAAGGTCGTCTCAAAGAGCTTGTCATATTGTGGATGTGCATCTGTGAGAGGAAGGTCTTTTCAGTTTTTGGAGATAGATTTAAAAAAATTTGTTGTTTATGTACCGTTGGAATGGGTCTGTGGTTAGCCTGTACCAGGTTGGTTTTACTTTTATCGTTAGGTTCTTACCTCATGTATAAACCATTGGCATAAGTCTTTAAACATTAATGAACACTTTTAGTTGGACCATGTCCGACATTTGGGACCCTATGTTAATTTTATACCGTGGTACATTGTTTTGTTTTTATGATTTGATTTGAAAAGAGTGTAAGTTGCTTTTTTAGATGTTTATTGTTTTTACATATGACGACAGCCATGCGTTTTGCGACTGTTATTCAGATTTATTCTGTGTTTGTTTCATACGCTTATAAATTTCTGGATTAGAGCAGAAAAATGGAGGTATTGACATTTGTGCTCTCTTGGTACTTCGTAGAATATTACCTTCAGTTACTTCAACTTATATATTAGAGTACCATAATTGCATGAGTTAGTTATTTTGTAGTTGTTTAGTTTTCAAATATTGGCATTATGTTACTGTTCTTTGGTAATCAAGGCCTGAAGATAGCGATAATGTGCCGTCGAAACTAGTCGTTTGTTAGAATAAGACATTCTCAAGTTGCAGCTGTGGTGGTACTTTTTCGCATGTTACTTGTGATATACTTCGTCTTAAGGACTTGGTCTCACGCACAGTCGACCAGCATTATAATTCCGTCAAAGCATTTATCACCTTCACTGGCTTTGGGAGACCCCGCAGTCGATGGACGGTAGGAAACCGTGCCCCCACACAACTAACATGACGATCGAGACTGGAATACATAACACCTCAATTCAATTCCAATCAAAAGAACTGCGAGACCAGCAGGCTTTGGTGCTGCTACTCAACTACGCGAAGTTGCTAGTTGTGTCGCCACATAGCGTTCAGCTCTTGGGTATGCAAACTGTTGTACGGAAGATAGCTGAACGTATGAGTGTGTGCCTCATCTCCACATGAATGCAAGAGATATAAGTGCTCCCAGACACTAACTCTAGGGGCAACAACTACTATACTATTTGCCGTATTGCTCCTAAAAAACCAACGTGCGTTCACCATAAGAATGAAATTGTACCTGAAAGCAAGGAACGAAAGTTACCCAAGAAGACAATCCTCCAATCAGAGGAGAACCAATTCCGACAATTGCGCACAAAGTGGAGCCTTTCCAGTGGGTGTACCGTCGTTATTTGAGTGATAGTCTCATTGATTCACAGAGCTCCGCGACGCATTTTTTGCGAAACTGTTGCTTTACTCGTGCCTTTTGTTTCCCATGACTGATTTCGACCCCCAGCTGATACAATGTAGCACGCTGAGGGTTTTTAAGCACCTTTATAGTCGATGCTCATATCTTAAACCAACATCCCGTCGAGCTAGGGTTCTCGATGATTTATTCACGACATTTCTGCCACCACAGCATCCCATAAACAGTTGACGAAGGCGCCGTTTCAAAGATATCGCAGTGAAACGAGAAATCCCCCCTTTTGCATAAGTGACATACCGCATCTCTTAACCATGACAGGAACGGATGACGTATGCAAACGGCCTACATAGAAGCAGATACACTCACTCAATGCGGCAGCCAACGACATGGCACATACTTCACTGGCAATACGATGCCGATCTCTGATACAGAAGATAGTAACGGTGATGTAATGCACAAGGCATTTTACAGTAAGTGTCTTTTTGACAAACGCAAAGAAACTTAGCTTGTGTAACAGGACAAAATGTGGCGCGTCATGATGGACTTACTGCCTTCCAAGCAACGCACGTACTATAACAAACTGATAATGCGGTAATTCCGTCTAGAAGGACGAACAACGTACTACACAGTCAATGGAGAGCCCATCCCGGCCATATTAGGACAACCCACATTCAGCAGACGCGATGCGCGAGACGCTGCGGCATGAGTCACACTTTGGAAATCTATTATCTGCTGACCTCTTTCATTTTTCTGTTACACAAGAACGCTACAAGCAAAAAGACGATAAAGTGGAAATTACAATACTGTAAGACACTTATCATGCGAAAGAGCAGTTAGGACAGCAGTCTATATAAGGAGGAGGTCAATTCTGGTCGTCGTTAACTAAAGACAACAGAGTGATAGAAGATGGCCGTACGTAGTCAGCACCGGCTGGAGAGGTACATTGACGCACATGTGGAGCAAGTCTTCATCTTTAGTCATCATGCACACTAAGTCTTCACAGTTTTGTCTGGGACACATCCTCCCCCGCCCCTCTTCACCATTCATATATTCCCAAATGGAACTCTGTCTGTCCGACTCGTCTGGTATTTGGCCGAAAAGGACTCAGTTCTTCAATAACCAAGGTCTCAAACAGCCAGCCCTTTGTTTCAGGTTAGGGAATGAAAAATATTGGAGAAGGTAGTAATCATTCATATACGAAATAGGTATAACTGGAAACTGGTGTCTGTATTTTTTTTTTTTTTTCCAAAATGTTCAATAGGAGCGGAATGGCCCTTGCTCCATACAATGCATATTAAAGCTTATAAGAAAATCAATAATTGCTGAGTTGCGATCTCTAAGATTTTCTCGGCGAGAGTGGTACTTTACAGGTAGAGTTGTCATAAGTGAGTCAGCCACAAGTTGATCAAGTGGGACTTGACGTTTCCTACTATCCGTATGGAAATGAACCAACTCACATGAACAACACGGTACCTCCAAGCCCTTCAACCTTTCCCACGATTCGATGATACTGACTGTCTACTCTGTGAACATATGCCAACCATCATCTGGATCGGAAATGCCAATGATTGATATAAATTAAGAGAGGATGGGATGCTTGACTATTCTCCTGTACAACCTAAATGTGAGTGAGCTCTGTACATCGTACATTTGCGTACGTAATAATGGTAGTGGTAAGCGTAGAACTGTGTCACTCAAAACGTAACGAATAAAATGCATTTATATGACAAAGGGGACTGATAGTTTGTTGGAAACGGTGGCAGTACATCAAGGAAACAAGGATTCCTTTGTAAAGTTTCCCGTCAGCGTGCTGCTCGAATTCTTTGACGGACGTTTTTTAAAATGCTTCTGTAATATTTCGCTCCCACAAGTGGCCGCTGTTTACAAATAGCTGTCTTCCTCCGTCGCTACAGCGGCAATTTTCCAACATCCCACCCACATTTCTTCGGGTTTTATCTCTTAGGTCTACAAGGGTGACACGGCCAATTCGGAAAGAAGAAAAGCGCGACCATCGAATTTACTGGCAAAAGGAATAGGAGGAAGCTATATCTGAGCACATTACCTTTCACTTAACGAGGTAATATGCAAATGTTCCTGCTCCTCTTTGTTTCAGATTGTGACATTAAGTTGCTGTAAAGTTGTTTCTCCGCAAAGTACTATAACCGACGCAAATAAATTCAAGCTATGGCTCATAAATTACTGGTTACCATCGGACGCCTCCTGCCAATAATTTAACACACCATGAAATACACTGCGCAAGAGAATTAAACGTTCAAATTTTTGAAAAACCGTCATCTTCTCCCACTGTAACGCAGAAGTTCGAAATTTGACTTGGAGGTGCCTATAAACTCCCTCTATAATGATGTGAAAGCCTGGCGCCTCGCGACGTCACACTCGGATCGGTGACGCTCCTAACAGTAAGGTACCGACACGTACAAATAAAGGTCAGAGCTCAGAAGTTCATGTGAGTTGTAACGTGGGTTAACGATATCACACTGGCACCAAATTCTGCTCAACGGCTCGGTGAACGCGACACACACGGGAAGATAGTCACGCCTACTTTTACTCACGCCCGGCACTGAAATCGAGCGGTTTTCTTACAGGTTGCGAGGGAAACATTTCGGGCACGCCGTTGCTCGGAAACGACACGTCAAGGACTCAGGTGTCAAAGGGCGTGAGTAAAACCACTCCTGCCCTTGCGGTGTTCATTTTCACACACTTCGCAGTCAGAAACGACAGTTTGCAGCGCGATGTGAAACAGGGTGACGTTTTTGATAATATTGGATACTGATTACACACACTGCACGATTCAGTACATCTATACGGACATCACGGGGCTGTAACAACTTCGAACACCATCTCACGCCTTTGGATTGTCGCGTAATGGTAATCTTTGTTCTGATGTATAGAGTGGAACCACCAGGGACCGTCAAAAACCATTAGACGAAATCCCAGTGTGATCTGAAGCACAAAGGGGTGTTCCTGGGTTTTCAACCCTCCTTTTTCGCGCTCTCCTATGGCGTGTTCACAGGAAGGGGGAGTGGGCGGGCGATATTGTCATGTGCGCGAATAAAACGGCAAAGGGCACCTCTAAGACCCCATATCGGCAACACCCTCTAACACTGGCGCTCCTTTGGCAGGCACTGTAAAAATGTCTCTGTGCAGACACACAAATCCACCGATCCCCACCCGCCGGCAGGACAGAACCCTCTCGACAGTGACGCCTGCTGCCCGCATACGAAATCAGAGTCCCAACGAATAACGATTTCTGATCACCGGACTGCGACCCAGTGCCCGGTGTTAAATGCTAAACATCTCTGCAGAGTCTCGTGGAATCAGGGTATTTCGGCACTACTGGCGCTAATCAGTCTCTGTAAATCTCCATTTACACTGAAGCGAATACAAGTGAATGTGCAACAGCGAACGAAAATTCTCACTCGCATTAACACTAGCCGCCAATGCACGAAGGGAGTTCGGTCGTGTGCAGTTCGCGTTCGCAGTTGTTTGCTAGTGTTCCGCTTGTTATCAGTTTTTCAGCGAACATTGAAGCCCTCTCCGCTTCGGCGCTAGCAGTGCAGAAAAATTTCGTCTGCTGTCTTGTCTACTTTTGTTGTTGTTGACCAGAGTTGTGTGCTATGGAGGGGTCCGAAGATAATGCAATGATGCTGATGGCTATCAGACGTGTTTTTGGGATCCACGAGGTTCACAGCACCAATCCCGAAGAAAAAAAAAAACTGATTGGTAGAAAATTGCCTAAGGCCTCAAAGATCCTACTGGGGACTTGATTGATAAATTGATTAGATGACTGCGTCAGGCGGAAAGGGAGTGAATAGCAACAAGCTTTAAAAGATGATAAATTGATTAGATGCCTGCAAGCGGAAAGGGAGTGAATAGCAACAAGCTTTGTAATATCTTTTCAGTAAAAAACGAAAAGTACAAGAAATTTCTTTGGAAGTAAACAAGTGCGAATATGTACGTATTACGTTGATAAAAATTAAACATATATGAAAGACCTGATCATTTTCATTGGCCGCGCGGGATTAGCCGAGCGGTCTAAAGGCGCTGTAGTCATGGACTGTGCGGCTGGTCCCGGTGGAGGTTAGAGTCCTCCCTCGGGCATGGGTGTATGTGTTTGTCCTTGGGATAATTTAGGTTAAGTAGTGTGTAAGCTTAGGGACTGATGACCTTAGCAGTTAAGTCCCATAAGATTTCACACACATTTGAACATTTTTGAACATTTTCATTGCTTACGTTCATGGCAGCTGTAATTACGAGACTGATGTATCATTGGTATGTTGGAGGTTTTTTTTTAAGACAAATAACCATGGTTTACTCGGAATCACGCTATCTGTTGTCAAACAAACTGTATACAGCGTGATCAAAAACAGCCTGAAAAGTCTAGAAGGTTGTGGTGATAAATAACTGTTAAGAAAAAAATTTGATTCGTTGCGCCATTTCCGAGTTACTTAGCACTGAAGTTACCCAATCAGGTCGTTGCACGCGCAAATTCAAACAGCCTGCCAGAAATAGTGTTCTTCATTTGGCTTCATCAAATCGAACAAACGTACCTTTTGCTCAGCTAGCTTTATATATACCGAAAAAGCCATATTTTAACTGGTGATGAACGTTTGAAGCATTGGTAACTAAAGTACCCAAAGATCCCTGTGCATTGCTGCTTTTTAGAGCGTGCAAGTGCTTTAATTAACGCGCACAACGACCTGATTAACTACAATGCTAAATAACTCGAAAACGGTGGAATGTAAAGAATTAACCATTATTTCTCAGCATACAAGATTTTCAGACCGTCACCCTGTAGAGTGACATTATCTTCCTCACATGTTCTTTACTAAAATCCTTGAAGTGTGTCGCATATGTCACTGCGTACATTAGAAACTACCAGATATACAGTGACTACTGAAATGCGAAATAATATCTAACGTAAATGTTTCTGATTCAAAATAAACAGAATGTAACTGATAGCGTTTCTTCAGCTTATGTTGGTCGCCGGTAATTAGTTTCTGCTCAGTTGTAATGAGAAGCAACAAAAAAGTGTATATGAAAATTTTACACTCATAATAAGGAAAGCTGGAGCTTCAATTCTGTGTTAATTGAACAACGTCCACACATTTCACGTTTACGTACAAACCCACACACCTAAATTCTTCTCTTCCTGAGCCAAGTCGCACGATTCCGTTTTCCATCGTGAATGTAATCCCCTGTGTGACATGTAACTTACGCAACTTCACCGTGACAGCGTTAATGCCAAAAAGCAATACACAGCATAAGCTTCGATGCTAGTTCCCTCGCGGTCTCTCCCGTTCGCTGCAGTGTAAACGCTTATTCCCAAGTACAAGTCAATAACAGAGCGCACTTGGGAAGTCCTGCGCATTGTTTGCGAATGTGCATTCTCTTGTGTTTGTTTCAGTGTAGAGTAGACTTAACAGGGACATTAAGCTACTTACCCTCCTCCCTATCTTTCTGCTATTCCAGTATAGTTGGATATACGTCTGTATTCAGTTTCGCGCCCTGCTTTCCTTTCCTCTCCACACTACCTGGTTAGAATACATACCGCACTGCTCTTGAATGTTTTAGTTCAACATATGACTGCCATATAATTTCTGTGAGTTTATACAGGATGGTCCATTGATAGTGACCGGGCCAAATATCTCATGAAATACGCATCAAACGAAAAAACTACAAAGAACGAAACTCGTCTAGCTTGAAGGGGGAAACCAGATGGTGCTATGATTGGCCCGCTAGATGGCGCTGCCACAGGTCAAACGCATATCAACTGCGTTTTTTAAAATAGGCACCCCCATTTTTTACTACATATTCGTGTAGTACGTAAAGAAATATGAATGTTTTAGCTGGAACACATATTTCGCTTTGTGATAGATGGCACTGCAATAGTCACAAACATATAAGTACGTGGTATCACGTAACATTCCGCCAGTGCGGACGGTATTTGCTTCGTGATACAATGCCCGTGTTAAAATGGACCGTTTACCAATTGCGGAGAAGGTCGATATCGTTTTGATGTATGGCTATTGTGATCAAAATGCCCAACGTGCTATGTACGCTGCTCGGTATCCTGGACGACATCATCCAAGTGTCCGAACCGTTCGCCGAATAGTTACGTTATTTAAGGAAAGAGGAAGTGTTCAGCCACATGTGAAACGTCAACCAAAACCTGCAACAAATGATGATGCCCAAGTAGGTGTTTTAGCTGCTGTCGCGGCTAATCCGCACATCAGTAGCAGACAAATTGCGCGAGAATCGGGAATCTCAAAAACGTCGGTGTTGAGAATGCTACAACAACATCGATTGCACCTGTACCATATTTCTATGCACCAGGAATTGCATGGCGACGACTCTGAACGTCGTGTACAGTTCTGCCACTGTGCACAAGAGAAATTACGGGACAATAACAGATTTTTTGCATGCGTTCTATTTAGCGACGAAGCGTCATTCACCAACAGCGGTAACGTAAACCGGCATAATATGCACTATTGGGCAACGGAAAACCCACGATGGCTGAGACAAGTGGAACATCAGCGACCTTGATGGCTTAATGCATGGTGCGGCATTATGGGAGGAAGGATAATTGGCCCCCATTTTATCGATGGCAATCTAAATTGTGCAATGTATGCTGATTTCCTACGTAATGTTCTGCCGGTGTTACTACAAGATGTTTCACTGCATGACAGAATGGCGATGTACTTCCAACATGATGGATGGGCGGCACATAGCTCGCGTGCGGTTGAAGCGGTATTGAATAGCAGATTTCATGGCAGGTGGATTGGCCCGCACGTTCACCGGATCTGACGTTCCCCTATTTCTTCCTGTGGGGAAATTTGAAGGATATTTGCTATCGTGATCCACCGACAACGCCTGACAACATGCATCAGCGTATTGTCAATTCATGTGCGAACATTACGGAAGGCGAACTACTCGCTGTTGAGAGGAATGTCGTTACACGTATTGCCAAATGCAATGAGGTTGACGGACATCATTTTGAGCATTTATTGCATTAATGTGGTATTTACGCAGAATCACGCTGTAACAGCATGCATTCTCAGAAATGATATATTCACAAAGGTACTTTTATCACATTGGAACAAATAAAATGTTCAAACGTACCTATGTTCTGTATTTTAATTTAAAAAACCTACCTGTTACCAACTGTTCGTCTAAAATTGTGAGCCATATGTTTGTGACTTTTACAGAGCCATGTATCCACAAAGCGAAAAAAGTGGTCCAACTAAAACATTCATATTTCTATACGTACTACACGAATATGTAATAAAAATGGGGGTTCCTATTTAAAAAAACGCAGCTGATATGCGTTTGACCTACGGCAGCGCCATCTAGCGGGCCGACCATAGAGTCATCTGGTTTCCCTCTTCAAGCTAGACAAGTTTGGTTCTTTGTAGTATTTTCGTTTGACGCTTATTTCGTGAGATATTTGGCCCGGTCACGAACAATGGACCACCATGAAGTACCAACCCCATAAAAGTCACTGCATTTGAAGCGTCATCTCCCTACTTGATATTAATTAACATCGGGAAAGCTAGTTTTCTTAGGGGCAGGTGAGTGGCGTGTCATTTTATCTTGCAACTTTAAATGCGCTTTAAATCAAGATCCCGAGCGGTTGTAGGCGCTACAGTCTGGAACCGCGCGACCGCTACGGTCGCAGGTTCGAATCCTGCCTCGGGCATGGATGTGTGTGATGTCCTTAGGTTAGTTAGCCGGCCGCGTTGGTCTCGCGGTTCTAGGCGCGCAGTCCGGAACCGTGCGACTGCTACGGTCGCAGGTTCGAATCCTGCCTCGGGCATGGATGTGTGTGATGTCCTTAGGTTAGTTAGGTTTAAGTAGTTCTAAGTTCTAGGGGACTGATGACCACAGCAGTTGAGTCCCATAGTGCTCAGAGCCATTTTGAAACTTAGGTTAGTTAGGTTTAAGTAGTTCTAAGTTCTAGGGGACTGATGACCTCAGATGTTAAGTCCCATAGTACTCAGAACCATTTGAAATCAAGATCAATCTCCGGACATTGTGGTCAGATTCACTGCAGCAGTTTTTCTAGTTGTTTGCCTTATTAAATATATACGAACTCTCTTAAAGACGGTATGCCTTGGACTTCACATGGGCTATATTGCTACCCACATGCAAAATGTAAACTAAGAGTTATTCTGGTGTTATTTGTTGTCACAGTTTCCCACCCTGCAAAGATTCTTATCTAACAGGAACTCGCCATACGCATGGCATAAGTACCCACCTACACTGACGGTACCTTGAGCTCTGAATCGCATTCACAACCAGAAAAAAGTTAATAGCATAAACAAAGTCTAACAAGCGTAAAAAGAGTATTTTCCAACTTGGAACAAATAGTGCGTGTGACACGTCCAGTACTGTCTGCGGCTTTTTGGTGGCCGCCTCAACAGCTGGTGAATTCCTCCTCTCGTCGAGCATTCGCTACGGGTGCTCATTTTTTCGGTATCGTCAGCATATGTACGAATGTACAATTAGAGAGATTCGAGCGCGCACGGAGGCTTTCCGGCAGTCGTTCTTCCCGCGGACCATACGCGACTGGAACAGGAAAGGGAGGTAATGACAGTGGCACGTAAAGTGCCCTCCGCCACACACCGTTGGGTGGCTTGCGGAGTATAAATGTAGATGTAGATGTAGAAAGACAAACTGTTCGGCGGGGTTCCATTAAGAGCCTGATATCTCTGACCGTACCTGCCATTATCTTGCAGGAGATCTTTCTCTTGAGCAAAGATTTTTGATCAGTGGCAGACAACACATCAAACCCACCTGAAAACGGAGAGAACTAATACTTTCCTGGGTCCCTTTTTCCCTGCGATGACTTTTTAAATTAGTCATGATCATGGCACTCCCAACCGAGTGCAGAAAGATTTAATCTCAGAGGAGACAAAATAAAATCACCGTTGAACTTTTTTTACTTTGCTGAATCAAAAGTGTCTGTCAACAACCAGCGCAGTGATATCCTTTCCTTTAAACACTACGCCCAGCAGTCGACGTAGTTGGTTAATCAGCTGCTACTGTGCTACTGGAGAGCAGCCAGCGCTCCGGCACATGAACACTAAACCCTCTGTGTCTGCCCATATCTCTGCTAACAAAACGGAAAAGTATGCACTGATAACTGCTCAAATACAACACCATTAAAATCAACTTAAACAGCTGTGATTTAGATTAGACATCATTTCTACCACACAGGGCGACGCAATGTCAAACAGCAGAAGGCCATCGAAAGCCGAAGTGCATTAATGAATATCAAAAGCACATATCACCAGGCTTTATATTTTTTCTTCTGTTTAGTTAAACAGATGTTCTTTCTTTACCCTCTGAGTATCACACTGAAATTTATTACAATGAGCAAATAACTGCCACACATCTACAAGAGAAAAGTGAAAAATTTCTCGGCCTAGCAGGAAATGAAATTATATAATTTGTGTGTGTGTGTGTGTATGTGTATGTGTAAAATTATTCGTTTTGAACGATTTATTGCGGAAGAAAATTCGTCCGAAGTCAGTGGCTGCTTGCAAAGGATCAGTCTTCTTCAACTACAATTGTCAATAAATGTATGTTGTATTCATACGTTTGTCTTGAATCTGATCGGCATGAGTAACGCCCGAAAAATCCATTAACAGGTGAAAACGTCAAAAACTGTAGATTACACAGCTGAATGAACAACGATTAAAGGCGTATAAATAGTAGAGACCACAGGTGTGTTGGCAAAAAGAGAATGTTACATTTTACGTGAAGAATTAACAATTAGTAAGCTTGTTACAAGTTAGGTGCCGCATTTACTAGATGCTAACCAAAAGCAAATGTGAAAACGACTGTCTTAGTATTGTTTGGGCCGTTAAAAAGATCATGTGGATCCAGGCCAACTGGGTATAAAAATACGCGAGAAGAGGCTTGGAATACGGACTAAAATAATCCGACAAATGCACCACCCCACGAAATTCCTCAGCAAAGTGAAAAAACGAGGGAATTCGAGGTCCGAATTGTTGGAATATCTACCAGATTTACAGTCACTCTAGACTTCCAACTTTCCCTGCACTTGAAAAAAGTTCGTGGTTGGACAACGCTTTCTGTCTAATGCAGAAATGTTTTAGCCATGGTAGATGACAGTTTTGTATACAGTATCTACTCAGTGGACAACCAGTGGGCACGGGGAACTGACTTTAAATGGAATCAGATCAAATAGGAGCTTTTTTGCACTATAAAGGCAAGATATTTCGTGTGCAGAACGAGAAATTTTCATACTGTACAGTAATAATAACAGAGTCCATGGTTCACTAGGAAAAGTTTGTTGTATTACAAGCGTGTCATAAATGTAACAGGCCTAATGCTTACCAACCAGTCTGCAAGACAGTGGATCGAAACATACAAACAATCCCTCCCTCTTAAAGACGAACTTTAAGGGAGAGATTACATCACGACGGCAGATTCTTCTCACTGCGTTACATAAATTAGCAAACTCGTTTAAGGGAAAAGCAATGCCTCAGAGTCAACGCTGGGTAGATTTCAGCGCTACGATGTGCATCAGATGTGGTACACGAGCGCAAGATGAGGACAAAGGTAAACAGGGCATCAGTGTACATGTAAAACCTGTATCTATCAACACGGATCCGTCTGGAAAAGAAAGCTGAAGCTCGTTCGCATATATAGGCAACTCACGTCTCTGCCTTATACATGTCAGGACTCGTTTTGTGAACGAAAATCTTCAATAGCGACAAAATTAGGCTCATGTAGTGGATTGGTGGTGAGACCTCCTGTTCTGAAACCTATACAGTGTGGTCGGAACGCAATCGGAAGTTGTGTTTTCCTGACACATAAGTTTTTTTGTCCCCACCTTTATGTCTGTCCGAACTCAGGAAGAATGTAAAGCGACGAATGCGTTTCTCGGCAAATTTTGCTAATGAGTGACCTGTGTCAAATCTGATAAACACGCCAAAATTTCCCACTGCAGCATCATTCTTAGTTTCAATCTGCTTTTGAATGTTGTGGTGGGATTAGCTATCGTGTATCGGTTTCTATAGCTCTTTGTCTTCTCATTATGTCTGAAGTTTCTTCCGTATCTGTAATACCGATTTTAATTTTCATGTTTATAATAAACTCTTCGTCTGAATTTACTTCCTACCCTATTTCTCCGTAATAAAACATGTGACCAGGGTTTAATTCTACTTAGCGTTAATTTTCAGCAACACTTCTGATCATTCGGCTGAAATCGATTTCATATAATTTAATTTTTCCTACAATTCAATTACACTATCTATGCATCGTAGAGTTCTGCAACTTATTCCTCTGGATAAAAAGTAGAAGTAGTATAGAAGTACACAGTCCAATCACATTAATGTGACCACCTGTCAAAAGCCTGAATAACCACCTAGTGCAGTGCAGGCCGCTACGAGAGGTGCAGAAATAGTCAATGAGGTTCTGGAAGGTACCGTCAGAGATGTGGAGCCGTGCTGACTCCAACGCCGTAGACAGCTGCGCTAGGTTTCTAGGTTGAGCATCCATGTCGCTCATAGCCCGGTCTAGGTAGAAGTCCCACAGATTCTCATTTCCGTTTAAAGCCGGGTATTCTGATGGCCAGGAGCGTACGGCAAAATCATCCTGGTGCTCCTCGAACCACATACGTACATTGCAAGCTGTTTGACACGCTCCACTGTTCTCTTGGTAGATGCCATCGTACCGAGGGAAAACAAACTACATATAGGGGTGGACATGGTCTCCAAGAGACCCCAAGAATAGATGCACTATGACTTCCAGAATGACAAGATACCCATGGAATGCCACAAAAACGTTCCCCGGACCACAATGCTCTCTCTTGATTGTAGGATGTTAACACTAATGGCCATTAAAATTGCTACATCAAGAAGAAATGCAGATGATAAACGGGTATTCACTGAACAAATATATTATACGAGAACTGACATTTGATTACATTTTCACGCAATTTCGGTGCATAGATCCTGAGAAATCAGTACCCAGAACAACCACCTCTGGCCGTAATAACGACCTTCATACGCTTGGGCATTGAGTCAAAAGGAGCTTGGATGGCGTGTATAGGTACAGCTGCCCACGCAGATGCAACACGATACCACAGTTCACCAAGAGTAGTGGCTGGCGTATTGTGACGAGCCAGTTGCTCGTCCACCATTGACCAGACGTTTTCAATTGGTGAGAGATCTGGAGAATGTGCTGGCCGGGGCAGCAGTCGAACATTTTCTGTATCCAGAAAGGCCCGTACAGGACTTGCAACATGCGGTCGTGCATTATCCTCCTGAAATGTAGAGTTTCACAGGGATCGAATGAAGGGTAGAGCCACGGGTCGTAACACATCTGAAATGTAACGTCCACTGTTCAAAGTGCCGTCAATGCGAAGAAGAGGTGACGGACACGTATAACCAATGGCACCCCTTACCATGAACACTGTTTCATCACACTTTCGGCAGCATGCGTTGGTCAGTATCTGCACGCTACAAAAAATTCATCAAAATGTGTTCCTTATGGGTACCTTCAGCTCCACAGAGTGACCTTTTGGAATGGATAATTGTATCTGCCCCATAGTCCACGTTTAAGAAGTTATCAATGTCTCCTTCGCCCCCCCCCCCCCCATTTCTCAGAATTCATGTTTTTGGCCGTATTACCGAACTGAGTTAGAATATACATTGAGGTGACAAAAGTCATGGAATAGCAACATGCACATATACAGATGGTGACATTATCGCACACACAAGGTATAAAAAGGCAGTGCATTGGCGAAACTCTCATTTGTATTCAGGTGATATATGTGAAAAGGTTTCAGAGGTGATTATGGCGGCAGGAACGGGAATTAACAGACTTTGAACGCGGAATGGTAGCTGGAGCTAGACGCATGGGACATTCGATTTCGGAAATCGTTACGGAATTCAGTATTCCTAGATCTACTGTTTCAAGAGTGTGGCGAGAATACCAGATTTTGGGCATTACCTCTCACCGTGGACAATGCAGTGACCAACGGCATCAACATAGCGACCAAGAGCAGTGGCGCCTGCGAAGAGTTGTCCCTGCTAACCGACAAACAAAACTGCGGGAAATAATCGCAGAAATCAATGTGGGACGTACGATGAATGTAGCTGTTAGGACAGCGTGGCAAAATTTGGCGTCAATGGGCCTTGG
Organism: Schistocerca piceifrons; assembly: GCF_021461385.2. Classification (NCBI taxonomy): domain Eukaryota; kingdom Metazoa; phylum Arthropoda; class Insecta; order Orthoptera; family Acrididae; genus Schistocerca; species Schistocerca piceifrons. The sequence goes on from NC_060138.1 coordinate 774,424,591, forward strand.
CAGCAGACGGCGACGCTTTTGCCTTTGTTGACGGCCGACATCGCCTGCAGCGCCCCTCTTGGGCTCGTGTGCATATCGGTTGAACCCTAGATGACTGAAAATCGGTGGCATGGTCGATGAGTCCCTGTTTCAGTCGTTAAGAGCGGATGGCAGGATTCGAGTGTGACGTACACCCCAAAAGGCCACGGCCTCAAGTTGTCAACAAGGCATTGTGCAAGCTGCTGGTGGCTCCATAAGGGCGTGGAATAGACTGGATCGTCTGGTCCAACTGAACCGATCGTTGATTGGAGATTGTTATGTTCGGCTACCTAGAGACCATTGCAGCCATTCATGGACTTCATGTTCCCAAACAACGATGGAATTTTTATGGATGACAGTGCGCCATGTCAGTGGATCACAATTGTTCGCGATTGGTTTGAAGAACATTCTGGGCAATTCGAGAGAATGATTTGGCCACTCTGATCGCCCGACATGAATCCAAAAAATGTTCAAATGTGTGTGAAATCTTATGGGACTTAACTGCGAAGATCATCAGACCCTAAGCTTACACACTACTTAACCTAAATCATCCCAAGGACAAACACACACACCCATGCCCGAGGGAGGACTCGAACCTCCGCCGGGACCAGCCGCACAGTCCATGACTGCAGCGCCCTAGACCGCGCGGCTAATCCCGCGCGGCGACGTGAATCCCTTCGAATATTTATGGGACATAATCGAGAGGTCAGTTCGTGCACAAGACCCTGCACCGGCAAGACTTTCGCAGTTATAAACAGCAGGCAGCATGGCTCAATATTTCTGCATGGCGCTTCAACATCTTGTTGAGTCTGTGCCACGTCGATTTGCTGCGCTACACTGGGCAAAAAGAGGTCCGATACGGTTTTAGGAGGAATCCCATGACCTTTGTCACCTCAATACATCATACACCAGAAAGCTGTCAACATACTTTGCAACAACTTTTAGTTTTTCTTTTTGGTATTAGCCTCTTTCTACAGGTTTGGCTCTCATACTTCTCGAACTATTTAATCATTAGTTCTACCTACGACAGTATCGTTATCTATTTTTCCCCTATGACACGACGGACTGTTACAATTTTGAACACTCCAGTCGGCAGTCCTTGCAATACTTAAACGCATATATCGACTCTTTGACATTTCACGTGCCACCTGCACATCTTCGAAGATGATTTTCTACGATTTTGCCAATAGCGGTGGCAGGTAGCACAGAGCGCACATGTCTGTTTGTTGTGTTGTCAATGTGCTGTTCAGTTTATGTTTGTTTATGGCGCGCCTAAGTGTTACGAAGGTAAATACTGCCACTGTAGTGTAAATGCAGTAAATACAGGGTGACAGCTTCTGAAATATATGAAAAAAAACGTAAATTAGTTAGAAACTACGGCGTGCACACACTTTATTCAACATGTAAACGTCACTACAGATATTATGATTTAGGTTATGACAAGTTCGATATGCCTGCCACCCTTGGCGATGATGTGGCGCAGACGTGTAGCGAAATTCTGCATGACTCGCTGAAGTGTCGGAACATCGATCTGTCGACGACCTACTGAACGGCTGTTTTCAGCTCAGCAATGGTTTTGGGGTTATTGATGTACACCTTGTCTTTAATATAGCCCCACAAAAAGGAGGCGCACGAGTTTCGATCCGGAGAATATGGTGGCCAATCGAGGCCCATGACAGTGGCCACTGGGTACTCCAGTGCGAGAATTCGGTATCGTAAGTGCTCCTCCAGGACATCAAACACTCTCCATCTTCGATGGGGTCGAGCTCCGTCTTGCATGAACCACATGTAGTCGAAATCATGGTCACTTTGGATAATGGGGATGAAATCATCTTCCAAAACCTTCATGCACCGTACGGCAGTCACCGTTGCATCACGGAATATCGCACCGAATATTCCTTGACTGTACATTGCTCACCACACAGTCGCCCGTTGAATACGAAATGCGGATTCTCAGTCCCCCAAATGCGACAATTTTGCTTACTGAAAAAACCCATCCAAATCAAAGTGGGCTTCGTCGCTAAACAAAACCATACAATTCCCACCTTGCGCCGCGGCCAACCGTGGAGCTTGAACGTCCTAACGCAAACCGTTCAGAAGTCATAACGACTTTATTTCATATTCTTCAATAACTGTCACCCTACAGATTCAGTCAAATATTAACGACAGAAAGTGAAAAGAAGCGTCCGTTAGCAACAAAAATACGACCATTTTCGTGCATAGATGAAAATTTAGAACACAGTTCGAAGAAGGAGTAAGAAAAGTAGTTCAATCTATGTACACAATTTACAAATCAAATTTAAATGGGACTCTTTCAGTTATACGCATATATTGTGTTCTGAGTCACTTTCCCCTCACTGATGGATATCAATCACTGCCAATACGAAGTCTCTTACAACAAGAAGTCATCGTCCGCTGGAGATTACACGTATCTCTTAAGTATATTTACGAGGGCAAGCTGAAAAGTAATGCTTCCGAATTTTTTACATGAAAATTCTTTAAGTTTCTTAAATAACACACATTTTATTAACATGCTACATCTTTATTCTTCATGCTCACGTATTTATTTCTCATCATAGTCACCTCGGCGGCGAACACATTTCTCCCAATGAGGGACCAGTTTGTCGGTACAGGTGGTACAGTCAGTCTAGAATGTTTGACTTCGTTGACCGACCTATAACCTCACTACTGTTTGCACCGCTCCATCACTAACAATGTGAGATCCTCCTAGGTGTTCTTTAACTTTTTGAAACAGATGAAAATCGGATGGGGCCAAGTTGGGACTGTATGGCGGATGCTCGATCACAGTGAAACCAAGGCGTCGGAGTGTTGCAGCATTCATGTGTGGTCCTGCCTTGCTGAAGGAGAGTGTACTCCATGTGTGGACGAACTGTTCGAATTCGTGCTTTACTTTTCTGACAGTTTCCTCACGCACCGACATAGTTACGTTACACACCGACATGTTTACATGGTACGATTCGAAGCCCTCTAGCGGCAGGGGGTTGCAACTTGCGTCAGCGAAGCAGGAAATCCGACCGAGTAATGTGCGTGACATATAATACCTCAACCGATATCAGCGGCATTACTTTTCAGCACGCCCTCGCATTTGTGCTCTCTCTGATACAGCGGTGTTTATAATTACAGTGTAGCTGCTGATGGAGGTCCAGTATGAGCTGTAATTATCGTATGGCATTGAAAGTTGCTAGATATGCTAATGCGTTAACGAAGAACCAATTTACACTAAAAAATATTAGTTCCTTTTTTGGCCACCAGGTGCAAATCCGCGGAATACAGCATGCTTAGTAAAATCAACATTACGCCTATCTCACTTGTTTAACCTTATCTGTCCACGTCACATTCCTAACCTACATAGGGAAACATTTCTATACATCTTTCTTCCATTCACAGCGCTAGATCTGCACCTGGTAGCCTAAATCGGAACTAATTTTTTGATGCGTAGATCGCTTCCGCGTTAACGCATTATGAACAAGTTTCGCTGCCATAAGATAATTACAGCCCACACCAGACCTCTGTGAGTAACTGCACTTTAATTATAACAACCCAGTTTGAGAAGAATGAAAGGAACCCACTTCTGTTAACATCAGCTTAAGGAAGTTGACGACGGTTCAAAATATTACCACCGCAAGGCGATGTTCGTAATGCAATATGACTGTGAAAATCCTGACAATGATTTGCAACGCTCGTACTCTTGTATGCTGTGAGGCGAAAACATGTATAGCATAAAAATTCCGAAATTTCATGAAATCAAATAGGAAAACGGACGCGTTGGAAACAGCATTCGATGCCACTAATCAAATCAGACGCGATCTCTGACCTATTCCCGCTGACCCTTCACATAAATTTGGCGTCCGACATGTTTACACGCATTAAGGAATATTAGTGGCATCCATCGAATGTGTCTCGCACCAAACAGTCGCGCTGTTTCGGTCAGTGTCCCGAATTTCACAACCCGGAACGACGACCACAGAGCACAGATAACAGACACAATGGCTGTGCGTGTTCGTAGACATTTCATCACAGTAGCAGGGAGAGAGAGAGAGGTGTGCTGGAGCCGCTAAGTAAACCATTTTTCCTGAACTGACGATAAATACTCATATTAATACAAGGCTTTTGTGAAACAACAAACGACGCAAAAGTATTATATATTAGGATCATCAAGAATCCATGCAACATCAGTTTCTTTCTCTGTCTTCGTAACCACCATAAAAGTGAAGCTCTAGGAAGTTAAAAGTGCCCAAGGCTTGTGTTGTAATGAGAATACCAGTCCCGGTGTCTCGGTCACTAATGCTCGTGCGGTAAAGTAACGATGAAAAAAATTACAGCTTCTTCAGCAATCTTTAAAAACTAGTCGCCGATAAATTTCTGTTACTGAATGTTATAATCGAGTTCCAAACAATGTACAATTCCCAGAAAATAATAGCAACGATTAAACAAAATTTAGAACACAGTAGAGAAATTAACATTCTAAGAGAAAATGTTTAAAAGCACATCATATAGCTCAACTCAAAGTTAAATATCAGCAAACAGATCATTGTACGTAAATCCCTATATCTGATCGGTACACTTGTTGCAACCTTTGCAAAGATTCCAACGTGGTTATCCGAAAACAGTGGAGATAACGAGGGCCTGCGATGAGTCAACTCTGCAGAAGAACCCGCAACAAAGTACTGCGTTATCCAAACGTCAACTGAAAGATTTTTGACACTGACAAACTTTGCACTGTCGCCAGCCATGGGAAAATTCTTACAACAGGCGACTCGAAATGATAAAGACAGTGAGAGTATGTTCACAAATCTTCATGCTGCTTACCTGTAAACGTAAATGTGTGACTAGGGCCTCCCGTCGGGTAGACCGTTCGCCGGGTGCAAGTCTTTCGATTTGACGACACTTTGGCGACTTGCGCGTCGATGGGGATGAAATGATGATGATTAGGACAACACAACACCCAGTCCATGAGCGGAGAAAACCTCCGACCCAGCCGGGAATCGAACCTGGGCCCTTAGGATTAACATTCTGTCGCGCTGACCACTTCTTCTTCTTCTTCTTCTTCTTTTTTTTTTTTTTTTTTTTTTTTAAAAAAAAAAAGCGGTCAACCAGAACTCGTAGTGAATGATGATATGATGATGTGTCCGTTTCATGGAGTGGCTCTTACACTTTTTCGGTAAATAGTTTTCCCTATTTCAGTCCCCATTTCCGCTGTAAATCTACCGGTAAGTTGGCATAATGTTCTTGAGGGCACGAGAGTAGAGACAGCTGACACTATTCATTACCCGCGAAAATAATCATCAACGTCTTTTCTTTCATATCTTCGTCAGAATGTACATTGTCTGTTGAACACGACGGCACGCAACATACGACATAAGCTTCTCTCTAATTGTATTACCATCCCGATATATCACTTGCGCTTAAATAGGTTAAAAATAAAAGTAGACGCGACAATAATAATATACATTAAATGTATTCGCAATTGCGAATAGCGACAACCTTCAGCTGTAGAATCGGATAAAGACAATGAAAATTTGTGCCGGACCGGGACTCGAACCTGGATTTACCGCTTATCGCGGGCGGTCGCCTTACTATATTTTTTATCTCATTTTGTTCGCTTTTGTTCGTTGCATCTGCTCGGGGTGGACGTCGTAAGACATCCGTTTACGTTCGTTGTTCATCGATTAAATCAGTTTTTTTTTTATTACAGAGGGCAGCTAACCCTCTGACCGAACACGATGAGCTACCGTGCCGGCTCACATTAGGCTATCCTTGCACGACTTAGGGCCACACCCAAACCTTCACGTGTCATCAACCATATGTGTACAACCCGTACTCTTACATCCATTATGTATATTCCAGTACACACGAGACATTTTACTTGAAAGCCGCTTGCCCTGTGTCGGCGGATCAAGATGACAATGTAGTGCCTGCGTTATTCCGAATTACGATGCAGTGTCCCTTTGGACATGCAGGCATGTCTGAAGGAACAGGCACTGTGGCGACTACAGTCGACATGAAATACATGAAATGTATTCGCACATGCTATTATAGACAACCATCGGCTGTATAATGGAAGCACGACAACGAATATTTGTGCCGGACCGAGATTCGAATCCGGATATCCCGCATATCGCGAGAAGTCGACACTGCATCGTAATAACATAGGCACTGCAATATCGTACTTATCCGCCGACACCGGACAAGTGACTTTCAAACAAATGGTTCAAATGGCTCGAGCACTATGGGACTTAACTTCTCAGGTCATTAGTCCCCTAGAACTTAGAACTACTTAAACCTAACTAACCTGAGGACATCACACACATCCATGCCCGAGGCAGGATTCGAACCTGCGACCGTAGCAGTCGCGCGGTTCCGGACTGAGCGCCTGAAGCGCTAGACCACCGCGGCCGGCGAAGTGACTTTCAAGTACAATGTCTTGCCTGTACGGGAATATACGTAATGGATGTACGAGACAGGTTGTAGACGCGTGGTTGACGACATATGGAACTTTGGGTCCGGTCGTGTGTCGTGCTCTGATAGCTATGGTAAGGCGACCGCTAGCGATAAGCGGGAAACCCAGGTTCGAGTCCAGGTCCGGCACAAATTTTCATTCTCGTCATTCCATTCTACAGCTGAAGGTTGTCCATACTCGCAATTGTGAATACACTTAATGTGTTTCATAATGACTGTAGTCGCCGCAGTGCCTGTTACTTTGGACATGCACGCATGCCCAAAGGAACACTGCACCGTAATTCGGAATAGCATAGGCACTGCAATGTCGTCTTAATAATAATAGGTGCAGTACAAAGTGCAGGCCGGGTGTCGGTGTAAGTAACGGGGAGTTATTTGTGACTGCGGATGCAGACTGTGCTTGTGCTATGTGGCGCGTGACAGTATTTGGGGGACACTGTGCAGCACGTGACATCACGCGGGCGGAAAAAAGTGTCCCTGTAAGGAGAGGAGCAGCAGAAGCGGCGGCGGCGGCGCGTCATCCGCGGCGACGGCGACCTCTGCCCGCGGTCACGGCCGCACCGCCACGCTTGCAGCGCGCTCTCAGTAAAGAAACCATCCCATCGTTCTCATGAAATGATTCAGGCCACGTACGGGATGCTGCACTCGAGTGTCGCAACGGCGATCTCAACCACACTTCTCCAACTACTTTGGAAGTTTATCCTGTTTACTCTTTGAATATACCGAACTTGTCAAATATATAGGGTGTTAGGGGTATAAGTGTAGATATTTTTGCTGGTGACTACGGACAGCGTTCTCGACAACATTACATCGGTATTTATTTGCAGACTACTAATTATAGCTATCAGGAGTACTATGTTTTTAGATTGGTTAGTACTTCCCAGTAAGTGTAGCAAGAGCGAGCCATTAAAGCTTATTTTCCCACGGGCAACAGGTCAGATGGTGAAGTGTGGACGCGTGGACGCAAAACGGTTAATCTATACTAAAAGGCGTAGTCCACTTAGTGGTGCAGTTACGATCGTACAGAAAACATCAGGCAGTTAATTATCTCACGTGTTTGCGGGAAAATTGTAAGATTCAGAGAAAAAACATCTAACACATTGAAGTGGGCACATATAAATGTACCAGTGATCGAACTTTCTGCACTTATACCCATAAGACCCTGTATGTACTACATATAAAAGGAATAACTCTGTACCACATGAACAGCCTGCCTTCCAACTGAGACTCGGTACAGCAATTCTTTTCATCACAACTTCAGCCAAATGTGAAAAAAAATCGCCTTGTTTTCTAGTGCTTGTCTAGTTATCTTTTACATAAGTACAAACAAAAGTAGCAGGATAATAGTGAAATTTCAGATGACTCTTCATATAGAAGATTTTCAGTGTTGACCTGCAATCATGTATCGTCTACAGCTCTTGAACGAAAAGAAATCTTCCTAGTACAGAGGCTCATAACTGTGACGTACAGTGCCGAAACAGTGGCTCCCATTGTAATGTGACACCATGTAACTTGACAGGCTTTCTTTCCCTTTCGTTTCTTTATCTCTCTCTGCTCAAAGTCTAATCCACATCACTAAGGAGGCTTGTGATCTGTCCTTTTTCAGCGGGGGAAGGGGAGGGAGGGGAAGGGGGTGGGGAGCGAATGTCTAGTTTCTCCGATGCACCTTCGTTCGTTAATCACTGGAGTACCAGTGGTTTCTGCGTGAGATTACCAGTATCTTACTTCTTTTTAAATTACCTGTGTCTTTAACACGAAACCACCAATGATACTGCATGATTGAGACATCTAGTGGTACACTGAGGTACTTCTACAAATGTAGTGAATTGTTAAGAATCACCTATAGCGTCCAAAGCTGGAGATGGTGCTACGTGATGGTAGAAGATTGCGACATGCGTTTTTTTTTTTTTTTTAATAATGTCCATGTTGTGGAGAGAGGGTATATATAATATTATTGTCATGGAAATCTGAATTTGGACTACGGTTTTTATGAATGGTTCCGAAATGAAATCACAGGGGCAATATGTTCTTTTGATGGAAAATTTATTTTTTTGCATGTTATTTAGAATTTATTTTAGGCTTTATGAGTTCATGGAAGTTTCGAGACGTGAGATAGTGTCTACACAAAAAAGGTCTTTGCTTTCAAACATAACACATGAAATGAAGGGTGGCTGAAAACTGTATGTCCTAGTGGTTCCGAAGTGAAGCGACCTTCTTAAAACAATCGACTGTTTACTTATTGCCAGGTTCTTCTTGCATTCGTTGCTTACATTGATAATAAAAGTTAATTTTATGAAAAATTTGATAAGTATATATTTTTTTCATAGTGTCGGGACTCAAAAGAGTTAAACCTAGGATCCAGGCACGATTGTGCACATAAATTTACGGTGCATATCTTTCTCCAACAGGTTCTTCGTGGTGCCCTGATTGTATTAAAGACTGCACTAAAATGCCTATCCTATGATACACCTAAATCTTTCACAGCGTACCGATCTCCCTTTCAAAGACGATATGACGCGCGAGGGATGACCAAGGTAGTTCCTTTACTCTGGAACACTACCGCAACTACCAGCGCTCTCGGTTCCACTACTGTGATCAGTATCACAATCTGGACTCATATTGATGGTGTGCAGCCGGCCGCGGTGGTCTCGCGGTTCTAGGCGCGCAGTCCGGAACCGTGCGACTGCTACGATCGCAGGTTCGAATCCTGCCACGAGCATGCATGTGTGTGATGTCCTTAGGTTAGTTACGTTTAAGTAGTTCTAAGTTCTGGGGGACTGATGACCACAGCAGTTGAGTCCCATAGTGCTCAGAGCCATTTGAACCATTTTTTGATGGTGTGCAACGGAAGTGGGCCGGCTGGGGTGGCCGACAATCTTTGAATGCTGTAATTTATGACTACAATTATCTGTCACCTTATTTAAGTCATTTCACTGTAGCCATTTTTGTTACTGTTTTTGTGGAATTACAAAAAAAGCTGTTCTAGGCGCTACAGTCTGGAACCGCGCGACCGCTACGGTCGCAGGTTCGAATACTGCCTCGGGCATGGATGTGTGTGATGTCCTTAGGTTAGTTAGGTTTAAGTAGTTCTAAGCTCTAGGGCACTGACGACCTTAGAAGTTAAGTCCCATAGTGCTCAGAGCCATTTGAACCATTTTTTGCAACGGTGGTGGTTATTTGTATCCTCTTCGGCAGCCATCCGCTTACGTACGTAAACATTTCTTATCCTCCTCCTCCTCACCACCACCACCACCACCACCACCACCACTATCATGATAATCAATTATTTACGTCATGACAAACAACGTCGCTCTTACTTGTCTGCGCGGTCATCAGCGCCCGTACACTTTCCCAATCTGAACACAGCCCAATCTCGCCACTTTTCATAAATGATGAAGGAATGATGAGGACAACATAAACACCCAGTCCCCGAGCAGAGAAAATCCCCAACCCGGTCGGGGATCGAACCCGGGACCCCGTGATCCAGAGGTAGCAACACTAGCCACTAGACCACGAGCTGCGGACGCGCACCTTCAGATCGTTATGAAATTGTTCTTTATTTTCTACAGGCCTTAAGCTATTTGCTTATAATTTCCAGTTTTCTTTTTAACACAGAATTTGCCCTCTTAAGATGCCGAAGTATCTGAATTTTTTTCTGAACCTTAGAACGTAACTGGCATTATAGAATTTTTCTTATTCATCTTGGCGTTGTTTCGTATACTGCACTTAAAGAGTCAGATTCTTACAGCTAAAACTAAGCAGTAGTCAGAAATCCTATTTTACGGAGAATTTGCAACGCGGATCTGTGATGGACAAATGCTAATGCGAAAATTGTTTGCTTAACACCATCTCCTGGAGTGGAAATTGCCTGTAGCGGTAACAGCAGGAGCGGAGGATTTAAACTGCAGTTTTATTTTTGAAGTCAGAGCTTGAAAACGCCGCAACGCACTAATGTAAAAGCAGAGGTATACAACGGGACTATAACAGCTTATCTACCTTAGATTTACAGTTTGGAAGTGAAGATTCCATGTTAAAAGCAACTTCTGACACTGCTACGTTTGCAGAGATGTGAGGTGGTGTTGATTTCGCGGCAAGTACCGTACCTGTCATGAAATAGCATGCTAAAGGTCACTGAATATAAATTATGTCATGTATCGGAATAATCACATCGACCACAAATCCCCATATTCTATGTACAGGCTCGTGGAAGCACAGAGCTCATCCTTATTAGGATAACAGTATCCACTAAACGTGAATTCAATGGACTCTGCTTGACAGCAAATGTTGTCCTGACGTACATAATACTAAACAGCAAAACTATTCAGTCAGAATTTTACATCCTGTACGAATATTACATCAGTTATCAGGATGATATTCAATCGTGTTATATTGGCCTCATCTTAATCAGCTGAAAGTAAAGGAGTCCATTGTCAGTGATTATGACAGTAGCTCATCAGAAGATTCAAACCGTATCTTATTTCTTGCGGTAAGAATCGGCCAGGCGCAGAAAAATTATATGTCAACTTTAATATTGTATTTTAGCAGGTTCACGATACGAGATACTCACAATGGTGTAACATTGCATGTACAATACGGCTCAAAGTCGATTGTAACTGATCTTGTAGGTAGACAGGAGTGTTTATCCGTACGCGGAATCAAAGGTAAGAGACCGAAGACCGCCTGACCTCTCCGCGGTCGTGTGTATTGACTGCTAAGTGCAGGTAAGCAAGGACTTTAGCATTAAATAGTGTTTCCAATGGATTCGTAAGTATTTAGAATGTGAAGACTTTAACAAACCTACGCAAAGATTATTCAGAAGGCTTCAAACAAGCTGTTTTAACAACACTGAGTCGAGGCGAAACTCAGTCCTTCATTGCGAAGGTGTTTCGAATGGGAACGATACAAGAACGCGTGGGAAAAATGAACCTTAATTCTTTCTATACGACCTCTGATTTGTCTTATTTCATTATGACTATCATTTCTCCCTATGTAGGTTGGTGGCAGATGTTTTCACTTTCAGAGGAGAAAGCTGGTGATTGAAATTTCGTGAAAAGATTTTGGCACCCCAACTCGCTAATCATATCCGTGACACACTCTAACCTATTTGTCAGAAATACAAAACGAGCATCCTTCCATGAACTTTTTCGATATCTTCTGTCAATCCTATGTGGTAAGGATCCCACACCTCCCAGCAATACTCTACCAGAGGACGAACAAGCGTACCGTAGGTAGTCTTTTTAGCAGACCTGTTGCATCTTCTAAGTGATTTGCCAATAAAACGCAGTCTTTGGTTCGTCTTCCCCGCAACTTATTTATGTGATAGTTCCAAATTAAGTTGTTTGTAATTGTAATTCCTACGTATTTACTTCAACTGACAACTTTTAAATTTGTGTGATTCATCGTGTAATCGAAATTTAACGGATTTCTTTTCGTACTCATAAGGATTACCTCGCATTTTCCTTTTTTTCAGCGATAATTGCCACTTTTCGCATCATGTACAATAGTCTCTACGTCATTTTGAAATTGGTTTTGGTTGGTTGGTTAACTGTGTGGGGGAAGGGAGGGGGGGTGTAAAGGAACGAGGTAACCAGTCCCCCGAGCCACGAGGTGTGCATCCGGAAGTAGAGACGTCCACCGAAAAAGTTTTCTGATCTAGTCGGAAGATTCCTAGCAGTAAAAGCGAGAAGGCTAAAAATGTGATAGACATCTTTTGTGCAATTGGTTTTGATTTTCTGATACCATTACTAGACGGTAAATGACAGCATCATCTGCAAACAATCTAAGAGGACTGCACAGATTGTCTCCTAAATCGTTTATATACATTAGAAGCAGCTGAGGGGCAGTAACACTTCCTTGGGAAACGTCAGACATCACTTCTGTTTTACTCGAAGATTTTCCATCGATTAGTATGTACTGTGGACTTTCTGAAAGGAAATCACGAATCCAACCACACAACTGGACCGATACTCCACTTGCACAACTTTGATTAGAAGTGCCTTGCGATCAACGCTGTCTTCAGCCTCCTGGAAATCTAGACATATGGAAACAGTTTGAGATCCTCTGTCGATAGCAATTACTATTATCATCTTACTATAATTATAATAGAACATTTGTACACCAAATCTTTTTCACAGCACTGTTAGTCTGAAATTCGTATGTTTTGGAGCTATGTTGTTATGCGCCTTGTATTCTTTTCCGATTATGATTTGACTGGTACGACATATTATATTTTACATTTTTCTTAGAAAAACATTACGTCTTGTGTTCCACAATTAGTTCACTGCAATACTGCAAGTGGCTAAAAGCTAAATAAATAAATGCGAAATGCATTCTGCAGTTGTCTACCTCAGAGGTAGATACCAGTTTGTTGCTGATTAGGTTAGCGACCACTGCTTCGTTCGCACAGACTCTAAGGTCTACACCGAATTTTCGTTTTTCTATAGCCGAATTTTTATGTTGTTGACAAATTGCAACACTTTCTAAATTTTCACGTCCATCAAGGCCATGGGAGCATCGTCATTTCCTACTGTACGTCTCACCAAAAAGCGATTCTGGTAGCTGGAGTCAAGGTTTTTGTTGATTAGGCCTTTTGCGTTCTTGTGGAGACATTTCTACGAAAACTTTCATCCTCTAACACACATTTCTTTGCATCTAACCGGGAAATGGAATACTAGTCTTCATAGATTTAGCGTCTTCAAAAATACTTGCGAAAGAAAGATTTCGGTAAAACTTTCATCCTCACAGGGCTCGAATTTCCAAAAACAGTGACGAAAGTATTTTTTTATTTCTAACTGAGAAGCCAAATTCAAATTTTCATAGATTTAGCTTTAAAAATACTTTCATAAAACATTGTATCCCTTATTTCGAGCCCTTAGGGGTTAGGTTTCCAAAAAAACAATGATACAGATATTCTTTTATTTGTAAGTGGGATGTCAAATACCAATTTTCATAGATGTAGCTTTAAAAATGTTTTAGTAGTTCCTTAATAACGATTTATTTTCACCCAATATTTCAGCCCCATGGCGGTTACATTTCCAAAAATGATGAAACACGTATTTCTTTATCTTTGACCGAGTAATCAAAGACCAATTTTCGTAGATCTAGTTTCAAAACTGCCTTAATAGCGATATTTTAAAAGAATTTTTCATCCCCTATTTCACTCCCTTAGGGGTGGAATTTCGAAAAATCCGTTCCTACAGAACACCTACAGTATAAGATCAGCACCCTCTCAAAATTTCAAGTTTCTATCCTGAGCAGTTTGCGCTGAGCGATGATGAGTCAATCAGGCAGGACACTGGTTATATATATCTAAGAGGATATATAAAACGCACTTCGTGCGGTCCTGTATGCAGTCAGCCTGTGGGGCTTTATGAGGGACAGACGGGTATACATTAGCCCTGTCAATAACTGCTACACAAAATCGTGTTCTCATATAGACAAATCGAGGACGCAGTTCAAACATACTAGCAAAATTTAACAAATGTAGCCAAGTGCATGAAAGGGGTAACTGGACTTGTGGATGGTTCAGAAAATTTCGATCCTGCTGTACAACGCTACAATACAATTGGGTGAAAAATAACGGTAGGATGCTGGTGGCGTCTAATAATCGTTGAACTGTAAAGGACATAACTAAGCATGCATTACTGCACGGCTCCCTGCTGCTCTGAGAAGACGAGAAACTGGATAAGCGGACTCGTCATGAGCTCACTCTGTAGCACATGACGCATCGCCTGGGTGTGTGCGCATCTCCCTGCAAAACGAGCCACGGAAGTGTACCGTGCGTTGCACGCCACAAATAACGAAATGTTAACTTTATACGATAATGACTGCTGAACTGTACGTTTTACACCCCGAAAAATAGTGGACGCTGAAAAGTTGAGAGTTGCATTTTTCATTATTCTTTCCGAATTTTTGTCGGTGGTATTAAATATTACTAGTCTCTTACTGTACTCTTTGGAGAAGGGTACAACGTTGCACCTGGCTAGACTGAGGAATGTAAATTTCTTCTATGACGTTACTATTGCTGGAAATTTTACAACCAAATACCATATTTGAAATGTGTGAATTCGGTGTACGATAAAGTCGTTGTACTTGGCATGAAAATATCCACATACATTAGCACAAAGAGAGTGAGGAACATTAATTCGTTTTATGACCGAATGGATCTACAGCTACCAAACGACCATTGCTTTAGTACCACTTTTAGATGAAAGGCCGGAGAAAGTTAGTTTCCAGAAAACTGTTGCCTGGACACGCACAAATAAAATATAAATCGGGCGGACAAGAGTAATGACTGTTCTCATTTACATAAAAAAGAGCTCCTCGTTCAGGTCTTGAAGGTCCAAGGAATGTCGACCGGCCGCCGTGTTATCCACTGCCTTGCAGTGATATGCGGATGCATTATGGAGGGGTATGTGATCAGCACACCGCTCTCGCGTCCGTTACGAAGATTTTCCAAACCTTGGAGCAATACTTCTCATTCAAGCAGCTCCTCAGTTGACATCACGAGACTGAGTGAGTGCACCCCGTACCAGTCCTCCCACAGAGGAAAGTTCCTTGACAGTACCGAGAACCGAACCCAGAAGCCTGCATTACAGCCATCTACTCTTACCACTCAGCTACGGAGACAGACCTCTTATTTACATAAGCTAATTGATAATGTTCAACTGGCTTTCTTCTTCATGCGACTTGTGTGGGGATCAAATTGTATGATATGCAGTCCCTGTGTGGTATCTGCAGCCAATACTGAAGTTACTTTAATTGTTGCCTCTACTGCATGTAAACGAATGTTACGTGGATCAAAATCCGTGGAGAGTAAGCGCTATTCTCATTAAAAATGTCAGCAACAGAACGTAATGCTTTCCTCATACCAGCCAGCATTTTGAAAAATTAAGTTCCTTCAGACGTTATAAAGAATCCAGTCATTCAAATACAACTTAAGCTTCGGTTGCTAGATACATGGTACCAAAGAGACTCGCTATTTCATAAGAGAATAATTAGTTTGAATTGCGGATACCCGAAAATATGTACAGAAAACACACAACATATTTCACACTGCACCTTGGTAAAGTCCGGTAGTACAACAGACCGCATAAAACCCATTTCAAAACAATCTCTACATATGATCACCGCCTGAGTCCCTTACTCTGTCAATCAATCAATCAATTTGTCTGACTAGCTAGGAATAGCTTGTGAGTTGTTCATTGTCATGTCATGTATCCTAAAGCCATGATATGCAAAATGAAGTTGATTCCTTCTGCGTACAATTCCCTTTTTCGGTCTCTCGACGTATAACATTTTCCTCGTTTAGAAGCGGTACTGAAATGAGGGAAAAGTCATAGAATCTACAAAAACATTCCGTTTACAACGTTGATGAGGAGGATTCTGTTTTATTCATGCAGTGTGTACATGATCAGTTATTTCCTCTCTTCTTCGGAGACTTTATAGGTGGATACAATAACATATCAAAATATCAAAGTAATCAGGATAGAAACATCGATACAATGGTTCTTTCGTTCTGACAAGCAAAGTCATTCATAACACTGGTTGAGGCACGCACTCTTGAAAGTTATGTCTGCGTCAGCAAGTACATTATACAGTCTTAAATTTCCGACTACTTTGGTTTTGCAATGATTTTTCTGAATGACGACCTGGGAACCCTTTCTGTGTTTCCTTCACATACTGCATCCTGGTCTCGGAGTCTCACGATTAGAAATCTCATTTACCGCCTTTCTTCTGTCTTTCATTTCTAGCAACAGAGATTAAGATAGCATTAAGGATCTTAAATCTTGTGGTTTTTCATTTCCAACCACATTTACCGCAATTGATCTAATTCGATATCATCCACCTACGTGGTCGACTTCTCAGCCTCAGTACAAGAAATTTTAAAAGGTTCCCCATTCTGACCATAAGGAAGATGACAAGTAACACTGGCAATCGTTCGGTTACGTTGAACGCATAAAACTGTTCACCCCCTTACCAGAATGTGATCCAAGTAGGAAGTTTCGCATTATGACAGTAAAACCTAGAAGTACACCCTCTCTCTTCTGCTCATTAAGGAGTAATGAAGAAGATATACGAAAATAAAGGAAAAATGAATTTCATCAACAACACAAAGAGACGAAAACCAGATTATTACGACACTTACTTTGGCATAACGGCATCAGGAAGATGTTTAGTGTAAGATGTGTACTGGGAGGCATGTCACTCATACTCGAACGAGGAATGAACTACATCCGCTGCTATTCAGTAGTAAAGATGTGAAGGGTAAGGAAGAGCGGCTGGCTACATCAACAAGGTTAGATGACTTAGATGACGACGACAACAATGACAATGATAATGGTGGTCACAGTGGTGATGGTGATGTTTGTGGTGGTAAAGGTAGGATGAAACTATAGGTCTATACCCACTACGCCGGGCTGCTCTACAATTTTGGAACATGTTTTATGCTCGCTTATTATGCCGTTTCTGCACACCAAATATCTTTGTAGGAACCAACATCAGTAGGTTTCGAAAACAACGATCGCGTGAGGCCCAGCCCGCTCTGTTCGTCCACGAGACACATGTAGCTGTCCTGTTCTTTGACTTCCGAAAGGCAACCGACACAGTTCCGCATACGGCCGCACAATGAACAAAATTCTAGCATATGGAATATCAGACCGACTGTGTGACTGGACGGAAGAGTTTCTAGCAAACACAACACAGTATGTCATTCTGAACAGAGGGATGTCTTCGGACTCAAAAGTGACTTCGCGGGTGTTACAGGACCGTTACTTTCCACAGTATATATAAATGACCTAGTGGATAATGTCCGAAGTTCCACGCGGATTTTCGCGGATGATGCGGTTGTATATAGGGAGGTTGTAAGGCTAGAAAATTGTAGCGAAAATCTGGAAGACCCCCAGACGACCGACGCCTGTGCAGGAAGTGACAACTGACGCTCAACATAAAAAAAAGTTACGTATTGCGAACACATTGACAGAAAGATCCTTTATTGCACGATTTCACCATTGCAGAACAATCATTGGAAACAGTTACTTCCATGAAAATACATTATGCGTGGATAGTGATTTGAGATTGAACGATCACACAAAACTAATCGCAAGTACACTACTGGCCATTAAAAATGCTACATCAAGAAGAAATGCAGATGATAAACGGATATTCATTGGGCAAATATATTATACTAGAACTGACATGTGATTACATTTTCACGCAATTTGGGTTCATAGATCGTGAGAAAGCAATACCCAGAACAACCACCTCTGGCCGTAATAACGGCCTTGATACGCCTGGGCATTGAGTCAAACAGAGCTTGGATGGCGTGTACAGGTACAGCTGCCCATGCAGCTTCAACACGATACCACAGTTCATCAAGAATAGTGACTGGCGTATTGTGACGAGCCAGTTGCTCGGCTACCACTGACCAGACGTTTTCAATTGGTGAGAGATTTGGAGAATGTGCTGGCCAGGGCAGCAGTCGAACATTTTCTGTATCCAGAAAGGCCCGTATACGACCTGCAACATGCGGTCGAGCATTATCCTTCCTGAAATGTAGGGTTTCGCAGGGATCGAATGAAGGGTAGAGCCACGGGTCGTAACACATCTGAAATGTAACGTCCACTGTTCACTGTTCAAAGTGCCGTCAATGCGGACAAGAGGTGACCGAGACGTGTAACCAATGGCACCCCATACCATCATGCCGGGTGATACGCCAATATGGCGATGACGAATACACGCATCCAATGTGCGTCCACCGCGATGTTGCCAAACACGGATGCGACCATCATGATGCTGTAAACAGAACTTGGATTCATCCATTCGTGCACCCAGGTTCGTCATTGAGTACACCATCGCAGGCGCTCCTGTCTGTGATGCAGCGTCAAGAGTAACCGCAGCCATGGTCTCCGAGCTGACAGGCCATGCTGCTGCAAACTTCGTGGAACTGTTCGTGCAGATGGTTGTTGTCTAGCGTCTTGCAAACGTCCCCAGGGTTCGAGACGTGACTGCACAACACGTTACAGCCATGCGGATAAGATGCGTGTCATCTCGAGTGCTAGTGATACGAGGCCGTTGGGATCCAGCACGGCGTTCCGTATTACCCTCCTGAACCCACCGATTCCATATTCTGCTAACAGTCATTGGATCTCGACCAACACGATCAGCAATGCGGCGATACGATAATCCGAAATCGCGATAGGCTGCTATCCGACCTTCATCAAAGTCGGAAACGTGATGGACGCATTTCTCCTCCTTACATGAGGCATCACAACAACATTTCACCAGGCAACGCCAGTTAACTGCTTTTGTGTATGAGAAATCGGTTGGAAACTTTCCTCATGTCAGCACGTTATAGGTGTCGCCACCGGCGCCAACCTCGTGTGAATGCTCTGAAAAGCTAATAATTTGCATATCACAGCATCTTCTTCCTGTCGGTTAAATTTCGCGTCTGTAGCATGTCATCTTCGTGGTGTAGCAATTTTAATGGCCAGTAGTGTAAGTAGGTTTCGGACTGACATACAATGTGAAAGAATCTTCACGAAATGAAGGGCATCGACAAAGGAAGTAGCTTACAATACACTATTTCTACAAATACCATAATACTGCTCGTCAGTATGGGATCAGTACCAGATGGAAGAAATAGAGCAGATCCAAAGGAGAGCAACATGTCTCGTTGCAGGTTCAGATAGTAAGCGCAAAAGCATCACAGAGATGTTCAGTCAGATCCAGTGGTAGACACTGCAAGAGAGGCGTTCTGCATCACGTTCTGGTCTATGTAACAGTTAGGATAGCGCACATTCCTAGAAGAGTCGACCGACATATTGCTTCCTCCTATGTATATCTGGCAAAAAGACCATGTAGATAGATTCGAGCCCACACGGAGGCTCACCAGCAAAAGTTCTTCCCGCGAACCGTAAGCGTCTTGAACAGGAAAATGTAGAAGTGATGCTGGTACACAAAGTATCCTCCGCCACACATCATAAAGTGGCCTGCGGAGTGTAGATGTAGATGTAAAAACGATGATGATGCCGATTATGATCATGGAAATTACGATTTTGATGTCAGTGTTATAGTGTTTGCCAAAGATTTTGTAGCGACACATTCGTATTTGGCTCAGTGCGAGAATACGCAAAGATAGTTACAACAGAAAGTTAGTTAAGGGGCACTTATGTCCGTGTATTTGTGCGCCACATATTGACCATCTCCTTACTGAGCGGTCTGTGTATCTGACTACAACGTACACGTATAGTGAAGGAACTAGCACAGAGTACGGTGACGCTCGTGAAGAAATCCGAAGAACCCGGTCGAATAAAAAAGCGATTCAGCTTCCAAAGGAGGAAAGGAAAATTAGGGTTTAATGCCCAGTCGATGATGACGTTATTAGAGACGAACTGCAAGCTATGGATGGACAAGGACAGGGAACAAAATTGGCTGCGCGCTTTTAAAGGAATCGTCATTTGCCTCAAGAGATTACGGGAAACGGTGAAACATCTAAATCAAAGACGAGTTCGGTACCTTACCACTGCGTAACCTCGCGCGGTGCCGGGCGGGGTGGTCTAGAAGCAGCTTGGCTGGGAGTCTTGTCGAGAGCGGACGTATTGATGCTGAGCTAAAGTGAAATGATCGTATTGCATTGATGCTCGGGAGTCGCACCTGGGAAGTTCGGCTGCCGAGTTGCAAGTCTTTTCAGTTACACCACATTGGGCGACTTGCGTGTCGATGATGATAAAATGATGATGAAGACAACACTCAGTCCCCAAGCGGAGGGACTCTCCGACCGGGCTGGGAATCGAACCCGGGTCCGCTACACGACAGTCAAACATTCTGACCACACAGCTAAGGAGACGGACGACGCTGAGCTGCGCACTGCAGAAACCACGCCGTATTGGTCGCTGAATACTTGGCTATTGCACAGCTATTTTCTTTAACGTGCATTATTTGAAGTTTATCTTTGATCGTGATTGTGTGAAGCCCAGTGCACTTGAATTCCATATTTTTATTGCCGAGAATGTTAGAAGTTCTTTAGATGAGATTATGGGTGTGCACTTTAGCAATTCGCTATTATCGTTTACATGAAATGCAAAAGTTCGCTAATTTGCAGGCAAATAATTTAAGAGACAGGAGGCACAAAGGATTTTATACATGCTAACAGCGTATACACTAGAATGAGATTTTCACTCTGCAGCGGAATGTGCGCTAATATGAAACTTCCTGGCAGATTAAAACTGTAGGACGCGGCGTGAGTCGTGCTTGGGTAGCTCAGTTGATAGAGCACTTGCCCGCGAAAGGCAAAGGTCCCGAGTTCGAGTCTCGGTCGGGCACACAGTTTTAATCCGCCAGGAAGTTTCAGCGTATACAATGATCAGCCAGAACGTTATGAACATCAACATAGTAACTAGTATGTCCACCTTAGGCACGGATAACAGCGGCGACGCATCGTGGCACAGAAGCAATGAGACCTTGGTCAGTCGCTTTAGAGAGTTGGCACCAGATATGCACACACAAGTCACCAATTTCTCGTAAATTCCAGGGAAGTGGCAATGAGCTGTGACGCCACGTTCAATCACATCCCCACAACGTTCGATCGGCTTCAGATCTGGCGAGTTGAGGGGACAACATATAAACTGGAACTCGCCGCCGTGTTCCAGGAACGACTGCTTTACATTCCCGGCGCCTTGTGACATGGTGCATTATCTAGTTAAAAAATAACACTGCCGTCGGGAAACATAATAGTCAAGAAGGGTTGTACGTGGTCTGCAACCAGTGTACGATACTCCTTTGCCATCATGGTGAAATTTGCACGAGATCCACTGGACCCATGGATGCCCACGTGAATGTTCCCCAGAGCATAATTGAGCCGCCGTCAGCTTGCCTCTGTCTCACAGTACATGACGGATTAGCGCACTCGTATCGGTGTGATTAAGAAGTTGTCGGGATTCATCGCCATGTAACGCTCTGACAATTCCCCAAGTCTAGTGTACGATGGTCGCGTGCGCATTTCAGTCTTAGTTCCCCGTGTCGTGGTGTTAACGTTGGCACATGCATACGTCGTCGGCTGCGGAGGCCCAGCATTAAAGTCTGATGTTAGTTCCGCCACAGTTCGCCGCCTGTGCTGTTTTACGAGGCTGCCCTGGATAGGTGTCGCCCAACCCCACGACGTCTGTACGTGCTTTCATCTTGGTTCCGCCACGTGTTGAAGACACTCACCACAGCAGTCCTCGAACGCCAGACAAGTCATACAGTTTCCGAAATGCTCGTGCCGAGCACAATTTTCCGTCGGTCAAATTCAAGTAGATCGCGCGCCTTCCCCATTCTACACGCACACAGTACGCTCTCTGATACTACATACACCGTGCGTGTATGAGCAGCAGTAATTACTCGCCAGTTGACGCTACTATCACCCGGACGGATTTATATCGATATTAGATCGGTGGTCATAATGTTTTGGCTGATCAATGTAAGTGAGGTTCAACAACACATGCTGGTCGAGAATTGCGCACCATAGAAGTATTCAAATTCCCGTTTGAATACCATGTGTTCACGTACGTCAGGATTTAAGTGGACATGGACAATAAATTTCTGTTTATGGTGGGAGAGGGAGATAACAGATTTTCCTTGCCGGATCTCAACAGAGTATACAAGTTAGGATCGATTTACTGTAACATGTTACGTCATTAGTGCATCAGACTACTGGGTATCTGTTATCTACGACGAACAGCCGAGGACGTGCGCGATACGCAACTCGACTGAGCGCGTGCATGCTGACAAGGGAACCTCCCCATCGCACCCCCCTCAGATTTAGTTATAAGTTGGCACAGTGGATAGGCCTTGAAAAACTGAACACAGATCAACCGAGAAAACAGGAAGAAATTGTGTGGAACTATGAAAAAAATAAGCAAAATATACAAACTGAGTTGTCTATGTGCAAGATATGCAACATCCAGTAGAATGTGAGCACAGGAGCGCCGTGGTCCCGTGGTTAGCGTGAGCAGCTGCGGAACGAGAGGTCCTGGGTTCAAGTCTTTCCTCGAGTGAAAAATTTAATTTTTTATTTTCAGACAATTATCAAAGTTCAGGCACTCACACATAATCAACTTCGCTCTCCAAAATTCCAGGACATGTTCAGATTTGCTTGGACATATGCAGGATTTGACGGTCTACACACGGAAAAATTTGAAAACGTTAAAAACATATGTTTTGACAGAGCACAGGGAAAACTGTGCGACTGTGAAACTGTTGCATTCATTTGTTGCAGTTTATCTGACAAACTCTTATGTTTTCATCACTTTTTGGGAGCGATTATGACATTCACAAGAAAACCTAAATCGGGCAAGGTAGAAGAATCTTTTTTCCCATTCGCCAAGGGTAAAAGTTAGGTGGGTCGAAAACATATTCCTGTGATGTGACGCACATGCCGTCACCAGTGTCGTATAGAATATATCAGACGTGTTTTCCTGTGGAGGAATCGGTCGACCTATGACCTTGCGATCAAATGTTCTCGGTTCCCATTGGAGAGGGACGTCCTTTCGTCTACTAATCGCACGGATTTGAAGTGCGGTCGCAAAACACAGACACTAAACTTACTACAGTGAACAGAGACGTCAATGAACGAACGGACAGATCATAACTTTGCGAAAATAAAGAAAGTAAACTTTTCACTCGAGGAAAGACTTGAACCAAGGACCTCTCGTTCTGCAGCTGCTCACGCTAACCACGGGACTCCTGAGTTCACACTTTCCTTGATATTGCCTATCTTGCACATGGAGTACTCAGTTTGTATATTTTGCTTATTTTTTTCATAGTTCCACACAACTTCTTCCTGTTTTCTCGGTTGATCTGTGTTCAGTTTTTCAAGGCCTATCCACTGTGCCAACTTATAACTAAATCTGAGGGGGGTGCGATGGGGAGGTTCCCTTGTGAGCGCTCGAGGGCGCGCGCGGCCCAGCTACCTTCCAGAGGTGCGGTCGAGCGCGCGGCAGGCCCAGGCGCTGTCAGCGCGCCGCTGAGGTATCCCCCGCCCGTGTCGACAGACAGACACCAACCTGCAAACGGAGATCGTAAATGTCTCGCACACCGAGAACTTAGAAATGAACGCTGAGACAATGCTGCCAAAGAAGAGTTACTAATGACAGCCTCCTAAAATTTGTTCACCAAAGAAGACGAACAAAATATTCCCGAATTCGAATCAAGAACAGCTGCCGATATGAGTAACGTAAAAGTAGATATTCTCTGAGTAGTGAAGCAACTTAAATCACTTAACAAAAGCAAGTCTTCTGGTCCACAAAGTATACCAGTTAAGTTCCTTTCAGAGTATGCTGATCAAATAGTTTCATATTTAAAAATCATATACAACCTTTCTCGCGACGAAAGATCCGTACCCAAAGACTGGAAAGTTGCACAGGTCACACCAATATTCAAAAAGGTAGTAATCTACTAAATTACAGGCTCATATCATTAACGTCGATATGCAAGAGAATTTTGGAAAATGTATTGTGTTCGAACATTGTGAATCACCTCGAAGAAAACGATCTACTCACACACAGTCAATATGGATTTACAAAACATCGTTCTTGTGAAACACAACTAGCTCTTTATTCGCATGAAGTGTTGAGTGCTATTGACAAGGGATTTCAGACTGATTTCGTATTTCTGGATTTCCGGAAGGCTTTTGACACTGTACCACACAAGTGAAATGTGCCTGTGGCATGTCGTCTTAGTTATGTGACTGGATTCGTAATTTCCTGTCAGAGGGGGCATAGTTCGTAGTAACTGACGGAAAGTCATGGAGTAAAATACAAATGATTTCTGGCGTTCCCGAAAGTAGTGTTATAGGCTCTTTGCTGTTTGCCGGCCGCGGTGGTCTAGCGGTTCTAGGCGCTCAGTCCGGGACCGCGCGACTGCTACGGTCGCAGGTTCGAATCCTGCCTCGGGCACGGATGTGTGTGATGTCCTTATGTTAGTTAGGTTTAAGTAGTTCTAAGTTCTAGGGGACTGATGACCACAGATGTTAAGTCCCATAGTGCTCAGAGCCATTTGAACCATTTTCTTTGCTGTTCAGGAGACAACGTGAGCAGCCTTCTTAGGTTGTTTGCAAATGACGCTGTCGTTTATCGATTAGTAACGTCATTAGAAGATCAAAACGAATTGCAAAAAGATTTCAAAAAGATGTCTGAATGGTGCGAAAATTTGCAATCGACAATGAATAACGAAAAGTGTTAGGTCATCCATATGAGTAATAAAAAAAATCTTTTAAACTTCGGTTCAACTAAATACCTAGGAATTACAATTACGAATGACTTAAATTGGAAGGAATACATAGAAAATGTTGTGGGAAAGGCTAACCAACGATTGCATTTCATTGACAGGATACTTAGAAAATGTAACAGATATACTAAGGAGACTGCCTTCTCTTTTAGAATACTGCTGCGCGGTGTGGGATCCCTATCAGATAGGATTGACGGAGTACATCGAGGAAGTTCAAAGAAGGGCAGCACGTTTTGTATTATAGCGAAATAGGGGAGAGAGTGTCACTAAAATGATACAGGATTTAGGGTGGACATCATTAAAACAAAGGCGTTTTTCGTTGCGGCTGAATCTTCTCACGAAATTTCAATCACCAACTTTCTCCTCCGAATGCGAAAATATTTTATTGACACTGACCTACGTAGGGAGAAACGATCAATCAAAGCTCGCACTGAAAGATATAGGTGTTCGTTTTTTCCCGAGCGCTGTACGAGACTAGAATGTAGTAGTGGTCTTCAGTCCTGAGACTGGTTTGATGCAGCTCTCCATGCTACTCTATCCTGTGCAAGCTTCTTCATCTCCCAGTACCTACTGCAACCTACATCCTTCCGAATCTGCTTAGTGTATTCATCTCTTGGTCTCCCCCTATGATTTTTACCCTCCACGCTGCCCTCCAATACTAAATTGGTGATCCCTTGATGCCTCAGAACATGTCCTACCAACCGATCCCTTCTTCTGGTCAAGCTGTGCCACAAACTTCTCTTCTCCCCAATCCTATTCAATACTTCCTCATTAGTTATGTGATCTACCCATCTAATCTTCAGCATTCTTCTGTAGCACCACATTTCAAAAGCTTCTATTCTCTTCTTGTCCAAACTATTTACCGTCCATGTTTCACATCCATACATGGCTACACTCCATACAAATACTTTCAGAAATAACTTCCTGACACTTAAATCTATACTCGATGTTAACAAATTTCGCTTCTTCAGAAACGCTTTCCTTGCCATTGCCAGTCTACATTTTATATCCTCTCTACTTCGTCCATCATCAGTTATTTTGCTCCCCAAATAGCAAAACTCCTTTACTACTTTAATTGTCTCATTTCCTAATCTAATACCCTCAGCATCACCCGACGTAACTCGACTACATTCCATTATACTCGTTTTGCTTTTGTTGATGTTCATCTTATATCCTCCCTTCAAGACACCATCCATTCCGTTTAACTGCTCTTCCAAGTCCTTTGCTGTCTCTGACAGAATTACAATGTCATCGGCGAACCTCAAAGTTTTTATTTCTTCTCCATGGATTTGAATACCTACTCCAAATTTTTCTTTTGTTTCCTTTACTGCTTGCTCAATATACAGATTGAATAACATCGGGGAGAGGCTACAACCCTGTCTTACTCCCTTCCCAACCACTGCTTCCCTTTCATGTCCCTCAACTCTTATAACTGCCATCTGGTTTCTGTACAAATTGTAAATAGCCTTTCGCTCCCTGTATTTTACCCCTGCCACCTTTAGAATTTGAAAGAGAGTATTCCAGTCAACATTGTCAAAAGCTTTCTCTAAGTCTACAAATGCTAGAAACGTAGGTTTGCCTTTTCTTAATCTTTCTTCTAAGATAAGTCGTAAGGTCAGTATTGCCTCACGTGTTCCAGTATTTCTACGGAATCCAAACAGATCTTCCCCGAGGTCGGCTTCTACTAGTTTTTCCATTCGTCTGTAAAGAATTCGTGTTAGTACTTTGCAGCTGTGGCTTATTAAACTGATTGTTCGGTAATTTTCACATCTGTCAACATCTGCTTTCTTTGGGATTGGAATTATTATATTCTTCTTCAAGTCTGAGGATATTTCGTCTGTTTCATACATCTTGCTCACCAGATGGTAGAGTTTTGTCAGGACTGGCTCTCCCAAGGCCGTCAGTAGTTCCAATGGAATGTTGTCTACTCCGGGGGCCTTGTTTCGACTCAGGTCCTTCAGTGCTCTGTCAAACTCTTCACGCAGTATCGTATCTCCCATTTCATCTTCATCTACATCCTCTTCCATTTCCATAATATTGTCCTCAAGTGCATCGCCCTTGTATAGACCCTCTATATGCTCCTTCCACCTTTCTGCTTTCCCTTCTTTGCTTAGTACTGGGATTCCATCTGAGCTCTTGATGTTCATACATGTGGTTCTCTTATCTCCAAAGGTCTCTTTAATTTTCCTGTAGGCAGTATCTATCTTACCCCTAGTGAGATAAGCCTCTACATCCTTACATTTGTCCTCTAGCCATCCCTGCTTAGCCATTTTGCACTTCCTGTCGATCTCATTTTTGAGACGTTTGTATTCCTTTTTGCCTGCTTCATTTACTGCATTTTTATATTTTCTCCTTTCATCAATTAAATTCAATATTTCTTCTGTTACCCAAGGATTTCTACTAACCCTCTTCTTTTTACCTACTTGATCGTCTGCTGCCTTCACTACTTCATCCCTCAGAGCTACCCATTCTTCTTCTACTGTATTTCTTTCCCCCATTCCTGTCAATTGTTCCCTTATGCTTTCCCTGAAACTCTGTACAACCTCTAGTTCTTTCAGTTTATCCAGGTCCCATCTCCTTAAATTCCCACCTTTTTGCAGTTTCTTCAGTTTTAATCTACAGGTCATAACCAATAGATTGTGGTCAGAGTCCACATCTGCCCCTGGAAATGTCTTACAATTTAAAACCTGGTTCCTAAATCTCTGTCTTACCATTATATAATCTATCTGATACCTTTTAGTATCTCCAGGGTTCTTCCATGTATACAACCTTCTATCATGATTCTTAAACCAAGTGTTAGCTATGATTAAGTTGTGCTCTGTGCAAAATTCTATCAGGCGGCTTCCTTTTTCATTTCTTCCCCCCAATCCATATTCACCTACTACGTTTCCTTCTCTCCCTTTTCCTACTGCCGAATTCCAGTCACCCATGATTATTAAATTTTCGTCCCCCTTCACTGTCTGAATAATTTCTTTTATTTCATCATACATTTCTTCAATTTCTTCGTCATCTGCAGAACTAGTTGGCATATAAACTTCTACTACTGTAGTAGGCGTGGGCTTCGTGTCTGTCTTGGCCACAGTAATGCGTTCACTATGCTGTTTGTAGTAGCTTACCCGCACTCGTATTTTTGTATTCATTATTAAACCTACTCTTGCATTACCCCTATTTGATCTTGTATTTATAACCCTGTAGTTACCTGACCAGAAGTCTTGTTCCTCCTGCCACCGAACTTCACTCATTCCCACTATATCTAACTTTAACCTATCCATTTCCCTTTTTAAATTTTCTAACCTACCTGCCCGATTAAGGGATCTGACATTCCACGCTCCGATCCGTAGAACGCCAGTTTTCTTTCTCCTGATAACGACATCCTCTTGAGTAGTCCCCGCCCGGAGATCCGAATGGGGGACTATTTTACCTCCGGAATATTTTACCCAAGAGGACGCCATCATCATTTAATCATACAGTAAAGCTGCATGCCCTCGGGAAAAATTACGGCCGTAGTTTCCCCTTGCTTTCAGCCGTTCGCAGTACCAGCACAGCAAGGCCGTTTTGGTTAATGTTACAAGGCCAGATCAGTCAATCATCCAGACTGTTGCCCTTGCAACTACTGAAAAGGCTGCTTCCCCTCTTCAGGAACCACACGTTTGTCTGGCCTCTCAACAGATACCCCTCCGTTGTGGTTGTACCTACGGTACGGCTATCTGTATCGCTGAGGCACGCAAGCCTCCCCACCAACGGCAAGGTCCATGGTTCATGGGGGGGGGGGGGGACTAGAATAATAGAGATTATTATGAAGGTGGTTCGATGAACCCACTGCCAGCCACTAAAATATGATTTGCAGAGTATCCATGTAGGTGTAGATGAGTCAGGACATACCGATTACAGTCAACGGAAAATGGAAGCTACAGAAAACACTGAAAACTGTGAGGCTTTACTACCGAAACCTATACCATACAATAAAATCCAAAGGGAAACGGGCAGCAATGCAACTGAAGAACGTGTTGCAACACTCCGTAAAAGAAGATCATGTCAACCGCCAGCTGAAACTGAGACCCACAAAACGCAAGACAAATCACGTCAAATCAAGTTGAAGCACAAATTCGCGACACACCAGAAGGAAATAATAATAATTAAAAAGAAGACATTGTCGATATTTCCAACAACAGTCAGGACGAGGACGACAACGGAAGCAGTGCCTCTCTCAGCCCAAGTAAAAGAACAAATATCTTGAAGTTCCGCCCGCCAATGGTTACACTGCAAGCAGAAGAAAACATGAAGCAAGAAATGAGGATAAAACCTTAAGTACACTCGTTCCGGCGACTGAAATGGAAGCCAAGGAGGATTGTGAGGCATCGATAACCATCTGATCATTTCTATGTTGACTGATACTGGCGACAATCTTCACAGAATCAATCCTGAGTCATTGATGGAAACAGAGGAAATCAATAGTATTACTGTATCACTGGAGGAAATGACCCCAGTCAGTTTTACATACAATACCTTCAAGAAATTTTAAATGTGGCGTTAGATAAATTTGTCAACAGTGTGATCAACAGAAGAGAATTCAACTCAATTGACTAGCGACGAGTTCTCACATCACGTTGATGAGCAAGTTCCGCATGATGGACCGGCTCTTTTCTGAGCATCCACGAGCCACGTCGAGAAAAACGCTTGGTGTGCTTCGCGTTGAAAAATACGCACCATGTGGGAGCAATAGCGAAAGCAAAAAGTAGCGTCATGGCGGCGCAGTGATGTTTGCTGAACCTGAACGCGGAGTTAGTTCAGTGTTCACTCCACTACAGCTCGTTTTACACGAGCGGCTTTCTGGTCAACATCGACTCCTCGTGGTTGGTACGCGTCACGTCCTGCTTGTAAACAAGCCGTCAACTTCGTCGCGTGTGTCGAGTGTAGAGTTCTAAAATTCTGAATATGACGGGGAGGACGTGTATGCGTAGAAACAGAGCTCTGTGACAGTCTCTGTTAACATCGGAAGTTAACCTATTCTCCCTTCACTCACGTTACAATAATGGATTTTGTGCTTTCCTCTCTTGTTAATTTGTATTTTATTTTTCGCTACATTTTAGTGACACACTGAAAAAGTTGCACGAGCACTTGATATTTTTCCTGTCAGTGTTATCCTACAAGAAACCAAACATCTGAAAGCAATAATTTTTTAAGTTTCTGAGTACTTAGACAAAGAAAAAGTCTATGGATAAATTAGCTAAACGCTTTTAACGAAAGTTCTTTCAACAGTGAAAAAGCAAGATACACTGAACGAGAAAATTTTCGGCAATGTATTTGGCACTTAGAAACAAACATGATACACAGGGTTAAGCAAAAAGGTACATGTTTTCCTCTAAATATTGTTTCTTATCTTGTGTATGTATTTTCTCGAGCCCAAAAATGTTCATGTTTTGAAACTTTTGGACGGTACTTCTCCATTTCTTTCAGTTCTCAACAGTGTGGAAAATGTACTATACATCTTTTGCCAAGAACTTCCACTACGAATTTTACTTTGGACATTAATAAACTTCTGTTAAAATTTCTAGTTTCTTCATTCTGTAACTATATTTCGAATTTGTGCAATTCGAACTGTCCCTAATTACCTGACTTTCACGGTTCTGGCTCCTAACTGCACAGCAGACAGCACTCACAAAATTAAAATTTGGCCCCGTCCTGTAACAACTCGACTTATCGTTATAGGCGAATCTCTGGGCAGGAATAATGAGGCAGTGGCGCTGCAATACATTCGCTCGTCACTAGCGCTGCTACATGTCGTATGCATCCGTTACTGAGTAATAAGAATTCCACTAGGCTCGAAGTGTCGTTTCGTTAGTGCCTCAAGAGTTTCGTTTCTTCTGTGTGTTCTTCCCTATACGCAATTCGTGTCAGACTCGTGCCAAATCAGTAGTTTTCGGATTGCTATAATTCGCTGCCCTCAGCCTACTCTGAGTAGAAGCATTTCCTTATTCGCCTTTCCGCACGTTCGTACCCACTTGGTAGCTTTCGTGTTCCTCCAATCTCTTATTCTCAACGAAGCAAGTCGACAGTGACAGGAAACATCGAACACATTTTGTCACTCACTCTGTTTTCTTCCTCCGTGTATAATTCATGTTCTACTCGGATGGAATCGGCTGTATTCGTAACCCTCTAATTTCCTCGCTTCACAGGCTACGGTTTCCGTCATCTGCCGTATGGCAAATCGCCCACAGGAATAACTGTGTTTTCATTCGCTCTACCAAGTGGCCGGAACACGCCTGCTGCCATGGTTCAAATGGCTGTGAGCACTATGGGACTCAAGATCTGAGGTCTTCAGTTCCCTAAAACTTAGAACTACTTAAACCCGACTAACCTAAGGACATCACACACATCCATGCCCGAGGCAGGATTCGAGCCTGCGACCGTAGCAGTCACGCGGTTCCAGACTGAAGCGCCTAGAACCGCTCGGCCACAATGGCCGGCACATATTAATCACATACTCTGTGGTCCAAGGTCTCTTAGCCTTCAATATTTGTTCCTTTATCTCCACCCTTACTTACGTGATTTCTTACGTTTATTCCGTTTACCGCTCTTCGCCTTGAAACATATTCTTATTTATTTCCATACGTGGATGTGTCCTGTATATTTTATTGGATAAAGTACCATTTTTTGGTGATTGCGGGGCGTTCTGTACTCTTGCCAGCGGACCTCAAGTGTTTTTACTCGGTGGACATGTCCTGCAAATTTTACTGGATGACGTGCCATTTTTGGTGATCCTGGGACTTTCTGTACGCTAGGCAATGGTCCTGAGCGTTCTCAATCGGTGAGTTTGTCTTTGGTTACGCTCTCTTCACAACTCAGATCGTGGTTTCAAAGTCGCTTTATTTACTGAAATGTAGCTTTATAGAGGATTCCTGACTCGTAAATTCGTACTGAGGAAACCCGTTTTTCCTCCAGATGTCTGATGATGAACCTGTGACAGTGAAACGCGTCACAAATTACAGAAATAAAAAACGATTTTACAACCGAGGCTACTTATACTTTCTTGTTTAAAACATATCTCCTGCCGATTCCGACTTTCAGCCTGGAGTGCTGTGCAATTAACGAAGCAGATTCGAGCAAGTCACACGCACGCGAAATGAAGATTTTGTGATCACCTTGCAGAAGACTTGAAGAGCTAACATTAGGAATGAAGACATCAGAAGAGAGATGCAAGTGCATCTGTCAGTGGCTGAGAGACTGAGTGACGCAGGGCTCAAGTGCTTTCGACACTTGAGGAAGTTGGATACAACCAGAACAATACTTAGACATAAATATGCAGGGGAAAAGGCCAATAGAATGACCCAAAAAAAGATGGCTGCATCAAATTAACCCTTTATTCAGCGATGTTGCTCTCAAGCAATATCGAAATTGTACACTGTTTTCTACGGTACCTTTAAAGTTTCGTCCACTTATGGCCGATGGTACTTGCAAGCAATGTTTAAGAACTCATATAAAGCGATACTCTGTTGCCTTTGGTGATAAATTTCTGAATACTACGCATATTTAGCAGACACTGGGCAAGGTAGCGTGAGCGCCAGTTACAGGTGTAGCAGTTTCTTTCAGTTTTGTGGTGCTGTTATTTCTTGTACTACGAAAATTACTTATAAGCGGAAAATGGTTGTCTTGAAGGTGAGTTGATACAAAATTTGTCAGCAAGTTCTTATCTGGAGCATTGCAAATGGACTGATCTCTTTTGGGAAGAGGAACTCTGGCTTTGGCTACTGGATGGAGAAACAAGTCCAGAAGAAGAAGAAACAAGCAGCTGCTATGCCAGTGAATAATGTGTGATATGATAGTTTTTGTCATTGGCCAGAAGATGAGGCAAAATGGAACATGAAGGCTTTGCCATCAGGAGTATTAGACTGTGGATCTGTTCTGTGCTTTGTACCGAAAAATATCGTTTCACTACATTTCACATTAAATACTGCAATATGCAACATTCTTTTCTGCCACAGGAACAACACTGTAGTGTTGATGTTGTAGCGCCCATGGGCCTTCTGCGACAATATGCAGGGTAAGT
This sequence comes from Schistocerca piceifrons, assembly GCF_021461385.2. NCBI lineage: Eukaryota > Metazoa > Arthropoda > Insecta > Orthoptera > Acrididae > Schistocerca > Schistocerca piceifrons. Next base: position 774,457,400 of record NC_060138.1, read on the forward strand.
CAAAAAGGATTTTACAATTTTGAAATGATATACAAATTATTGAGACAACTTGCAGATTCGGTAGATGTGTTATTTTGTAGCAAACAACATGTTTGATTCACGTAGAGCATCAGTACTCCATTCCGCCACCAGGAGCGCTAACGTACTGTAGTGTTAAAATAGCTACTTTCAATGGTGCGGTGCGTGCTCGCTGCCTGTTTTGGTTTCATGAAACGAACTCTGCAACATCCGTTCGGCGTAAATTTCGCATCGAATAGGCTAAAGAACCTCCAAGCAGGCCTGCAATTCACTCTTGGCACAATAACTCTGTTGAGACAAGGTGTTCACTGCGACATGTTACATTAGCAGGTCGCCCGTGTGTTGATGAGTATGTCGAACAGGTTAGGGAGAGCTTTGCCTACAGGCCACAAAACTCAACGCGACTTGCCTCTCGCAACACTGGCATTCCAAAGAAAAAAAAGTTTACACTCGAAATAATGCAGCTTCTCAATGGCACAGCACATCAGTGATGCAGACAAGCTTGCTCGTGGGAAAATCTGCGCGGAAATGTTGCATCGGATAGAGGACGACGAGACATTCCTTAACAGTATTGGTTGAAAACAGTCTTGGTTGCAATTTTAGTTTTTTATTTTTCAACTACGCGTTTCACCTTATTTCGCCATCTTCAGGTTGATCTTAATTTGGTATTTCTTAGAACGATTCTTTAGACAGCGTAGCCAAAGGGTATCGTCGAATACATCAGGCCAACATCGCCTTCGTTAAACTCAGTAAAAACTTCCTAGATGGACGTGAGTGACACCAAGACCTGCATAACGCGTTCCCGTTCACAGGAGCGAGTAATAGAATAAGATGGGGCTCAAGTAGTAAGCCACAGATGGAGTGGAAACATTCCTTAACACAATAATCTTTAACGCAGAGTCACCATTTCGTATCAGTGACATGGTGAACACCCAAAAAAAATGGTTCAAATGGCTCTGAGCACTATGGGACTCAACTGCTGAGGTCACTAGAACTTAGAACTAGTTAAACCTAACTAACCTAAGGACATCACAAACATCCATGCCCGAGGCAGGATTCGAACCTGCGACCGTAGCGGTCTTGCGGTTCCAGACTGCAGCGCCTTTAACCGCACGGCCACTTCGGCCGGCGTGAACACCCAGAACTGCAGAATATGGGGTAGCAAAAATTCACATGCAACCCTGGAACTCAATCATGACAACCCCAAAGTTAATGTGTTTTGTGCCCTTAGCAAACTGAAAGTGTATGGCCCTTTCTTCTTCGTGGAGAAAACTGTCACTGGTATTGTGTATGTGGAAATGCTTGCATACTTTTTAATCCCATTGATGGATGGAGATGACCGAGATGGAATGGTTTATTACCAGCAAGACGGTGCACCATCTCATTTCCTCACGGAACTTCAAGGTTTCCTCGATAATAGCTTCCCAGGTCGCTGGATTGTGCCGTGAAGGGCAAATCACATGGCCACCTCGCTCCCAAGACTTGATCAAGGGATTTCTTCCTCTTGGGTTTCATTAAAGACCTTGTGTATGTTCCTCCCCTACAAAACAACTTAGCCAACCTGAAAAATCGAATCTATGCGCTGCCGTTCCATAAGTTACGCCCGATTTGTTGCAACGCGTGTGGGGAGAAACTGATTACCGTTGAGATGTTTGCCGCATCACAGATGGTAGTCAGAGAAAAGCAAAATTACGCTTACCACTTTTACGTGAAATCTGAGGTTGTTTGCTTAAAAAATGATACGTGTCTACCGATTGTGTAAGGCATCTCAATAAATTTCTATATCACTCCAAATTTGTAAAGTCCTTCTGGCACATCCTGTACTTACAGAGAGCATATTGTAATTTGAAAAAAAGTGCCTAAAACTGTTCAAGTGAATATATCTATCTAATTTAAATACTAATAAAACTGAATAAATCACGGAATAATGTAGACAGAGAGGCACAAATTGACACACATGCTTGGAATGAAATGGGGTTTTATTGGAAGCAAAAAAATACAAAAGTTCAAAAAATGTCTGACAGATGGCGCTTCATCTGATCAAAATAGCAATAATTAGCATAACAAAGGAAGACAAAGCAAAGATGATGTTGTTTACAGGAAATGCTCAATATGTCCACCATCATTCCTCCACAATAGCTGTAGTCGAGGAATAATGTTGTAAACAGCACTGTAAAGCATGTCCGGAGTTATGGTGAGGCATTGGCGTCGGATGTTGTCTTTCAGCATCCCTAGAGATGTCGGTCGATCACGATACACTTGCGACTTCAGGTAACCCTAAAGCCAATAATCGCACGGACTGAGGTGTGGGGACCTGGGAGGCCAAGCATGATGAAAGTGGCGGCTGAGCACACGATCATCACCAAATGACGCGCGCAAGAGATCTTTCACGCATCTAGCAATGTGGGGTGGAGCGCCATCCTAATAAAACCCCATGTCAAAAATGGTTCAAATGGCTTTGAGCACTATGGGACTTAACATTTGTGGTCATCAGTCCCCTAGAACTTAGAACTACTTAAACCTAACTAACCTAAGGACATCACACACATACATGCCCGAAGCAGGATTCGAACCTGCGACCGTAGCGGTCGCTCGGCTCCAGATGTAGCGCCTAGAACCGCACGGCCACACCGGCCGGCAAAAGCCCATGTCATTCCAAGCATGTGTGTCAATTTTTACCTCTCTATCTACATTATTCCGTAGTTTATTAAGTTTTCAAATTTATACTTACTTTTTGATCACCCGGTACTTCTGTGTGTCCCAAATAATGGGTTAAGGACGATGTGAAGGCTAGTGGCGACTGGAAAGCCGTATCAAGACGAGAACTATATGAAGATAGAGCAAAATGGAGGCAAATTGTTCATAAACACCCTGTCCGCCTTGCTAGAAAGATAGTGACCGACTACATAGGGTACAAAATTGGATTGTTACTTTTACAGCATTAGTTTCCACGAAAGGGGCAAGAAAGTCGCTCGTGTGTGACACGGGGACTGAACAGCGAGCAGCAGGTGCGAGACGAGGGGTGAAACTGCGTCTGCGTACTGACCGTGGGTGGTGGCGGCGCAGGCGTCGCAGCGACCTCCTGTGCAGCGAGCGCGCCTCCCACTGCTTGGGCGTCCTCTTCCTGCCGGAGTCCGCCATCGGCGTCGCTCGCCTGCCAACTGCCCGCAGGCGGCCGCTATCCTAGCCCGCCAGCCCTCTCGCCGCCTTATCGCACTCGCAGCGGCGGCCCACTTCCAACCGCCTCAGATTATCACCGCAGAGCGCCGAAGCGTCGACCGGCGGCCCTCAACACATCTTCCGGACCTCTGCGTCACACTCGCCACGCACGGTTTCCTCCGCGACCATCCGCACTGGCGGCATTTGACCGCGCAGGACGCTGTGTACACACGCGGAGAACCGAAACGACTACGAGCGGCAGTGAGCGGGCGCGAAGCCGCGTGCGACGAGAAGGCGCAGTGGCGACGCCGGCGGCGGCGGGGCACTGCTGGAGGCGGCCAGAAGCAGAGAGATAAAACAAGTGGGGCCGCCGCCGCCGCACGTGTGCGCTCCTACACACATTACGCGCTCTCACACGCACGAGCTCTGGCTCGCTCCAATTGCTTGTGCGCGACGACAGCTGACGTGGCATCTCTCCCAGCGAACCCCCTCCTCTCCCCCCTCCCAGCCTACTCGAATGTCAGTAAGCAAGCCTGCACCACATAACAGATCTCATTCACTGATACTACACACGACATAGCGTCAGTTTTGTTATCTTTATTACCAAAAGGCTAATCTTGTTCATGGTTCATTATCCAGGTTGTAGGTTGCCCATCTAACGGCTAGGCATTTTAACTGTGCCGTTACAATCCATATTTTCGCTAATGTAATTCGTCATAAATAATCAATCACAATTTGAGAACGACAGTGATGTACATACTTACTACACTAGAGGGAAAGATAACCTTTACTTTTGATTAATAACATAAAGCATCCGACAGACAGAGAAGCAAGTTTTAAATACAATTTAAAATAATTTCTCCTGGACAACTCCTATTCCATTGCTGAATTTCTACTTAAAAACTGGTAGCTAGAAAAATATACTTGTTTTTAAGTGTAGTTGCAAGAGTGGGAATAAAATGATAATATTTTTAACAATGTTAACAGTAATCATGTATACATATCCTGCAAACTGACCCGTTCCACATCATTTCGATAAAAGCATCGTTGAAATGATATACTGAACATCTAAGTAACTAGCGAACTAACAGCTTCCAAGGACACCACAAATTTTATTTTCGATACTTCAGAAACTTATAGAACGCATTTAAAAATTTAGCATTCTGCCATAAACTACACACTACAAAATACATTCTTATGTTAAAGTTTTAACACCGTATGACAAGTATTACTCTTATAATCTGTGTGCACGAGTGTAAGTTCAGGTCGCGTAACTGACGGCGCAACAATTACCCAGATTATATTCTGCCAGTATTTGAAAATCCGAGCACTCAGCTACCGCCAACAAACTTTATCCATAATTTCAAACCTTTACGAAACCTATTCTCGCTGACATTCCTCATAAAATGATGATAAGAAAAAAATATATCGCTTACTACGCTTTCGCTGTTCATGCAGTAAAGTTTCAGCATATGACACGCCGTTTTAATTCATCACTTCTTTACTACTGACTCTATTGGCAACTCACTGTGCAAACAGGATCCACATACATGACTGACTATAACCGCAAAATTGTCTCTTTGCACGGCATACAGCTAAGAAGACACATCATAAACAGTGAGACGCATTAAAAACTATCTTTTATTGAAAAGGGAGTGCAAATTACACAGACTATTCTCATCCAGTATTTGATAACCGGAGCACATAGTGACTTTCGACAAACTTTAAACATAATTTCAAATCTTTTCTAAACCTCTTGTCTCTTAAATCCTTAACGTCGGACATTTAACACATTAACTCACTCGTAAAGTAGTCAAACCTTTGAAGCTATTTTATACGTAGCATTTCGATTGAGAGAATCAGGTGTTGATTGGTCTTACGTTACAGCCACAATGGTACATTTATCTCTGTATACACAGGTTACAGCCTCTGTAAACGGTCCTCAAATTATTTGGCAGTGTGCAGCTTTGTTTGGCGAATTTGTCGAAGACAGACGCGTTTGACGTATCTGAGAGCAATTTTGATTCACGGCCGCTTTGACACGATGTCGGATGAAGTATGCGCTGATGTTTCGCCGCGCATGTTTAGTGAGAAATAGTTTTTATTACAATTTATCTGACTGTATTGTGAGTGTCCGAGTGTCCACGTTTCTCGAAACTGCGATCATGGATAAAAACAAGAGAGAACTGGCAGTTACCAAACTGGTAGATGTGGTGCTTCTTTCCCAGCTATATATTACGCAGGAAGACGTTACGAAGAAAATTAAAATTCTACGGACAACATACAAACTGAATTGTAATAAAATAAAAGACACATAAAATCCGATAAACGAAAGTTATCATCCGCTTTTGAGAGTAATTTCTTTTAGTAGCTTGTCATGGGTATTTTTCTCTCTCAATTTCAACCATTCCCTGGATCAGTGTCACATTTTCTTTTTTCTTCTTTAAACACAGCGCTTAAATCAATGTAAGAAATGCTTCTTCTGCCTTCAGAATATCAGTGTATTCCAGTCAACACTCTCAAAGGCTTTCTCTAAATCTACAAATCCTTTAAAAGTAGGATTGACTTTCTTTAACTCATCTTCTAAGATAAGTCGTAGAGTCAGTATGACTCTTATAAACTGAGGGTAAAAATCTCCTTGTATTGGCTTGGCGATAGTAGGAAATACTGTACCATACATATTTTTATCAATAGAAAATTCCCAAATCCCTACGCAGTATCTCATGGAAAAGAGAGAGGATGTGGCATAGCTGTGATCGGCCGTCGGATGGGACGTTAAGTTCAGCGATTCCATTGGTGCTATTCCAGCGTACAACTCTGTATCACGACATCGTCTGATCATACGTAAATACAAAACCATTAACTAGAAAAATTAAATTTTTCTCGGTTGTCAAGCGACTGTACTCACCAACTAATCACCACATACATTAAACACTGCCAGGTTGACCTAGATGAACTCACGCGAGGTATATATTCTGCAGACTATTTATTTATTTGATATTCGTTTTTGTGGAACACAAAATTATTATACGAGTAGACCGCTTTGCTGTTGTACCAAACCATTTCGGTCTGACATCTGATCATGGATAAACGATTTGCCATGCTAACTGATAGCAGCTACTAAAAAAGTTGGATAAAAGTCCAGCACTTCGTCGTCTTGTTAACTCAAAACGATGAAACAACGCATTATCTAGAGGCTCCTACTCCTCTTGTTTCGTCCTGCACCGTTACTGGGCCGTACTGTGTAAAAATATCCACTCGCCATTTGAACGCCACCGAGTGGTCGCTGCAAATGCCACTGCAATAGCGTCAACCGTTCATCCGTGGTTCTCATACAACGGAAAGCGGCCATTCCGCCTGAAAATTATTTTTAAAACATACGTGGAACACATATAGTGGCGAATAGTGGGGCGTTACGGCGCTGTTTATCTGTCTACCAGCTGGCAGTTCCGGTACGAGAGTCAAACACGGTATTGCATTTAAGTGAAACACGATAAAACTCCGGCCTTGGGCTCGACTGGGCCACTGCTCTCGCTCACTGCGCTTTCTTACGTGATGGGGTTCTCACTTCTAATGTCCCCACACCAAACACAACTCCACTTGTAACCGCTCGGCGTCCTTGGGAATACCGTGGAAACAACAAAAGTATTCCACTTTCCTCGCACCGATCGCGACATAAATAACAGAAAATGTCTAAATTGTATTTGTATCACTAATATGGATTCATCTCGTAAGAACTTTTACATCGAGTAAGAGTGCAATGGTATATATGATACAAGGGTTAACATCCAAGCTTATCACCGATGCTGAACCATAAGCGTGGTCCTTTAACTGTTCCACAATAGAATATAGTGATTTCAGACGTTTAGTAACTCGAAATATCAAAAATTGCAGAAATAATGAAGCACCGTTATCAACCAACGAACGTTATACACTGAGGTGACAAAAGTCATGGGATACATCCTGATATCGTGTCGGAACTCCTATTGTCCGGTGCAGTACAGCAACTCAACGTGGCATGAGCTCAAGTCGTTGGAAGACCCCTGCAGAAATATTGGGCCTTGCTGCCCCTATAGCCGTCCACAATCGCGACAGTGCTGCCGATGCAGGATTTTGTGCTCGAACTGACCTATCGATCACGTCCCATAAATGTTCGATGGAATTCATGCCAGGCAATCTGAGTGCCCAAATCATTCGCTCGAATTGTCCGGAACGTTGTTCAAACCAATCGCGAGCAACTGTGACATGGCGGTGACATGGCGCATGGCCATTCATGAAAATTCCATAACTGTTTGGGAACATCATGAATGGCTGAAAATGACCTCCAAGTAGCCGTACATTCCAGAGTACCCAGTCCATTCAATGTAAACACAGCCCACACCATAATGAAGCCACCACCATCTTGCACAGTGCCTTGTTGACAACTTGGGTCGATGGGATCTGCGCCACACTCGAACCCTACCATGAGCTCTTACTAACTGAAACCGCGACTCATACGACCAGGCCACGGTTTTCCAGCCCTCTAGTGTCCAACCGATATGGTCACGAGAACAGGATGGGCGCTGCAGGCGATGTGCTGTTAACAACGGCACTCGCGTAGGTCGCCTGCTGCCATAGCCCATTAACGCCAGATTTCGCCGCACTGTACTAACGGAAGCGTTCGTTGTACGTCCCACATTAATCTCTGCGGTTATTCCACGCAGTACTGCTTGTTTGTTAGCACTGACAACTCTATGCAAACCCGTTGCTCTCGATCGTTAAGTAAAGGCCGTCGGCCGCTGCGTCGTCTGTGGGGAGAGGTAATGCCTGAATTTGGTATTCTCGTCCCACTCTTTGACATTGTGGATCTCGGAAGATTGAATTCCATTAATGATTTCCGAAATGGAATGTAACATGAGACTAGCTCCAACTACTACCCCGCGTTCAAAGCCTGTTAAGGGACTCTGGAAAGGTTCAAAATCATGAAGTGTTCAATTTTTAGTTTCTTGCATTTTAAAAATCTACATACTTTCCCCTTTCAATTGATACATAATTTATTCAGTTCAGGAACTACAACTATTTTTAAAATATTTTTGGAAATATGTTGTGCATGGGCGTGACCCACGGTGGCGCTGTTAAACTGCAATCAAATGTTGTACTCATGCATCTACATGTTCATCACGCGAATTTAAGTGATGCGAGAGAAAATAAGTGTTACAAAATAAGTGTTGTTGCTAAACTGTGATATTTCGCTCGATTGTCGTGTGTTTCATGTTTATTAACTCTTTTGTAATCCCGAAAATATTCGTAGTGAATTCTGTTCATCGAAGTCCCTGTTTTATTGAAGGATAATCATGGGAAAACGTAAAGTGACTAGAAATCCTCTGAAGACTTTTAAGAACAGCAGAAATGTTGGAAAGCCAAAAGGTAGGTGTTATTAGTGTAAAAATAAAGACGATAACCATGTGTGTTAACCTAATCTTGCTGGTACACCTGCCGATTGCAATGAAGGTGAGAAAGACAGTACTTCGCAGAAGAAGCTTGGTTCAGTTAGTGAAAAGTATGAATGTTTTATGGGCGAATCGAATATCTGATATGGCAGTTCTCAACGGAATTTTTGCAAACTGTGTAAGATGTATTCAGTGTAGTGAAGTGGGTCTGGAACACACTACAAAAAATCATATAGGACTTGCCAGTGAAATGGAACTGAAATGTGGTACGTGTTCGTACATGACCACCGTTTGGAACAGTGTTGCAGTAACTCCAAATGGTGAAAATGGTAGAAAAATACATGAACACAACATAAGATTTATTTATGCCATGCGTACAATTAGTAAGGGTGCTGCAGCACGTGCAGTTTTCCGTGTCATGATGATTCTTCCAAATCCCCCAACCAAGTTCACGAACCACAACAGATTTATATGGTCTAAAGTAGAAGATGTCTGTATAGTATCTATGAAGAAAGCTGTGAAAGAGGCAGTAACAGTAAACAGTGGTAACAGAGACTTGACTGCAGGATTCGATGGTGCCTGGCTTAAGGGGCTCCGGAAAAGCTCAAAATCATGAAAAGTTCAATTTTTACTTTTTTGCGTTTTCTGAATCTGCAGACTATTACCTTTTAATAGACATATAATTTATTCACTTCCGAAGACTACAACTATTTTTAAATTTTATTTGAAATGTGTTCTACATGGGCGTGTCCCACTGTGGCGCTGTTAAACTGCTGTCAAATGGTGTTATTATTAACGTCCGTGTTCATCAGGTACATTTTAGTGATGTGAGATAAAGTATGTGTTGTGGCTAACCTGTGATGGTTCAATATATATCGCTGGTGTGATTGTCGATTGTTTCATGTTTATTTACTCTGTCGTTATCTCGAAAACATTCGTAATTAATTCTGTTTCTTGAGTCTCTGTTTTGTTGAAGTATAATAATGAGTAAAAGTAAAGTTATTAGAAATCCTCTGAAGGCTTTTAAGAAAAGGAGAAATGTTGGAAAGCCAATGGTATGTGTTATTACTGTAAACAATAAAGACGATAACCAAGTGAGTGAACCTAACCTCTCAAGTACACCTGCCCATAGCAGTCAAAGTGGGAAAGAAAATACTTCACAGAAGAAGCTTGGTTCAATGAGTGAAAACTATGAATGTTTTACGGGCGAATCGGATGTGAATGAAATATTTGATATGTCGGTTCTCAAAGGAATTTTTTGAAACTGTGTAAGATGTATTCATTGTAGTGAAGTAGGTCTGGAACTCTCCATAATAAAGCACGTAGGACTTGCTAGTGAAATACAACTGAAATGTGATAAGTGTTCATACATGACCACCTTTTGGAACCGTGTTGCAGTAACTGCAACTGAAGAAAATGGTAGCAAAATCTACGAACACAACAACGAGCGATGCTTGCTTTAGACAAGGAATGCCTTCGGGCTGCAGACAGGGCTGTAAAGAGTCTAGAAATACAAGCAAGAGTAAACAGGAGGAGGAACAAGAGGAAGCTGGAGGAGGAGTTTGCAGGGGATGAAGATAATCCATCCTATGGACCTGGAATGCACTAAAAAGTTAATCCAATCTTTGTCGCTCAATTCCCAAAACTTTTATTTTCTCATACTAATTACATGTTTTCTAAGGATCTTCCAAACATATTTGTTTCAAACTTTCAATAAATGTTACACAGTACCTTCTGCATAATTTAACACAGCCTTTTTCCAAAAAACTGTATATTTTTGAATATATAAATAAAAAATTGCAAAAAAATGTTGTGAATTTTCATTACAATTGAAAAAAATCATCTTTAATAACTGAACTAAAATTTTGTAAAATCCCTGTGTTAAGTTGTAGCCCATATTCCAATAAATAATCTGTAAAAAGTTCAACTTCCTACCTCAAATACTTTGTGAGGAAAGATGTAATTTATAAGCGTTATTTTAACATTGCAAGTATAGGGCGTTCCGGAGCCCCTTAAATGGGGAGACACATCTCTTCATGGCGTAGTATCCGCCACCTGTATGTATACTTGGAAAGTTTCAAATGTAGCAGTAATATTTAAATATTATAGGTGCCCACAAAAAAGGGTACACATGAAAATAATTGCACAGCTAACCATAATGGCTGTAGCGGAGGCATGGAAGTGGCTGATGTTGCTAGTATATATACTGTATTTCAACATTCTGTTGCGTGTGATAAAGTGTGATATGTGAATTACCTTGGTGACGGTAATTCTAAAAGTTCCGATCATGTTCAAGGAATGAAGCCCTATGGTGATGATGTTGTAATGCAGAAATTTGAGTGTATTGGACACGTACAGAAACGAATGGGATTAAGATTTCGGCGACTGAAAGCTTCGTACAAAAAACCAAAAACTCAGTGATGGCAAAGGGTTAGAAGAACGGGAAAGTTAACTGACAGTGTAATTGACAAAATACAAAATTATCATGGAATGGCTATTAGGCAAAACACAAACAGTATTTCGGCTCTTTTTTTTCATACTTTATCAACCGATGGAAGCCCCCAACGTTACCTGTGACCCAAAAGAGAAAACAGCTGTCGTAAGTACAACAAGGGATTCCTAACTGGTAAAGTATACACTCATACACATAGTCTACCTGACGCGGTAATGGAAGTGATAAAACCCATTTTCAGAGACCTAGTAGCACCTGAACTGTTAAAAAAGTGTGTTCATGGAAAAACTCAAAACCCCTAATGAAAGTGTAAATAGTGTTATATGGCAACATCACCCAAGACTGCTGGAATAGAAACACTTCACTTTGGTGTGTATGATGCTGTTGCTACCTACAATGATGTCAACGTTGTAAGGCGCAAAGCACTTCGAAATATGGGAACAAAGATAGGTCTCACCATGGTATGAACGATGCTTACTTTAGACAAGGAATGTCTTCGGGCTGCCCACAGGGCTGTAAACAGCCTAGAAAGACAAGCCAGAGTAAACATGAGGAGGACAAAGGGGAGCAGTTTGCAGAAGATGACGATAATGCATACTATGGACTTGGAATGCACTAAAAAGTTAATCCAAACTTTGTCGGTCGATTCCCAAAAGTTTTATTTTTTCATGCAAATTACATATTTTCTGAGGATCTACCACACCAATTTGCTTCAGATATCCAGAAAATATTACACAGTCCCTTCTGCGTAACAGCCTTTTCCAAAAACCGTATATTGTTGAATTTATAAACAAAAAATGGCAGAAAAGGTAATGAATTTTCTTTACAATAGAAAAAAATTAATCTCTAAAAAACTGAATTCAGATATTAAAAACTCCCTTTGTTAAGTTGTAGCCAATATTCCAATAAATAACATGTAAAAATTTAGACTTTCTAGCTCAAATGCTTTCTGAGAAAACATGTAATTTATAAGCGCAATTTTCACATTGGAAAGATACGGCTTTCCGGAGCCCCTTAATTCCTGTCGTGCAACCACAATCGTATCGGAAATCTTTCCACAAAAATCATCTGAGTACAAATGACATCTCCGCCTTTTATACCTTGTGTACGCTATACGAGGTGCATTCAAGTTCTAAGGCCTCCGATTTTTTTTCTCCGGACTGGAAAGAGATAGAAACATGCGCATTGTTTTAAAATGAGGCCGCGTTCATTGTCAACACGTCCCAGAGATGGCAGCACCGTACCGCAGATGGAATTTTACCGCCAGCGGCGAGAATGAGAACTGTTTTAAATACTTAAAATGGCGACGTTTTCCTTACTTGAACAGCATGCAATCATTCGTTTTCTGAATTTGCGTGGTGTGAAAACAATTGAAATTCATCGACAGTTGAAGGAGACATGTGGCGACGGAGTTACGGATATGTCGAAAGTGCGTTTGTGGGTGCGACAGTTTAATGAAGGCAGAACATCGTGTGACAACAAACCGAAACAACCTCGGGCTCGCACAAGCCGGTCTGACGACATGATCGAGAAAGTGGAGAGAATTGTTTTGGGGGATCGCTGAATGACTGTTGAACAGATCGCCTCCAGAGTTGGCATTTCTGTGGGTTCTGTGCACACAATCCTGCATGACGACCTGAAAATGCGAAAAATGTCATCCAGGTGGGTGCCACGAATGGTGACGGACGACCACACGGTTGCCCGTGTGGCATGTTGCCGAGCGATGTTGACGCACAACGACAGCATGAATGTGACTTTCTTTTCGTCGGCTGTGACAATGAATGAGACATGGATGCCATTTTCATACCAGAAACAAAGCGCCAGTCAGCTCAATGGAAGCACACAGATTCACCGCCACCAAAAAAATTTCGGGTAACCGCCAGTGCTGAAAAAATGATGGTGTCCATATTCTGGGACAGCGAGGGTGTAATCCTTACCCATTGCGTTCCAAAGGGCACTACGGTAACAGGTGCATCCTACGAAAATGTTTTGAAGAACAAATTCCTTCCTGCACTGCAACAAAAACGTCCGGGAAGGGCTGCGCGTGTCTGTTTCACCGAGACAACGCACCCGCACATCGAGCTAACGTTACGCAACAGTTTCTTCGTGATAACAACTTTGAAGTGATTCCTCACGCTCCCTACTCACCTGACGTGGCTCCTAGTGACTTTTGGCTTTTTCCAACAATGAAAGACGCTCTCCGTGGCCGCACATTCACCAGCCGTGCTGCTATTGCCTCAGCGATTTTCCAGTGGTCAAAACAGACTCCTAAAGAAGCCTTCGCCGCTGCCATGGAATCATGGCGTCAGCGTTGTGAAAAATGTGTACGTCTGCAGGGCGATTACGTCGAGAAGTAACGCCAGTTTCATCGATTTCGGGTGAATAGTTAATTAGGAAAAAAATCGGAGGCCTTAGAACTTGAATGCACCTCGTACTATCGCAATATGTATACTTGTATGTGCATACCGATATCCCATGACTTTTGCCACGTCAGTGTATGGTGAATTGTCTTCAGTACACCAGCAATATCAATTGGTTTTCTCATGCATTTGTTTGACTTCCTACACCCAATGTTTCTCTTGTTCCATCACTGGATAAACAGCACTCACTAATGGAAAGTTTTCATTCCTAATGTTACGACGAACTACCTCTACATAGTACTGATAAAGGTCTCCGACATTATCGCGCTGTTTTACAAATTATTGATATGTCATATGCAAAGTACTTTTCTGAACCATGAATCACTTTTAAAAACAAAAAATTACTGCGTTTAAACTCGGAGGCAGAGCATATGAACACACAATAAACAATGAAAGCGCCTGTCATACATGTATAAACAGCTAAAGACCACTATCGAATTTTGGATGTATCAAGACGCTCGTAATACACTCAAATAAGAGTTGCTATATTGATCTGATGTAAAAACAAATGTGTTATGTACCGTAAAACATTACAAATGCAGGTATGTCATAAAAGATTTATTGCACTGCTGTAATCTGAGCACACAATATGTGTGCACACGTTGTATTTCATTATTTGTTAGTAACATTGTACTTTCTGATGTAGGAAATGGTTTCAGAATGAACAAAAATGTTCGCAACTAGTCACTAATAAAAAAGTTACCTGTAACTCTGACGGAAACCTCGATTAATAAATTACAAATCTACTGAGTTGTTGATCCTGATACCAACAAAACATTGGATTTACGTACCGGTATATATAGTTTGCTTGTTTGACTGCTGCGATGAAGATCCTTTTAGTGCAATGGTAGTCGTAAAACTGCAAATTCAGAAAGCATACCAGAATTCTCCAGCGGCTAAATCTCATTCGCATGCTCCGTAAATCTTGTCTATCTCCTGTCTGCTGAAAAAGCGGCTCTCACTGTCACGGGATACGCTATAAATCACAAGTGGTTGCAGAGCCTGTAACCGTACACAGTGTGACGCAAGGGAGGGAAACCTTTTAAAGTGTGCCATGCAATCATTTGCACTCATTGGCACCTCGGAATATTATCCCTGAACTTTTGGCAAAGTGGAACGAAATCCCCAGACTTCCACCACGAAAATGTATTACAAAAAATTATAATTTGGAATGTGCGTATAGAGTTACAGTGCCAATGCCGGCTGCCTTTGACACACAGACAAAAATGTAGGTTACAAAAATGTTCCTAACAGCACGAAAGCACACCCAATTTAAAAGATACTTGATGCACAGCTCAGCTGCCGGTCATCGCCTAAAGATGATTTTCTTTTCTGAACGTTATAATACTCGTGTTTCTTAGGAGAGTTCACTGTTGTGAAACTTGCTGCTAGATTGAAACTCCAACAAGGACCTTTGTTCAAACGACTGGCCTTTTCAGCCTTTACGGCTTCACCTTCACCAGTGTCATAACTCCTCTCCTGCTCTCTTGCAAATGGCGGGGACTGTGTTCAACTCTTGCGCTGGCATTTAACGTCAATAAGTTTCCAAACGGGGCACATCCCGGTACAAAATTAAAGACCCATTCTGGAAACAGTAAATGTTATTTGTGACTAACTATCCGCCACACAGTCGACAAATCCGCCCTTTGGAATAACAAGGTTCCAACTGACTAAGTCGAGTAAAATGACTACTTGGTGTGACTAGGTTCTGCCTAATTTCTGCTGCAAGTAGAACGTACACATACTGCAGTCTCTGGAGAAATAATCGAGATAGAAGAACGCGAAAGCTCCAACTGATATCATTTGGTTGATTCGTTTGGATGACAAGGTTGTATCTGACAGGAGGAACTTACTTTTCTTGTTAGGAATGCTAAACAAAGTTAAATATTTGTATAGTTACTAGTTTTCATTAATCAAATCTCATCATCCTAACAGGTAAGTCACACGCGAAAATGCATGAGATGCTTGAATAGCATGATCAGATACCAATTTCTTGTCGTTTTTAGTGATTGTTTGCAGCAACAGTTTTACACAGAATGTGGTGGGGGGAAGCTTAAAACAGTTATATTGGACTAATATTATAATGTTTTTGTAAATGTTCTTTATAGTTCACTGTGACAAGCACTGAGTAGTACCATATCAAAAAATAACCACTGTAAGTAGAGAGACAGCTGAATAATGAGTTAATGAAACTTGGGCATCAAGTTACACGTAACGAACGAAGTATTATTTGACACTTGGTGATTCCGAAGGGTCGAAATATTGAAACAGCATCGACGAGTACCCGTTGCCCCAAAACGCCATGGTCTTACATACCAGATTTCGAGCTTCTACACGACTGACAAAAGCAGCCTGGTATTACATTGTTCAAGAAGTACCGAAAATAAATTAAGTAGTTTTGTAATACGCTACTCGTGCACATGATATTCATAGATCATTTCTGTTTATCTGGGGAGACTAAAAAAGATGTACTTCTAGATTCGTAGCGCTCCTTCATGGTTATTTTTAAAGTATTTCAAACGGAATGTCAGATTAATTCTTCGCCACAGAAGCACGTGCTTGAGACACTTGTGAGAATTCGTTTTCTCGGCGGCACACATTAGCCTGATTCATCGCTGCGCCCGCGCGTTGACATCTGGAGTCTCGCCTTCTGAGTCACGTCATGCATCCGAATGTACGAGCTTCACGGTGACTAGTGTGAAGAAACGTTCACGCTCAAATTATGGTCGAGGCCGCCTAACTCCTATGTTGCTCCCGACAGGCATTTCTCTTAACTTTACCACCGTAGCTATTACGACTCACACCGTAACATCCAATGTGAATTACGTAAACTTTTCACGATTTATCTCAAGTAGGGCAAGTAATAGTTGTCTTGACCAATCTTTCACTCCACTCTCAGAAGCAAGTCTGTGATTATTTGCCGAGTATTATCCTTGGGAACAGGAGAGCTGTAAAGAGGACTAGAATTAAACAGAATCTTGCGAACAGCACCCCTAAAACATCACAGAACCATATCCTGCCTGAACTATAGACCACATTCACCGCAGGTTGAACGCCTCGTTGGCCTTTGGTGCACTTGACGCCTGGTATAATCTGAAAAGGAGAAAAATCGCAACTCGTCGGACCACACTACATACCTCAAGTTTGTGTGTTGTTCGGCCCATTGTAGACCTGCAGCTCTATGTGCCACAGTGAGCAATGGCCTTTAGCGACGTACGCGGCCACGGATGTCCAATACATGTTATATACGCAAGGAAACGGTTGAGCAGTTCCTGCATTTACTGACGGCACCGACGTCGGGTTTGAAACCAACTGTCACTCATTAGGCGTAACATTGGTCTACGGCCATTGTCGGTTAGCAACCAGTTACGATCGTTGTTATTATATCGTGATTCTTTGTTGCCAATGGTTCACCGTTCTTTGTAGACACGATCGACAATTCGCGTTGATACATCAACAAAGCAGACATACTTACTCAAGCTGTGGTCATAGATAAGTCAAAATGATAGCTGCTCTCTGCCATTCTGTAACTTCTCGAAGTCGATCCATCCTGCTGAGCAGGTTCTTGACAGCCGACTAGTTCATGTACACCACTACACTGTGAGGCCTTACCAGTGGTGAAGGTACATATGACCGCCTTGTACAAGTTTTACACCAACTACAGAGCGCCAAGCGACCAGAGTGTTCTTTTAAAGGTGTTACTCATATTTTGGCCAGTTATATTAGTTCCTCTAGAGAAAGAAGAATCGGAGATAGCGACAGTGAACGTTTCAGTATTCTTACATTGCGATGCGCCGCCACGCAAACATCTAGCAAGACAAGCGCTGATCACCAGTTTTGTTGGGCAGTATTCACCGTACACTGTCACTGTCGCAGCACTTATTCACAGCGTACATTATATGAAAATACATCTCAAAATTGTCTAATTTTTTTTCAGTCTCAAATCACAGCGATCTGCAGCCTGAAGAAATTACGCACTTTTGCGTGAGTAAAGATCTCAGATAACTCCTTTGTGTAATTTTGAAAATACATCTCGTCTCTTTTAAACACAGGTCGTTTTATTTTGACTAAAGTTCAGTCTTGATCACATCATGTATGTTTTAATGATACAGGTAACCGGTTTCGGTTCTTTCTACAAAACCATTATGAGACCCATGGCTCCCTTAGGATGGTAGGCGGAGCTCTCCTCGCTGCTACGCAGTCAACTGATGTTTGTCAGTCGACTGCGTAGCAGCGAGGAGAGCTCCGCCTACCATCCTAAGGGAGCCATGGGTCAGATAATGGTTTTGTAGAAAGAACCGAAACCGGTTACCTGTATCATTAAAACATACATGACGTGATCAAGACTGAACTTTAGTCAAAATATAACAATTAATTGATCACTGCTTTCCTAAAATGTTTACCAAAACAGGTCGTTTTAATTTCATTTTTGCTGTTTTTTTGTAAAAATCTAATGTAATATGCCGTCCTGGCACCTATGTTTTGTTATCACACGAAGATGACTCATGTACAATTCAAAAGGAAATCACACACACGAAATAATTTTTCTAAGAGCTTGTTTGCCAAAATCTGGGAAGTTTTCATTAATTGGTAGTTCTTCATCGCACCTAGAGCATCGGAGAATTTCCCGCATTACTGCAAACCAATGTTTATCTTCAGTGGAAGACTTTTTCTGTGCATTATGCTTCTTGCTCTTTGCGGTAGAACCTCAAACCCCATTTCCTATATCACAGTACCCTCTTCCACAATCTACAACTCATCGAAGAACTCAGCTTTAATACTTTTTAATCACATTCCGTTGCCTTTCTGCGTCAACACTCTTCACCTTTCTTTAACAAATTTAACGGCATTTAAACAAAACCGTCGCTTCAGTATCCGAAGACATTTTCGGCGATCTCTTTCCAGGCCTGCGCCAGGGAGGATCAACGCCGCACTACTTTGAATAGGAACGTGGCTGTATCCCGTCACGTGACCAAATTAGTTTTCACTACGGCAGGAACCACAGTAATAGTGGAAGGTAAACCCGTAGTTTCACATAAAAAGAAATAACGAATTTAACGACTCCCGGGCATCCAGGTCATCACATAGTGAGCACTAATTCGGGAACGGAAGAAATGGTAGTAGGAATAGATCGTTGAAGGGGTGCAATGTATATTCTTCCTCAAGTTAACATCTCTTTGTCTCAACACTAACTAATCGTACATAGATGAATGAGGCATCGACAGAAAGGTTTTGTTAACTGGCTTCTGACAGCGCATACCGATTTTGCGCTAAAATTTTGTGGAAAATTTTAACATAAAAGGAACCTTTAACTACCACAGGTAAAAGGGCAAAATAGATGTCGAGCTTCATACCTATATTTTACGACGTTAACTTACTAATCATGAATAAGTGACTTCCTTTCCTATTATCTTATTACAAATACAATTTTATTTGTTTTAAAGAACTTATTAATTGAATAATTTGTACACAGCATTGTCATACATAATAACCGTGACCACTGCGGCAGTCCATTCTCTCTGCCCGTCTTATAAGCTGACTTTTCTAAACGAATATCATTTCCGAAACAGCAAAGACATTTGCATTTTCGCCATGAATTTACCTACTGCTACAACGGTCTAAAGTGCTTACTGTAACTCAAAATGCTTGTCCAGTTTAAGTTAAAGGTTATATGGCCCTACCGACAGTGCCCGATCTTTGCCCGTCGTACAGTCCAGGATAAAAATTCCGAATGCAAAACACATTTCTGGAGACACTGAAATGTTTGGCCGGCCGGAGTGGCCAAGCGGTTCTAGGCGCTACAGTCTGGAACCGCGCGACCGCTACGGTCGCAGGTTCGAATCCTGCCTCGGGTATGGATGTGTGTGAACTCCTTAGGTTAGTTAAGTTTAAGTAGTTCTAAGTCTAGGGGACTGATGACCATAGTGCTCAGAGCCATATGAAATGTTTCGGCCTATACACTGAGGTGACAAAAGTCATAGAAAACCTCCTAATATCGTGTCGGACCTCCTTTTGCCTTAGTGCAGCAGCTCGCCGTGGTATGGACCCAACAAGGCGGAAGTCCCCTGCAGAAATATGTGCCGTATTGCCTCTATAGCTGTCCATAATTTCGAAAGTGTTGCCAGTGCAGAATTTTGTGCACAAACTAACCTCTCGATTATTCCCCTTGAGAGTAAATCGGAGAAAGACGAAGGTAATGAGAAGTAGCAGAAACGAGAACAGCGAGAAGCTTAACATCAGGATTGATGGTCACGAAGTCAATGATGTTAAGGAATTCTGCTACCTAGGCACTAAAATAACCAATGACAGACGGAGCAAGGAGGACATCAAAAGCAGACTCGCTATGGCAAAAAAGGCATTTCTGGCCAAGAGAAGTCTACTAATATCAAATACCGGCCTTAATTTGAGGAAGAAATTTCTGAGGATGTACGTCTGGAGTACAGCATTGTATGGTAGTGAAACATGGACTGTGGGAAAACCGGAACAGAAGAGAATCTAAGCATTTGAGATGTGGTGCTATAGACGAATGTTGAAAATTAGGTGGACTGGTCAGGTAAGGAATGAGGAGGTTCTACGCAGAATCGGAGAGGAAAGGAATATGTGGAAAACACTGATAAGGAGAAGGGACAGGATGATAGGACATCTGCTAAGACATGAGGGAATGACTTCCATGGTACTATAGGGAGCTGTAGAGGGCAAAAACTGTAGAGGAAGACAGAGATTGGAATACGTCAAACAAATAATTGAGGACGTAGGTTGCAAGTGCTACTCTGAGATGAAGAGGTTAGCACAGGAAAGGAATTCGTGGCGGGCCGCATCAAACCAGTCAGTAGACTGATGGCCAACAATTTCTAGTCGATGGTCGATTCAGTTAGACCAGAGGATCCAATTCATTCGTTGTAAACATAGACCAAACCATTGCGGAGTCACTACCAGCTTGCATAGTGCCTTGTTGACATCTTTGATCCACGGCTTCGTTGGGTCTGCGCCACATTTGAACGCTACCATCACCTATTACCAACTGCAATCGGGACTCACCTGAGGTTTTCCAGTCGTCTATGGTCCAGCCGTTATGGTCACGAGCCGAGGAGAGGCGCTGCAGGCGATGTCGTGACGTCTGCTACCACAGCCCATTAACGCCAAATTTCGTCGCTCTGTCCTAAGGATACGTTCGTCGCACGTCCCACGTTAATTTCTGCGGTTAGGGTTGGGTTGTTTGGGGGAGGAGACCAGACAGCGAGGTCATCGGTCTCATCGGATTAGGGAAGGACGGGGAAGGAAGCCGGCCGTGCCCTTTCAAAGGAACCATCCCGGCATTTGCCTGCAGCGATTTAGGGAAATCACGGAAAACCTAAATCAGGATGGCCGGACGCGGGATTGAACCGTCGTCCTCCCGATTTTCCGCGGTTAGTTCACGCATTGTTGCTTGTCTGTTAGCACTGACAACTCTACGGAAACGCTCCTATTCTCGGTCGTTAAGTGAAGGACGTCGGCCTTGTCCCTGGTGAGAGGTAACGTCTGAAACTTGGTATTCGCGGCACGCTCTTGACAGTGTGGATCTCGGAATATTGGCTACCCTGATGATTTGAGAAATGCAATGACCCACGCGTCAAGTACTAACTACCATGCCACGTTCAAAGTCTGCTAGTTTCCGTCGTGCAGTCATAATCACGTGAGAAACGTTTTCACATGAATCACCCGAGTGTAAATGAAAACTCTGCCAATGCACTGCCCTTACGTACGCGGCACTCTGGCCATCTGTGTATGTGCATATCGCTATCCCAAGACTTTGACATAGCAGTGCAATTTCACTTGTGTTGTCAGTTAGTTCTTTTACCGTTGTGAAGTGCATAATGAAGGAGTTTCTGATCTATTCAGGGAACTGCCGACAACTCTGAAACGCATTTTAATATGACGTTTCTGTATGTACGACGTATAGTACAAGGAACAATGTATGTGTTCAGTGGGTGGACTTTTTCGTCACAAAGTTGTTCATGTATTCGTGTGACAAGGTACAACCTCCAGCACACTGTGTAGCATGTTAACGCTAGTATTTAAAAAAAAATTGTAATTATTGGTAACTTCTGTAATCAGTATTCCAGCCTTACGAAATAATGATAATAGTAGTGGTCTCTAAAGACTATTTAGCTTTGTGACCGAAACGGAATAGCACCGTTATGCTTTTAACCCTCAGAAAATTTCATTTTACACCTTATGGGGTAATTGCTCCAAGGTTGGGAACCACTGCTAATTTTAACTACCGTTCCGCGTTCAACGTGCGGCCATAATCATGTCGGAAACCTTTTCACACGAATCACCTGCGTACAAATGGCAGCTTCGACAATGCACTGCTCTTTTACACCTTTCGTACGCGGTACTACCGCCATCTGTGTTCGTGCGTATCGCTCACCTCAGCGTACAAGGATGTATCATATATTCATGATTATTATTTCACGTCGTTCGGTTCATTTTTAAAGATGTTTTCTGTTCATTCCCACAACTATCCTTACCCCAACGGCTACACTTATTCCAAATACTGTTGTTACTTAAAACAACAAAAGTGCGTTAAGTTTCTCATGGGTCTTACGATGTAGATATATTTTTAAAGTGATTTTGGGAAACCACACGAAAAATCTACAACAGAATGGCTGCGGTGAACAGATCGACGTCCATACACACGAAAGCTCCTTTCCAGTTGTAGATCTAGGGAGGGTCATACGTTTAAGTACAAGCGATAATATTGTTACATATCATCTTACGAATATCAGATAATATGGTAGCATGAAAGCTAATGGTACCGAAAATGGGAAGGAACTTTATAAATTACCAGTTAAAGGGACACAGCACACTTTTCAGTTGTTCCTTGGAGACCTTCCCAATTACGTCGTGACCAATAACATTGTAGCCAAATACAGACGCACATTTCTGCTACCAACAACAAATCGGACACGGCTCGGAAGCCCCTAGGTAGAACCAGCAAACGGCAGGAAAGAAGACAGAAAGGAAAAAACCTTCCACAAGAAAAAAGGACTCTCTTCGTGAACGTACGTGAAAACGAGTGGAAGAAAGAGCATTCGCCTCATTTTCACGCTCACCCTGACCACAGTCTTCAGACCTTGTGACGGATCGTCTTTAGCGTCCGTCAGGTTATTTTTTATTCGCGAGTGCGCGGCTGAATAACTAGGACTTCAAAACTGGCTCTGAGCACTATGGGACTTAACATCTTAGGTCATGAGTCCCCTAGAACTTAGAAATACTTAAATCTAACTAACCTATGGACATCACACACATCCATGACCGAGGCAGGATTCGAACCTGCGACCGTAGCGGTCGCGCGGTTCCTGTCTGAAGCGCCTAGAACCGCTCGGCCACACGGCCGGCAACTAGGACTTCGGTCGGTTGGTTGGTTGGTTTAAAAGAGGGGGGGAAGGGACCAAACTGATAGGTCATCGGTGTCTTGTTCCGAATAAAACAATGCCACAAGGGTGAGAATAAAACAAGCGAGACTGACAACACAAAAGGGAGAGAAAGGAAAAACCACAAGAACGACGGAAGGGCAACAAACACTTCAATGGACAAAAGGGGAGAAGAAAACCACAGAAACGCAAGGAACAGGCAGAAGAGATTAAAACGACAAAACAGATTACCATGGCTGGCTGACCATGAGAATACAAAGGAGAAGCCAGCCACTATGCAACACATTAAAACCTCCACCCTAAAAGCACTAGGGTCGCCCAAATGTGGCCAATGCGGAGCCGGCAGAGAACCACAGAGTCCCTGCGAGAGGCCCGCATGGAGGACGCCACACATTCGTATTCTCCTTAATGGCACGCAGTTTGTTGTGCGTACTGAGACTACGCAATTCCATCTCTCAAAGCCGAAAAACCTGGCGGCGTAAAAACGAACGCAGGTCAGTTATTGGAATGCCGATATCCAGAAGCGGTTTCCGTGAAGCCTGTTTGGCCAGCCTGTCAGCAAGTACGTTGCCTGGGATTCCGACGTGCCCTGGGGCCCACACAAACACCACTGAACGACCGGATCATTCCAGGGCATAGATGGTTCAAATAGCTCTGAGCACTATGGGACTTAACTGCTGAGGTCATCAGTCCCCTAGAACTTAGAACTACTTAAACCTAACTAACCTAAGGACATCACACACATCCATGACCGTAGCGGTCGCGCGGTTCCAGACTGTAGCGCCTAGAACCGTTCGGCCACACTGGCCGGCGGGCATAGATGGATTCCTGGATGGTCGCTACCAAAGGATGACAAGGGTAGCACTGGTTGATAGCTTGCGGGCTGCTCAATGAGTTAGTACACAGAAGAAACGACTCCCCAGGGCATGAACGGATGTGCTCAAGAGCACTATAAGCAGACACCAGCTCTGCAGTGAAAACACTGCAGCCATCGGGCAAGGAATGCTGTTCAATATGTCCTCCATTGACATACGCGAAGCCGACGTGACCATCAGCCATAGAGTCCTCAGTGTAAACCACTTCATGGCCACGGTACATGTCAAGAATCGAGAGGAAGTGACAGCGGAGAGCCGCGGGATGAACTGAGTCCTTTGGGCCATGTGAAAGGTCCAAGCGAAGCCGCGGCCTAGGTGTACACCATGGAGGTGTGCGCGAATGGACCTCGAGTATAGGTGATAAAGGCGAGGATTCCAGTTCAGATAGATGGGATCGGACGCGAACTGCAATTGTAAGCCCTGTCCTGGGCCGCCGATGCGGGAGATTAACCGCCGTGGATGGGAAAAGGAGAGGGTAATTCGGATGCGCAAGAGAACTACGAAAGTGTGCAACGTAACTGGCGAGCAGTTGTGCACGCCTGAGCTGCAACGGAAGGACTCCAGCCTAAGCCAGGACGCTGGTCACCGGACTCGTCCTAAAAGCTCCCGCCGCTAGTCGAACGCCACAGTGGTGGACTGGTCGAGTAAACGCAAAGCTGAGGGCGCCGCCGAACCATTAATCAGACTCCCACAGTCAAGGTGGGATTGAACAAGGGCTCTGTAGAGCTGCAGCAGCGTAGAGCGATCTGCACCCCGGTTGGTGTTGCTCAGGCAGTGGAGGGCATTGTGGTGCTGGCAGCACTTCCGCTTAAGCTGACGAAGGTGAGGAAGCCAATTCAATCAGGCGTCGAAAACCACTACAGTGAGGGGATCGTCAGTACTGTAAAGATCTGGTTCCGGATGAACGGTACGACGCCGACAGAAGTGCATAACACACGACTTTGCAGCCGAAAACTGCAAGCCGTGGGCTAGAGACCATGCATAGAGAGGGTACGACAGACGGCCCTACAGCTGCTGATAGACCGTTAATGGTCACTAAACATTGAGGTACACTCAATACAGAGCCCTGCGGAACCCAATTCTCCTGGATATGGGGGGAAACTATGGGAGGCACCAAATTGGACACGGAAAACACGAAGTGACAGGAAATTCTGGATAAAAATCGGGAGCGGTCCTCGGAGACCCCACTCGTATAATGTGGCAAGGGTATAATGTCACCAGGTGGTGTCATATGCTTTTCGTGAATCAAAAAAGACGGCAACAATGTGTTGGCATCTGGAAAAGGCTGTTCGGATGGTAGACTTGAGGGACACATGGTTATTAGTAGTAGAGCGACCCAGGCGGAAACCGCCCTGTCACAGAGCCAGTGGGCCATGTAACTCCAGGACCCAACCCAACCGCTGACACACCATACGTTCCAGCAGCTTACAAAGAACGTTGGTGAGGCTGATGGGCCGACAGCTATCCACATCAAGCGGGTTTGAGCACTGGAAAGATGGTGCTCTCCCGCCACTGCGATGGAAAGATGCCATCGCACCAGATCCTGTTGAAGATCATGAGGAGATGTTGTTTGTAGTCAGACGAGAGATGTTTAATCATCTGACTGTGGATCCGATCTGGCCCAGGAGCTGTGTCGGGGCGATATGCGAGGGCACTGAGGAGCTTCCACTCTGGAAATGGGGCGTTATAGAGCTCACTGTGGCGTGTAGTGAACGAGAGGACTTTCTCTTCCATCCGCCGCTTGAGAGTGCGAAAGGCTGAGAGGTAATTCTCCGGCGCAGAGGCGCGAGCATAGTGCTCAGCAAAGTGCTCGGCAATCGCGTTTGCGTCGGTAGATAACACGCCATTTATGTTAACACCAGGAACAGGAGTTGCGGTCTGATACCCAAAAACTCGTTTGATCTTTGCCAAGACTTGGGAAGGTGACGTATGGCACCCAATGGTCGAGACGTATCTCTCCCAACATTCCTGTTTCCGTCGTTTGATAAGCTGACGAAAGCGGGCACGGAGCCGTTTAAAGGCTATGAGGGGCTCCCGGGAAGTGTGCCGCTTATGCCGCTGTAGAGCTCGCCGACGCTCCTTAATTGCTTCAGCGACTTCCGGCGACCAACAAGGAAATGTCTTTCGCCGGGGGCAACCTAATGAATTGCGTTTTCCGCCGCAGAAACGATCATAGCAGTTAGCTGCTCAACAACCACATAGATGTTACCATGTGGGAGACAGCAGAAGTGAAGGCTTCCCAGTCTTTTTTTAAAGTCCATCTGGCCAAACGTCCGTGGGTATGATGCCGGGGCAGTGACAAGAATATGGGGAAGTGGTCACTATCACACAGGTCGTCATGTGCTCTCTAGTGGATAGATGGGAGAAGGCCAGGACTGCAAACCGAGAGATCAATGGCCGAATATGTGCAATGTGCCACACTGAAATGTGTGGGGGCACCTGTATTTAAGAGGCAGTGGTCGAGTCGTGACAGTAAATTTTCGACATCTCTGCCTCGGCCAGTAAGCACAGTGCCACCCCACAATGGGTTATGAGCGTTAAGATCTCCCAAAAGTAGGAAAGGCTTAGGGAGTCGATCAATCAGTGCAGCCAATGCGTTCAGGGATACTGCACCATCTGGAGGAAGATATACGTTGCAGACAGTTATTTCCTGCGTCGTCCTTATCCCGACAGACACAGCTTCAAGAGGGGTTTGAGGAGGCACGGGTTCACTGCATACTGAGTTCAGGACATAGACACAAACTCCACCTGACACTCCATTATAGTCACTACAGTTCTTGTAATATCCCCTATAGCCATGGACGGCAGGGATCCGCATTTCTGGGAGCCATGTTTCCTGAAGAGCAATGTAGAAAGCACGTGTAAAGCTTAAGAGTTGCCGTAGCTGAGGCAGGTGGTGGAAAAAAGCCCCGCAATTCCACTGGAGGATGACGTTATCGTGAGGCTGCGAAGGCATGAAGCGTGCAAGGAGGCAGGTTATGCCTCAGGGTCACCTGCTGCCACCGATTGAGTATTTGTAGCCATTTCTATGGTGGATGAAGCATCAGTGAGATCCAGGACCACAGGGAACGCTAAGATCTCCACCACACCCTCAGATGCAGAACTGATAGGGACTGGTGGTGCTGAGGCCACCAGAGGGTCTTGTTTCTCAGCAGACATCTTCTTAGTTTGCTTGCTCTCTCGCTTATCTTTAGGGGCTTGCTGAGAAGATTTCTCTGAAAAGGCATCAGGCACAGAGGAAGACTGTGAAGCTCTTCATCCAGCAGCTTGTGGCTCCTTGAGCTACTGGCGAGTGTCCACCGTGGCATTAGCGCAGACCTTGGGAGAGAGGGCCCCAAGGGACCCCTTCTTCACGAGAGGAACCGTAGGAGGCTGTTGATTCTACAGCAGGGGGGAGGGGACCGATGTCCCCTGCGTTTGGGGGGGAGGGGGGCGCTTGCTCCCGTAGTAGGTGCTTTGGGTCAACGTCAACTGAATTTACGTTTAGCTCTATGTAAGTCAACATCCAGGGTCTTGTACTCCATGATTTTCCGCTCCTTCTGGAGTACTGGGCAGTCTGGCGAGCAGGGGGAGTAGTGCTCTCCACAGTTGATCCATGTGGGAGGTGGAGCACATGGAGTATCTAGGTGCATTAGACGTCCACAGTCTCGACATGTGACACTGGAAGTGCAGCGGGAAGACATGTGCTCCAACTATCAGCACTTAAAGCACCGCATAGGGGGAGGGACGTATGGTTTAACGCCACAGCGATAAACCACCTTGACCTTTTCAGGCAATGAATCACCCTCAAAGACCAAGATGAAGGCACCGGTAACAACCCTGTTGTCTTTGGGGTGCCCTGTAAACGCACTGGATGAAATGAACACCCCACCGTTCTAAATTGGCGCGGAGCTCGTTGTCCGACTGCAAGAGCAGATCGCAATGGAAAATGATCCCCTGGACCATGTTGAGGCTTTTATGGAGAATGACGGAAATAGGAATGTCACCCAGCCAGTCACAAGCGAGTAACGCCCGGGATTGGGCTGGGGATGCTGTCTGAATCAACACTGCGCCGTTTCGCATCTTGGACAGTGCTTTGACTTCTCCAAACTTATCCTCAAGGTATTGAACGAAAACTTGAGGGTTCACAGGTAGAAAGGAATTCCCATCAGTTCTGCTACAGACTGAAAACTAAGGCGAATATGGCTCTCTCCATTCTGTAGCCCTAGGTTCCTCCCATAGTGTAGCGAGGGAGGGAAACCATTTAGGGTCATACCTATCGGCGCTGTATCCGATCTTGCCCTTCTTAGAGACTACTGGTGCCGTACAGTCACCAGGAAGAGATAGTCCGCTTCATTGCGGGTCATCCACCCTGATGTCACCCACTCTGATCACAGGCTCTTCGCATGGGTGTCACCCAGCCACAGCAAAGGCCAATTGGCATGATGGCTGTCGCCAGGAGTCCTGATGCCCTAGGAAGACAGGCATTTACTCCTTGGCATACGTGGGGAGTTTAAAGCTGAGGCATCAGCAGTGCGATCCCTGTGTTGTCAGGGGGCTACCACCAAATGGGTACATGAAGGCCCCATCGCAACGGACTGGCTACCATGCTGGATATCGGGTGCAGAGAAATCCAATATTATTATCATGGGGACGAAAAAAGGACAGAAGACAACGGAAGAAGATGACATACCCCACAAAATGTCCACGCCCATATAGTTGAATCGCAGGTGGAGATGCAAAGCCATGACAAGAGCTTCAGGAGATCGAATCTAAGGGCACTATGGATAACTCGTGCACCAAGTAAGGCGTCCTTCCCCATATGGCCCGCACTTCTGTAGAATTTTGAAAGTGGCAGATCAAACCTTAGAGTGGGACCTGAACTCATAGGGCCGAAAAGTGTGAGACTCCTTTTAGTCGCCTTTTACGACAGGCAGGAGTACCTCGGGCCTATTCTAACCCGCAGATCACAGGGGTAAACTAGGACTTCAGTATGAAACACTGCTCAAGAGATTAATCAGCTACCGGCATCGGGGAGTTACTTAGATGCTCACATGTACGAAAAATGTTTCAGAATATTGTCAACTGCTCGAGCTACGCTGCCCTTGGCCAGACCGGTGGACTGACAGCAGACGCCGTTGGCAGCGACCTGCGAACAGTGAGGCGACAATGGGACGGTCGTCACGAGTCCCAACTGCGATCGCTGATAATATTTTAATTACACTCTTGTCTGGTACTAAGTCTTGCAAAATGCCTTGTATTGTACAGCCCATATGCGCTTGGCTAGATTTGCTTGACACGAATTTGGTTTGAAATAATACTGATGAACGATAGCCAGGGAATCGGTGTGCAATATCTGTATGACAAAAGACATATTATGCGTGATTTACAGCATTTATGACTTGTGATTGGTAGTTGGACTCTACTAAAGTTAATTTACCGTTGTGTTGGTTGGACTAAAGTTAATATTGATCAGTTACATTCTTTATTGAGTGCGAAAATATTTTCGAGGAAGTGACAATCCATTTACTCGTTGAAAGAGGTGTAGGTTCCACGGAAGTTACAGCTTTTAGCAGTCACGGTACTGGCGATTTCTGCCTACCTGATGCTTCGAAGTGAGGTAATTAAAACAGTTCATGGCTTGTTAACTATTGCAGTTGGCGACTGCCAGGGAGCTTACGAGGGCTTTTTTTTCCAGTGTCCGATCGGACGCGAAATTAAAACCTGTCTATCGCGTGACGTCATACATTTCAGTTCTGAGCGCACACTGGTACATAGGGATGCCTCGAAAACTGTGTTTCCCGTCAAATGTCAAGTCCTGTTCAGACGTTTCGCCTGATTTTATGCAGCCGACATAATGTAACAGTCATGCAATTCCTTCTTCATGACCATATTCTTGGCGGCGCACTGCAGATGCAACGAAGACGCTTCTGCAGCGTTTTTGATGGGTATTGGAAAGTTGATACCACAAATGTCTGCGTCACCCCGGCAGCTACGTACAAAAGTAGCTGAAAGGTGTTGCTAAATGTCGCAAATAAAACATTTTTGATTTTCACCGTGATTTCCATTTCGCGACCGATCCGATGTTGGAAAAAAAGGCCGATGTAATAATATAAAGCCCCTATTGTATGGTATCTGACATGGGTCGATGACGAGAAGACGTTGCATCCAGGTTGCTGTAGGCTGCTGATGGACTGTAGACCTATCACATACAATAAGACTAGTTTAGCGCCAGCTGCCTCGCTAGCGTAGGCTGTGTAGTCTGCACACATTTTTTTGTTTTTCTTTAATCCAATTTTTATGATATTCAGAAACAGCAGCATCTTCTAAACTTTTCATGCTAATTAAGGCCACAGAAGAATGGTCTTTTAAAATGTACATCTGAACAAAAAGCGATTCTGGCGGCTGAGACGGAGGTTTTTTTTAATCCAGACTTTTCAATTCTTATGGTGATATTTCCTTAGAAAGTTTCTTTCCCTAACGCATATTTCTTTAGGAGTCACATGCCAATCCCCTGTTTCCAAAGAAACATGGAAGAATACATTTTTTTATTTCTAATTGAGAAGCCAAATACAAATTTTTATCGATTTTGCTTTAAAAAGGCTTTCATAATGTAATATTTTCATAAAACATTTCATCCCGTATGTCACCCCTTTAGGGACCGAATTTCTAAAAGCACTGACCGAGAAGTGAATTTTAAAGATGTAGCTTTAAAAATGCTTCTGTAGTTCTTTAATAAAGATTGAATTCCGAAAAATTTTTAATTTTCAAAGAACCTTTCATCCACTATTTCACCCTAGGTCGTGGTAAGTTCATATGGGACCAAACTGCTGAGGTCGTCGGTCCCTAGACTTACACACTACTTAATCTAACTTACACTAAGGACAACACACACACACACACACACACGAGGGAGGACTCGAACTTACGGGGGGGGGGGGGGGGGGGGGCGAACCGTGGTAAGGCGAAAAATCTCTGTCAGTCAGTCATGACATTTTCTTTTAGATACAGAGGTAGAGCCACACGGTATCAGATTTGCCACAACCTGTGTTCACAATTGTAATGGTAGGCGAAATTCTAATTATGGTGAGTGCACACTTCAACTTTAGAATGTGTAAATTACGACTATATCAAAGTAGTGAGAAGTAATTACTAGTAAAGTTATTACATTGACTGGGTGGACGAACGTGTTGCAAATGCAATACGCCTTTCAACTGCAACTTCTTGAATGTTAAGCGGTGAACTAAGTTCAAATGGTTCGAATGGCTCTGAGCAGTATGGGACTTAACTTCTGAGGTCATCAGTCCCCTAGAACTTAGAACTACTTAAACCTAACTAACCTAAGGACATCACACACAGCCGGCCGGAGTGGCCGTGCGGTTCTAGGCGCTACAGTCTGTAAACGCATGACCGCTACGGTCGCAGGTTCGAATCCTGCCTGGGGCATGGATGTGTGTGATGTCCTTAGGTTAGTTAGGTTTAAGTAGTTCTAAGTTCTAGGGGACTGATGACCACAGCAGTTAAGTCCCATAGTGCTCAGAGCCATTTTTGACATCACACACATCCATGCCCGAGGCAGGATTCGAACCTGCGACCGTAGAAGTCGTGCGGTTCCAGACTGTAGCGCCTAGAACTGCTCGGTCACCCCGGTCGGCGGTGAACTAAGTGCTGATGTAAATGTATTATTATTATTATTATTATTATTATTATTATTAGAATCGAAATCACCCATGGCACAGTAAAAGCTTCAGTGACGGGAAGTAATATTTGCAAGGGGGATGGGGGTGTGAGTAACGATCTCTGCCGTCCTCCCTCCCTCCCTAAAACTGAACCCTGCTGCCGTTCGTGTTCCTTCCCGTCAACACACAGACAGCACTCCACTTGACACACAAACAACACTTCACTTCTACGACGTACGTCACCGGCAGAGGTCGCACGATCGCCTGCCACCAGTTCTACTCCATCTACGGCGCTCCGAAGCGGCCATGGTACTGTTTTGAGGGATTGACTAACACTTCGCCCGGTGAGCTATGTTCATTAAAGACTAGCGTAATTCGGCCATCACTAGTGTGGTACAGGAGAGATGGGACGAACTCACCTAGCACAGCGCAACGGCCGGGGAGAGCTAAAAGGCGGGAGATTAGCGGCCAGCTGCGAGGCGACAGGTACGTGGAATCTGTGGCGCGTTTGGGTGCCCCAGCGCGGAGCGAGCGCTCTGAGGCCGGTGCACGCACGAACGGCTGGTCGGCGGTCGGCCGGCGCCGCCCTCTCCCAATATTTGGCCACCGGCGACCTACGCACGTCCGCACGGGCCGCAGCGCAGCGCAGCGCCGCGCCGCACTCCACAAACACCGGGTTATACAGTGACGCGCCGCGCTGCATGTTACCCCACTGGCCGCACGCCCGCGCTGGAGCAAAGGCGGCCGAGAGCCATACAAACAGCTCTGCTCACAGCTTACTATATGCGTCATTCATGCACACTAACCGTCTGGGAGGGAATCGGTACGCACACGAAAGCATGCGCTACCCAAAACCTTTCAAAACTCCGGGCTTCATACTTCAGGTTCTACTGCTGAGAGAAAGGTATTATCATTATCTACATCTACATCGATACTCCGCAACCCACCTGATGGTGTGTGGCGGAGGGTACTTTGAGTACCTCTATCGGTTCTCCCTTCTATTCCAGTCTCGTATTGTTCGTCGAAAGAAAGCTTGTCGGTATGCCTCTGTGTGGGCTCTAATCTCTCTGATTTTATCCATGGTCTCTTCACGAGATATAAGTACGAGGGAGCAATATACTGCTTGACTCCTCGGTGAACGTATGTTCTCGGAACTTCAACAAAAGCCCGTACCGAGCTACTGAGCGTCTCTCCTGCAGAGTCTTCCACTGGAGTTTATCTATCATCAAAAAAATTGTTCAAATGGCTCTGAGCACTATGGGACTTAACATCTTAGGTCATCAGTCCCCTAGAACTTAGAACTAATTAAACCTAACTAACCTAAGGACATCACACACATCCATGCCCGAGGCAGGATTCGAACCTGCGACCGTAGCAGTCCCGCGGTTCCGGACTGCAGCGCCTAGAACCGCAAGACCACCGCGGCCGGCTTACCTATCATCTCCGTAACGCTTTCGCGAACACTAAATGATCCTGTATCCTGTAACGAAGCGCGATGCTCTCCGTTGGATCTTCTCTATCTCTTCTATCAGCCCTATCTGGTACGGATCCCACACTGCTGAGCAGTATTCAAGCAGTGGGCGAACAAGCGTACTGTAACCTACTTCATTTGTTTTCGGATTGCATTTCCTTACGATTCTTCCAATGAATCTCAGTCTGGCATCTGCTTTACCGACGATTAATTTTATATGGTCATTCCATTTTAAATCACTCCCAGATAATTTATGGAATTAACTGTTTCCAGTTGCTGACCTGCTAAATTGCAGCTAAATGATAAAAGATCTTTGTTTCTACGTATTCGCAGCACATTACACTTGTCTACATTGAGATTCAATTGCCATTCCCTGCACCATGCCTGAATTCGTTGCAGATCCTGCTGCATTTCGGTACAATTTTCCATTGTTACAACCTCTCGATATACTACAGCATCATCCGCAAAAAGTCTCAGTGAACTTCCGATGTTATCCACGAGGTCATTTATGTATACTGTGAATTGCAACGATCCTGTGAGACTCCCCTGCGGCACATCTGAAATCGCTCTTACTTCGGAAGACTTCTCTCCATTGAGAATGACATGCTGTGTTCTGTTATCTAGGAACTCTTCAATCCAATCACACAATTGCTCTGACAGTCCATATGCTCTTACTTTGTTCATTAAACGACTGTGGGGAACTGTATCGAACGCCTTGCGGAAGTCAAGAAACACTGCATCTACCTGTGAACCCGTGTCTATGGCCCTCTGAGTCTCGTGGACGAATAGCGCGAGCTGGGTTTCACACGATCGTCTTTTTCGAAGCCCATGCTGATTCCTACAGAGTAAATTTCTAGTCTCCAGCCGGCCGAAGTGGCCGTGCGGTTAAAGGCGCTGCAGCCTGGAACCGCAAGACCGCTACGGTCGCAGGTTCGAATCCTGCCTCGGGCATGGATGTTTGTGATGTCCTTAGGTTAGTTAGGTTTAACTAGTTCTAAGTTCTAGGGGACTAATGACCTCAGCAGTTGAGTCCCATAGTGCTCAGAGCCATTTGAACCATTTTCTAGTCTCCAGAAAAGTCATTATACTCAAACATAATACGTGTTCCAAAATTCTACAACTGATCGACGTTAGAAATATAGGTCTATAGTTCTGCACATCTGTTCGACGTCCCCTCTTGAAATTGGGGATGACCTGTGCCCTTCTCCAATCCTTTGGAACGCTACGCTCTTCTAGAGACCTACGGTACACCGCTGCAAGAAGGGGGGCAAGTTGCTTCGCGTACTCTGTGTAAAATCGAACTGGTATCCCATCAGGTCCAGCGGCCTTTCTTCTTTTGAGAGATTTTAATTGTTTCTCTATCCCTCTGTCGTCTATTTCGGTATCTACCATTTTGTCATCTGTGCGACAATCTAGAGAGGGAACTACAGTGCAGTGATCAAGAAGTTTGGTTAGCCCGTGGACTAAGAACCATTTGTATACACAACATACTATCCAGCAGTACAGGGTCGAAGTTAGAATATCATGCACTTCTTCCAGCTTAGGCAAATGGACCAAATCGGGTGGTCCTTTTTGCATTAGACGTGGTCTCCGGTGCGCCTTAAGGGGCTTATGGAGGCATCGTTCAGTTCATGGACGATTTCTGAGAAAACTCGAAAAAGGTTTTTTCACCATTTTTTGCCGTCAGCAGCGGATATCTGAATAGCTAACTGCAGCGAATTGCTCAAATTTTAACAGTATATTCTCTACGTATTTATCTGGGAAATCTTTATTATTATCGTGAAACATTCGCAAAACATGGTTTTTGGGTACTAAAACCCAGCCGGAAATTGCAATGGCTATGCAAAGCAAATTACTGTAACTTTTACGAGATATTCCTAAGATCCCGATCTCGAAAAACGTTGCAAATTTTCCTGATATTTTTATGCGTTTCCGAGACGCATGTGTTCAAATTTATCCTATGCATGTAAAAACCTATGTAAGATGAAAATGTAGTGTATAAAATGACGGAGCAGGAATAAATATGCTGAAAGGTGTCCCCGTTGTCATCAGAAGGGTTCAGGGAAACCCATGTTGTAGTACTGAAGCACATACAAAGCTTTTGTGCACTTAATATCTGGTCTGAGATGTAAAATTAGTTTTCTGTTATTTCAATGTCACGTAAGTACACTACCAAAATTTTACTTACTCGTAAGGTTCTTTTCGTATGAGTGACAATACCAGCTGTAGCAGTGCAGGGAAAAGAAGGAAACCAATGGAAAACTGCTCCTGTCGGAGCACAAAAATGTCGATTATGCTTCATCGGGAGCTTTAAAAATTTTTCCAAAATTTTTGGCAAGCGAACAAAAGGCGCTTTTTTATGCTCAGACAAAAGGATGCAGTGGCAATGGGAAAGAGAGGGAAAAGTAATAAATCCTGGAAGATAATATACAGTGATTGCGGTATCGAAAGAGCGAAGGAAACAATTCCAGTGTTAGAGAAAAAGAGGGGGCATAGTAGCAGTGGAATGTAACTGACAACGTCAGAACAGTGTTAGGAAAACAGTGAAGGAGACAATGTCCGGTTCAGTGGAATAAAGAGAAGCGAAAGTGGAAGAGGGTGAGAGCCAGTGATAATGACAGTTTATGACAAGGAGAACGAGGAGAAGAGACAGTGACCATAAGAAAAGAAAGCAGTAGTGAGAAGGAATGAATAAGATAATAGCTATAAGAGAGAGCAAGAGGGAGACAGTGACAGTGAGAGGAGACAGTAGTAGTAGGACAGAACGAAGGAGACTGTGGCTGTGAGCAGGAGACAGTGACAGAGAGGCACAAAGAGATAATGACAATGAGATGGGCTGAATCAGTGGGGAAAATGTCAAAGGTGCTGAGGAAGGTAGAATGAAGCAATTTGCACCACACTTTTCAGCCAGTCTTTTAAATTTAAACAAGAGCATATTCGCCTTTTTTGTGCTACCACAAGAGCATTTTTCCGCTGTTCAACGATCTTTCGCTGTGTTTAGCTATTCATGTCAGTCAGAAGCAGACTCATAATAGACGTCGGAAGAGAAATACCCAGTGTTAGTCTGTTTTTGATGTTCTCCTTGGTCCGTCCGTCATTGGTTATTCTGCTGCCTAGGTAGCAGAATTCGTTAACTTCATCCACTTTGTGACCATCAAACCTGACTTTAAGTTTCTCGCTGTTCTCATTTCTGCTACTTCTCATTACTTTCGTCTTTCTTCGATTTACTCTCAATCCATATTCTGAACTCCTAACCGCAATGTCAGAATTGCCCCTCTGGTGCCTTTACCTTTCCTGAAGCCAAACTGATCGTCATCTAATACACTCTCAATTTTATTTTCTGTTCTTCTGTATATTATTCTTGTAAGCAAGTTAGATACATAACCCGTTAAGCCGATTGTGCGATCATTCTTGCATTTGTCAGTTCTTTCAGTCTTCGGAATTGTGTGGATGATATTTTTCCGAAAGTCGGATGGTATGTCTCCAGACTCACACCTTCTACACACCAACCTGAATAGTAGTTTTGTTACCACTTTCCCCAATGATTTTAGAAATTCTGATGGAATGTCATCTATTCCTTCTCTTAAATGCTGATTCGAATACTGGATGCCCTATCTGTTCTAAATTGTCTCCTGTTTCTTCTTCTGTCACATCAAATATTCCCCCTTACAGAGGCCATCCATTTACTATTTCCACTTATTCGATCTCTCCACTAAATTTAACAGTGAAATTCCCATGGCACTCTTAACGTTACCACCCTTGCTTTTCATGTCACCGGAAGTTGTTTTGACTTTCCTTTATGCTGAGTCACTCCTCCCGACAATCATTACTTTTTCGATTTCTTCCCATTTTTCATGCAGCCATTTCGTCTTAGCTTCCCTGCTCTTCCTGTTTCTTTCATTCCTCAGCGACCTGTACTTCTGTATTCCCGAATTTCCCTGAACATTTTTGTACTTCCTACTTTCGCCTTTTGTTACCCATGGTTTCTTCGCAGTTACCTTCTTTGTACCGATGTTTTTCTTTCAATTTCTGTGATGGTCCTTTATAGAGATGTCCACCCCTCTTCAACTGTACTGCCTACGGAGCTGTTCCTTATTCCTCTGTCTACAGCATAAGAGAGCTTCAAGCGTATCTCGTCATTTCTTAGTACTTCCGTATCCCACTTAATTGTATACTGATTCTTCCTCACTGATCGCTTAAACTGCAGTCTACTTCTCATTACTACTGAATTGTGATCTGAGTCTATATCTGCTCTTGGATACACCTTACAATTCAGTATCTTATTTCGGAATCTCTGTCTGACCATGATGTAATCTAACTGAAATCTTCCCGTATCACCCGGTCTTTTCCGATTAATACCTCCTCCTCTTGTGATTCTTGAACAGAGTATTCGCTATTACCAGCTGAAATTTATTACAGAACTCAATTAGTCTTTCTCCTCTCTCATTCCTAACGCCAAGCCCATATTCTCCTGTAACCTTGTCTTCTACTCCTTTCCCTATAACTGCACTACAGTCTCCCATGACGAATTGATTTTCATCTCCCTTTATGCACTATATTACCCTTTCCTCATACACTTTCTCTATCTCATCTTCACTTTGTGACGTCGGCATGCGTACCTTAACTATCGTTGTCGGTTTTGGTTTACTATCGATTCTGACAAGACCAACCCTATCACTGAACTAAAGAAATCCTTGCCTTCTTTCCATTTCATTTCACTGAGCCCTACTGTATCTAGATTGAGCCTTTGCATTTTCCATTTAAGATTTTCTAGCTTCCCTACCACATTCAAGCTTCTGACAATCCACGACCCCTGACATTCCACGACCCGACTCGTAGAACGTTATCCTTCTGTTGATTATTCATTGTTTTTCTCAAGGTTTCCTGCCCTTTGGCAGTTCCCCCCCGGAGATCCGAATGTGCGACTATTCCGGAATCTTATGCCAATGGAGAAATCATCATGACACTTTTTTTAATTCAGACCACATGTCCTGTAGATACATGTTATGTGTCTTTAATGCAGTGGTTTCCATTGCCTTCTGCATCTTCGTGCCGTTGATCATTGCTGATTCTTCCGTTTTAGGGGCTATTTCCCACCCCAAGGACAAGAGTGTGTCCTGAACCTCTGTCCGCTCCTCCGAGCTCTTTGAAAAGGCCGTGGGAAGAATGAGGGTGACTTCTTATGCCGGAAGTCTTCGGCTGCCAGTGCTGATTACTAAACAAAACTTAAGCGGTGGAGGGTTTCGAACACGGGACCGAGGGCGCTAATCAAAGACACTACCGCTAGACCAGGGGTGCACCAGCCATAGCATAATAAAAATACGGCTGATTTATATACAGGCCTTGGGGATAAATTCCCTGGTATGTGAGTGTGCAGACAGTCAATTCGTTGAATGTATACATATCTGCAGCAATGTTCACAAGTAGATAAGATTTACAAGGCGTGGGGAGGCGTGGTCACGGTCGCAGGTTCGAATCCTACCTCGGGCATGGATGTGTGTGATGTCCTTAGGTTAGTTAGGTTTAAGTAGTTCTAAGTTCTAGGGGACAGATGACCTCAGAAGTTAAGTCCCATAGTGCTCAGAGCCATTTGAACCATTTTTGAACGTCACGGTCACCTCTTGTTCGCATTGACGGCACTTTGAACAGTGGACATTACATTTCAGATACGACCCATGGCTCTACCCTTCATTCGAGCCCTGCGAAACCCTACATTTCTGCAGGATAATGCACGACTGCATGTTACAGGTCCTGTACGGGCCTTTCTGGATACAGAAAATGTTCGACTGCTGCCCTGGCCAGCACATTCTCCAGATCTCTCGCCAATTGAAAACGTCTGGTCAATGGTGGCCGAGTAACTGGCTCGTCACAATACGCCAGTCACTACTCTTGATGAACTGTGGTATCGTGTTGAAGCTGCAGGGGCAGCTGTACCTGTACACTCCATCCAAGTTCTGTTTGACTCAATGCCCAGGCGTATCAAGGCCGTTATTACGGCCAGAGGTGGTTGTTCTGGGTACTGATTTCTCAGGATCTATGCACCCAAATTGCGTGAAAATGTAATCACATGTCAGTTCTAGTGTAATATATTTGTCGAATGTATACTCGTTTATCATCTGCATTTCTTCTTGGTCTAGCAATTTTAATGGCCAGTAGTGTACTTTTTTAAACTACTGGCAACTTGAAAGGATAGTACTAGTGTCTATTATGCATAGAATGATTCTTCTTTTCTTCCTTAACGTTTGTCCTGTAATTAGACGGGGTCCGCCCATTTGGCTCTGTTTGTCTATGTGGCGCAGACCTCTGCTTCATCAGGTTGGAGCCCCGCAATCTTGAGGAATACATGGAGGGTGTCTAGCCAACCTCGCCTCGGTCTGCTAATCGGTCGTTTACCGCGAATTTCAACGAAAATGCGAGTTTCGTTATTGCTTTTTGATTTTCTCGAAATACATGTCCGTATTACCTTAGACGACGTTCCCTCATCTTCTCAACGATATGTACCATTCCGTACCTCCTACAAATATTACTATTGGTCACCCTATCATAAAGAGTCCAGCCAGATGACCATCGAGACAGTATGGTGGTCATTACGGCAACTTATTGCCTTTTTTTTCCCCAGGCCAAAGATTTTGCAAGGTACAAGGCTGGGTGGATTGAAAAGCGGTATATTATCTATCTGAGTCGGTGTGGGATCTTACCGCAAATCACACCAGTCACTGCCCGTCATTTAAGACACGCGCTGCTAAAGCGGTTTGTGATTTCGGGAACCAGTGAGCCGTAGGCAGCGATTTTTGGGCCAACGTATCTGAAGATACGAGGGATGTTCAATAAGTAATGCAACACATTTTTATTCTGAAAGCAGGTTGGTTTTATTCAAGATTCCTACAAACCATATTATTCCCCTCTCTTTCGGCTATAAAACCATATTTATCAACATAATCTCGTTCAATGTGACGGCCTTACGCCACCTTACTGGGAGGGCCTGTATGCATTGTGCTAGCTAGCACTCTACGGGTCGACGTCGCAGTCAATGTCTTGCTGCATCAATAACCTCCCCATCGTCTCCATACAGCTTCCCACACACTGAATACTTCACTGGGCCCAACAGATGGAAGTCAAAAGGTGTGAGATCGTGGCTGTGGGGTGGATGAGGAAGAACAGCCCAAGGAAGTTTTGTGAGCTCCTCTCGAGTGCGCAGGCGTGTGTGAAGCCTTGCGTTGTTATGGAGAAGAAGTAGTTTGTTTGCAGTTTTGGGGCGACGAACACGCTGAAGCAGTCTTTTCTATTTCGTGAGGATAGTACAATACACTTCCGAGTTGATCTTTGCACCATGAAGGTCGACATGAGACAGAATAACTCTTTCAGAATCCCCAGAATAATCCCTTGAGTTTACCGGATGAGGACGCTGCTTTGAGCGTTTTCTTCGGAGGAAAGGTGGTGTGGGCTTCACTCCATGGATTGCCGTGCTGTTTCCTTCGTTGCTCTTTATGGTCTTCCGTTAGGTGGCGAGGGAACCAGCGGGCACACACCTTTTGTTCACTGCCAGGTTTCCGCAGACATTCTGCAAGCGCATATGAATATTTGCCACGCTCTTGTTTTCCGCCTAACGAAACTCAAATGACAGCGTTCTGCTTGGAACGCACCTCTGTTACAGACGCCATTTGAAGGCTACGTATTGCGCCGCCACCTACTGGAGCTTCATGAAACTATAGGGGTTGAAGTAGGATTCCAAGACGCCCCAGAACAATTTCCTCATTTTTTCAATCGAAATTGGCCGAGGAGGAAAGTGTGCTGCATTACTTATTGAACATCCCTCGTATTAGTCTTCGCCAGATCTACACAGTCGATCTTAATGGTGTCCGTGCTATGTACACTTGTTGATAGGTATTCATTCTTCTTTATATTGAGTCGTAGTCCAAACCGTTCAAGGTAATCGTCCGTCCTTGTCTTCAACGATCAACAGTACACCATCAACATACAGTTGTGTCCAAAGGTGCTAATTTGTGGAAATCGCTGGTACCCGATCCGTTATGATGATGAAATTTAGGACGGAAAGAGTAGATGATAGATGCACACCCACAGAAAGAGGAAAGTCGCCAGGCTTCGCAGCTTTAGGTTTGTGGTATAGCAGCCGGACCCATTAAATTAGTTCTTCAGTTATAGGGTGTAGAAAAATTTCCGCTACCAGTGACAATAAAAGGTTATTTATTTGTCACACGACTGGTTTCGGGCTTGTGCCTATCTTCAGGTGTTTATACATTCATGTACATGTTTATATGCTGGAGATCGCTGTATAAATACAAAAAAAAAAAAAAAAATTGCTGGTGACTAAACAGATACAAGTGGGACAATTGTAAGTGACAAGGCAGCATTTGTCGAAAATATATCTGTACTTACATAAAGCTGAAGCATCATTATTATAGTAACGCTGTGGTGACCCTTTTCCTATAAAGGAACAGCCACGGAGTTCAACAGCATCCACTATGGATAAAATTCAGTTCTTAAGTTACTTTAGGATCTCCGAGGCCAAGCCGTATTAGATCACATGATACTTGGTCAAAAACCTTTTAAAGGTCCACGAAAGCGAAGAACTTCTGTTTCGAACACCGGACTGGAGGGAACTTTCAATTGTCACCACATATTCCGAACCGACATTATTTATTTCTTGCCGCTTCCCGTGTCTAAATATTGCACCGTATCATTCCACAGAGTACAATGACGCGTATGAACGTGTCTGGTGTCTTTATCACTGCAGACATGGGGTGCGCGCTGTCTCGGAGTGATGAAGACAAAGGAGCCCGGGGCAGTAATGCGCGCCGAGCGGCGGCCTCTTTGAGGGGTGATTCGCTTTTATGTGATACCGCCCCGCTCTCTCTACCCCCACTGTTTCCACTAAGTTGCACGTCATTTTTGAAGACGGCCAAGAGCACTACGGCGGATGACTGGTGTAGCGTTTGTGAACACGATAAGCACGGCTGTCTGCCGTCTAACGCAAACAGCACGCGGTAGTCACGCATCTCCTACAATTACACAAATAGGTAAAGAGCACAGATCAAACGTTACTCCACCCGAATGAGCGACGTAAGCTGTTCCCCGATTATTCTGCTTACAGGTAATATTTTCTTTAATCATATTCATACGCAAGAGGAGAAAAGTCACAAGCAGTGTGAAACACTTGCCTTCACGTTAGGCGTGTATCACATTATTGTTTGATAATTTTTCGTCAACACCGCATGTACAAACCAGTGACCATATTCCATCTTTTTAAGGGGGGTAGGACGTCAAACGGGCCGACTTGGAGCAGGAGAAGCACCACAAGACATTTTATTTTCTACTGTCTACACTTTTACAGATAAATTCATAAAACTTTGTCAGTATGACCAGGAAGGATTCAGAATTCACACTCATAGCAGTGGAAGTGCAAAAATTCAACAAAATAATTTTTTTTTAGATATCAAATTTCATCATTTTTTCACTTACTGTTGGCTGCAATTGTTCTTATGGGTACATTTTTCTTCACAAGTAAGAGAGATTCTTTGATGAATTTTGCACAGCATACAAACCATACTTACAGGTGTATGAAACTCTAGAATCCTCCAAATCTACTAAAAACTGTGGTAAAAATTTAGATAATTAACTACAAAATTTGATTTTTTTCTAAACATAAAGTTTAAAACGTAACAGCTCAATCATTTTTTCATAAATTAAATAGATTCTAGAGTTTCAAAGACCTGTAGGTATGGTTTGTATGCTGTGCAAAATTCATCGAACAGTCTCTCTTACTTATGAAGAAAAGTGTACCTATAGCAGCAAATGGAGCCAATAGTAAGCGAAAAAATGATGAAATTTTACATGTAAAAAAAATTATTTTGCTATGTTTTTGAACTTCCGCTGCTACAAGTGTGAATCCTGAATCCTTCCTGGTCATGCTGACAAAGTTTTATGAATTTACTTGTAAAAGTATAGACAGTGAAAATTAAAATGTCCTGTGGTGCTTCTCGTGCTCCAAGTCCGCCCGTTTGACGTCCTCCCCCCCTCCCCCCCCCCCCCCCCCCCCCTTAAGGTGATACATTCTAATATTCCTCATAAAATTCACAAAAGTCTAAGACACAATATAATGGTTGTAATGTTTTTGGTCAGTTTCTGTAAAATGTATGATTGACAGATTTTACATCTCAAAACACTTTCTGGATTTCGATATAAAGTGTACACAAGCTACTTAATTCATGTTATGAAATAACACACATCTTTTAAAGTATTACATTAAAACTGTAATATAATATGGAGTGAATGTATTGAACATAGTTAGTTACTTGTTCCATGGATCATACAGATTGTATTGCTACTTATCACATACAATGACGGTTCGAGATGCCCTATTTTGTCTATAAATACACTGTCGGTCCAGAAAGTTCCGAGACTGATATTAATCCTGGCGTATAAGCGGTGTCAGAGCACTAACTTCGGTGATAACTAACCAAAAACTATAAACAACAGATGTGCAGTCCACCGGTCACTTTTGAGCAGGGAATGTTAAGTGGACGTTCGATTGTAGTGTGTTCACACTGTTGTCACCAATCGCAGTGGACACTGTTGTGCCACAGATCGTAATGGACAACATCTCTAAACCAAGTATTCTAGATATCGTCCAGAATGTTTTGAAGAACCGAAAAGTGTCTGCAAAGTCTGTCCCGTACACATTGACTCCCGCACAAAACCAACCTCGCGTATACGCCTGCTGCGACTTGATTGAAATGCAAGACGCGGAAAAACTCTTTTCCAGAAAAAAATCAACACGGATGAGGAGACTAGATGTTATCAATGCTAACCTATCACTAAACGACAAAGTGGATAAAATTACATGAAGCTTCAACTCTGCGATGACATAACTGACATTCAAGCTAAAGTGGCGCGCGAGTTGCACAAAAAAATGGCTCTGAGCACTATGGGACTTAACGTCTGAGGTCATCACTCCCCTAGAACTTAGAACCACTTAAACCTAACTAACCTAAGGACATCACACACATCCATGCCCGAGGCAGGATTCGAAGCTGCGACCGTAGCGGTCGCGCGGCTCCAGACTGTAGCGCCTAGAACCGCTCGGCCACACAAGCCGGCCGAGTTCAACAACATCCAAAGACTTTTCTGTTAGTTTCACATGGTTGTATGAACGTTCTGTTTGTTGTACTCAAGTGGGGGAAGAGTAGAGGTGGGGAGGGGGGTTATGAAGCACACCTCTAGCATTAAAACACCCATCTCAACGTTTTCTGTTTTTTATTAATCTAGTCTCGAAACAATTTTGACTTACTTGGCAGACTGAATGTAAAGCTCTAATTCAGTTGTGTTCCAGAAACTGATGATGTCGTGCGCAACCCACTTACGGGCAACCATTGAAAAAGTAAATCTGCACTGTCAGAAGCAGATCTTAGATACCGGATGCGAAGTGCGGTGCCATTCCGCTCCATAGCTCGCGATGGAGAACGTAAATCTATATGTGTCACCACAACGCTTTGACGCAACGTATAAAAAAGGCATATCCAGACTTGCGCTTACTGTCGAAAGAAAGATCATACGGGCTATCAAATAAAATTTGTAACTAGACTGAGGATTTATTGGTGGAGAAGACGCAGCTTGTGTTTTTGGATGGACAGAAATAATTACAGGCTCGTCCCAGGAAACAGTTTCGGGCACTTGCTGTTCAAAAGCACTTTGTAACGACTTGCAATGTTAATAGTAACCTCAGACTTTTCGCAGATCTATAATGAAATACTGCCACAAAAAAGCGCGCAAATACTCAGTTAGATGGCGATAATATTTCATACTGGTGCAAAGATTGGCAACTTGCTTCAAATGTTCAGAAAGTTAAGACTGTTCATTTCACAAAACGAATAAACGTAGTATCGTATGATTACAATATCAATGAGACATAACTAGAATCTTCGCACATCCATAGTTGAAATGGACAGTGGGACGTCAGCTGGTATAAATTTATATTAAAAATGAAGAAAT
The DNA here is from genome assembly GCF_021461385.2 of Schistocerca piceifrons. Lineage (NCBI taxonomy): Eukaryota > Metazoa > Arthropoda > Insecta > Orthoptera > Acrididae > Schistocerca > Schistocerca piceifrons. The sequence goes on from NC_060138.1 coordinate 774,502,307, forward strand.
TCCTCCAGCTGTATTTAAGGTGTCGATTTTATTTTGGCATCTAGTTTCAACGTTGTAACGACGTCGTCGTCGTCTTCAGGCCCACACACTTGTTGACGTCAACTGCGTGCGGCTGATACTAGAAGACAGTTGTGAGATACGGACGTGCACACGGAGCACGTCCGTATCTCACCACTGACTTCTAGTATCAGCCGCACGCAGTTGACGTCAACAAGTGTATGGGCCTGAAGATGACGTTGTTACAACGTTGAAACTAGTTGCCAAAATAAAATCGTCACCTTAAATACAGCTGGAGGAATTTCTTCATTTTTAACATAAATAGAATCTGTCAACTCGTACATATAGCTGGGTATAACGAAATGGATTGATCAAATGTGGTGTTACGTAAAGCATTGCAGACTCCAGTTCATTGGTAGGACACTAGGAAAATGTAATCAGTCTTCAAAGGGGGGAAAAAAGTTGTCTGGCACATCCTAGAACATTACTCTAGTGTGTACGGCCTATACCAGATAGGACCAACAGAGTATACACAGAAGGACAACCCAAAATGGTCACATATTTGTATGACTCATGTGAGAGAAAACAGAACTGGCAAACACTTGAAGACAGACGTAAACTACCTCGCGAAAGAGTATTTACAAACCAGCTTTAAGCGAGGAATCTAATAATATGCCATAAAACCCGTACGTGTCGCTACCGTAGGGATCACGCAGACGTGATTACACAAAATATAGCGCGCACAGGGACATTTAGACCGTCATTCTCCCTGCACTACATACGTAAATGGAACGGGAAGGATACCAAATAAGCAGTACAATGAGCAGTATCCTTCGCCAAGCATTTTACAGTTGTTTGCAAAGTTTGGATGTAGATTACACAGCATGGTGTCTGCAATACCAGTGCAAAGATTTGCTATTCAACTTGTTAGAGAATCTGGGGCTGGCCAAATTCTAATACGTCCTGTTCATTCTTTCTTCTTTTTTTCCTTTTTTTTACAAAAAAAAGGGCGGAGGTGTGGAACCTCGTAATCACGTTGATTTCTTGAGCTGTGACCTATGAATCGGAGTCATTTACAAACTACTAACTGATTATTTTACAACCTGAACCAACGAATTACACTTTTCTGAAATTAGACTTCGCTGTTCTACTGATTTTTGATTATTTCGAACTAGTTTTCGGCTTATTAGACTATCTAAAAGAATCAACTGACTAGCGTCTGGAAGGGACACTGGCTCTTTGATAACCAAACATTATAGGCGAAGATATAATCACTTGCACAGTGTGTTGTGCAATGCATCAAACTTCTTTCTTAACGTGAAATTACACTTAACGCAATGGACAATGTTAAACTCAATACATAATTATACTGCACTATATTACTGGAAACTGGTTCTGAAGCCTTTTCTATGGTCTTGACAGTGGCTGGGGAACTGAGTACTTTTCATTTACGTTGTGCAAAAAACATGTTTTTTAACGCTGAAACGCATACTCCGGTAGTAACTCGCATTTACGCAACCGCATGTCCAGCAACTGTGTATAGTATGCTGGAAAGTCATCACACTTGTGCTACTGAAAAATGCAACAAAATACAGTTCGTTTACAAGACTGTCACTGTGTTCTCATGCGGTAGAATACCCTGTCTCTGTAAGTCGTAATATTTCTTTTAATTATGACCTCAATTTCACAAGGCTTTGTAGTAAACGGTTTTGATGAGCATGCTTGTCCTTTTTTGTTCTGGTATTCGCAGGAAGCATTATTCTTCACACCTAACCAATATAGGTGGGAAGGAGTAGAACAACGCTTGGTACGCTACCACGGTATTCATCTGTGCCCTGCTCGCCTGGAATTTACGAAACCAAAGAGTACTTCTAATTACTGGTTGGATAGCAGCGTAGTACTGACCTTCGTGGCAGTCTGAAAGTTGCCAATCTTCTGCCCATTCGTCCTCGCCCAGTTTCCGTATCCATAATTTGGTGTTCAGTGCAGGGCCAGAATCACTGGCCTTCTTCGGCAGCTGGTCGACCTTGTCATTGTAAACATACGAGTAGAAGAAATTTTCGGTGTCAGCACTTGGCCTGAAAAGAGGATGGAAGGGCCAAACCTCCTCAACACCAGACTTTGCATCAATACTACACTAAACTCCGTCCGAACAGGCCTTGGAAGGCCCAGCGGTACCGACCGGCCGCCGTGTCATCCTCAGACCACAGGCGTCACTGGATACGGATATGGAGGGGCGTGTGGTCAGCACACCGCTCTACCGGCCATATCTCAGTTTACGAGACGGACTTTGCATCAGTGTCGTCGATTAAATTCCATACATCTCCGCAGCGTCTGATGAGGTGACGACGCGACATTGTGAGGACGTTTAAGACCGGCAGCCCCTTTACGCCCTACTCGGGATGAGCGTGCTATGTGCCGTGACCGGGTTCCATCCTCTCCCCTCTCTCGTTATCATACAACACAAATATGACACCACACTATACACGCACCCATTGCAGTCATCTACGTGCATCGGATACAACCAAGAAACAGCTCATACGCCTTGTGGATAGAGGCCATTGTTCGCGTAGGAACAAAACCCTTTTCAATCGGGCGGCTGAACACCCCACAAGAGGTCTCCCACCCAAGAATTCCATATGACTCTTTCTTCCTTTTCTAATTATAAGTCTTTGTCATAACAGTCTGCATTACGTAAAATGACGTAAGTCCTGGACGTCAAGAACTCTGACGGGCCATTCAAGCGATTCAGTGTCCCAAAGGTGTTGTTGATTGTAAATCGGTGAACTGAACAAAAAGCTGGTAGTTCAGATAAAGCAGTCACCAGCATTTTTAACGAAATGCAGTAAATTAAGAAACCTGAGTAGTGCGGTTCTGCCAAACAGAAGCAATGGACCATCTGTCTGAAAAACATAACTATCGGACGGAGATCACGGTACCACAGCAGAAAATCTTTAGTTGTTTTTTTTCCTATAGAACCTGATTCAAATAAATTTTGAGGTAGTATGTACTGTTATGCCAAACACATATTCTTAGATTGACTGCTTCTCAAGAATAGCAAATGGTACACTTGCACTCATGGGCCAGAACATTATGACCACCAGCCTACTACCGATATAAACCCCTTCCAGGCGGCAGAGAGGAAACATTGCTAGTCAGACGCACGCACGATGCATGCAGTATCAGTGAGCGTGCTGTCCGTGTGTAGAATGAGGACAGCGCGCGATCTATCTGCGTCTGACCGAGGGCAGATTGTGATGGCCCGGAGGCTCGGCACGAGCATTTCGGACAGTGGACGGTTTATCGGGTGTTCGGAAGTGCTGTGATGAGTTCTTCAACACGTGACAAGACCACGGTGCAATCACGTCCAGACGTCATAAGGTTGGGCGGACAACCCTCATTACAGATGTCGGACGTCGTAAGCTGGGTAGACTGGTAGAACAGGACAGACGGAGAACCGTGGCAGAACCAACAACAGACTTTAATGCTGGACGGGTACAAGTTTTTCTGTATACGCAGTGCATCAACCACTCCTAACGATGGGCCTCCGCAGCCGGCGACCCATGCATTTATGTTTAACACCACAGCATCGGCAACTATGACGTGACCATCGACACTGGACGTTGGTCCAGAGGAAAGTTTTGCATAGTCTGATGAATCCCGATACCTTCTTCGTCAAGCTAATGGGAGGGCGCGAATCCATCTTCTTCTCGACACCTGTACAGCAGGACGGAGACAAGATGGCGGCGGCTCCAATATGCTCGGGGGGGGGGGGGGGGGGGACACATTCACGTGGGTATTCACGAGTCCAGAGGAGCTCGTACAAGGCAATATGACGGCCAAGGAGTATGATACACTGCTTGCAGACCACTTACAACCCTTCACCTTCATGACGATCATGTTTCCCGACGGCAACAGCATTTTTCAACAAGATAATGCGTCGTGTCAAAGGGCCAAGAGTGTGATGGAGTGGTTCGAGGAACACAGTGGCGAGTTCCAGTTGATGTGCTGGCATCCCAACTCGCCAGATCCGAACCCGATCGAACAGATCTGGGACGTGATTGAACGTTGCGTCAGAGCTTATCGTCCCTTCCACGGAATTACATGATTATGTGTGCAGATGTGGTGTCAGCTACCTCCAGCGACCTACCAACGCCTCATCACTTCCATTCCACGACGTGTCGCCGCTGTTACCCTTGCCTGAGGTGGACATACCGGCTATTAGGTAGGTGATCTTAATATTCTGGCTCATCAGTGTATATTTCCAATTCTAATTTTGACATACTCGTGTGATATTTTACCTGCTACAATGTCATGCAGCTTTTACCAGTCGATGAAATGCAGCAATACTTAATTTCGCTGCAACTTTGCTTTCCACAAGGACGTCATCCTAGACGTTACAATGAGTTCTTCACGAGGCTTTCAATAAATGCACCATACTATACATGGTCACATATCGCTTGCAAAGGGCTTGCTGCACAGCAGGAGTTGGCAGTAGGTGCATCAGCCCCGTTACATGCTAGACTTGGCACCTTGGTACTTCCATCTACTCAGAAACAGTACGCAATATCCACGAGACAAATGATATCTCCATTGATAATGAAGTGAAGGTCGATTTGGTTCAACGAGAAGATGCAGAAAGTGTCACTCATTGGGCATAGTACAACATTTTATCATTATTCAGAAAAATAAAAAAAAAAATGCTGCAAGAAAACATTGTCGCTCTTCACCTGCCTTAAGTCGTTCACCGACTTTGTCGTGACATAAGTATGTAACAGCTTCTTGTTCGAATTATCTTGTTGTCAAAATGAAGTATCGAGTACACAAGTGACATTATTGGATAAATGACACACACCGCAGTCGCTGACAACACCCAAGGACTCCCGAAGGCAGCTGTCACTTGCATTTCCATACGGACCGATGGGCCACAAATACAGTCTTGTCTGCCATCGATAAGGAAAGAGTAATTCTCATGAAAGAAACACGCCGGCCAATGTGGGCGAGCGGTTCTCGGCGCTTCAGTCTGGAACCGCGTGACTGCTACGGTCGCAGATTCGAATCCTGCCTCGGGCATGGTTGTGTGTGATGTCCTAAGGTTACTTAGGTTTAAGTAGTTCTAAGTTCTACGGGACTGATGACCTCAGATGTTAAGTCCCATAGTGCTCAGAGCCATTTGTACCATGAAAGAAACACAATGGCGTACACCGTAGCTGTTTGTGACAGTGCAAGGACTAATAAAATATTCACGCTAATATGAGACGCCAAAAATTGAACAATGTAGTTCCGGAATGGCTAGTATTTTTTATGTATTCTCTATTGCCAACACACCTTGAATAGACTTTGCCACGACCTCACTTCCAGAGCAATATACAGCAGCTACAAATCCAGTTATTACGTCCGCTGCTGAACGCATTGTATAAACCCCCAGAGTACGATCAGTAGACTTCCTATGCTACGAAAACTTTTGTCACAATGCAGGCACAGACATTTCGCAGCACTGGTAGGCAAAAAGCGTGAGGGGCAGACCAGGCGAAATAATATAATTATATAATTAGTCCGTCTACTTCTCCCCCTCTCTTTGTCGATCTCCTTCTTCCTCCTCGCTGTATGTACATCTCCTCCCCCCCCCCCCCCCATCCACTTCTCTCTCCAAGTTATCACGCTCACCTCAATAGCACGCCTGTGGGATCTTATTCTCACAGTATTTCTTTCCGCATAGTACGTAATATGTATACCAAATTTGGTTGAAATCGTCCCAGGGGGTTAGGTTTGGCTTTTTACCCGTAGGCTTGCCCGCGAATGGGCTCATCAAAAATATTTCACATGTATTTAATATATTTCACACAAATTTGTACACATATTTCATCCGCATTTCCAGCTAATTTCGCCCTGCAGTTTCTTTTTCACGCAACTCATTGTTTATGATGTTGTATGTCCTGCACTAAGTCCTGGTGTACAATGATATCATTTTGTAGGTACATTCAGTGGAACATGGGACTACTGCGTACAAAATGCGTTGTGAACAGAGTTACTAGTAAAGAAGCCACAAATCAAAACGCCATGCATGATGCTGCAGTTTTTCGCACATCTCAGTATTTGACGGCATATCTCCTAAGTTGTGTGTTAGTACATACAGCGACGGATGTAGATACTGTGCGAAAGATTTAGTAACAACGAAGTAATAAATTTAAACGTCTTCCATGATGCGGCAGTTTTTCACATATCTCAGTGTTTATGATGTCATAGTTCCTGAACTATGCGTCGTACTACGTTATAACTTTTGCGGTACATTCAGTGCTATATGCGGCTACTGCCTGCAAAATGTGTCGCGAAAATATTGAGTGGTACTGAAGTAATTAAAACGTCATGCTTCATGAGGCAGTTTTGCTGCATGAACTGCGAAAATGTAGTAAGCGATAAACTTTTTTTCGTTTCATCATTTTTGAGGGGTTCGTACGCGGGAAAACGGTTCGTAAAGATTTCAATTATGTGTGAAATTAGCTGCAAGTTTCTAAGTGCTCTCACTTTCAAATACTGGACGACTAAAGTATGTGTATTCCCACGTCTAAGGCTACACTGCCTTTTCTCCCACAGCTACACCCCTTTTTTATTTTTTATTTATTTTTATTGTTCTCATTTTGTTCGATTTTGTTCGTTGCATTTGTTGGGTGGGGATGTCCCAGGACACCCGTTCAAGGTCAGTGTTGAGCCGTTGACTCCGTTTTTTTTATTACAGAGGGTAGCTAACCCTCTGACCGAACACGCTGAGCTACCGTGCCGGCAATTGACAGGTAGGTGGTTCTCAGCCACCACAGCGATGATTTTCAAACAGAAAGAGATATGTGTACCAAGTGTGATCGAAATGGGTTCCGTGGATTAGAAGGAAATGTGGAACAATATATACTGATTTTACATTCAGTAGTGTCGTCTGTTGGTAGTGCAAGAGACGTTGCGGTCTATCTACACTGCGTGACAACCGCTGATATGAAAAGGTCATATGAACATACAGAGAATATGCCGACTTTATTCACAGGATATGACTGGGAATTCCGTTAGGAACGAACACAGCACACCAAAAATCAGACCGTTGTACTCGGGGGCAGCAGTCTATGATGACTAGAATTTTCATTGCCTTATGCCTGAAAACATATCACGGGAAGTGCACTGATGAGCCAAAACGTTACGTCCACACGCTTAATAGCGCGTTGGTCCACCTTTGAAACGCAATACAGCAGCGATTGTCTTTGGCATGGATTCGACACGTCCGTGGAAGGTTACTATGTACGTCGCCCCATATGTCTGCGCGCAGGTGGTACCTGATAGTGTTGCAGACATCGGATTCAGTTCACATGAGCGCGGTGGACAATACAAAATGTTTCATTTCCACAAACAACTGTAACACGCAGCTGGCTTTAAGGCACTGACAGTCACTGTCTTGGAAGGCGTCCGCGTCTCGTGGTCTTGCGGTAGCGTTCTCGCTTCCCGCGCACGGTGTCCCAGGTTCGATTCCCGGCGGGGTCAGGGATTTTCTCTGCCTCGAGATGACTGAGTGTTGTGTGTCTTTCATCATCATTCCATCCTCACCACGTAGTGGCGTTAAAGAACTTGTGGAGCGGCGGCCGAACCGCCCCGCGAGAGGTCTCCCGGCCACCAATGCCATACGCTCATTATTCATTATTCTTGGAAGGCAGCATCGCAGCTGGGGTCCGACAAAAAGCATCCAATGATGGATGTGGTCTGTAATAATACTATGGCGCTTCCATTACTAGCAGAGACCCCATGGACGTACAGGTGAATGTTGCCAGTAACATAATACTGTCCGTGGCGATGTGCATGTTTCGAGCGGCCGTTCTCCTGAATATCGACTTATCTGGACACGAGTGGAACAAGAAACGTGATTCAATCGACACGTTTCTACCGTTCCACAGTCCAGTCTCGATAATTCTGTGCTCACAACAATCGCAACTCAGGTTGTCGTTGAGTCAACGTGGGAACATGTAGAAGCGGTGTTCCGAACCCCCATACGCTGAATGGTGTGCTCCCAAACACGTGTGCCTGCAGCAGCCAGATCTGCCACAGATCGCCGGCTTTCCTGCTTTGCAGACAGTGCAAGCCTCCTGTGATGAGGCGTGGACGCCCACGTTGTCGCCTACTCGTGATTTTACCGTGCCGCTACCACTTTCCACATATGCTCAGCGCACACAATCATTTTTAAATTTTTATTTGCCTTGATCGGGCATTTATAGCGAAGTGTAACTCGTTTAAGGACTCTTATTTAGCCTTTCTGAATTTTCTCCGCAGAATATGCATCGCACACGCAGAGCTGTCACACAAGAAAATTTGGAACAAATGAGAAGCAAAGCAAAGCCGGTAGTGTTCACATCATCATTGTTGTTCGTAATTGTTATTCAGAGTCTGACATTAAAGACCGATCCTGAGAAAAAATCTCTACATATAAAAGGAAATGTCCTGACTCATCATGACCCAGCCCAAACCCCTACGGATAGAAATTCGAAATTTGGAGAGGGTGTTGATCTTATACTGTAGGCGTCGTTTAACAAGCATTTTTTGAAATTCTACCCATGAGGGAGTGAAAGACGCAATGAAAAATTGTTTGAAAATATGCCGCTATTACGGCAAATTTGAAGCCAGAACTACAAAAATTGGCATTTGGTTTCTCGGTTGGAAACAAAGAAACAACTGTTTTAGCATTTTTGGAAATTTTACGGCCGCGGAGGTAAAATAGTGGGTCAACTTTTAAAAAAATAAATCATTATTAAGGAACTACTAAAACATATTTAACCCCATATCCATGAAAACTGGTATTTTGACATTAAATCTCTGAAAATTTGTACCTGGCTTTTCGGCTAGAAATAAAAAATATGTGCTTCTGTATTTTTGTTAATTCAGCCCCTAAGGGGGTGACATAGGGGACGAACATTTTTATGTAAATATTTGGTTATGATGAAACATACTGAAAATTGGTATTCGAGTTCTAAAGATATATGTGTTAGGAGATGAAAATTTTTATGGAAATGTCACCACAAGAACACAAAAGACAGGGATTAACAAAGGTCTCCAGCTAAAACTACCAGAATCACTTTTTGGCCAGAAGTAGACCCGTTAAAGCTCACGCTCCTACGGCCTTAATTAGCGCGAAAAGTTTAGGTGCTGTTGCAATTTGCGACCAACATAAAAATTCAGTTAAAGAAAACAAACAAGCAAAACCGCGCAGGCATGCTATGAGGTTGCAACTCCCGTCCCCCAAGAGCTACATCTAATTCTTCTAATTTTGCAGCACAGCTTTCAGACCGAAAATGTTCTGGCTGCTATCGCTGGTATTGTAATAGATTAAGAAAACACTTTCGTTTGCTCTAGAGAATTTGGAGACGGCACGATGATACTAAATTTATATGAGCTCAGACCCCCCCCCCCCCCCAAAAAAAAAAAAAAACTCCCGGATTCAACTCATCTTCTGGCACCTGAATAACTGGTAAGGTGGTAAGGACTTTGAAAAGGACGGACAAAATACTCCAGCGCTGTCCAGGTAATAAGCCGCAGTTCCTGACTACCAGACGTTACGCCTTGTGTTTTAGGTTAAAACTCGAGCCTTTCGCAGTATCTTATTAGGTTAGGATATCTTGGAGGTAGGGGTAGATCGTGTACTGTAGGCAGTGTTCACCTTTCCTCTCTCCATCACAAATAACAGAAATTCAATGCTACACTTTAGAAATCCACTCCGCGCCCGTCTCCCCACAGTCACATACACGAAACACACGCACTTCAATATAAAATATACCTCAGTCTGTTTCAGCCAATAATGTTATTTCTTACGACTGCCATCTACTGTCTAGACAGCGTATTCATTTTAACATTGGCAACTTTGATGGAAATCTACTCTGTACTTGGCGGCGCATAAGTGCTCAGTTTCATTGCAGCCGAACACACAACAGTAAAGGTACAATTTTAAAAAATCATACTCCTTATTTGCTATACAATTACTTACAAGATAAGCATCGCTTTGCAGTAAAAAATTAAATCAAAAGAACACCATTTACAGACAAAGGATGGTCTTGTCGAATTTTATTAAATTTTGCTACATATAATGTAAAATTTATTCACTGTGACTAACGAACATTTTGAGAAGGTACGACTACTTTACTGCACAAGGATGGAGAAAGTGATCAACCGTGGCCTTGTTCCAGCGACCATCCAGACATTCTACAGAAATAATTTGGGGAAATCACACAATCAGAAAAGCTAGTCTCAAAGGAATGGAATTAGACTAAGTTTTTGTAGATCTTGTCTAATTGCGCATTCTACTTCTACATTGTCAAGAAGCCACAAAAAAAAACTCTCACGAAGACGCTTTTCTGAAAATCTTCCATCGCCGCCTGTGAACACAGTAAAAATATATGTAGCGCAACTTAGGTAACAACGTGTCTTACAAGATTTCAGTGAAGTAAGTATCACTTTCGGATCAGGCCTTAGGCCTGTTCCGACTGACAAGGCACTACGGTTGTGAGGTGTGTAATCAGCATGTTGCCCATCCCTTCAGCTGTTACTGCCAAGAGATCAATCTTGATGATGCCGTTACTTCTTTTTTTTATTCAAGCAGTTCCATATTTGGTTTTGCAAGGGAGGAGTGGACGCCTTAAAAAAAAAAAAAAAAGCTATAGAGACTGTCTAAATTTCATAACCGTACTCTTCGATTATTGCGAGCCAACTACACTTAAAAGCCTGACGTTAAGTAAAAGAGAAACTTTCTGCATTGGAAATTCCTGTACACGGATCTAAACGTTGGATTTTCGTAAAAAGACACCGCGCCACGACCATAGAGCGAGATTCCATCAGATCATAAATTTTATTCCCCTTACGCATGCCCACTGTAGTACTATCTGCGAGTTTGTGCGTTGGTCCACAAAATCGTTACTATGTCCAGCAACCCTCCTCGCGAGGGACGAATGTGGTATTTACAGCAAAAGATAAACGGATTCTTCCGGGGATCGTGGATGAATGTATTCGAGAGGTATGAGTGCATACTGGAGAGCATGCTGAGTAGATTTCTGCAGTTAATATCGTGTCGTGCTGCGGGACTCTGATGTAGTTTAATACACATCAGACGTCGGCAGCTGAGGGCATCTTCTCCATGCAGTAATTATAATTAACATTGCTGCCTGCTGCCTCAAAGGGATCTAGTATGAGAAGTACATATTTTAACATCCTCAGGTAATGGTCCGGGGTTGTTGGATACCATACTGTATGTCCAGGCCTGGTGCTGCATATTACTGCTCTCCCTATAATCGAAGTCTTAAAATGATTTCCTTTCCTCATTTCATGGGCAGACTATTTCTTTCCGACTGTTGAAAAGACTCTTGCATGCAGGGAATACTCAAAACGACTATTGTTGATATCAGTGAATTGATAAAAGACACTATTCACGTCCTGCAGCTACTGAACGAATTCGTCAGATTTATTTCTTAGCTGTATTGGTACCTTCGTTTTTTTAGGGTCTGATCTGGGAACAAATCAGACAACGTCCGATACTTCTTCGAAGAAATCGATGGTCATAAAAAGTAAAAAAGAAAGATACGGTTTTAGCGTCCTGTCAACAACGAGGTTTTAGAAACGGAGCATAATGCCGCGACCTTTTAAAAACGATTTAGGAAAATCACGGAATACCGAAATATGGATGGCCAGACTGGTATTTGAACCGACGTTCACTCAAATGCGAGTCCAGTCTTACTCGATGGTTTTAGTTACTGTGTGTGGTCGAGTTCAGTACCGAGAGCAACTTTCGCGGCGTCAGCGAATCTACACAGTCGAATCCAATGACAGCAGATCCGAATGCACTGACCCGCTCACGCCGCTAGAGCTGATGTCAGCAGTGATTAAATTCTTTGAAAAACAAGAAAACCCCCAGGCTGCGACAATGCCCCGCACGCAGTAAAAACTAGATTTTTAAATATCGTTAATATGCGCTAGAGTCCGATGGAGATTCCCGAAGAGAGAGTGAGAGCAGCTGTTATACCCACTGCCATGTGGCAATTACAGGTGCTTGTCTATCAACAGCACAACATAATGTCAATTCCCACATTATCGAACCCCTTTATCAGAAAATCAGCATTGTTCCAGGAAATGACGTTTTCTGGTGACTGCAGTCACATCAAAACAACTGAACTAGAAGAGACTTGGGCTCAAATTAGAAACTCATGTTTCATTCACTAACTAGACAAAAAGCAGCTGACAGAATTTCAAGACACAAGCTTTGGGAAACAGCGAAAGTTTAAAAGAGCTTATAGACAGATACTGCCATCTGTGTGGATAATAAGGAGAAAAGATATCCGGATGCAATCATAAATCCGAGGACAGGGTGCCCCTTTATCAGCGAACCGTTTTAATTACTTTATTGACGCAGTTCTAGATGACTGGCAATGCAATACATAACATTTTAAAATTACGAACACAGTTTTAAATTCAGTTTTATTGGCTGATGTTGCAGTCTTACTTGCAAGCAACGAGACTAGCAGACTCTTGGTTACTGATTACCTCTGTTTTAAATTATAGCCTAAAAGATCACTCCACAAATTTAGGTTAAAGGTATTTAAAGGGAAATATTTGGATCTTTCAAAGTTTGTAACTAACAATAAAATATTTGAACACGTTATCAAATTTAGTTATTTAAGATGTTTGACTTCCAATGATCAAGATCTAAGATCCGATAAATAATCTAAGCTTCCCGCGCCCGGGTTCCCGGGTTCGATTCCCGGCGGGGTCAGGGATTTTCTCTGCCTCGTATGACTGGGTGTTGTGTGCTGGCCTTAGGTTAAGTTAGGTTTAAGTAGTTCTAAGTTCTAGGGGACTTATGACCGTAGATGTTAAGTCCCATAGTGCTCAGAGCCATTTGAACCATTTTTTGAAATAATCTAAATAAATTCCATTAGATTCGTGGCAGCACAAACAGAATGCTTACCTAGAAAACAAGAAGGGACACGCACATATCAAATTTTATAAAGTGATGGTACTGGCTATATTGCTGTATAGTTTTAAGAAATGAACTTTGAATAGAAAGGAGAAGACAGCTATGAAACAGTGGAACTCGTATTCCTAAGACGAACGACTCGATAATCCCGCAGCGACAGAATGAGAAACAAAACCGACAGAAATTAAAAATATTTAATATAAATGAAATGATGGAAGAACAAGAACGCGGCTGGTACGATCACTTCTACCGAAAGGAAGACAAAATATATCCACAAAAGGTTTGATCTACGCTTATGTTGGAGTGTGGTTTGAAAACTACGACCGTTTATGGTTAAAAAATGGTTCAAATGGCTCTAAACACTATGAGACTGAACATATGAGGTCATCAGTCCCCTAGACTTAGAACTACCTAAACCTAACCAACCTAAGGACATCACACACATCCATGCCCGAGGCAGGATTCGAACCTGCGACCGTAGCAGCAGCGCGGTTCCAGACTGAAGCGCCTAGAACCGCTGGCCACACTGGCAGGCTGACCGTTTATAACATAAAAAATAAATTAAAACAATAAAGTGACAAACAGATAATTTATCTTTTAGGCTTTCCTCTACAAATCGAATTGTCAGAGGGATTTTGGATGTCCATGGAAAAGAAATGACTTTGAATTCCTATTTGAATGGAGTCGACTGCATGGTTCATCATGAATATGGAGGTGATGACAATGGTTACGTGTTGGTGAAGTAAAATCGTAGGACTGGTACGGTACTGACTGATGTCCTCAAGTGGGACGTAATGTTCTGCTGTAGATATTGGTTTGCCTGTCATCCCCAAAGCACGCAGATATTTTCTCGGGACAGACTGTCTGAGAGACTGTAGACATAACTTAATTCTTATAAGCAAATAACCTAATAGAAAAAAATCTAGTTAGAATAATCTTGACACATTTAACTTACACGGACTTACCTCACTCTCTGGAATGAATGAGTGAATGAATGAATAATTCAAAAGTATTTTGTAATTTAATACGTACAGAAACATCAAGGCTTATTACTTCCCTTCCTTTACTCAGTTCCTGAACTGGGTTGTCAACACAAGTGCGATTTAATGACGTTTTGTCTGTTTGCTACGCAGCCAAAGGACAAAAGAACCGTTTACGATTATTGGCTTCATTTCTCCTAACAACTGAAGCAAGTTTTTCGCTTGAGCTGATGGAGCAGCAAAGAGATGTCTACTTGAGAGGCAATCAATCATTACCCCTCTGAATAAGAGTATTACGTCGGAGAATTGAGAATGCAGGATCTTAGTTACAAAAATGTTCATACATACCTCCTCTGCTTCAAGCTTAGGTGCGCGGGTACTATTAAACTATTTACTGAAGATCTATAACAGATACACTTATTTGGAAATGCCCATGAGCGCCTCTTACGCAGACATGAACGCTTCTGATGCCACGGCTACTTACAGCGTTTATGGGAAGAGAAAGACATGGCATGTGGCCAGAATTTAGCTGTGATGTGTATGTGGAAATGTCTAGCTTTATTTTGTCGTACCTGAAAGCAGGTGCGTCGTTGTGGTGAGACAAGCTACCGCACCACTGGCCGTTGCTTCTGCACCTTCGAAAAGCTTAGAAAGCATTCTACCTTCAAGTGGTAACCGGTAATGCGTTCTCTTGTAGCGAAGAAAAAGCGTACCTGTCTCTTTCGCACACGCGCGATGAGTTGACAACGAGGAAGGCTCCCACTCTTGACTGCTTCCTTCACTAGTTAGGATTTCTGTTACTGATTCTGACCTGCAGGATGTGCCAGTCCTATCAATCGTCAGTCAGCAGAACTTCAACGCTGGGCTTCATTATCCTGGCCTAGACAAAATACTGTCCAACGACAGAGGAACTATATGACAGCTCTTACAGACGCCCACTGGACGAATCATCAAAGTGCGTCCCATGTGCTGATGGATACAAGAGGTGCCCTCTTCAATCGTTCTGAAGTGCAAAAAATGGTTCAAATGGCTCTGAGCACTATGGGACTTAATTGCTGAGGTCATCAGTCCCCTAGAACTTAGAGAACTACTTAAACCGAACTAACCCAAGGACATCACACACATCCATGGCCGAGGCAGGATTCGAACCTGCGACCGTAGCGATCGCGCGGTTCCAGACTGTAGCGCCTAGAACCGCTCGGCCGCTCCGGCCGTCTCTGAAGTGCATCTCATGTGATGACAGATACAGAAAGTGTCCTCTCCAGTCATTTTCCGAGCACGAAACTATTTTTTGCTGTGTCTGTTCCAAAAAGTCCACAAACAATTTTACCTTCGAGATGATTTATTTTCAGGTTTGACTTCGTTGAACGGACGAAAGACGATAGCCATCAGGGAGAATAATCCCCAAATGCAATCACTGGGGAGGAGTAACGAACTCTGAAACCCAACTTGAAATTACAAAACCATTTCGAATGAACACTTTCCGGTTTCACATTCACTGCTGACTGACTAAAAGCTCTGACAACTACACGTTCGCGTCCTAAGTCTATGGTATGTAACCAGCCTGGAATGCGGCACGTTGCGGCAAGACCTTCACAGTCGACGAATAGATAGTCTACAGGAGCGTACGTCCCGAAAGCAGAGCCCTACGTTCCGAACTCGTGCTTCAGCACAGGGTAACTGGTTAGCGAAGCCTGTCCCGATTATGTAGAAGGCGTTCGAGTGAGTGAGTGAGTGTGTGTGTGTGTGTGTGTGTGTGTGTGTGTGTGTGTGTGTGTGTGTGTGTGTTATACAAAACAACTCTCACTCTCTCCTCTCTCCCAACCTTACTCTCCGTCACCCGCACAACCACACAATCTCCCAGTCACAACCTGTGACACAGCGTAAGTATGATCAGATTTTATTAAACTGCCACAAAGAAAGCTAAAATAAATACTGTGCACAGAAATATGTGACTGGGCCCAGTCACGCTGATAGCAAATTAAACATTTCTTCGAAAAATATTAGGGAACAAGTCGGACTTTTCACATAACCTTAAAAGTCGTATCACATGCGTTTGATTTTCTGTTAAAACAGACGCTAAAACTGTCGGTAAATTAGATGCCGCCCTCTTGTCTGAATATAAAACACCGTCTACTAAAATGTGGCGTACTGTAATCCGTGCGCCACAGACACCGAACACTGGACGGTCCTCTCGCCGGTGCAAGAAGCTACGCGTCATACGGTTGTGTTCTACGCGAATACGAGCGAGAAGGCCTACTGTGTGGCCGGAAGAAGGCACGCCATGGCTAAAATGTTGACTTTACTAGGGGCAACTTAATGGCTGTCGCTGCCATCCATTCTTCTTGCCATCTACGTATGGCTCTGTACCTCGACAGTGAGGTGATAAAATGTAGGGGGAAGGCATACTGAACTATGTGATTATCGCGACAAGCCACCTTGTCTGCTACATCAGCATTTTTATTCTGCATCAAACACAGTCAATTCTCAAGATAACTGGATCTTGAGAGCGCGTTTAGGGAACACAACACAGCAGCCAATGGACTCCCGCTGTTCAGACCCATCCGTGAATACAGTTATATAGTTGTGGTGCTCAGTTATAAGGTCGCAAAATATTGTATTAAAAAACAGATGCTGAAATCCAGTTTCCCCTGTACGACACTAAATTTAAAATTTCTCTGGGCCCCTGTAGGCGGTAACAGTCGGTTCCAACTCTGCGTTTGGCTTTGTACTTTTCCCACGCCAAGTGATTCCAAGGCATAGTTCACACGGCTCCCAAACGGCCCTGTTGCTCGTGGACGATTCGATAAAAGGTATTCCGTAGCTGGACGAGGAACAGTACGAAATGTTGGTGAACTGAGAACAGCGAGGATCTTAGACGCACCAGGAGAAGTTGCCGCCGGATGGTAAGTGGCAGTTCGCCAGCCTTAGCGCAGAGCCTGCCTGATACCCACAGGGTGGATAGCTCAATGATCTCGTTGACCCGTACACTGTGCACCTACAGTCCTACCGCGATCTCATGAAAGGCCTTTAAAACTGGAGCAGACGCGTCCTGTCCGCTCCCCAATACCTGTGGCTAACGCACTGTACGATATTACGTGCTTTCTGTTTCCTTGCCTTCAGGTCCTTTACGTGTGGCAACCACGGCAGTTACAAATCAGAAATGAGGCCAAGAGAAGGCAATCGAATCTAACGGGCTAGCAGGCTAGTAAAGGACATCAAAGCAGCAATCATTTTAGTGTAACAATTCATATACCGTCCTATTAAAGCGACAACGCTGACATTACGAAATAATGTCTGCATCTACGCATTATATACTTTGTAGCCCACTGCGAATACGGCAAAGAATGCTCCACACTATTATTAGTCGTTATATGTTCTAATATTCTGTTTGAAAATAAGTTTCTCGAGGCGATTATATCCTTCAATAAATCACTTTCGTTTTTTAATATAAAAATTCTCTGCATATAGCGCCGCGTTATATTGTAAAATAGCTGACAGAGAATAAAACCGACGTTTAGGTCACCGTCGCCGGCGCCTTCCTCTGGATCTATTGCCGCGTAAAATCTGAGAAAAAACTCAAAATTTCGACAGCCATCTATTTCTCTCATCGACATGAGAAAAAATGTCTGAATGACAATTAGTGGGGTCTGGCTTAGTTGGACAGTGGCAGAGAAGAAATTGATCGCGATCTCACTGGAAGATCCGTATTGGCATTCCAGTGCGGTGATTTAAAGGAACCACAGTAAATCTGAATCTGGCTGCTTAATAAGGTATGTGAATCTTGCTTCATGCAACTCGCTCGGTCATCACTATGGGGGCTGTCGACCATCCAGTAAAATTAGACCGCTATTCACCCGCTACCGTAATTTCATGCCTTTCTGGGCATCGATTAGGTATTACTGTTCACCTCTTCCAAGTAGCTTTCAATCCACTATAACTGCATTGCATTTATGCTTACTGAAAGGAACGCTCTCGTGTGCCATCCTTGTGATGGCTTGATGTACATACCAGGGATATCTGGTTTGTCTACGTGGGGGGGGGGGGGGGGGGGAGGGGGCACACTCTCCGCGGTCCTGGTGTTAAAGCTGTAGCTTCGGTTTTCTTACGACGGAAGATGGCAGGCCTGCCTTTGGGAAAAGAAGTGCAAAAGCTTCTGGAAGCGTGTTTTTGGGAGCTACACGTTTTCCTACGCAAGATATTCATCTAGCTGAAGAGTAAAAGTGAAATATCAACATGATCTGAAAACAAAAGTAGAAAACTTCAGCCACGATCGCGTTTGTAGAGCATTTATTTAGATTACCGGCGTCATCAAACCGACTTGCCGTTTTCGGATCTGTAAAGCATAGACCAAGAAGTAAGCAGACTGGGTTGAGGGCCCGCATCTCGTGGTCGTGCGGTAGCGTTCTCGCTTCCCACGCCCGGGTTCGATTCCCGGCGGGGTCAGGGATTTTCTCTGCCTCGTGATGGCTGGGTGTTGTGTGATGTCCTTAGGTTAGTTAGGTTTAAGTAGTTCTAAGTTCTAGGGGACTGATGACCATAGATGTTAAGTCCCATAGTGCTCAGAGCCATTTTTTTTAACTGGGTTGAGAACTTTGGTCGAGGTCCGGTGAGCTGGCCAGTCTGTGGATGGTTTTTAGGCGGTATACCATCAGCCTCGGCGAATGCGGGCTGGTTCCCCTAATTCCACCTCAGCTACACTATGTCGACGATTGCTGCGCAAACAAGTTCTCCACGTACGCGTACACAACCATCACTCTATCACACAAACATAGGGGTTACACTCGTCTGGTGTGTGTGACGTTCCCGGGGAGGAGGGGGGGGGGGGGGGGTCCACCGGGGGCCGAACCGCACAATAACCCTGGGTTCGGTCTGGGGCGGTGAAGGGGTGAAGTGGACTGCGGTAGTCGTCGTGGGGTTGTGGACCACTGCGGCTGAGGCGGGGACGAAGCCTCTTCGTCGTTTCTAAGCCCCCGGTTAACATACAATATCATACAAGCACACTGTGTTTATATAACTTACGCACTATACGTCAAAATATCTAGCATTCTGTACAGAGTACACATGCTCATGTTCGCTTAACAGTTGAATGAAGACTGAGATTCGACAGTAAACATTACAAATATCATGATCAAACACCAGGTGGCGCTGAAGTAGTAACGAACAGGAATACATCGTATCGTCTAAAGCAAAGCACAAATACAGATCCATAAAACTGTTTATAATACAATTATACAATTTAACGATACAAGAAGTACTACGCCTTTTATGTTCTTGCCGGCCGGTGTGGCCGAGCGGTTCTAGGCGCTTCAGTCTGGAACCGGGCGACCGCTACGGTCGCAGGTTCGAATTCTGCCTCGGGCATGGATGTGTGTGATGTCCTTAGGTTAGTTAGGTTTAAGTAGTTCTAAGTTCTAGGGGACTGATGACCTCCGATGGTAAGTCCCATAGTGCTCGAGCCATTTTTTTATGTTCTTGAAATGTCTTTTTCACAATGTGACACGACATATTGTGCACATGGAGGAGATTCTTTGAAGTGTAGTGCATAAGTTACCCCATGCATAAGTTACCCCATACAGGTGATTAAAAAAAAATTTTTGCAAACTGACACGACACATCGGGTATACAACAAGGACCAGTAATCACATAGTAACCGGGGGTCACAAATGCCACCCGGGGCTACTAAATGGCGTTGTAATTATTTAGTCACATGCTACAAATGGACGCCCACTACAGGAGACGCTCAAGAGTTTTGTTCAGATGCATCGAGACACGCCTGACCGACGCTGCATTGAACCGCGCACACTCTCAAGGCCGATTTTATAAAGGATTTATCCTTAGGTTAAGACAGAAAATTGCCTTAGGTCAAACTTAACCTGGAGACCTACGTTGTACAAACGTTAATCCTAGATCATATAGCCGTGAGGTCGGGTAATATTTGACTGGCGGAAATTCGCGGTTCACAGTCAGGTTCCGTTCTAATCGTCAGTTTATAAGTGTAGTGGCACAAAAATTCATCACTTTTGTTTTCAGCAGATACCAACTGAAATAATAAAAAAAGTTGTTATCAACAAAATAAATGGCAAGTAAATATGTGACTGTGCCATTCCCACACCGCTGATGCTCAAAATACTTTTTTCGCTCTGCAAGGTTAGGTTAAGGGGGCATGCAACGGAAAATGTAAATATTTATTTAAAAAATCATTACAGCCGTATTTATTAATGTACAACTCTAAAATTTCGCATGTGTTAAGCAAAACGGAAAAATATAATAAAATATCCAGGATTAATATTTTGCCAAATTTGTATTTTTAATTTTTTATTGTCTTTTTATAAAAAGCCATAACTCAAATTTTTATCATGCAATTAATCTGAAAATTTTATTGTGGTGTCCTGAGAACGTTATAAGACCACTGAACTACAGTTATTAATTTATGGTACAAACTGTATCATTAACAGAGTTTTTAATTTTGGACATTCAAAATTAAGTTTTTCCACATACGACCATCTAAAAATCAGACAGCAACACGCATTTCCTGAAAATTTCATAGTATTAGCGCATATGCTTTTTGAGAAAAGGCGTATAATAACGTAAAAAATGTAAAACAGATAAAATGGGATTCAAAGATTTTCTTCTCATACTTCTACATGTAATAAACTTACCTCAATTTTAAAATCCTCTATACTGATACCCCTCATCCTCCAGGTTTCTTTTCTCTCTTCTCCCTGGCCTGTATTTGCAGGTAAAACACTGGTTTGTTAGATTTCTTGACCCTGCTCTCGTCGACGGTGTAAAATGCTTTTGTTGTAAACACAGCAGCATCAATACCAACTCTCATCAGCACTTCAATTCTTCTATTATTTCCGTTATTATAACATAAAACTGCATCATAGACACGTATTTTGAGTACCTCAAGTGCACAGAATGTCCTTTTTGAGCATCTAATCCAAATTAAATTACTGTGGCTTTCATTTGCATTTTGTCTCTCTGCTTGACGACACTTCCTCAATTAATCAGGGTTTGCAAGAGACCAGAATACGGGCGTAACTGCATTCATAACAGGTTCTGGTAATGAGAGTTTATGTGAATACGTCTCATTTCTGTTGCTGAACTTAAACCAATCGTCTTTCGGATACAGATTGTGCACTGGTGTTTGGTCACTGGATAGTTTATGGAAAAAAAACTGCCCACACAGCACGCCTCATTCCCTCTAAATTGTGTTTTTCCTTATAGCTCTCCCATAAAATAACTGAACAGAATCACTTTCTTTCAGAGTAAGCCTGCCTTTTCCTCCTAGTGGTTTTCCATTCTCAAGTACTTCATAGTTCTTCTTTTTCAGCAGGTGACGAAGGCTACCACCAAGCATCTTTTGGATGTATCCAACACATTCCAACTTTCTATTGTTGTATTGTACGGATTTTTATCTGTTACAGCTTTGAACAAAGAGGAGTCCCCATTACTAAGGTATTTAGTGTATTTAACATCATACTGGCCCTCAGATCTGGATAACATCCTCACAACTACAGCAGCCTTCATGCCCCCACTTGAGCCACTATAATTTTTACAGCATGCTACTGCATGCTTTTCTTGACACAGTTTCTCACTATCTTCATTGTTGGGCATATTCCTTGTTGCACGCTGGTGACAGTATTTAGATATCATTTCTACATCTAAAACTTTAGCTGAGTCAATACCAATAACAAATGCAACTCCATATAGAGATGTGTGACCCCTTTCCATCCAGGTCCCATCTGCAAACACACACAGGCCAGTAACATTTGTAGGAGATTCACTGTCATGAATACCTACCCCAAGATCTATTCCTTTTTGGTTTAGGTCCAACCGTTCCTCCACTGCTTTCTTCACAGTAACTTTGGCAGTATCGCATACAGCATCAGACATTCCACTATTCATTTTTTCAAACCTTGCACAAGGTGGAGGCATGTTCACAAACCCACACAATAAATTGCCTCCTTACCTGCCCTGTCCAAGAGATCTCAGGGCATATGCTAACCTAAAATTGCTTTCATAGGCACCAGTGTTAGTTTTTTTGGATAAGGAAAATGAATATTCATAGCAACGCGAATTACAAATTAATTTAAAATTACAAGCTATTTCCAATTTTCTTTCTTCAACAACAATCACGCATTCCGTATTTTTACAGCTAACACATGAACATGACAACTTTATCGCCTGGCAGAGAACCTCTTAACCAAAAAGTCTGAATCCAGTGGCATCCATATCAACATCGTTCACGCACCCGTACAGTTCTCCTGTTCAAAGTTTCGATGCTTAAGCTGAGAGCTTGTGTTCTTCATTTCGAGCTACTTCCTCTTTTTTGTTGATAAACCGATTTCCATGAAACCTCCGTTTCCTAAACACAGTTTTTCCACCACCCATTATGCATAAATCTTGACTTTCACGTAAAGGTTTGTGAATTCAACCTTCCACCTACTAATGTGTGTTAGTGTAAATAAACCACATGCAAGAAAGTTTTCAAGCAAAGATATATATATATATATATATATATATATATATATGTGTGTGTCAGCCAGAGATATAGATGTCAGCTAAAGATATCGAAAGAAAATAGCCTTCACACTGACAAAAATTCCGCTGAAGCAAGCAGTTTCCAAAATGTCGGAAAAGGTGGGAGTGGTCGCCAGTGCAGAGTTAATCAGTTTAACAATTTAAAGGCATTTCTAAAGCTGCTATCAAGATAAAATTCGCACACAACGTAGTTTAAACAGTGTAGAACAACAAAATAATATTTTTGTAAAATAGATTTTTTGGATTTTTTGGACCAAAATCCATTACATCCAGGCTTAATTTTGGCCGGAACGCGTTCCGGCACCTCCCAGCACCGTAGATTTGAAATAGTACACGTGTATTAAATCACAACGTAAGTATAATTTGCCGCTGCAGCACATGCGAACATGACAATGGTTCGCCAACGTGATGTGACGGGCAGGAGGTGTCTGTTGTGTGTGTGTATGCAGGTACAGTATACCCAAGATAAGTTGAGTATCATTCCAAAGTTTTATTAAGCTGAACGATGGAGCAAAGTGACAATGGTACCGCGGCAGGCGGTGGCAGCTGTTGCTTATATTGGAACCTTGTGGTGTTATGTTTTCTATTATAAGATATTATGGTTTAAAAACCTGAATTTCAGTCTCACTCGGTGGCGGGGAGGGGGGGGGGGGGGGGGGGAAGGGCAGAAGGGGGCGCGTTCCGGCACCTAAAAGTTTAGAAGTTAAGCACTGATTACATCCCCTCTTGAGGAAAGTATCGGCTACAGTGTGCAATTAACGATCAGTCTCGTAACAGCTCTTGGGAGACAACTCGTAATTTATGTGAATAGTTCAAAGGTATTTTATAAACACTTAGCAGTAGGGTATGAACGGAAAATTCGAAATATTTGCAGTGAACAGCCAAGTATGTGAATTTTGACAGAGCCAACAACGATTCAACATCACTTACATACGTCCTCTTTCGGCTCGAGTAGAAGTAGCTATGCAATTCGTATTAAATTGTTGACTACCGAACACGTCCTTAAGCTGCTATGACAATTCCACATGTGTTGATAAAGGGTACATAAGCAAGTGTGTTGAAATGTCGTGTGGCTAGGGCCTCCCGTCGGGTAGACCGTTCGCCTGGTGCAGGTCTTTCGATTTGACGCCACTTCGGCGACCTGCGCGTCCATGGGGATGAAATGATGATGATTAGGACAACACAACACCCAGTCCCTGAGCGGAGAAAATCTCCGACCCAGCCGGGAATCGAACCCGGGCCCTTTGGGTTGAGAGTCTGTCACGGTGACCACTCAGCTACCGGGGACGGACAGCAAGTGGGTTGAAATACACTAACCAAATATGTTTCACACATTTTGGTAGCTCAGAGGTCACGTTGTGTACTGCCGTGCAGAAGACCGCATGTTCCAGTCCATGTCAATTCTTGATTTTCTTTCCATTTGTTATTACTTTCTCTACATTATCGGTCGTAAAGATAACTGTAACAGCTTCACAATGCCATTCCATACCACTAAAGCCATACCATATTCTCCATTTTCCGAGCGTTCTGGACCACTGTTGGAGAAAATTCTGCGTGCAGTAACCCTATGTGATGTGAATTACATCGTTTCCTTTACAAATATATGAGCATTCAGATGTGTCCACAGAGGACGACGATGACGAGATCCAACGAGCTGCCCGCACGTTCCGTGATAGGGTGAATCCACACTTGGATTTAAATAACAAGTGATTTAAGCTGAGGTTTCGTTTGGAGGAAAGTACCGTAGAGTAGTTGGATTTAAGGCTCACAGACTATCTGATGAACCAATCAGAGAAACCAACCACTGACTGCATTGTGCATGTTGCTGTTAACCTTAAGATTACGCCACAGGAATCTTTCAAACAGTGGATGGTAATCTGTTTAAATCAGATATAGCAACAGCTTGCAGAGTTGTCCGTAAGGTATCGGACTAACGAAAGAATTACAGTCAACAGCAACTTCTCTCCATGCCTTTACGTTATTCATCACAGTAACTTTATTTCACTCAGTTATATCTTTATTCTGGTCCAACACAATTTCCAGCAGCAAATCTTTCTCGTATTGAGAAACGCTTGACGATCGCTCCTTTTTTGATTGCGTATCTACGATGTACGATAAATATCTGCGGTCGAAGCGCAATAATCGAATCGATAGCTGACTTTAGCCATGTTGCCAAGCATGTTATGTGCTACCTAAAATCAAACCTAAACCTACTTCAGGGAATCGAAGTTTAGCGTTATACAATAGAGCCGACTCCAGAACATCGTTCACTTTCTGATCTAATGCCAAATTTGATCTGCAGTCAACGATGTTTATACAACCGACCCTCAAAGATACTGATGTAACTCCTAGAAGATATCCTGCTGCAGGAACAATACTACCCACTAAGTCCTTAAGCCCGGCCCACACGCAACGATCTGTCTGCGTAGACATCGGTGCAGATGTCTGTACATGCAAAAGATCGCTGCAAATGTGGTGTGTTCACACGACACAAACCCCAATCTACTACTCGCCCGCCATCTGTCGGTGTAGAAAAGAAATATCAGTGGCAAGCGACTACGCTCCCCGTAAACGTCAAACATTTAATTCAGTTATTTTGAAATATAGAAATGGAGGAAGTTCTGTTGTGGTCTGTGTTCGCAACTTGTGTTGCAAAAAACATTCAGACCAACCGCAGGAAACAGAGAAAGCGGGCAAAATGGTGTAGACAGTGGCTGCTAAAGCGAAAGCAGTTTTCTCACGTAAATTTACTGAGAGAGTTGCAGGACGAACCTAACGACTGGCGAAATTATTTGCGGATGGATGTCGAAACTTATAATTATCTCTTAAAGCTTGTAACCCTTCATATTATGAGAAAAAATACTTGTATAAGAAGGGCAATTTCTCCTCATGAACGGCTGGCGGTAACATTGACACTCCAATTTCATCTTCAATTGTACTCCTGCTTGGTCTTGGCGTTTCTTGATCACTAAGAAAGCCAAGCAGATCAAAATACCATAACGTTGGCTGGTATACTTGATCTACTCCTACACCAGCTCTAGATTTCTGAACTTTGGATAACTCAATTAGAGCATTGTGTGCTGCAGTCTTTTTGTCTCGGTCACTATATTCTTTACTTTTAATCTTCCACAAACATGGGTGGTTTCTACACATTTCAATGAATTCACTTACAAACTCTTGAGAACACTGGCGAGTATCAGCCAATTTAATGCCCTGTGCACGCAAACACTAGACTGAGCAAACAGCTGTTTCGCGCCAGATTTGCGGCGATCTCCTGTCCACACGCTCCAACTTGTCTGCGCAGATGTGGTTTGAACCCACAGATTTGAGAGGTTTCGCTCAAACCTCCAACTCCAACTTCCAGGTTTGCACACACCTCAGGTTGGTGCAAATCTTCTGTCCACACGCAACGATCTGTCTGCGCAGATGTGATGTGCGCAGACATTTGCGCAGACAGATCGTAACGTGTGGACGGGCCTTTAGGCGAAGCAGCAGGTGTTTAATACACAAGGCCCTCGCATGAAAAAATCCACTGTGCGACTGGCCCACTGTGGCTGGCGAGGAACTTCGACTGCAGGTGTGCTGCTGAAATACGCGGGGGCTCCGTCATGCTGAAATCGAATGCGGCGATGAATAGACAAGGGAACATCATTCAACATGTCCTCCCAGAATCCTCTCGCAAGAATACGAGACACGTGCGGCCATCAAGTCGGTCCGGTAGAATATACGGTCCAATTAAAAAGGCTCTGACGATGCCAGGCCACACTCTGAGGGTAAATTTGCGTTGTGAGGCGTGCGTACGCGTAGCATGTGGGTTCACATCGGCCCACGTATGCAGGTTGTGAACGTTCATCACAGTCTCGGGTGAGAACGCAGTCTCATCAGTGAATAGGACACTCGCTGTAAGACTTCGGTCTTGTGACCGCAGGCCCTCTCGTGGTGTTTGCGACCCCCGGTTCCTATGTGATTACTGATACTTATTGTCTGGCCGATGTACCATCAGCTTGTAAACTTTGTTTTTAATCACCCTGTATATCCGTACTTAGAAAAAAGAGTTATGAAGATGTGTGTCCCACCTGATTTGTATAACCATATTGTGCTCACAACTCGGTCTATGCTTTACAGATCAGAACATGGCAACATAGTTTGCCGAAACCAGTAATGATCTACAAAAGCGATTGTAGCAGTTTGAAGTTTTTTACTTCTGTTTTCATATTAATCTAGATTGTCCCCGCAATTGGAAAAATGTCAAGCATTATCAACAGGACCACTGGTTGCCTAGAAACACAATTGTGGGGATAAACTGATCACTGCTGTGAATTCGCTCACAACACTTGCTTCGTTTTGACACAGACGTTAATAGTAATTAGTAACGCCTCACTAAAAGAACCATCATCGATTCACCTACAACGTTTGGAGAAAGAATCGCAAAATGTAAATGCGACAGGAGGAGCTATAATTTGAGCCTGATATAAAATTATGCAGGACACAAGCCTGATATCTAATGCTGTACTGTCTCGCTCGTTGAGAAGAATAGGACGTTTGTGAAGGTCGCATGGAAACGATCACTGGCGGCCTCGTTCCCGAAAGCTAAGAGAACGCGTGAACGCCTAAAAAAAGTGGCTATCCACTTTCTCTTCACCCTGCCTCTCATGCTCTCATGATACGCAATCGTCGGCCAGACTACGAGATACTGATTTTCAACAATTTGGGGAGTCCTGCGTTAAACATTTCTTTTGGTGTGTATCTGCCTCGTAGGTCAGTGTACACCATTGCTTGTGAAAAACAACTATAAATTTTGTAAAATGGTGCTCTGCGAAAAACGTATCTGCCTAATCCTTACAGAAACGATGCATAAATCGTCACACAGTTTCACATTGAACGTCCATACACCTGAGACAGCACCTGTGGTTTCGAAACTATCTTGGGTCACAACATTTATAATAAAGCTCCCATTTCTTTTGAAACTATACCTGCTGCCAACAGTTCTAGCAACCACTGTCGTAAACCCAATAAAAGTCATTTACTTAATTAGTGAAGGCCTTTATCACTTCCACGAATTATATATTTCATCACTGACGAGTTCCTATGGCGATATCGAGGTGGGAGGTTTGAACAATTTCTTTTTCATTTCTTACATTATGGTGCAATGTCTCTCCGACGACAAGGTCATTAATGATGGAGTCAAAGGTCAGACTAGACAAAGGCCTTTTCCTTTAACCTATACTTTTGATTCGCCGAAAATAATTTTAGGACAACTACAAAACAAACTCTGGGCACCTGCACCATAAATCTACGTCCGGCCATTGCAATTAAAGCTTTCTGTTACAACCCCAAATCACATGTAGAAAACGCCATGATATATTCTTGGAAATGGACATACTTTCCTATTTCCGTAGCGATGCTTGGCCATTCCGAGACTGTCGTCCATCTTAGACGACTATAATAAGTCACTATGTCCGCCAACCTCAAACTAAAAAACGAATGCAGAAAATATTAAACACGAAATCTAAATAAACAGTCCCCTTAACGATGTTCTGAGTGGTGCGTACACACAGAAAACATCACGAAATTTTGAATTTGTCTGTCGCCGTTACCGTTGGGAAAAACAACCCGAAGAGTTGATAATAGCACATTCTTTCACACGTGTGTGTTCACATTGATAACGTCATCATATAGTGTCTGTTTTCCTATGTACTTTTTACACCTGTTACATGTGCCACTGCAGAATTCCACACAACGAAGCTAGATGTAACAATTCGCAGAACCACATCACAATGGTGCAGTTCAGTCGTTGACTGGGTTACGTGCAGGACTACAAACCCAAAGGTCTGGGGAACAATTCTGTCGGTCCCTCAAATTTGTTTCTGTCACTTTTGTTTAATTCATTTCTGGCAATAATTTGTTACTGGAAAAAAAAACACTGCAAAGCTGGGTGTCTGGCTTGGTCAGTCCGTCCAATGACAAGAGGATAGGAATGCAATACCGCTTCCAATAGTATTTTGGTGTTCCAGTACATCTTCAGGTTGATGAGGGCTTTTTTTTTTGATAACTTGGAAGAAAATTAAAATTTTCCGTCATTTTATCGTTTATGTGTTAGCACACCTGTTAGCCTCTAAGTAGCACACATGCAAGCAGAAATCTCATGAGCTCCCAGCAGAATACAGCTATTGTTTATGTATCACCATTATCATTCATTTATTGCTGCAGCACACAAAGGACAGTAGTGTATGAGCCTCTTGCATACTATGTTATCCAATCATTATATTATTAACACGGCTGCACCATCTTCCAGTGCCTTCAAAATTGTTTATCTCTAACATTACAAGCAGTTCTTCCACTTCTCCAGTTGTTTCAAAACACAGCATTAGCTTCCATCATTAATGCTGGACACATTAACACACACAAATGTATATAACAGAGAAACTTAGAATTAACTGACAATGTTTATGTCAAGTTTCTTTTTACCACTACATAGTAAAATCTGCAAATTATTTTCTCAGCACAACTATTAATTTGGAATTTAGTGGAGGTAAAACTTTAGATCTTTATTGAAATTGTATTGAGTGGTACATGGCAAATAACCATTTTATGTGCATGTTATGTGGACATCATAAGGAGATGAATATATGTCAACATATTTACCCAAAAAATAAGAAAATATATCAAACAGAATGTAAATTAAATAAATATAGATTTTTCACTGAATGTGCTATTAACACTTTTGAAGACTGCTACCAAAGATCATAATTATGGCAACAGACTTGCTTCAAGCCATAAGACTGCTAGTACAACCTGACAAACAAATGTACCCACATTAAATTACTGTGCTCAAAAAGCTCCAAAATAATGTAAAATTTTATTATAAATGGCAGAGTCAGATGATAGTATTGCAGATGATCTTCACTGCTTTTTTATGGTGTTATGGCGTGGTTTCCAACAGAACATTGCACAACACATTTATAAACATATGGGGTCTAATCAAGGTTGGTTATATGATTTTCTCTATCATCAACCATTTTTATGTACTAAATGTGTGGAATTGGGTCCCCTGCCCCTTGCCAGGTACACCCTTGAATATGACCTTGTCTAGGAAAGCACTGCGGTGTTCAAACTAATGTTCAGGTTGAGGACAGATTTACTTAAGATTTAAAAATCAAACCAATTATTTTGATGGCTGTAGAAAAGATACACAGAATTATATGTTTTTTGTTTGTAATTGGATTTTAGCACTGTTTGTTGTTCTGCATTCATGCATACCTGTTTTTTGTTGTTATAAAGGAATATTATTAGATATTTCAATTTCCATTGCATTATTATTTATGTATCAGGTTCCATGGGATCATATAGCCCCAAGCCAAAGCTACTTTGTCATGAACATATCAGGACATAGTTTCAAAATGCTGATTACAGGATTTATAAAGAAAAGAATTAATGTAAAAACTGTTTTAGATTATGCAAATAGGTAACACAGAGAGAAGAGTTCTGAAATGCTACAAAGGCACTCCTGTACAAACCAGGTGCATGCTACAAGAAAAACTTTCAACTTGGATTTGAATACTTGGGGTTTATCAAACTGTTTTTCATTTCTGCTGGAAGTATACTGAAAATGAAACATGCTGAACAACACTGTCAGATTCTATGTACATATCATTAATAGTATTTCCAATTGGAATAAAATTGTACATAACTACTGGCAATGCAAAGTTCAGCTTTGGCATTGAGATACAACACTCATATTCTACAACCTTTATTTTGCACATGTTAGCATAACTTCAGCACAAATAAATTATATACGTCCAATTTTAACAGAATTGTGTAAAATAGTGTTGATCAGTAATGGAACATTGAATGCTTAAGTATGGCTAAAACACATTCTTCTGATATATAATACTCCAACCAATCTAGCACTATTAATATTTTCTAAAACAAACAGATTATCAGCAGACATTACAATACAAGACAAAACTCTTGCAAATGTTGCTAGAGGTGACTGCAAAACCAATTTTGCACTCATGCATTTTACAGCTTCATATTTCCGAGAAGATAAAGCAACTGACAGTTGGACACAGGTACTTGATTCAGACAAGAAGAAACTGAACATCGTTTGTAGGACAAATGTAGAAGGGACCGCATTAATAACAGAATGTTTCTTTCTGGCACTACTGCTTATGTACCAACAAGCCCTACCATTAGTATTATTGAACCATTTACGGCGGTGCTAAATGTAGATTCTCTACTAACAGAAGTAAACATGAAAAGACCACAACTGCAAAAACCATGCCCTTATAGGAACAGCTATGTTTCACTGTGTGCTGCGAAGTTAGAAATTATTTTTTTTGCAATATGGCACTCACCTGTCAATGTAGCCGTCTCCATCACCATCGCAAGCCTGAAACAGTTTCCTCACACGATCTTCATCACACAGTGAGCTTGCATCTTCACTCGCAGCGTATAACTCCGAATTTTGTTCCGTATTATCTGCCATTTTCACTAATGTGGAAGCAAAATATAATCTATTGTAAAGAAACGAGAACACGTAAAGTACGTTTCTTTTCGGAAAATGACTTGGAATATTCTACACACCGCTGTTATGTTTGCGAAATCGTGTATCTTTATACTGTACAGCTGCTCTTTACACACTGTTTTCATTTAGGAAAATGTATGTCACACATGCTAACAAATTGTACACTTAACTACACATTATTAATTAAGAAGTCAACCGTCTAGTTTCGCACTGTGTTTATATGAACCACTCTTAACGTCAGGACAGATATGAAATCCTATTATCAATGTGAGGAACAGCTAATTTTCACAAACATAAACAACGTGATCACTGTAAATATTGTGAAGCTGTCAACATAATTCGCTATCGATTACTTATGTCATTCGATATATATCGATACTTTCCGTAACCCGTCCGATACTGTGTTTTTATATATTTATTTATTATTTAACAATTAACACAGCTAAATACCTTACAGTTGCGTTAAAAGGAAGTCTATAAACTAAATAGAAATATAGTTTCAATCTTTATGCAAAACACGATAGATGGACCGTCTTCCACTTGCTCTCCTTCGCATGTGCTTGAAAGTATTGGCGAAACTTGATAACTCAGTTTCACTCCTAATAAACAATGCTCTTTCAAAAGTCTTCAAAACTGTCAGTTGTGCTTTAGGTAAATAAGGTGCTGCATTAATCACATATCCGGCCTAGATACTTCATTTAATTCGGAATTAATGGCAAATCAGAGTTGTCTTGGAGACGGTAAATTCGTGATGATCCTATCCCAACCCGAGCCTAACTTCAGTTTAGATCACGAATGTAGGACCTATGCCTACATGGTGTTTCCATGATGATGATAAAAATTTCAGGGAAGGTGAAGAAGAGAAAATGTATCGGTCTGAATTTTATTCAGTCACTTATAGTGAACTGTAAATCCTATCGCAAAGGAACACTGCTCCAGAACCCACACTAAGTCTGCTTAGCAAAAGGAAGGAGATGATGGATACATACCCACTCTTGGGCGCAGACTGTGTTCGAAATGCAAGGGTGGAGGAAGGGGAGTAAGAGATATAAGCCCTCGCATATGATCAATTCGTCAATGCGCCTGATGATGGCAACATAGTCACTTGCTGAAATATTGTGTCCATTGGACACTCACATCCAGCTGTTCACCCATGAACTATTTATAATGAACTGCACTGGGAGACGCTGAAGAATCACATTGCGTAGCTCTACAGAAAGGTGGTTTACCACAGCATGAAAATACTTAACAAGCTGTGCCACTGGAGGAGCTGTTTATTAAGTTCCTCTGTATTCCTTTACAAGATGGCATGAGGACTGAGTGGTGGCAAAATTTGTCAAGATAATGCATCACATTGACCCAGTGGAAGCAAGAAGAATCAGCCTAGCCATAGTATGGGAGAGAGAGCATGCTTTGCTCGCTTGTGCCTGTACTCAACTAACAAAGAACTATTCGAATTATGTCTACAGTTGGCCATCCAGTTCAGTTCCTAAACATGGAAATGGATTGATGGTGCCAATTGCACCACAGCTTATTCTACATAAAGGAAGGGCACTGCACGTCAAACAATGAAATTTGAGACCACATCAGAGAGAATACCTTCTGATGCTCCTTGTAAGACTATCAACAATCTCTTGGCTGAATAACTGAATGTGGACATGGTTTTAGTTCTTAAGAAAGGACCAACTCCTAAATCCACGTTGTCCTTGCAATAGTACATGCAGCTGCAAGACTTCCACTTCCACCTGAAGCAGCTGAAGAAGTATGTCACAGAATCTTCCATGCTCCCAAGTGAACTAAAACTATGAAAAAAAAAACATCTCCAACAGGGAGACTCTGGCCATATGTGAACTAAGGCAAGATCCAGTTATCAAAGTCTTACCACCCAGCAAAGGTAATGCAACTGTGATCTTATGTCATCATGACTACAGTGAGAAGATTCAGGCTTGCTGAAAGACAGTTCATATCAGAAGATCAACACTGATCCCACCAAGACTTTATGGACTTCCAGACATTCTCCAAGATGGGAGCATCCATGCCCCTTTGTCAGCAGTATTGTTGCCCCAACATACTCGCTTGCTAAATACCTGAAGAATATGTTGGACTTACGTTGGAAAATATCTGCATCACACTCACAACTCTGTGGATTTTGCTGGATGACTTAACAACTTTGAGCTTAGTGATTCTGATATCCTTTGTAAGCTTCGACATTGCCTCTCTTTTCACCAGAGTGCCTTTACAAGAATTTGAACCTCTGGAATTTATTGGCTGGAAATTTGACTGAGAAATGACCAATCTGGGACGGTTTTATTAAAGAATCTGTCATTATGATAATGACTACATCTTCAGTAAGAAGAGGAAGGATACATCCCACAGTGAACTGACTTCAGGGGCAGGCGGAGAAACAACAGAGATGCCACCAGCAGTCATCTGTGGGTGGGAATCTCAGACAGAGTGGCTTTGTGACGGGGGGAAGGGATACTGGTTATGAAGGTCATTATTACGAGCTGAAGGAAGGAGTTGCCATGAGGAGTCCAATTTCACCAGCTGTCACCAACACATATATGAAACATTTTCAGGAAGAAACCCTGGAATCAGTCTAATGTAAACATACCTGTTTCTTCCAGTATTTCGATGACACCTTCATCATATGGCCACACAGAAGATACAAGCTAAATGATTTCCTCAGACATTTCAATTCTGTACACCAAAACATTAATTTTACCGCAAAAGTTGATGTGGATAGAGAGCTCTCCTTTCTGGATGTCATGGTAAAAAGAAGAGTGATAGCACATTGGGCCACAGCGTGTACATGAGAAGACACAACCTGATTTATAGCTTCTGTATATGGTCAGCTGCCACTACCTGGTGCAGGAAGTGACATGCTCAAAACTTTGGTATATAGGGCTCATACCCTCTCTGAAAATGAGAACATCAACAAAGAAATTGAACATCTGAAGACAGTGTCCCATAAAAATGACTACACAAAGAGGCAAATCTGAGGGCTCTACATCCTACATTGGCTGTACGAGTGGCAGAAATGGAAACGGAACCTTAGGAGGATGTGACTATTGCATTGTTCCATGTTATGTTGCATTATCTGGAAGGATAGGATAAATTCTTCAGAAACATCAACTGATGTCTGTTATCCAACCACCAGTTAAAACACAGGCACCACTGGGTTGTGTCAAGGACAATCTTGGACTACAGATATCCAGAGTCTATCAGATTGCCTGCCACTGTAGCAGGACTTATTAGGTCAAATGGTGAGTACTCTCAAAGATCATTGCTGAGAAAACCAATAGCACACCAGACTGCAGCAGCCCAACAAGTCGAAAGTTGTGGAAATTCAGCGATCGCAATTAAATGGAATGTATTATGACCCTATCAAAAGCCTGACATTGATGTCTAACTTCTGGGACTATTTTATTAAAGAATCTGTCATTATGATAGTGACTACATCTTCAGGAAGAAGAGGAAGGATACATCCCACAGTGAACTGACTTCAGGGTCAGGCGGAGAAACAACAGAGATGCCACCAGCAGTCATCTGTGGGTGGGAATCTCAGACAGAGTGGCTTTGTGACAGGGGGAAGGGATGCTGGATTTGTATCCTACTTGGAAGTGTACCACATTCAGAGTGCCAAGTCAGATGGAGGAGTGGGGAAGAGATGTAAACCTCACACCAGCTCCCAGACATTCATTTCTCCAGCATACCTTATGATGGCAGTGTAGTCACTTGCCGGAACGGTGTGCCCCTTGGGCACTGGCATCTGGTTGTTCACTAATTAACTATTTCATCACAATGAATGTAGTTTACAAACAAAAAATAATAAACAGCATAGAAAGTTCTAAGTTCCTGGGTGTGCATAATAATGAAAACTTCAGTTGGAAAAACCATATCATAGATTTTATAAAACATTTATGTTCAGCTATTTCTGTCATAAGAATAACTGTCAACTTTAGGGACAGTTAAGTTAATGTATTTTGCATATTTTAAGTTACTGATGTCTTATGAGACAATATTCCAGTATAACTCCTCACTTATGAAAAAAGTGTTCATTACACAAAAAAGTAATTAGAATTATATATTGGAGTCCACAAACTTACATCCTGCAGAAGTTTGATTAAATAATTGGGAATATTAACCACAGTCACACATTTATTCTCTCATTAAATGCACTGTCAATGATCCATAGCAGTTTGAGAATAACTGAGATATGTATCAGTACAATGCTAGAATCAAAAATGACCTTCAGTTTCCTGTAGTGAATCTAACTTTGTCACTGGGAGGCATGCAATGTTCAACTATAAAACTCTTTGATAATCTTTCCATGGAAGTAAAATATCTGACAGATAGCAGAAGTGTTTTCAAAGGAAATTAAAGTTTTTCCTCCTTAACAACTACTTTTATACCATAGAGGAATTCTTGAATAGAAATAATTAGTCTATTACAAGTAATTGTCTCTGCAGTCTTTTGTACAACTGTACTGTTCCACATTACAATATTTATTGTGAATATGACTGACCACTATATGCTGATGAATAACACTGATAACCACAGGTAAAAAATTAAGAAGTGTTGAAAATTACAACAGAGAAATAACCGAGGTGAAGAATCACTGGTGTCTGGCCAACCAGGTGTCCATTAACAAAACAAAAACTGAATAACTTTATTTTAATTTCAGAACAACTAAGTCTGAGAATAACAATGTAAACTTACTTAGACTTACAACTGGTAAAAAATTATCATGGGACAGATAAATAAGCTACTTAAGCAGCAAACTTCCAAAAGTCAATCAATGGAAAATCCACAATGGAAACTAACAATATTATGAAAAGGATAGTTGCTACTCACCATATAGTGGAGATGCTGAGTTGCAGATAGGCACGAGAAAAAGATTGTCACAATAAAAAGACTCACAAAATGAGCTTTTGACCAACAAGTACTTTGTCAAAAATAGAAAATAGACATGCAATCTGATGTCTATTTTTGACAAAGACCTCGTTTGCTGAAAGCTCATTTTGTGACAGTATTTTTGTTGTGCCTTTCTGCGACTCAGCATCTCCACTATATGGCGAGTAGCAGCTATCCTTTTCATAATATTGAAACTTCCAAAAGTACTATATTTGTTACATAAACTAAGGTAAAATTTCAGTAAGGTTATGTTACTATACCCTTATTATGCATTCACCTCAATGTGGAACACACTTTCTCTCTTTAGTGTTCAATCCTGAGGTTGATTTGCAGAAATCTGCCATACACCATTCCCTCCTTCTGTCTGCATCCTCTTCATTTCTCTATATGTGGGCAACCCACATAATACATAATCTGTTGCATGTATGACACCCTTGGTCATCCTTGGCAACACTTTCCTGCAATAGCTCCTTTTGCTATTGCTCCAGTGAAGGGTTGTTGTGTCTTAAAATGTGTCCTACAAGTTTGTCTCTTTTTTTCTGGACATGCCTCCACTCAGATCCGGTTTCCTCCACACTTCTCAGCATCTCTTCACTGGTAATTCTGTCACTCCAGCTGATCTTCACCGTCCTTCTGTAACACCAAATTTCCATGGCTTCTATTGTGGAGAAATGCATCTGAGTTGGCTTACATTCTGCAATGGCATAAGAAAGGTATTAAATGTAGCCTAGATTTGTCTCCCAGGGAGACTTGCAAATGTTTGTTCAGATCACTTAACATAATAATATCCCATAGCCTTTACATTTTTCTTACTTTATCTTATGCCAAAGAATATTTACATAAACTTAAACTAAGAAATAATGTTCACTTACACAATACAAGAAATAGCCACAAGATAGATTTACCATACTCAAGACTTCATCACACATACAATAGCCATAAAGACATGAGCCTGAAATTCTTCAACAAATTACCAAAAAACAGCGCACTTGACTCCCTTACACAAATTTAAAAATGTTTTAGAAACCTACCGAAGAGAGCATGAATTCTACCCAGTGGACAAGCTCATGGAAAGTTATGTACAAGAATTGTGCTTTGAGTATTTGTAACTGCGGTAACCAAAACCAACTGTGGGAACGCCTTGGGCTGCGGATCGGAGCCACCAGGCGGGGAAGCCGGCGGCGGTGGAGCACGAACCACCGGGTAAACACAAGGATGAGTTGTATGACAGACCAACAACAACTGACAACGACTGACTATGACCGACACAACAAGGAAGAGACAAACAACAGAGGCTTGTAGAAACCACAACACCAAACGCCAACAGTAAATCCACTCGGAACCAGAGCCTGGCAAATGTCAACAACGAGCAACGACCAGAACGCAGTACCTCCGAGATAGAGATGCAATCCAGAGCGAGTACCAGACTGGCTGGACTAGGACAGACCGGGTCCCTATATACGAAACCGGAGGGAGCGGCTATTATTCGCGGTCTGCACGTGGTGTAGCGGTGGCACTCTCGCTGCGCGAGAGCCGCTGCGCGGAAGAGCCGCTGCGGACGCGGAGCCCTCTATGGGTTGGCCACATCCATTTGTTCTGGCGCGTGTTCGGCGGGAGGTACTAGAGTAACTGTGTTTGTATTTGTAAGTGTGTGTACGAATACATTGTATGTAATTAACGTTCTATTATATTTAAGCATTCATATACCAGTATATGCAAAGCTGTTCTATCAACTATATTTTTTGACAAGGTCAATTGTTTGTAAACATATGGAATTGGTGGCCATGCAGCTCTAGGCACTACAGTCTGGAGCTGCGAGACCGCTACGGTCGCAGGTTCGAATCCTGCCTCGGGCATGGATGTGTGTGATGTCCCTAGGTTAGTTAGGTTTAAGTAGTTCTAAGTTCTAGTGGTCTGATGACCTCAGAAGTTGAGCCCCATAGTGCTCAGAGTCATTTGAACCATATGGAATTGGTGATGATAAACACTCTAAACAGAACATGGAACTAACTAACTGACTATATTTCCAAGACCATGCCAATAGTTAAAGGAAACAGAACAACTGGTACCTGAGTATAACTGCAGAGATCAACAAACTGTATGCATACCCAACTTTGCAAAAGTGTTGCTTGCTCAAGTGAATGATGAGTCTTCAATCACAGTCAGTCAATTGTACATTGAATAAGTAAAATAGGTGAAGTACACTGTACTGTGTGTAAAATAATACAAGAATAGCTACTAAGCTCAACCGTTCATAGAAATTGCTAATTTTAACTTCTGCTGACTTTTTACCATGTGTTGCATTGTGTTAACAGGTGCTGTAATTAATATCGTTTATTTAATGTTTCCCCACTCAGTATTAATTTTACTCCTATAATATCATTTGTTAATAAGACACCATGTTTTGTATTGTGAAGACACAACCCCATCCACGGAAGGGTGGTGCCTTTCATGCCTTTGCATTTTAGTCTTGTTAGTAGAATTTTATGATCAACATAACTGAGATATGTAAGAGTAGGCATATAACCTTTCACATTTGGAGTGCATTATAAGAAACTTCTAATGGGTGTGTGACCATGTTGTATGTGGTAAAACTACCAATGTTTCCACTGCTATTGCAGGCAACCTTCATTTTGGTAACTATCTGAGAAGCTGAAATGATGGTAGATTCATTACATGTGATGTAGTCATCACACCAGAACAGTTTATTTGGAACAAAAGTATAACTGAAGGTCATTGAATATAGCAAGAGGATATTTTTTTTTCTTACCACCAGACACACATGAAACATTACCATGGGAAGAAAATCAAAGGTGGATTCTAGTAACCCTCAATGGTGCAATCTATACCACACGAGAAGAAGTCAGTCTTTGAAATCTCCATGTCTTCTCAATGGATTTCTCCAGTACCTGATGGAGCAAAAAATACTTTCTGTTGGGTGCCTGTAGAGTGTTGGAACACCTGTTTCATATGTTTCCAAGTCTATCACTGAAACACAGTAGTCAAAAATATGTTCACTGACTTGACACTACTTTCCACTTTTGTGTTTATAGCCCTTCCATTATTCCTTATATTATACCAATAGAAGCTTATACCGGTATTTGGAAAGATACATCTGTTTAATTTGTGACTTTCAAATGACGTTCTAATATGCTTAACTCATCTGTAGAAATAACTTTTGATTTTTCAGTTGTTTGTGTACGCATAAGAAGTTCATCTTCATTATTTAACAGATTTCTTACATTTTGATGGAAAAGTTTAGATGTGTTTTATTCTTAACATTTTTATTGTCCAAGATGCCATTTTTTTCTCTCCACTAATTGCTGCTACTGTGTTTATAGCCATGCTGAGTGTAGCTTCAGGAAATGTTAATCCTACTTTACATCTACACCTAAATTCATACTCCACAATCCACCGTGAAGAAAAAATTAGACTAATCAGCGTGGAAATTGAGGCACTTAGGCAATCATTCTTCCTGTGCTCCATATGAAAGTGGAATGAGAAGAAATCATAATACTTGATACAACAAGACATTCCCTGTCCCAAGCACTTAACAGTGATTTTCAAAGTGATCTCATCTTCTCTTACTTGGTCTTAATGTTGCACTAAATTTGGCTCTAAAGTTCATCAGTTTCTCTAAGGGGCCCCCAGAAGAGGTGCTCACTTTTAGTCTACACCCAGAGGAAAAATAACAAACGCATGAAATCTCAGAGCAGCAAAGCATCTCAGTAAGACAAAGTGAGAGCGACTGTTTCTGTAGTAAACAATTTGTTAATATTAATTTAAGTTATTGTATTCCCAAAACACAACAGCACATTGTGAGTTGCATGTAGAGTGGGTGGCTGTTAACCAATGCTTGAATTATCAATCCACTATTGTATTTCTGCTACAAATAAAGTAACTCAGGTCCAAAAGTTCAACACTGTCTGCATAAAATCAAAGATCCATGACCTCAAATGATTCTGTCCAGTGACTGTCAGAAATTTTCTAAGTCCAGTGACTGTTCGAAATTTTCTAAATCCAATGACTGTCAGTAATTTCCTTAGTCCAGCATTAACCAGAATATTTCTAAGTCCCACACCCTTGCAGATTTTCTCCACATACGACTGCATGGCAGTTACACTGCTCATCTCCAAACATACACCATACTGTTGCTACTCACAAGAGACTGATCACAATACTTTCTGGCAGAAGACTGACAATGAAATTTTCTAGCAAAAAACTGACCACAACAAAAGCTAGCAAAAAAACTCACCTTTAGCACTCTTTTGTTCCATTATTTATACTTGTGCCAACCATTTTCCAGGCCAATGGGGCCACAATTTGCATCACCATTTCAACGCTTTTCATTTTACTTATAAGTTATACATGTCAGATGACACATCTTAGCACACTCTATGTGTTTGTAAATTTTCTACAATAATTACTTATGCCACAATCTATAAATTACTAGAATTATTCTTAGCAGAATAAATGTTGATGCAAAGACAACTTACTTAAAATTAGTACAAAGCTATAACATTCTCATATAATAAGAAAGGATCGATCACATGCCTTTTATTGTGGTGGGTTCTGCATCAGGCAGCACCCCTGTTGACTCATCTTAAGACTTACTTTCTCAGGCTGAATTGAATTCCTCACTTGTAATTTGCATTTACATTACTTCTACCAAAATTATGTACAAAATATAGAAAAGTTCTAAAGCATGTAAGTAAACATTAATTATCAGTTTTTGATATTAGAGTAGTATTCTACATTTAATAGCTCTGTGGAGTTAGTACAATAAAAATTAAAATTTTTCTAAATTTATGACAAGTGATACATTTTTATCACTCATTATCTGCTCACCTAATTGATTAGATTAGATTAGATTAATACTTGTTCCATAGATCATGGATACGACACTTCGTAATGATGTGGAACGTGTCAGGTTAATAAAAGATGTCTGTACAAGATATTACATTACACAAAATATTGCATGACACTAATGTTTAAGTTAGTTCCCCCCCCCCCCCCCCCCCCTCCCTCCCTTAATTTATATCTAAAAATTCAGCCAATGAGTAGAAGGAGTTGTCATCTAGAAATTCTTTTAATTTATTTTTAAATGTTAGTTGACTATCTGTCAGGCTTTTTATGCTGTTTGGTAGGTGACCAAAGACTTTTGTGGCAGCATAATTTACCCCTTTCTGTGCCAAAGTCAGATTTAACCCTGCATAGTGAAGATCGTCCTTTCTCCTGGTGTTATAGCTATGCACACTGCTATTACTTTTGAACTGGGTTGGATTATTAACAACAAATTTCATAAGTGAATATGTATACTGTGAGGTTACTGTGAGGATCCCTAGATCTTTAAATAGATGTCTGCAGGATAACCGTGGGTGGGCTGCAGCAATTATTCTGATTACACGGTTTTGAGCAATGGATACTTTTCTACTCAACGATGAATTGCCCCAGAATATGATGCCATACGAAAGCAGTGAATGAAAGTAGGCATAGTAAGCTAATTTACTGAGATTCTTATCACCAAAATTTGCAATAACCCTAATAGCATATGTAGCTGAACTCAGACGTTTCAGCAGACCATCAATGTGTTGCTTCCAGTTTAACCTCTCATCAATGTGTTACAAGGTTCAGTATGTGTCATTTATTTTGTCTTGAAGATAGCTTTACTTTATATGCCTATCTCTTTCTAGCTGTAGCGAATCAGATATTTGTTGCTATGGCTGGGGTTTCAAAGTGTTCAATAGGTGGCAGCACAAAAAAGTCTGACCATGTGTTTCCAGTGGAACTTAGCCACCTCCTGACCTGCTACTTTGATGGGCATGTCTTTTGGGAAATCACTATGGCCAGACACATGACATTTACAGTTGTCTTCAGCCAAAGCAGAGAACTACCCATGTACAGCAGCCATGCTCTCTCCTCTCAGACTGGCAGGTGTGCTTGTGTACATGATTTTTCACTTTGTGCTCAGAGGGTTGTCCTCTGTTATGCCAGTGTTGCCTGGATCTCAGCACCCACCCACTTTTACGAGGCCCTCCAAATCCTCGACCGCCATGCGCTTCGCCTTGCCTTCTGTATCTGCCTTCCTTCCCCCACACGGCTCCTGTATGAACTCAACCCCTTCCCCCACCTCCTCCTTTTCCTCCACCATCTCCACATCCTTTACAGTGTCCGCAACTTATAATATGAAAACAATGAAATGCAAATATCCTTTAACCACTAATGTGATGTTTCCTGTATTTTCTTACAGCAAAAATGTTACCAATAACAAGACATTTTTGAGAGATCCTCAGTGTGCTGGTGCTTTGAAACGGCATATATTCATATCCCACCAAATATGGACTTCAACTGATTGCGCAGAATCCAATATGGCGTCTCTCAGGTTCTGTTTGTGATGCTGACATGACGTAAACAGGATGTACGACAGCTAGGCTGAAGGGTCAGAGCCTTTGGGACATCCAAAAGAGCTGTATGCTGTTGAAGTGATGCCTCCAAACCTCTACTATGTAGAGCTTAAGTGCCATTTGAGGATGCAGCCCCAACTACTACCTGTTAAAAAAACATCAGTCCAAAAACATGGCCTATCACTATGTAAATTCATGTGGGAAATATATAAAATGCATCCTGATCATTTAAATTCTGTAATATATTACTGGAAAATGTATTGTAATGTATATTCTGGGGTGATTGTCCCTCAGAGCCTTTAACTATGAACCACACCTGGGGATTCATTCTGCACTGGTGTACAAAACTTAAAGCTGAAAGTGACAATATTATGAGAAGGGAAGTTGCTACTCACCATACAGCGGAGATGCTGAGTCACAGATAAGCACAACAAAAAGACTTACAATTATAGTTTTTGGCCATTAAGGCCTTCATTAACAATAGACACACATGCAGACACACTCACACAAACACAACTCACACACACGACTGCAGTTTCAGGCAACTGAAAACACACTGAATGTAACAATAATATTAATATTAATAATAATAATAATAATAATAATTTTATTGTCTTTAAGCCATTACAGCAATAGACAAAGTCATACATATAATACAATACAGTACAGTACATGCTATAGAAGTACAGAATTGTTAAGAACTTTACAGTTTAATATCACAGGTCATGAAATCCTTTACATTGTAGAATGGGTTTACAACTAACCAGTCATAAACTGTTTGTTACATTCCATCCTGGATTTTTCATTGTTTGAAGTATGAAAGTGACTTTAACATAATGTGTCACTGCCTAGTAACATAGCCCAATGAAACTTGGTCCATACATATAAATAGCTGCTACAGTACAAAACAGAAGGTAACTGAAAGAAATGTGCCATGAGACAACCCGAAATGACACATTCATAGACCACAATTACGTGGAAGTCACTGTGATTTATAATGGTCTCCTGGACCTTATGAAACATAGGACATGGTTCATAATAAGATGTGTGACCACCATGAATCCGATGCATGGCCGGCTGGAGTGGCCGAGTGGTTCTAGGTGCTACAGTCTGGAACCGTGCGACTGCTACGGTCGCAGGTTCGAGTCCTGCCTTAGGCATGGATGTGTGTGATGTTCTTAGGTTAGTTAGGTTTAAGTAGTTCTAAGTTGTAGGGGACTGATGACCTCAGAAGTTAAGTCCCATAGTGCTCAGAGCCATTTGAACCATTTTGAATCCGATGCATGCTCTGCAACATGCTCTACTGCTGTCCACAAATCAAGTTTACTAAGGAATTCTTGAGCCAGATCATTCCATTTCTTCACTAGCATGAGTGACAGCTGCTGGATGGTTGTTGGTGTCAAAACATCACACATGTGCTCAATGTGATGTAATACAGAGGAAAGGGCACGCCAGTTCATTCACTGAATATCCTCTCATTCCATGAGTTTCTCCAGCTGCACAGATCGATGCAGTCACCAACTGTCATCCATAAAAATTAATTCAGGACCAAATGCACTCATGGAAAGACGCTCATGGGGAAGGAATATAGTGTCACACTAATAATGGCGAGCACGTGTCTGTGTTCAAAGATTTGCAGTTCAGTACACCCCTGCAACATTATGCTTCCTCATACCATAAAATCTGGTTCACCTAAACAATCATGTTCAACATTGTTCCTAGGTGAATTATGTGTTCCCATCTCTCACCATGTGAGAGTACATAATTCATTCACAAATAAGACTGAGCATAATCTTGTTAATGGTTGGTGTGTTATGGTGTGGGGAGGCATAATGGTGCATGGGTGTATTGAGATAAAAATCGTGGAAAATGATACACTCACTGTTAAACATTACTGTGACACTGCACCCTTTCCAATGTGCGTCTTTTGAGACAGCATTTGGCCCTGACTTCCTTTTTATAGATTACACTGC
Organism: Schistocerca piceifrons; assembly: GCF_021461385.2. Classification (NCBI taxonomy): domain Eukaryota; kingdom Metazoa; phylum Arthropoda; class Insecta; order Orthoptera; family Acrididae; genus Schistocerca; species Schistocerca piceifrons. Next base: position 774,546,637 of record NC_060138.1, read on the forward strand.
ATGATGAGATAAAGCTGCGCATGTGGAGGAGCTATTGGAATGAGAGGATATTTGGTGAATTGACTGGCCTGCCCATTTCCCTGACCTAAAGCCCATCCATCAAGCACATGTAGGATGTGTCAGGGAGATGTATTCCAGCACATCTACAGGCATGAACAACTGTCAAGCTGCTATCAGCTGCACTGGGGGGAGGGATGGTACAGCCTGCCACAAGAACTCCTTAGCAACATTGTTACCACCATGGGAGCACATTGCAGAACATGCATTGGCATGCATGGTGATCACGCACTCTATTGAGAACCATGTTCCTCCTTTTGTAACAGCCAGAGCACAGTCATGTGTCATGGTGATTTTAGTGTAATTATTGTCTATTAGTTGTTTTCCACAGCTGTGCTTGCTTTATAGTAGTTTTGTTATAGTGAATGATGTTGAGTATGTAAGCTATTGAATGTGCAATAATGTGGCTCTTCTCCAACTACTCAACCCATGATTATATGGTGTATGCAGCATCACTGCCAAGCGGTGCATTTGGAAGGGTTGTCAGTATCTATAAATTATGCAACAAATTTAATAATCTTTTAATATGGTTTATGTTTAATGATGTAAAGAAAGCTGTTCCACTCCTTACTTCACCTTCTTATGGATCAACTGTTTTTCTTTCCGAAGTAGCCTAAGTTATTCCTCAGGGCTCAGGCTATCTCCATACCAAACTTCATCAAAATTGGTTTAGTAATTTAGTCATGAAAATGTAAGCAACCAAATTGCTTTCACATTTGATAATATTAGTATAGAATTATGGATTAAACACACTGATGATCTACATCCACATATCAGTAAAAGCAAATTAAATATGCATATGACTTTTTTTGTCTGGGAGATCTCTTTCAGGACTTTCATCTGTCTGGTACAAGTCTCTTTATTTAATGCCACTTCAGCACTTTGCACACTGATGAAGAGAAAATGATGATGAGGACAACAAACACACACCAAGTCCCAAGTGGAGAAATTCTGACCCAGCTAGGAATAATCAAGGGTCAGCAATGCTAACTACAAGATCACGAGCTGTTGATGCATACCAGTAGTTTTGTTATGATGAGTGATAGTGACAGTACTAAAATAAGATGTGGACTTTCTAAAGTTATTAAAGAGCATTAAACTGACAAAGAAATAAAATAAATACTCTGTAGATCAGTGCAGTGCAAATTTTATAATATTTATACGTGCAATAATGTCAGTTGCCCTCACAGGACTGCCTGTCAACTGCGACAGAGTTCACATATCAATCAAATGCAGCCTCATTAAAAGCCTCCCATATTCTATATGTAAGGGCACGATGTCTCTCTTTTTGTCATACAGCACTTAAATGATGCCATCATTGTAAGTCTTCAAGCGTTGCAGAAGCTATAGGAGACATATATCGCTTAGAGGCTAAAACGTGATGAACTCGTGACTGATATGGATGTATGGATTAAACATGTTAAGAATTGTGTAAGCATTGTATTCATTGAGTTCAATCATATTATGTAGACCACTTGAAACAATAAAACCGTTCTCACAAATGTGATAAAGTTCAAAAGTCAAAGAATAAACAGCTTTTTCAAGGAGTAATTATTGTTCTACATTTCGTGTTATATTCCGTATCAATAAATATTGTGTACTACACATTTTCTAAAGTAGCCTGTTTTCTTCCTCAGTATCCAAGATACCTCCATACCAAATTTAATCAAAATTGGTTCTGCTGTTTAGTCAAGAAAGTGTAACAGACAGAGTTATTTTTGCATTTATAATATTAATATATTATGTTTACATTGTTGTGAGTTGCTTTCAGTTACCTTCTGCACTATGCTGTAGCAGCTCTTTCCATGTATGGTATAATTTCATCAAGCTGTGTTACATGACACATCATGTGAAAGTTACTTTTGTCCTTAATATTTTGCACAGTGTAATTATGATACAAGCCACAAATGGAGAAATCCATTGACATAAGCATCTTTGACTAAAGATATATTATAATGACCTGACATCTGGGAGCAAGCATGTCAGAAATGGTGAAGCTGTCCAGATATTTGCATGCTACTGCCATGACCATCCGTGGAAAGTGTTTGAGAGCAGTGAAACCATGAGTAGACAACAAGGCGTGGAGCACCTAAGCCTCGTCACAGAATGTGGAGGTTTGCCTGTTCCATAAAGCAAGATAGATAGAGATCTATGGCAGATCTGACAACAGAGTGCAGTACTGGTGCAGGCACAAGTGTGTTGATCCAACAACACCATTAGTTATGGCTGCAGTGCATACTGGATCATCTAGATTGGACCATGGATTAATGGAAACATGTTGTTTGGTCAGATGAATAATGTTTATTGTTACACCAAGTCAGTGGTATCTATGGATAGCCCATGATCAATGTGAATAATTGCTCCAAACATGTATAGTACCATGGACACAGGCCAGTCAGGGCGGGCAGTAATACGCTATAGAGGACATTCAGCTGGGCCTACCATGGGACCTGTGATAAAAATCAAAGGCACCATGACAGCTGTGGACCATGTGAATATTGCTATGCACCATCCCTTCAGTTTTAGTGTCTTCTGAAACAGTGAGATCATCTTCCAGCAGGTTAACTGCTGATTTTGCAAGGCCAGAAACATGCTGTGATTTGAGGAGCGTGGTGGTGAACTCAAAGTGACATCTTGGCAAACAGTCATTCATCTGAATCTGATGGAATGTATGTGGGACACTATCATGCACCATCTTTGTGTCCACAATTAACTGGCCTGTAATTTATAGGAACAACATACTTGTGCATAGATATGTGGCACCATACACCTCTGGAAACATACCAAGGACTTGTTGAACCCAGAATCTCTGCTGTACTGCATTCTGAAGGTGGGACAACATGCTATTAAGCAGGTGGTAATACTGTCTGACTCATCATTGTCGACTAGGACTCAAACATGGACCATTTCCTGTCTTGAAAAATAACAATGCTAGTTTGAGTTTGTAGAGAACTGAAATTTAGACCAGTTTGACAAAATAAACTGTGTAATACCACATGTGTATTTGTGTTTCAGATACCATTTTCGTTTTGAAATTCATTATACATGTTTTCTGGTGAAGCGTATGATATAGTGGAGCTTTTACAGCAATAGTAATTCTATTTGCTGTTTGTGTTGATAAGAACATTCCCGTGAGTCCCAACACATAAACATAGTAGTCAACAAAGTTAGTCATCATATTAACTTCACTTTAAAAAAGAAGAGAATAGGTGGGAACATAATTTTGAAGATAAATGTAAATTGAAAACACTGTTCAGTTTCAGTATTTAATTTGTTCAAGTATCAGGAAATGTCACCAAAACTTGTGAAATCATGAAATTTTAATTAAGCTGCTCCTGACTGTAATTTATTGTTTGTTAGGTGTTGTCATTGTGGAAATGTAGTTGGTTGCACAAAAAAACATTTTATGTACAATCATGCAAATGCAATATGTAAAAATTGTTTCATAGGCATCCCATTCTAAAACATTTGGTTTTTATATCATGATTATCTAAAATGTCTATTGTCACTATTTCAATTCCTTTATTTCTCTGGACAAGAAATCATTTATTTTTGTTTAAATTTATACTTTGAAAACTAGATGTAAGTTAGATAACTGAGATGTCACTAAAGGTATCCAGAATGTTCTGCAAGGATCCATTACTTATCTATACTAGTAAAATGTCCACCAGAACAACATTGTATTTAGTTTGCATTTGACAGGGAAAGGTCCTTAGCTTTTTGCATACAAGTCAGTTCTTTGTTTATACAATTTCTTTGTGCTAGTTGTGCTACAAAGTGACCGTAGGCCTACTGTTTGCCATATAAATATGAAGCTTTTTGTGAATCTGATCTCCTGTTATGTTGAAAAATGTCACTTTTTTTGGTTGAGATTAATTTTTAGCAAATATGTGCCTAAAAGTCAACCAAGGTATGAAGAAAAATAAATGTCTATTACAAACTAATGGAATGTCTCTATTCATATAAATTTCAGCCCCAGCTCCACTGGACACTGAGGCCTTTTTCAGAGAGAACATTGGGAAAAATGAGTATGAAATTTAACTCAAGATTATGTTTTTAACATTGTCATTACCCATGACTGTAAAATACTCCATAATAGTGTTGAGTTTACTAGAAGGCATTATGAACTATTAAGACTTTCTTCAGCATTTGTGACCAGTGATGAATTACTTTGCAAAGTTATTTTGAAATCCAAAGATGATAATGCTTAATTAGGGAGAGACTGGTTTCAAGATGCAATATTACAATGAATTATAATCTATAAATAGGTCTGATTATATTTCTATTGACATGTACACTAAGACAATAGCTCCATAAGTAGAAATCATATACAACCATTCATTCTTTGAAAGATCTGTACCTAGAGACTTGAAGTTGCACAGGTCACACCAATACCCAAGAAAGGAAATATGAGTAATTTTCTGAATTACAGACCCACAACACTAATTTCTTATTTGATAATTAAATCACCAACAGCTGTACAATTGGGATGTTATTTTATTTTATTTTGACTACCAGTTTTGGCATTCCATTATGCCATCTTCAGGCCCTATACACATCTTTAAAAAATAAATGATATTGGCATATGGGTCCATATGTTCCGGGATGTTGTGAATTCTGAACTGGATCCCAAGTGCTTCCTTTGAAGATTTCATTGCAACAAGGTTGCAGTCAAGTCTTTGAAGGAAGCACTTCGGATCTGGTTTAGAATTCACAATATCCAAGAACATATGGCCCCAGTATGCCAATATCTTTACTGTACATGGGGCCTGAAGGCGGCATAAAGGAATGCTGAAACTATTAGTCAAAATCAAGTAAAATAACATCTCAATTGCATGGTTGTTGGTGAATTTCATTGTTAAATATTTGACCAGCCACTGTCACATGTCCACAATGGATTGACAGAGACCACATCTCTAATGTCTATTTGCAGTAGGATTTTGGAACATATACTGTGTTCAAACATTATGAATTACCTCAAAGAAAATCATTTATTGGCAAATAGCCAATACAGATTCAGAAAATATTGTTCTCATGGAATATAACTAGCTCTCTATTCTCATGAAGTAATGCTGGTATTGATGGGGATGACAAACTGATTTCATATTTTTAGTTTTCTAGAAGGTTTTTGATACCATTTCTCACAAGTGTCTTCTAATCAAACTGTGTGTCTACTGAGTTTCATTTGTGCAACTGCATTCATAATTTCCTTTCAGAAAGGTCACAGTTTGCATCAATTAATGGAAAGTCATTGAGTAAAACAGGAGTAATACCTCGTACTCCCCAGGAAAGTGTTGTTGGACTTCTACTGCACCTAACCTACATAAATGATTTAGGAGACAATCTAAGCAGCCCTCTTAGATTATTTTCAGATGATGCTGTCATTTACCATTTTGTAAAGTCATCAGATGATCAAAATCAATTGCAAAATTATAAAGACAAGGTATCTATATGGTGCGAAAAGTGGAAATTGCCTCTAAATAATGCAAAGTTTAAAGTCATCTACATGAGTATTAAAAGAAATCCGCTAAATTATGATTACACAGTGAATCACACAAATCTAAAGGCTGTAACTTCAACTAAAAACTTAGGGATTACAATTACAAATACACACACGCCAAATTGGAATGATCACATAGATAATTTTGTGAGGCAAATGAACTGAAGACTGTGATTTATTGGCAGAACACTTAGAAAACACAACAGGCCTACTGAAGAGACTGCCTGGACTATGCTTGTCCATGCTCTTCTGGAGTACTGCTGTGCTGTAACTCGTTGTGAAAAAAGTGAAGATTACTGCAAAAGAAAAATATATGGATTCCCAGGTCTACACTAGTGAATATTTGTCTTGTCATTAAAAGTAAATTGAAACAGAAATGTCATATTCTCACAAGCAGAAAAGTATTTTCTGTCTATTGTTCTCCATGTCAGTGTCATCTCTGCCGCACAACAGGAAATCAAAGTAGTTACTGCTTCTAAAATAACTGTGCTGCTCTCAGATTTCCACAAGCATGAACCAGTAAAATATGGTAACCTTTTGATCCATAATGTCAGATCATATAAAATCAGCAACCATCAGCTACTTGCACCAAATAGTCTTGTATACATTGTACCAACATTAAAAATCAGTTCTTCCTTTACTTCAGAGATGGCCTGTATGTTTCAGCAGTTATAATTGACTTTGCTACTTGCATCAAATAGTCTTGTATGCATTGTACCAACATTAAAAATCAGTTCTTCATTTACTTCAGAGATGGTCTGTATGTTTCAGCAGCTATAATTGACTTTAATATTAAATTTCTATCAGGTAGTAGGCAGAGAACATCTAGTGTTCCCAATATCAAACTCAGGATTACTTCCCACAGCAAAGTTCCCTGTGAGGTTAGAAGAATGTTCTGCAGCAGCCAATGAACATTTGTTTCTAGACACAACCATCATCAGTGAGTTAGAGGTAAAACTGTGGTCAATGGTCTGTATCATCATGATGGTCAAATGCTGAACATTTACGTAGTGATCACCAAATAAACATATTGTGTTACAGAATCATAAACAGTGACACAATCTATTTACAGAAAAATTGCATGAAGGCTCTGGAAAGATGTTTACAATGTACACTATATAGACAAAACATTGCAAATATTTCTTAAACATACTCCTACAACACACTGATTCTTGTTATCACCTACAAAAATGAGATTTATAGTAATCAGAAGTAGGAGCAAGGGAATGTATAACTTCTGGAATTGAAGCACCACAAGCTCCTGATTACTCGGATTAATGTGGACTCTATACTAAAACCATGGATAATCAAAATTACAGAAGTTTTTACTGGAAACTGCTATTTACTGATACTGAATTTACAAAACACGTTACATGTCATATTTGGAAGCCCACTGGCATCTTATTTACAAAATTACATTTCAGACACATGGTCTTCTGTAGCACTTGCTTTCAGTTCACTTTTGGAAAATAATCATACAGCTTTTTTTGTTTGTTTGCCATCCACATTTTTCTGATTGTCATTTTTTAGAAAGTCAAAAAATTGGTATAATCAAATGACACTGTACTAAAAGATTAGCACATTTCAATACCTTTGCTCTCTTCCTCCTCCAAACACCTTTTGCCCACCATATCATTCAGCCACCCAAATCCCATTTCATGAGCATTGCTGTTTAACCATATGCAGATTTTTTTAAATCTGTGTCTTCAAGTCAGAAATTTGTATTCTAAATTAAATTCATCATAATCATCCTACACACTTTCCCACCACTACCAAGTTCTGTTGGGAACATATGCCTCTCCATCTTCTCTGGTTTTTCCACACCTCTCCTTCACTACCCAGGATCAGCCTTCTCCCCTCATCCATAACTTTTCTTCCACTTCATTTAGCCACTTCCTTTCCATCCTTCCCCATGGTCTGCTATGTCCACCTTTGTCATGTGCATCTCCCTAGGCATCGTGATCTCCTCTACCCATACCATTTTAATTTCTTTTCCTCAAATTTCTCTTTTTAGGCATTCCTCTTTCATTTCTGAACTTTCCCATGTTTGTTATGCATATCCAGCTTCACAAAAACTTCATCTCACTTGCTCCACTTGCTCCTTTTTGAAGACTTTGGTTTAGTGGCAGGATATTGGGAAAATGCAGTCAGTCTACAAAGCAGACTGCTTACAAATCATTTTTGCAGCCCATCTTAGATTATTGTTCAAGTTTTTGGGACCATACCAGATAGTACTAAGAGGCAATCTTGAATGTACAGAAAGAAGTACAGGATAAATGGTCATAGATTTATTTTATTCATGGGAGACTGTTATGAAACAACTGTAAAACTTGACTCAGTAGGTGCTTGAAGACAGATGTCAACTATACAATGAAAGTCTACATCCAAAGTTTCAAGAACTAGCATTAAGGGAAGAATCTAAGAATATACATAGGTTGGCACTCAAATAGTGGCAACACTGCTGTGGAGACACTTTGCAATGGAATCTACTATTGCTGCTGATAGCACATGTTGTTGACATACCTACCTTACCTCCAAGCAAAGGGACTCGCCCGTCTCATGTCACCAGCATGCGCACAATTGAGGGAAACACAGTCACATGTGAGTGAGTGGTCTAACGTAATGGGGTCACTATGTTTTCAAACAGGAACAATGGATTGGATCAAGATTGAATGTGCCAGAGACCATACAGCACGACAGTGTCATCAAGGTCTTCAAGAGGCCTGTGGGGAATTGGCATTGCCCTACAGAACAGTGGCACATTGGGTAAAAGCCTTCAACAAAAGTCGGCAAACTGCGGCAGATGTGCATCGAGCAGGTCGTCCTAGCGTCTCTGAAGAAGAAGTACATGCTGTTGCTGCATTAGTGGACAGTGATTGCTGTCATGTGATTCATGAGCTCACCCACTTGGAGCACTATGAGCGCAAAGGAGAGGCTTTCTTATGCTGTACCATAACACTGGATGAGACGTAGGCCATATTATACGAGCCAAGACTGAAATGCCAATCCAACAAATGGCATCATTATGGGTAGTCACGAAAGTTGAAAGTGCATCAGAGCCCTGGTATGGTGAAAGTTATGGTGATACTGTGATGGTGTTATCCTAACACATCATGTTCCTCCACAGCAGACCGTCAATGCACAGTATTACTGTTCATTGCGACCAGCTTTGTGAAAGAAGTAGTGACACTTTCTGTGCAACCAACCCATCATTTTGCACAACAGTGTGCGGGCACATACAGCACAAGCTGTGGCTGTTCTGTTTGGTCGATGGGACTGGGAAATACTGTACCATCCACCATACTCCCCGGACTTAAGTCCTTGTGACTTTGATTTGATTCCAAAGATGAAGGAACCACTTCATGGCATTCGCTTCAGAACTGTTCCACAGATTCGACAGGCAGTAGACCACTCCATTTGCACCATCAACAGAACAGGCCCTGCTGATGGTATACTACACCTTCCACATCACTGGCAATGGGTTCTACACGATGCTGGTGACTGCTCTGAAGGACAGTAACAGGTGCAAACATGTAACTCTTTTGTATCAGTTGTTGTTATATATCATTCCCATAAGGACCACACAGACAAGATTAGACTAATTACAGTGGACACAGAGGAATTTATATGACCATTTCCTTTTTGCAGAACTTGCAATATTGGAGAACATCTATTTTGTTCACCTATAAACTCTTTCATATCTGCCACTATCAGTATTTACTGCTATTATTATTATCATTATTATTATTACTACTACTATACTACTACTGTAAACACCATTAGCAACAACAGCTGTAGTAGTACAAGAGTTGCCAGTGCCAATTTTATTAGTTCATAGTCAGTATTATTTATTCACACTTCCAGTTCAGACACTCAAAACCTTTTAACATTATTTCTAATATTAAAATTGTTATTTCTTACGTAACTATGATGTAAAAAAAGTACTGTATGTGTGAAACCCTAGTCTGATGTAAAAAAGGACCTGATGCTCCTAATCAGATTGGGTTGTATAAATAAATAAAATAAAATAAAATTCTTCCAACATTGCACACGCGAATGGAATGGGAAGAGATCCTATTACAATCAGAAGAACCCTCTGCCTTGTACTTCAGACTGTTTGCTGTGTATGGATGTAGCTGGAGACATAAAGATATGTTATGTTATGTAGCAATTCCTGCAAGCATCCTTGGCTGCTCACTCTGCTTGTTCATCTTCTCAAGTTCCCACATCCCCTGGTAATCACCAGAATGATATCTGCTTCCCATGCTGCTCAAGAAGTATCATTTGTTCTGTGTTATTTTGATCATTTTCAGTGCTGGATACATTGAGAGCAGGTGAAAATTTGTTTTATTTTGATAACACCTAATTTCCTCCAGTGCCTTTAGGAACATATACAGCTCAGCACTGGAAATTATAAACTGGTTGGCAAGCCAAAACCTAAGACATGATAAAAAAAAAAAAAAAAAACTGAGTTGGAAAAATTATATCTTCCTTTTGAGCCATCCCTATATACTACAGTAAATTGCAGTACCCTTTTACAACACTAAAAAAGCAGGTTTAAAAATTACATGTGGAAAGCATGCTTTCTTGAAAGCAGTCAACTCATAAACATTTATAGTCATGAAACTTCCTGGCAGATTAAAACTGTGTGTGGATTTATAGCCATCTTCATAGGCGAAGGTAATTTCTCACACAAAAACTGACATAATATAACTGTATCTGCAGATCCATTTCTGAGAAAAATCCTTTGTCCATATTGTGAAAGGCCTGAGTGTTCTGACATACACTCTCATCTACAGCAAAACATATAGCTGAATAGTGCTCTTAGTTAGAAAAACTTATTTAACACATCATGTTATAACTAGAGGAGTACTTGTTAAATACGTATTTGATATAATTGACACATTGTCATATTTTGGCAACAGGGTACAGGTAATTACACAAACTATGGAACAAAAAATGAGTGTTGTGTCACTTTTTCATATGTTTTCAATATTAACTGGTATCCACTGTGGTCAAAACCATCACAGGCAAAATGCTTTTCTAGTGGACTGGCACTACACCTAAAATAAAATATACAACAAAGTTACTGTATACATTATTGTCATTAACACATTTACAGATTTACTGTGACGAATGAAATACTCACAGTGTTTTATGTGAGACAAAATATTCTTTATATGTTGTTGTTGTGGTCTTCAGTCCTGAGACTGGTTTGATGCAGCTCTCCATGCTACTCTATCCTGTGCAAGCTTCTTCATCTCCCAGTACCTACTGCAACCTACATCCTTCTGAATCTGCTTAGTGTATTCATCTCTTGGTCTCCCTCTACGATTTTTACCCTCCACACTGCCCTCCAATGCTAAATTTGTGATCCCTTGATGCCTCAGAACATGTCCTACCAACCGATCCCTTCTTCTGGTCAAGTTGTGCCACAAACTTCTCTTCTCCCCAATCCTATTCAATACCTCCTCATTAGTTATGTGATCTACCCACCTTATCTTCAGCAATCTTCTGTAGCACCACATTTCGAAAGCTTCTATTCTCTTCTTGTCCAAACTGGTTATCGTCCATGTTTCACTTCCATACATGGCTTCACTCCATACAAATACTTTCAGAAACGACTTCCTGACACTTCTTTATATATAAAGGAAATATTTGAAATAATAATTTATGTTGGACACTAACTTCTTTTAAAAAATGTGACATTTTGTATCTTTTAAAATATTCAAATTACAAACAAAATATTTAATAATCCAGTTGCCTTTATTTACAAACATTGCATGACTAAAGTACAACTAATTCATGAGAAGTAATTTTAAAAAATCATGTTTAAACTCATAATTAAGTGATATGTTTCTATTCTCAATAAGTAGCCATTTAATTTTACATTATTTTCTAGAGAGTTCAATGATGTGAATGATAATCAAAGCAGTGTATTAAACTATCAGATTGACAAATTAAGCTGAATTGAAAGATGTGTACATTATGTTTTGATTTCTACATATTCATAATTTAGTATATCAAATGAGATAATGAACTTTGCTGCCTACTAGTCATTAAATTACTTTAAATAATCTTAAACAACTATTAATATGTGTGACAAATGTAGGTTAACATAACATGAGTACAGCATATAAAAAAATTAATCATAGGTATGGCTTGGCTTAGTTGGAAAGTGTATCACCTACTTCTATGTGAATTTGGCATCAAGTATTTCATTATGTAGCTCTCATGACTTGGCACTTGCACCTCACTGCTTGCCAATGGATGTTAAAGACCTATTTGAAAAGTAAGGTAATGGTGTGTTACACATGTGAGAGGGGATAGGAATAAGGGATGTGTGATGTTGGCAAGTCATCGATGCCGATTTCAATTTCATCATCAGTCACTGAACGTCAAAGGCTGATAATAATGAATCCCAAAACATCAATATTTATAACATTTAAATGATGCATCTAAAGAATAACATACAAATACACTCCTGGAAATTGAAATAAGAACACCGTGAATTCATTGTCCCAGGAAGGGGAAACTTTATTGACACATTCCTGGGGTCAGATACATCAGATGATCACACTGACAGAACCACAGGCACATAGACACAGGCAACAGAGCATGCACAATGTCGGCACTAGTACAGTGTATATCCACCTTTCGCAGCAATGCAGGCTGCTATTCTCCCATGGAGACGATCGTAGAGATGCTGGATGTAGTCCTGTGGAACGGCTTGCCATGCCATTTCCACCTGGCGCCTCAGTTGGACCAGCGTTCGTGCTGGACGTGCAGACCGCGTGAGACGACGCTTCATCCAGTCCCAAACATGCTCAATGGGGGACAGATCCGGAGATCTTGCTGGCCAGGGTAGTTGACTTACACCTTCTAGAGCACGTTGGGTGGCACGGGATACATGCGGACGTGCATTGTCCTGTTGGAACAGCAAGTTCCCTTGCCGGTCTAGGAATGGTAGAACGATGGGTTCGATGACGGTTTGGATGTACCGTGCACTATTCAGTGTCCCCTCGACGATCACCAGTGGTGTACGGCCAGTGTAGGAGATCGCTCCCCACACTATGATGCCGGGTGTTGGCCCTGTGTGCCTCGGTCGTATGCAGTCCCGATTGTGGCGCTCACCTGCACGGCGCCAAACACGCATACGACCGTCATTGGCACCAAGGCAGAAGCGACTCTCATCGCTGAAGACGACACGTCTCCATTCGTCCCTCCATTCACGCCTGTCACGACACCACTGGAGGCGGGCTGCACGATGTTGGGGCGTGAGCGGAAGACGGCCTAACGGTGTGCGGGACCGTAGCCCAGCTTCATGGAGACGGTTGCGAATGGTCCTCGCCGATACCCCAGGAGCAACAGTGTCCCTAATTTGCTGGGAAGTGGCGGTGCGGTCCCCTATGGCACTGCGTAGGATCCTACGGTCTTGGCATGCATCCGTGCGTCACTGCGGTCCGGTCCCAGGTCGACGGGCACGTGCACCTTCCGCCGACCACCGGCGACAACATCGATGTACTGTGGAGACCTCACGCCCCACGTGTTGAGCAATTCGGCGGTACGTCCACCCGGCCTCCCGCATGCCCACTATACGCCCTCGCTCAAAGTCCGTCAACTGCACATACGGTTCACGTCCACGCTGTCGCGGCATGCTACCAGTGTTAAAGACTGCGATGGAGCTCCGTATGCCACGGCAAACTGGCTGACACTGACGGCGGCGGTGCACAAATGCTGCGCAGCTAGCGCCATTCGACGGCCAACACCGCGGTTCCTGGTGTGTCCGCTGTGCCGTGCGTGTGATCATTGCTTGTACAGCCCTCTCGCAGTGTCCGGAGCAAGTATGGTGGGTCTGACACACCGGTGTCAATGTGTTCTTTTTTCCATTTCCAGGAGTGTATATCTAGTATTTTATTTGTTAATCAATAATTACAACTATAATTAACATTGCACTTACCACTTCTTTTTGTCTATAGACTATAATGCTTTTTTATCGTCTGCTAGTAGTGCCAGTAATGATCCAGATATAAACTGACTCTTAGTACTCACTCCACTTTTAATGCAACATGAAATTCTCCTCAAATTTTGTAATGCCTTTTGTTAGAAAATAAATGTCAAAAAAATGAAGTATCAAGAACTTGCTGACATCACTTGTTGACAAATACGAAGTTCTTACACTGCTGTGTCATCTTGTAATCATCGTTAATGATAACACAAAGAGCTCTGAAAGTTTTTACTTTCATAATAATTACCTTTCAAAGTAAGAAATGAAAAGGCTAAAATTATTCAAGAACCAACAGAACACAAACCTCTGAAATACCTTAAATGTGGGTATGTTTGTTTCTTTTATACAAGTAATTGTATGTACATGGATCAGATCTAATCTTAAGTATCACAAATGGAAAATATACTTACATAGTAGGAAGTATCACGTTTTGGAAACAGAAAAAAGAAATCCAAACAGCATGGGTAGACACATCTTGACACCATGAAAGCATTAACAAAATGAACACTCAGCTACAACAATAGCCATGTTACCACCTTAGTACATTCTAAAATATTGCTTTGCACCCTCTCCCATGACCACATTTGACAAGTTGCAAAATATGTTGCACTGGTGTCATTAAGTGACACATTCAGAAAAATACTTGTGTAAATGGTGAAAAAATTATTGACAATGGTAACAGGTAGCTGGTTGCCAATACCAAAAGTGGATATTTCATCTTTTACATTGATTTTATGATGTTTCAAAGACTTCATTATGGATACTGAAACATCAGTTTTTAACCTCCCAGCATCAATATTTTGTAAATATTGATGATCTTCAATATTCCTAATAGGAATACGATTGGTATATTTGTTGCCTGATGTCAGGTGTCAGCCCACTAGCCTTGATACAGAAACTGGGAATGGGGCTCATACCATAACGCTGGACAATTTTTAATATTTTTAAATATGTTTTTCTGACCAAAGCCTCACTGGACATCCATATTCAAGCTGGGACCATGCAAAAGTGTGACAAAATTTTTGTGAGCCTTGTACCTATCACTCCAAGTTGAGGAGAAAGAGCAGTTGACCTCACAATAGCACAGGTAGGGTTAGAGAAGTTGAGAGTTACAGTTGGCAGCAATTATGAATAGGATAGATAACTCGATTGTGGCAAAACTTGCCAGATCAGGCAAGAGATGCTGTAAGTCTGCTAGCTTTAGACCAGACACTTTTAACAGCTTCACTCCTCTGGAGACTGTAAGCAAAATTGTGCAGGCAGCCCAAGGAGTTCGGCAACAGAATTACAAGACAATGAAAAAAGTGCAAGCCCAGGTTAGCAGAAGACAGACAGTTAGAAAAAGCAAGAAAGTCCTTCTGCTGGTGAATAGTCATGGAAGGCGAATGTCTGAACTAGTATAGAACTTCTAGGGAAGATAACTAGTATTTTTAAGCAAGGGTGGTATGCAGCAATGTCACCTGTGATTTAAACTCCCTGGTGAGGTATCATGGTGAAGAAAACCATGTATTGCCAGAGAAAAGGTTGGGCCATAGTTGACCTCAGCTATGCAAACTAGGATTATATCAGGCATATTGTTAAGAATGTTCCTCACACAAATGTGGAGACTATATCACTGAGCAGTTTGACAAGTTCTAGATTAAGTGTTCTGTTGAATGTTGTAATAACAATGTTTGCTATAGTTCAAAGGGCAAGTAGAAATGAACTAGATAAATAGGAAGTAACATCATATTTCAATGGGCAACTTGAAACATTTTGCCTTGAACAGGAGCATTTGAGGACCTGTGGCTGTTGTTGACACCAAATATTGGATACAAATGTACTTAGTAGAACAGTCATGATACAAGGCTGACTTAACCAATGTATTTTTAGAAAAACTGGACCTGCTGTTACATGTACTTACAGATACTAGATGGATACATTATGATATTGTGACAGGTGGAGATGTGAATGCTGAATTCGATGTTACGACACAAAAACATACTGTCACTGAACTCCAAAACCTACTAAGACAGTGCAACTTACATTCAGTCAATAACAAGCCTACAAGAGAACATGCATGTCTTGACAATATTTTTGTAAATTTTAAAACAACAGAAGAATCACGTTTTATGACAGTATTTCCATATTCTGATCATGATTCAGTATCTTTAAATTATACAAGTAGGTTCCCTCTTGATAAGAGTAATGTAAATAAGCCTCTCCCAGAAGTTGTGGTCACTAGACCAGTCACAGATGAGAAAATTGACAGGTTTCATACGTCCCTTTATAAGAGAGATTGGTTTGGCCTGTGTTATGATGAGACACATTATACTCTAAGCAATTATCTGCCACCAAAGGTACTATTTGATAGGTTTCTTAAAGCATTTTTGGGACACTTTAAAGACTGCATTCCAATAGAGAAATGCAAAGTAACTGACAGAATCCTAAAAGCAAAAGTTCCAAATAGACAAAATACATGGTATACAAAACAGCTGTCTACTATGAAAAATCAAGTTATGTTGTTGTACAATATTTATAAAAATCTGAAAACCAACCATGCTAAATTAGCCTATGTTAGATCTAGGAATGAGTACAAAAAAGCAATTGTGGAAGCCAAACAAGCACATAATCTCAGAAGTATTGAGAAATCCACCAATAAGTGCAAAGCAGCATGGACACTAATAAATAGTGTCTCCAAAGATAAAAGAAGTGACAAAATTCGTATCTCTCCCCAGGAATTTAACGACTTTTTTATTAAATCAGTTGAGGAAGTAGGAAGTGCTATAATTAAACCTGAAATCAGCTCATCACAGTTGCTGTCAAAAAATATTGCTAGGTCATCAACAAACACAAGTACCTTCAATTTTTCCGAGGTCTCACCTGTTTGTGTTAAGAATAATGAAGCAGTTAAAATCATCAGACAGTGTAGACATATATGACCTGTTTTGTAACATGCTGAAGAATGTAATAGACTGTATAGTGTACCCCATAACATATTGTATAAACAAGTGTATACTGGAGGGTTTTTTCCCTGATGAACTTAAACTGTCTAGGGTAGTTCCAGTACATAAAAAAGGAGATAAAAATTCTGTCTCAAGTTACAGGCCAATATCCATAGTCACAGTTTTTCCAAAAGATGTAGAATGCATAATTTACCAACAATTATCTGTTTACTTTGATAACATAGGATTAATAAGTGGATCACAGTATGGCTTTAGGAAAAACCTGTCAACCATTGATGCCATAGACAATGTTGTTAAATACATCCATCAAGTATTTGAAGATAAATGCATTAAAGGTAACAGCCTTAAGCTATTATGATCATATTTACAAAACCGTAAGCATGCTGTCTGTGTTGGGAAAGCAATGTCCAGTATAGAACAAGTTAAGGTAGGTGTTCCGCAGGGATCCGTGCTGGACCCTTTTCTTTTCCTGATAATGATAAATGACATGCCATCATTTATTAAATCCAGAACAGTACTCTATGCTGATGATACAGTGTTTCTGAACAGCAGTAATGATCTTAATAGCCTTAAAACATGTGTTACAGAGAGAATTGAGCAAGCTTCACTCGGTTTAAAGCAAATGGGTTCTTGCTTAATGAAAACAAAACCCAGCAGATGGTATTTAGTTTAAAAGACAAGTTTCCATCAGATGATCCTAGTTGTGTTAAATTTTTGGGGGTGTCTTTGGATGATAAACTTTCTTGGAATCCACACATTAAGTATATTAGTGGTAAATTGTCTAGGGTAATCTATTTGTTAAGGCAATTAATGCACTGTGTACCTAAAAATTATGTTAGAGTATCTTACTACTCATTTTTCCAAAGCATCATATCCTGTGGTATTATTTTATGGGGAAAATCCACTTGTGTGCATGATATACTATGGCTGCAAAAGAAAGCTATTAGGATAATTACAGGCTCACCATACAAGGCTCATTGTAAACCTTTGTTTACTCAACAAAAAATCATGACAGTAATAAACGTATGTATTTATTATGTTTTAATCTACACTAAAAAGAACTTACCTAAAGTAAAACGCAAGGCAAATATACATTGTTACAACAGTAGGACAAACAGCTGTATCTATATGCCCTACCACAGACTGTCAAAATCAGGTAACAGTTATGAACTTATGGCCACAAATTATTTAACAAACTTCCACAAGCTATACAAAATTTACCAGAGCAACAATACAAACAAACACTTTATGACTGGTTAGTTTCATGACCTGTGATATTAAACTGTAATGTTATTAACAATTCTGTACTTTTATAGCATATACTGTATTGTATTATGTGTATGACTTTGTCTATTGCTGTAATGGCTTAAAGACAATAAAATTATTATTATTATTATTTCTTTTCTTTCTCAGATTTTATGTCTGGTTAAAAATGGAAAGTGACGCGGACCTTGATCAAGCATGGCTTCCTTTTAACTGTACAGTATATGTTACATTGCATTTAGGAACTTTCGGGTAATTGAACATGTATCAATAATTACAGATTTCTGTAGTTGTATATATACGTTTGGATGTAGCTGTATTGCATTGATGTACTGGTGGATATTGTGTGGGACGACTCCTGTAGTTGATAGTATAATTGGTATAATGTCAACTTCATCCTGATGCCACATGTCCTTGACTTCCTCAGCCAGTTGGGTGTATTTTTCAATTTTTTCTCCTGTTTTCTTCTGTATATTTGTTGTATTGAGTATGGATATTTCGATTAGTTGTGTTAATTTCTTCTTTTTATTGCTGAGTATGATGTCAGGTTTGTTATGTGGTGTTGTTTTATCTTTTATAATGGTTCTGTTCCAGTATAATTTGTATTCATCATTCTCCAGTACATTTTGTGGTGCATACTTGTATGTGGGAATGTGTTGTTTTATTAGTTTATGTTGTATTGCAAGTTGTTGATGTATTATTTTTGCTACATTGTCATGTCTTCTGGGGTATTCTGTATTTGCTAGTATTGTACATCCGCTTGTGATGTGATCTACTGTTTCTATTTGTTGTTTCCAAAGACTGCATTTATCTGTTGTGGTATTGAGATCTTAAATAATATGCTTGCTGTAATATCTGGTCTTTATTGTTTGACCCTGCATTGCAATCATGAATCCTTCCGTCTCACTGTATATATTGCTTTTTCTTAGCCATGTGTTGGATGCGTCTTGATCGATGTGTGGCTGTGTTAAATGATACAGGTGCTTGCCATGTAGTGTTTTCTTTTTCCAATTTACTTTCTTTGTATCTGTTGATGTTATGTGATCTAAAGGGTTGTAGAAGCGGTAATGAAATTGCAGTGGTGTGGCCAATGTATTTATATGAGTGATTGCTTTGTGTATTTTGCTAGTTTCTGCTCGTTCTATAAAGAATTTTCTTAAATTGTCTACCTGTCCATAATGTAGGTTTTTTATGTCGATAAATCCCCTTCCTCCTTCCTTTCTGCTTAATGTGAATCTTTATGTTGCTGAATGTATGTGATGTATTCTATATTTGTGGCATTGTGATCGTTTAAGTGTATTGAGTGCTTCTAGGTCTGTGTTACTCCATTTCACTACTCCAAATGAATAGGTCAATATTGGTATAGCACAAGTATTTATAGCTTTTGTCTTGTTTCTTGCTGTCAATTCTGTTTTCAGTATTTTTGTTAGTCTTTGTCTATATTTTTCTTTTAGTTCTTCTTTAATATTTGTATTATCTATTCCTATTTTTTGTCTGTATCCTAGATATTTATAGGCATCTGTTTTTTTCCATCGCTTCTATGCAGTCGCTGTGGTTATCCAATATGTAATCTTCTTGTTTAGTGTGTTTTCCCTTGACTATGCTATTTTTCTTACATTTGTCTGTTCCAAAAGCCATATTTATATCAGTGCTGAATGCTTCTGTTATCTTTAGTAATTGGTTGAGTTGTTGATTTGTTGCTGCCAGTAGTTTTAGATCATCCATGCATAGCAAATGTATGATTTTGTGTGGGTATGTTCCAGTAACATTGTATCCATAATTTGTATTATTTAGCATGTTGGATAGTGGGTTCAGAGCAAGGCAGAACCAGAAAGGACTTAAAGAGTCTCCTTGGTATATTCCACACTTAATCTGTATTGGCTGTGATGTGATATTATTTGAATTTGTTTGGATATTAAGTGTGGTTTTTCAATTATTCATTACTATGTTTAGGAACTGTATCAATTTAGGATCTACTTTGTATATTTCCAATATTTGTAGTAACCATGAGTAGGGGTACACTATCAAAAGCTTTTTGGTAATCAATGTGTAGCGGCCTTTGTTTAGTTTTAGCTTGATATCTCACCTCTGCATCTATTATCAGTTGCTCTTTACATCCTCGTGCTCCTTTGCAACAGGCTTTTTGTTCTTCAATTATAATTTTGTTCTGTGTTGTATGTGTCATTAATTTCGGTGTAATGACTGAAGTTAATATTTTGTATATTGTTGGTAGGCATGTTATGGGGCAATATTTAGCTGGGTTTGCTGTGTCTGCTTGATCTTTAGGTTTCAGATTAGTTATTCCATGTGTAAGTGTATTAAGGAATGTGTATGGGTCTGCAATGTAACTGTTAAATAATTTATAATAGAGGGAAACATTCCACGTAGGAAAAATATATCTAAAAACAAAGATGATGTGACTTACCAAATGAAAGTGCTGGCAGGTCGACAGACACACAAACAAACACAAACATACACACAAAATTCAAGCTTTCGCAACAAACTGTTGCCTCATCAGGAAGGAGGGAAGGAGAGGGAAAGACGAAAGGATGTGGGTTTTAAGGGAGAGGGTAAGGAGTCATTCCAATCCCGGGAGCGGAAAGACTTACCTTAGGGGGAAAAAAGGACGGGTATACACTCACACACACACACACATATCCATCCACACATATACAGACACAAGCAGACATATCTGAAGACTAAATATGTCTGCTTGTGTCTGTATATGTGTGGATGGATATGTGTGTGTGTGTGCGAGTGTATACCCATCCTTTTTTCCCCCTAAGGTAAGTCTTTCCGCTTCCGGAATTGGAGTGACTCCTTACCCTCTCCCTTAAAACCCACATCCTTTCGTCTTTCTCTCTCCTTCCCTCCTTCCTGATGAGGCAACAGTTTGTTGCGAAAGCTTGAATTTTGTGTGTATGTTTGTGTTTGTTTGTGTGTCTGTCAACCTGCCAGCACTTTCATTTGGTAAGTCACATCATCTTTGTTTTTAGATATGTTAAATAATTTAGTTAGATGTGAATGTGTTGAGGTGAACTTCTTTAGCCAGAAATTTGCTATTTTATCTTTTTCAGGGGCTTTCCAATTGTGCGTAGAATTAATTGCTCGGGTGAATTCATGTTGCAAAATTATCACTTCAGGCATTTGTGGTATCATCTTGTATGTGTCTGTTTCTGCTTGTATCCACCATGCATGCCTGTTATGTTGTACCGGGTTTGACCATATGTTGCTCCAGAAGTGTTCCATGTCTGTTATGTTTGGTGGATTGTCTATTTTAATGTGTGTGTTATCTATTGTCTGGTAAAATTTCTTTTGGTTTGTGTTGAATGTTTGGTTTTGTTTCCTTCTATTTTCACTTTTTTTGTATCTTCTAAGTCATTTGGCCAATGCTTGTAATTTCTGCTTCTTTTCATCTAATTGCTCTATCGCTTCTTGTTGTGAGATTTTACCCAACGTTTTTCGTTTTTTGTTTGATATTTCATTTCTTATAAATTGTGTTAGCTGCCCAATGTCTTTTCTCAGTTTTTCTATTCTGATCTGTAGCCTGTGTTGCCATGCTGGTTTTGTGGGTTTCTTCTGTGTGTTGGTTGGTTCTGATCTCTGCCTAGTGTGTATATTTAGTGTAGTGAGTGCTCCTATATAAACTAGTAGTTGTAACTCTTCCATAGTTGTATTTTCATTTATTTTGTTGTGTATGATTTCGTTGATAGTTGTTATTGTTGTTTCAACTTGTGGGTTATTAGGTGGTCTATGCAAGAATGGTCTAATGTCTGTATTTGTGTCTTTGTATTCTGTACATGTTAGCTGAAATTTTTCTTCTATATCTAACATTTGTGTCACTTCATGTCCTATTTGTGCTTGTTCTGGAGGCTGTCTTAAGATTTTGTTTTCCTCTGATTGTTTAATTGATGCGTGTTGTTCTTTGTTTGTTTGCTCTGGGATGTTTGAGTCCATTACTGTATTTTCTTCTTCTTCTGCTTGCACATTATTTTGTTCCAGTATTTGTTGTACTTGTTGTTTGATGTTTTCTGATTCTGACTGGGGTATCCTGTTATTTTTCATTACTATACAGATCTGATCAGCTAGTCATTGTTCTGTTAAAAATTTTAATTCTGGGAATCTGGTAATAAATGTTGTGTATACTTGTGATCTGTATCCAGTTGTGTTGGTTCCCAAGTTTGTTGCTTGGTAATAACAGAACATGCGGTGTCGGTTAACTTCATCTGACCACCTCATCCTCTGTCTTTGTTTCCCTTCTAGAGTGGTTGCAGGAAGCATATCCTGCAAAACACCTCTGTTTGGATTTAAATCATTTTCCGTATGGCTAGCAGTGTCGTTACCATTGTGGACGGGCATAGGGTTCAAGCGTCGTCCCCGACCATGACAGCACTTGTCCGAGGCTTCATTAGTTCTGTCCTGAACCAACTAATCACACTAAAAGGGGGTTAGCCCTATTAGTGATTTGTTCTTTTTGTCGCCTTTTATGACTGTCAGAACATACCAGAGGCCTAGTCTTTTCCCGGACCTCGACGGGGTTTATTATTATTATTATTATTATTATTAAGAAGCTAATTCAAAATCTGTCACAAAGGTAATAATTATTTTTTCCTCAAAATAACTATTTATTTTATTTTATTACTACTTCTATTTTACCAATATATATGGGCAACAGATTTGTTTTATATGAGTGATAGGCTTTTAAACAATTGTGACCTTTATGTTTGATTGGGCCTTCATTTAAGACAATTTGAAATGAGACACGTTGTATGATTTCTGAAAATCCTAAAGCTTAGAAAGCAGATTTTCTGTAATTATTTTTGTAATTTTTACAAGTTAATGACTGGTTGTATGATGTAGTGTTGTATGTATAATAAAAATGTAGATATAGATAAAAATGTAGATAAAGATCCTACAAAATGTGTTTTTGTGTACATTCTAAAGCATAATCGCTATTGTAATAAATTTTTGTATATTAAGGATGGATTAGCTAGTTAACCTAACTTCATCATTACCTGGGTGTGCTATGGCCATCTTTAATGGGATGGACCCTCCACAGTGTACAGTCTCTGTACAGAAACTTCTAAATGAACAGAAACTGCTGCACAACAGGAGTGAAACAAAAGCATAGAATTGCAGATAGAAAGGTTCTAAATGAAACATGTTTGGCTGTGATAATGACAATTTATGAAGCCTTCAGTGACTACCATAACAGAATCTTATCAAAAGACCTCTCACAAAACTCAAATAAATTCTGGCCATATATTAAGTCTATCAGTGATACCAAAGTTAGTGTCCACATACCATACAAATGGATGAACACAAGGACCAAAACTGAGGGCAGCAAAGCAAAATCAGAAGTGCTGAAATCCATTTTCAATTTTTCCTTTACAAAGGAAGTTACAGGAGCATTACCCCAGTTTAATTCTCACTTTACTGCATAGATGAAAGATACAGATACTAGTGTCTGTTGAAGTGTAATAGAATGGGATGACACAGAATGCAGAGAGTTATACCTAACCAATCCGGAGAACCCAATACTAAGTCGCAGTGTATACCCAAAGTAGGTGAACTCAATGAGCACATATTGTAACTGTGCTAAGTGGCTGATACAACTTTGTTTGCATACTTTGAACATAATAATGATGATTTGTAATTGAAATGAAATGAAATATAGTTTTTATCCAAAAGTACATTCAACAAACATAAACAAATGCTGAATCACCTATTTACAAAATTCTTGGAGTGAAACCTAATTGTTATTTCCATTCAGTTTAATGAAAAGAGTCAGAATACATGTTAATAACAAAATCCATTTGGTAATTAAAAAGATATTCTATATTATAAATTACATACCATTGTAAAACTATGTTTTCTGCATTTTGGCAGTGTAAATGATACTCCTTCCATCTGTTTGTTATTGTAGAATGTTAGAGGTGATTCATACATCCAAATTCTGTAATTTATTCTCAAGGACTGTCTAACTTTCAAAAGAAATAATTGAAATTAACATTTTAAACAATATAAGCAAATGAATTCTAGTTGTTAAAATCCAATAAAGAGATGCTGCAACAGCCAGAGAAGGTTTTAGTGTTATTTAGTTATTGTTGTGTTCATGTGAAGTCATTTGTGGTGCGTTATTAAATGTATTATAAAGCAAATTATTTTGTTTTGGTTACGTTATTTCAGTAGAAGTTGATTAGCTATCATGTAACAGAAAATCCAGGAACTATTTTCAGGTGTAGTTTACGACAGTGAACAGATACACCCAGTTTTCAAATACCAAGAGATTGAAGCTAATTATCAACTTTTGTAACCCAACAGAGTAGTTATGTTTTACAGAGGTGTTGAGAAACACTGAAATTACTAGAACAGAACAAACCTCCAGTTGCGCCCTACATCCTCAACTATTTGTTGGATGTATTCCAATCTTTGTCTTCCCCCAGTGTTTTTACTCTCTACATCTCCATTTAGCATCATGGAAGTTATTCCTTGATGTCTTGACACATATCCTGTCATCGTGTCTGTTCTTGTCAGTGTTTTCCTACTTAATTTTCAATACCCTTGTATAACAACACATCACAAATGCTTCAGTTCTCTTCTTTTCCATTTTTTTCCACAGTGCATGAATCACAAGGATGAAATGCTTTATTTTGATGTTACAGTTTATTGCTACTCTCATTTATGCTACTCCTCATTATGTTTGTCTTTATTTTATTAATACTCAATCCCTATTCTGAGCTTATTAGACTATTCATTCCCTTCAATAGATTCTTTAATTCTTCTCAACTTTCCCTGAGGATACTAATATCATAAGTGAATCTTTTCACTGATATCCTTTCACCATGTTTTTTAATTCCAGTTTTGAACTCGTCCATTATTTCTGTCATTGTTTCTTCTATGTGAAGATTGAACATTGGGTGCAAAAGATTGCATCCATTCCTACACCCTCTTTAATCCAAGAACGTCATTCTTGGTCATCCATTCCTATTTTTCCCACTTGGTTCATGTACATTATCCACTTTGCGCTATGTCTTACTCCCCATTTTTCTCAATATTTCGAAAATCTGGCACCATTTTACACTGTTGGACACATTTTCCAGGTCTACAATCTCATGTCTTCGTTTTTCTTAAGGCTTTCTTCTATTGCCAAGTGCACTGGTGCCCTTACCTTTCCTAAACCCAAACTGATCATCATCTAATACATCCTCAATTTTCTTTTCCACTCTTCTGTATGTTATTCTTGTCAGCAACTTGGACGCATGAGATGTTAAGATGACTATGTGATAGTTCTCATACTTATCTGACCTTGCTATCTTTGACATTTTATTGATTATATTTTTCTGACTGTCCAATGGTATGTCTCTAGTCTTGTAGATTTTACATACAAACTGTGATAATCTTTAGTTGCCACTTCCCCTAAACATTTTATAAATTCTGAAGGAATGTTATCTGTCCCTTCTGTTTTATTTGACTTCATGTCTTCCAAAGGTTGGTTAAACTGTGACTCCAATACTGGATTCCTACAAGGGTTGGACAAAAATATGAAAATACCAAGAGAAATGTATGCTTGAACATGAATGCAGATACTAGTTAAGCCTGCAGGTTGCACTGTTGTATTACACCATTGATGGCACCTGTTCAATGCTCCTCATATACTGCAAGTGTCAATCATGGGCAGAACAGTGTTCTATGTAATTGTGAGTTCATTATGTTGGAGCTAAGAGAGTCTGAATGTGGGAAAATTGTTGGTGCTTGTGTGGTGAGTACTTTTGTATCCAAGACAGCAAAAGTGTTTGGTGTTTCATGAGGCATTGTATCTAAGATTTATACCGCTTACAGGGAAAGTGGAAGAACGTAATTCCCTAAGTCACAATGTGAACAAAAGTGTGTTTTGAGTGATTATGACAGATTATCATTGAAGATGGTTTTGATGAAAAATAAAAGGATGACAGCTGCAAAAGACAGTGAAAACTGAATGTTGCAATTGAAAACCCAATCAGCACCAAACTAACGTGATCAGAGCTCCATGAGTTGGGAATTGCAGAGTGAGCTGGAATTCCCAAACCACACATAAACCATGTAAATGCTTGCTACAGGACAATGTGGTGCTGAAGTCATAAAACCTGGACTCTGGAGCAATGGAAGGGTCATTTTGTCAGATGAGTCTCGTTTCACGCTATTTACAACTTCTGGCTGAGTTTAAGTTTCAAGAATGAAGTATGGCAAGGGTTCAGTGATGAATTGGGCAGCCATATCATGGTATTCCATGGGCTCTATGGGTACTCTGCAAGAACGCATTCCTGCGAAGGATTAACTGACTATTTTGGCTGATCAAGTCCATTTCACGATACAATATTTGAATGCCAATGGTGATGCTGTGAGCTAAGATGGCAAAGCCCATGTTTACACAGTTTGTATCATCTTGGACTGGTATTGTGAGGATGATGATGAATTTTTGTCTCTCCCCTGGGCACCGCAGTTGCAAGATTTCAATATTATTGACTGTTTGTGGTCTAGTTTGGAGACAAGGGTGTAACTGCTGTACATTCCCACCATCTTTACCTGAAAATGCCACAGTATTGCAGGAAGAATGGTAAACAGTTCCATTCAAAACTATACAGGACCTGTGTTTATGTATTCTTGGATGATTGGAGGCTGTTTTGAATTACAGTAGTTTTCCTAGGTTCTATTATGTATGGCAGTGGGCTGTATTTTCATATTCTCGTGGAATATGACATATGATGGAAATAAAAGAAAGGTTCAGGAGTAGAATTAAAATTCAAGGTGAAAGGATGTCAATGATATGATTTGCTGATGACATTGCTATCCTGAGTGAAAGTGAAGAAGAATTGCATGATCTGCTGAACGAAATGAACAGTGTACAGAGTTCAGATTATGGATTGAGAGTAAACCAAAAAAAAGATGAAAGTAATGAGAAGTGGCAGAAATGAGAACAGCAAGAAACTTAACATCAGGATTGATGGTCGGGAAGTAGAAGAAGTTAAGGAGTTCTGCTACCTCGGCAGCAAAATAACCAATGACACAAGGAGCAAGGTGGAAATCAAAAGCAGACAAGCACTGGCAAGATGGGCATTCCTGGCCAAGAGAAGTCTATTAGCATGAAACATAGATCTTAATTTCAGGAAGAAATTTCTGAGAATGTATGTGTAGACCACAGCATTGTATGGTAGTGAAACATGGACTGTGGGAAAACTGGAACAGTAGAGAATTGAAGTATTTGAGATGTGGTGCTACAGACAAGTGTTGAAAATGAGGTAGACTGATAAGGTAAGTAATGAAGAGGTTCTGCCCAGAATTGGAGGAGAGGAAAGGAATATATGGAAAACACTGACAAGGAGAAGGGACAGGATGATAGGACATCTGTTAAGACATGAGGGAATTACTTCCCTGTTGCTAGAAGGAGGTTTACAGGACAAAAACTGTAGAGGAAGACACAGATTGGAATACATCTGGCAAATAATTGAGGAAGTAGGATGCAAGTTTTCCTGCAGCCATTTCATCTTAGCTTTCCTGGGCTTCTTATTGATTTCATTTCTACATGTTTTACATTAGTTTGTTCCCATCTCTCCATGAACATTTTTGTATTTTCTTCTTTCATCTATCAGTTGAAGCATTTCTTCTGTTACCCTAGGTTTCTTCACAGTTACCTTTATTGTACATATGTGTGTCTACCTAACATCTTTGATTACCTTTTCTAAAGATGTCCATTCCTCTTCAGCTGAACCGCTGATTGAGGTATTCAATATCACAGTATCTACAGCCTTTGAGAACATAAAATGCATCCCATAGTTCCTCATTATTTCAATTTCCAATTCTTTCCACATCGGTTCTTTCGGACAGTTCTCTTAATCTTCATTACGAAATTGTTATCGAAGTCTATGTCTGCTCCTGTGTATGCCTTACAATCCAAAATCTGATTGCAAATCTTTGTCTGATCACAGTTTGATACAGCTGAAATCTTCCCATGTTTCTGGAAATTATCCAAATATACTTTGGAATGAGTCTTGCCTGTGGTTTCTTCATTACCCGTGGTAGCAAGCCACTGAATTCTGTCATCCTGCTGTAATCTTGTTTTGTGATACATTATTAAAATGTATGCAATGAAGTATTGAATTAATTTGACTGGTTTTCATATTTATTATCATGTGACCAGCTATTCTATAAGACATCCTATAGAACTTTGATCACATGGATAGTGGCAAGATTTTTACAGAGCACTTTACAAGTGAGTTTTGGTGGATGAATATCATGAAGTTGGATTTGATAACACAGTCATTTAACACAACAGGTTTTCTGATAATTGATATCAATACACAGATGTTCATGTTGTTGACATGGAGAAATTAATAAAATAATTAAGGCAGAGTGTAACATTGAGGTGATGCCTGGTTGACAGGTAGGTTCAGACTGCTTAGTTTGAAAGAGGTCCACAAAGATATTAACATAGGTGACTACAGGTTGTTACCAAATTGAATGCTGATCTCCAATTCATTTTATCCGAAAAGTGACTAAACAAAGTGAAATAGTCTCAAAATATAGACATTTGCATGTTCATAGCTACTCCCAAATTTTCAGTGAAACTGAGCTATATGATGTCAATGAGACAGGCAACATGGAGAAGTTATTTCAAAGAACTATATCCACAGACTAAGGATTCATTGTCTGGGAGGGGGGAGGGGGGGTGAGTATATGAAGATGGGTGTATGTATATTTTGTGAAACAGATAATTATATTTTAGTTGATAATCATGGTCAGATTTAGCTGCAGAGTCAACCTATTTAGCTCAATAATAGTTTTTTTAATTGTATGTTACTTGATTAGGAAAATATTAATGTCAGCTGTATGATTTGACTGATACACTGTATACCTACATGGTGAATTACTGGGAATCATCAAGTTCATAATTTCTCTAATTTATGCAGTTCCTTAATTAGTTGCTTATGTGGTTAATCATTGGTACTATCTGATTCAGAAAAATTAGCTCACAAGTTCAAATAACTAAATTGTTTTTGGGTGTTTCCAAAACTTAATTATCAATAATTTCTAAATCAATGAATTTTCAATGAAAATAAACTGGTTAATGGAAAGAGCAAAATTAGGGCTTTCTAATGAGCCAGATAGTTTTGTGAGTAAACTGTTATTAGCTCACACTATGTCGACAATAACCTGTTAGTGGAACAACTTCAATCACTGTTTTATACTTAAGGAAAATGTTTTGCAGAAAACTAATAACACCACTGGAATCAGCAGATAATAAATTATAATGTGAATAACAAAATTCTCTAAAATACTACATCTATAATAATGAGATAATTTTGGGTATTCATGATATATGCATTACTTGAATAATAGAGAGCATAAGAAAGACAAGAAAAATTAGTTATTTAAGGAGTAGTAGTGTAAGAAATAGAATAAATCCACTTTTCTACATTGGAGCCTACTCCTCTTGCGAATTTTGAACAGAGCATTTGTTATTACTAGCTGAAATTTATTGTAGAACTCATTCCCATATTCTCTTGTAACTTTGTCTTCTGTTCCTTTTCACACTACCACTTTCCAAGCCCCATAATTAATAGATTATCATAGATGCTGACTTACTCATTCAATGTGTCCATATACTTTCTCTACCTCTTGACCTTCTGTTTGTAAAATCAGCATGTTCACCTGAACAGTTGTTATTGGTGTTGGTTTGTTACCAGTTTTGATAAGAGCAACATTATCACTAAAGTGTTCACAGTAACTTCCTCTGTACCCCACCTTCCTATTAATAATGAATCCTCCTGGTGTTATGTTTCTTCCTGCTGCCTTTGACATTGCCCTATAATCTTCCGACCAGCAAACCTTAGTTTCTCTCCATCTCACTTCATTGGTCCCCACAATATCCAGGCTGACCCTTTTCATTTTTGTTTTCTAGTATTCCTACCATATTCTGACCTCTGACATTCCATGCTCCAACCCTTCCATTGGCTATTCTCTTGGTCATCTGTTCCTGGGTCGTTCCCTTCCAGAGAGCCAAATAAATGAGTAATCCAGAATCTTTTGTCAATGAAGAGATAATCAAGACACCTCTTTGAACTACGGTTACATGTCCTATGGATACACATTGTGTGTCTTTAATGCAGTGGTTTCCATTGCCTTCCACAGCCTCATGGAGTTGACCATTACTGATTCTTCCACCTTTTAAGAACAATTTCTGACTCCTAGAACAAGACAGTACCCCAAACCTCTGCCTGCTCTTCCATTTTCTGAGTGAGTTAACCCCTCTGTTAACCATAAAATACCACAGCATTAAATTATGCCCAACAGATGAAAGAAACCACAGGTCACATCCATCTACACGTAGGATAGCAGATGTGAAGAAGTGAACCACACAAAATAACTGATTAATATGTTCATTAATAACAAAGAAAGAGAAATTCTCATTATTTTACTGAGTAGAGATTAAATTTCTATGCTATACATTTGTTTTCAGAATCATTCCCACATTTTTCATCATATATGTTTGTCGTCATACTAGTGAACAATAGTGGTTTTAATGATATACTGAAACAGACTCTCAAAATCTCTACATATTTCTTCATGTAAACGTAGTATTAACACATCAGAATATGCTTAAGCAATATTAATC
This sequence comes from Schistocerca piceifrons, assembly GCF_021461385.2. Taxonomy (NCBI): domain Eukaryota; kingdom Metazoa; phylum Arthropoda; class Insecta; order Orthoptera; family Acrididae; genus Schistocerca; species Schistocerca piceifrons. The sequence goes on from NC_060138.1 coordinate 774,577,062, forward strand.
CTAAAAATGGTGATAGTTGGCAAATATACATAAAATATAAAGGCAATTTGCAACAAAAACAGAAACAAGAGCCTACAATACATGTTGTAAAAGACTGTTGGTTAGCAAAGGTGTAATTACATTGTCTAAATTATTTCATAACAGTCACAGTTATCCACCTCATTTCAGTGATTCTAACTCTCCAAAACCTTTCGTAACTCAGCAGCTTCCACATGAAATCACTCTTTACAGATGCCACAGATTGTCTTTTAGACAATATTTTCTCAAATATGGAGAATGGTATCACTGAGCCACTAAACGTAAACTTAGGTCTTTCGAATCACAATACATTATTAACGTACATAAATTACTCTATCCCCAAGGCAGTAAATTATAAGTGGGGATACAAAAGGCACTTCTATACAGAAAAAGTAAATACTTTCATCCAGTTGTTAGCTAATGAAACCTGGGAAGATGTCTTTGCACAAACAACAACCGAGGAATCTTTCAATGTTTTTTCTAGTACATTCATGTCCCTATTTGAGATGTGTTTCCCAAAAAAGCTCACAAAGATCAATGTCATGCCTAGGAACACAAGCCAGTGGATAACACCTGCTATTAGAGTATCTAGTCAAATACTAAAACATATCAGTCAACTCAAAAAAGATAACAAAGATGAACACTTCACAGATTATGTTAAGACATACAAGAAAATTTACAGGAAGGTGATCAAGAAAGCCAAGACAATGCACAATGACAGTGTAATTGCTGGGTCAGCAAACAAATCAAAAGCTATATGGAATGTAGTAAAAAAAGAAATAGGCCCAAGCAAAAATGTTAGAAATCCAGATGACTTTGTTTTAAAAGATTATCAAGGTGTGCTAGTCAGAAATCGTACTTTAGCAAATTACATTAATGACTACTTCATAAATAGTCCAGTCAATCTGCATAAAAATTGTTCTAAGATTAGTAGAACATCAATCCCAGAAGAACAAAGTGTTAATTCATTATTGCTACCTCCCACAAACAAATTGGAAGTTAATCGAATAATAAAAACAATGAAGAATAAAATGTCCTCAGGGATTGACGAGATGCCTTGCTCAGTCAAGATGAGATGTGCTAGTGTCATATCAGACCCACTCTCACACATCATAAACATATCATTTTCAGAAGGTATCTTTCCACAACGATTAAAAATTGCAAAAGTAAAACCATTGTATAAAAAGGGTAATATACATGAAGTGGGAAACTATAGACCAATAGCTTTATTATCGGTATTTTCAAAGGTAATAGAGACAGTCATGAAAAACAGAATTACAAATTACCTCGAGAAATTCAATCTATTGTCTGTAAACCAACACGGCCTTTGCAAAGGAATGAGTACAGAGTCAGCCATCACCCAATTCATTGAAAATATTGTAATGGGGCTAGATAAGAACAACTGTACAATAGGAATAAATTTGGACCTCTCAAAGGCATTCGATACTGTCCAACATGATATCCTGCTAGACAAATTAGAATATGTCGGTATACGAGGAGTAGCTAAAAAGTGGTTTCAGTCATATCTCCATAATAGGAAACAGGTAGTAGAAACTGCAACAACAAACAGTAAAAACCAAAGTATTGTTTACAGATCAGATATTCAGACTGTGCCAATAGGGGTACCACAGGAGAGTGTTCTAGGACCTCTCCTATTTCTTCTTTACATAAATGATATCAAGATTCCAGTAAATGGTACTCATATAACCCTGTTTGCGGATGACACAAACATTGTAGTAACTGACATAAACTGGGTATTGCCAACATCTGCAACCAGAGTTATAGAATATTTGCAAAATTGGTTTGAAGTGAACAAATTAACCATAAATATCTCTAAAACTAATTATATCCATTACAGGAAAGCAAAGTCACACTCTGATCTAGATCTCAGAATAAAAAATAAAGAAATTGTGAGAGTTGCTACCACAAAATTCTTAGGTGTACATATAGATGAAAATTTAGACTAGAAATCCCATATCCTGTATCTCTCACATAAGTTAAGCTCTGCTTGCTTTGCTTTACGCGTTATTAGCTTTGTATGTAGTAGGGAATGTAGCAGAGCTGTTTACTTTGCTTATATACATTCTGCTATTTCCTATGGCCTCATCTTCTGGGGTCAAAGTAAGAAAAATCTCAAAACCATCTTCACTCTACAAAAACGAACTGTTAGAATAATTACCAACAGTTCAAGACTAACTCCTTCAAAGCAATTATTTAAACAGCTGAATATTCTACCCCTACCATGCCTCTATATACAGAAAAGCGTAATTAATGTAAAACGAAATATTAACAATTTCCAATCCAACTCGGATCTACATACTTACAACACAAGAAAGTGCAATGACATTCATATAAAAAGAGTTAACAAGGCTTTGGCGCAGAAACAAACAAACATACAAGGAAGCAGATTGTGTAACAAACTACTGGTAAAGATAAAAGAAGTAAAAAAATTGTCTTCATTTAAAGAAGCAGTATTCAAATTTTTAATGACCAACTGCTATTATAGTGTAAAAGAATACCTGGAATAGCTTCATATTAAACAATTATATTTATGTACTCTGTGCCAATAGTAATTTTTATCTGACTGTTGCTATGATCTAAATAAATAATATGTACAAAAGTGCTAGAATTGTATGTGTTATATCTAAATATCAACTGTGTATTCCATGTAAAAAGTCTTTCTCATACATCAATGTAAATAATCAAAGTTGTACATGCTATTTCGATGTGGTCTGATGTTATGTAGTCTACTATGCACATCTGTATTTTGTATAGTATTGTTCACCCTATATGTGTGTATATATATATACAATGTATTTTTTGACGAAATCCATGCAATGTAAATTGTCTCTGGATGAATAAACTACTACTACTACTACTACTCCCCCCCATGAACCATGGACCTTGCCGTTGGTGGGGAGGCTTGCGTGCCTCAGCGATACAGATAGCCGTACCGTAGGTGCAACCACAACGGAGGGGTATCTGTTGAGAGGCCAGACAAACGTGTGGTTCCTGAAGAGGGGCAGCCTTTTCAGTAGTTGCAAGGGCAACAGTCTGGATGATTAACTGATCTGGCCTTGTAACAATAACCAAAACGGCCTTGCTGTGCTGGTACTGCGAACGGCTGAAAGCAAGGGGAAACTACAGCCGTAATTTTTCCCGAGGGCATGCAGCTTTACTGTATGATTACATGATGATGGCGTCCTCTAGGGTAAAATATTCCGGAGGTAAAATAGTCCCCCATTCGGATCTCCGGGCGGGGACTACTCAAGAGGATGTCGTTATCAGGAGAAAGAAAACTGGCATTCTACGGATCGGAGCGTGGAATGTCAGATCCCTTAATCGGGCAGGTAGGTTAGAAAATTTAAAAAGGGAAATGGATAGGTTGAAGTTAGATATAGTGGGAATTAGTGAAGTTCGGTGGCAGGAGGAACAAGACTTCTGGTCAGGTGACTACAGGGTTATAAACACAAAATCAAATAGGGGTAATGCAGGAGTAGGTTTAATAATGAATAGGAAAATAGGAATGCGGGTAAGCTACTACAAACAGCATAGTGAATGCATTATTGTGGCCAAGATAGATACGAAGCCCACGCCTACTACAGTAGTACAAGTTTATATGCCAACTAGCTCTGCAGATGACGAAGAAATTGAAGAAATGTATGATGAAATAAAAGAAATTATTCAGATTGTGAAGGGAGATGAAAATTTAATAGTCATGGGTGACTGGAATTCGAGTGTAGGAAAAGGGAGAGAAGGAAACATAGTAGGTGAATATGGATTGGGGGACAGAAATGAAAGAGGAAACCGCCTGGTAGAATATTGCACAGAGCACAACATAATCATAACTAACACTTGGTTTAAGAATCATGAAAGAAGGTTGTATACATGGAAGAACCCTGGAGATACTAAAAGGTATCAGATAGATTATATAATGGTAAGACAGAGATTTAGGAACCAGGTTTTAAATTGTAAGACATTTCCAGGGGCAGATGTGGACTCTGACCACAATCTATTGGTTATGACCTGTAGATTAAAACTGAAGAAACTGCAAAAAGGTGGGAATTTAAGGAGATGGGACCTGGATAAACTAAAAGAACCAGAGGTTGTACAGAGATTCAGGGAGAGCATAAGGGAGCAATTGACAGGAATGGGGGAAATAAATACAGTAGAAGAAGAATGGGTAGCTTTGAGGGATGAAGTAGTGAAGGCAGCAGAGGATCAAATAGGTAAAAAGACGAGGGCTAGTAGAAATCCTTGGGTAACAGAAGAAATATTGAATTTAATTGATGAAAGGAGAAAATATAAAAATGCAGTAAGTGAAACAGGCAAAAAGGAATACAAACGTCTCAAAAATGAGATCGACAGGAAGTGCAAAATGGCTAAGCAGGCATGGCTAGAGGACAAATGTAAGGATGTAGAGGCCTATCTCACTAGGGGTAAGATAGATACCGCCTACAGGAAAATTAAAGAGACCTTTGGAGATAAGAGAACGACTTGTATGAATATCAAGAGCTCAGATGGAAACCCAATTCTAAGCAAAGAAGGGAAAGCAGAAAGGTGGAAGGAGTATATAGAGGGTCTATACAAGGGCGATGTACTTGAGGACAATATTATGGAAATGGAAGAGGATGTAGATGAAGATGAAATGGGAGATATGATACTGCGTGAAGAGTTTGACAGAGCACTGAAAGACCTGAGTCGAAACAAGGCCCCCGGAGTAGACAATATTCCATTGGAACTACTGACGGCCGTGGGAGAGCCAGTCCTGACAAAACTCTACCATCTGCTGAGCAAGATGTATGAAACAGGCGAAATACCCTCAGACTTCAAGAAGAATGTAATAATTCCAATCCCAAAGAAAGCAGGTATTGACAGATGTGAAAATTACCGAACTATCAGCTTAATAAGTCACAGCTGCAAAATACTAACACGAATTCTTTACAGACGAATGGAAAAACTAGTAGAAGCCAACCTCGGGGAAGATCAGTTTGGATTCCGTAGAAACAATGGAACACGTGAGGCAATACTGACCTTACGACTTATCTTAGAAGAAAGATTAAGGAAAGGCAAACCTACATTTCTAGCATTTGTAGACTTAGAGAAAGCTTTTGACAATGTTGACTGGAATACTCTCTTTCAAATTCTAAAGGTGGCAGGGGTAAAATACAGGGAGCGAAAGGCTATTTACAATTTGTACAGAAACCAGATGGCAGTTATAAGAGTCGAGGGACATGAAAGGGAAGCAGTGGTTGGGAAGGGAGTAAGACAGGGTTGTAGCCTGTCCCCGATGTTGTTCAATCTGTATATTGAGCAAGCAGTAAAGGAAACAAAAGAAAAATTCGGAGTAGGTATTAAAATTCATGGAGAAGAAATAAAAACTTTGAGGTTCGCCGATGACATTGTAATTCTGTCAGAGACAGCAAAGGACTTGGAAGAGCAGTTGAATGGAATGGACAGTGTCTTGAAAGGAGGATATAAGATGAACATCAACAAAAGCAAAACAAGGATAATGGAATGTAGTCTAATTAAGTCGGGTGATGCTGAGGGAATTAGATTAGGAAATGAGGCACTTAAAGTAGTAAAGGAGTTTTGCTATTTGGGGAGCAAAATAACTGATGATGGTCGAAGTAGAGAGGATATAAAATGTAGGCTGGCAATGGCAAGGAAAGCGTTTCTGAAGAAGAGAAATTTGTTAACATCCAGTATTGATTTAAGTGTCAGGAAGTCATTTCTGAAAGTATTCGTATGGAGTGTAGCCATGTATGGAAGTGAAACGTGGACGATAAATAGTTTGGACAAGAAGAGAATAGAAGCTTTCGAAATGTGGTGCTACAGAAGAATGCTGAAGATTAGATGGGTAGATCACATAACTAATGAGGAAGTATTGAATAGGATTGGGGAGAAGAGAAGTTTGTGGCACAACTTGACCAGAAGAAGGGATCGGTTGGTAGGACATGTTCTGAGGCATCAAGGGATCACCAATTTAGTATTGGAGGGCAGCGTGGAGGGAAAAAATTGTAGAGGGAGACCAAGAGATGAATACACTAAGCAGATTCAGAAGGATGTAGGTTGCAGTAGGTACTGGGAGATGAAAAAGCTTGCACAGGATAGAGTAGCATGGAGAGCTGCATCAAACCAGTCTCAGGACTGAAGACCGCAACAACAACAACAACAACTACTACTACTACTACTATTAATTGTAATGTTTCAGCACTTGTTTCTACTTTACTTTTAGATGGTACTTGTTAAAGATATCAATGTAGATATCATCATTAATTACTCATGTACTCATCAGTAATTCTTTGCCTCACCACTTGTAATCATTACTAAGTTAACAGTTTAAACCAAGGATTATTACTCACCATTGTCGTCATCGCTACACTAACAGATTCACAAATATCACATTACATTTCATTTTGTCAGTAACCAAACTTGCAATTATTCTCATAAACTATTTCCTCAGCTTGAAACAGTCTACATGACTCAATGAAAATAAGCCAGTATATTTCATGACAATGTATCCCAACTCTAACTTTAATATCATGTTTGTTGTAATACACCAATAACATTCTTAATACCTCATAATCTTCCCTAACATATAACCATAATAATAATAATAATAACAGTTATCCATCAAGATCCCTGACACATAATCATAACAGTATAACATTATAATAAAACCTCATTACTTTATAATAAACCTGAATACTTTGACTCACAGTTACATCTTGCCTAACCACAACATCATAAAAACAGTGTATCAATATCCATCCCCCTGAAACATCACTATATGTAGCATGTTAACAATAACATTAATAGTGCATATTCAACTTTATGTTTTCCTGATTGTGACAAGAGCAATCATTATTTCTCTCTTGAGGTTTTCATTACTTAATGTAGTGCAACATTAAACAAAATTTTCTCCTCTTCCAATGATTAACCTGAGACAATCATTAAAAGTTGTTCTACATAAAACTATTGTGTTGTTAAACAATGGAAACTCCAGGTTGGAGTTTAGTTGATTGTTTAGTTTGTTTCATGTTTCATGGAACATTTGTGTGACTAATTGTAGTGAGATGGAATGAGTCATTTTCAATTCACATTATGTGTATGTAAATATGACTACACACTGCCCATTTACATTTTTTTTTAAACACAGTTGTGACTTAGTAATTCCTAGCCACCACCTTTTACACATTACAAAAGTAGAAATTCTTCTATCAACTGGAAGGAATTGTCAAGGAGAAACATTTTCAATTTGTTATATAGTTTAACTTTGCTGTCTGTCACACTTTTTATACCATTGAACGAGTGATTCAAAATTTTAGTGGCTCCATTCTGCACCCCTTCTTCTGCAGAAGGCAACCTTAATGTGGACTAATGAATGTATTTTTTTCTTCTGGTATTGTAAAATTCACACCATAATTATTTCTGTTTCCAATATAAAGCTCAATAATACATTTGCTCTGCCAAAAGCATGAGCATTATTTACTGATTTTACTACTGTTCTAACGTAACTATAAAAGCAACAAGTCTAACCACCTTTGCCTTTCCAATAAGTGATTTTATCATCACTCCAATTTTATAAAAGCAGCGTAACAAATGTTTAAATGTAACCAAAATAAGCACCAAACTTAACTGACAAACTACACATAATGGCACCATAGTGCAAAATATTTATCATTCCAGCTAGAAATACATTGAATAAGGAAGCATGGATGTGATATTAATTTTAAAAGCTACAGATAAATCTTGATTAGAGAAGCATATGTTTCAGCTGATCTGTTCATGTGTGGTCACATGTCCAAACACAACATAATTAACTCACCACCAAAAACTAACAGAGTCTGGATAGCTATGACAGGAAGACAAATCTTTGCCAGGCGGACAGAACAGTAGAAGAAAGATGCAGCACAAAAAAGTGAAAATGGAAAATAGCTCTGGACCCTGTGCTCACCAAGCATGTAACATACAAATAGTGTGTGTCTCACCAAGGTCATGTACAAAAATATCCTTTAACATTATAGCAGTAATAAAATATCATGTACCCATAAAGCATAGTTCACTTCAAAACATACCAAACCATGAAAAGTAGCATAGTTATTAGATCATCAAGTCACCATATTGCAACACAAGACCTTGTACTAATCACTACACAGTAAAATAAGTGTGCCAATCAGTAAAAAATGGCGTACCATACACAAAAGCATTGTGCAGTCACAGTATGAATCAACTCTAGCACAACACACTCTGCAGCATCAAATAATCTTCAGAAAAATCATCAGTGATGAGTCAGAATGAGATTTTCACTCTGCAGTGGAGTGCGTGCTGATATGAAACTTCCTGGCAGATTAAAACTGTGTGCCAGACTGAGACTCGAACTCAGGACCTCTGCCTTTCGCGGGCAAGTGCTCTACCAACTGAGCTACCCAAGCACGACTCATGCCCCATCCTCATAGCTTTACTTCTGCCGGTACCTCGCCTCCTACCTTCCAAACTTTACAGAAGCTCTCCTGTGAACCTTGCAGAACTAGCACTCCTGAAAGAAAGGATATTGTGGAGACATGGCTTAGTCACAGCCTGGGGGATGTTTCCAGAATGAGATTTTCACTCTGCAGCGGAGCGTGTGCTGATATGAAACTTCCTGGCAGATTAAAGCTGTGTGCCAGACTGAAACTCTTACTCAGGACCTTTGCCTTTCGCGGGCAAGTGCTCTGCCAACTGAGCTACCCTAGTATGTCTCACGCCCCATCCTCACAGCTTTACTTCTGCCAGTGCCTCGTCACGAACGCAGGGGAGCTTCTGTAGAGTTTGGAAGGTAGGAGACAAGGTACTGGCAGAAGTAAAGCTGTGAGGACGGGGCGTGAGTCCTGCTTGGGTAGCTCAATTGGTAGAGCACTTGCCCGCGAAAGGCAAAGGTACCGAGTTCGGGTCTCAGTCCGGCACACAGGTTTAATCTGTCAGGAAGTTTCATCAGTGATCAGTATTCAGAGTACAGCACAAAAATTTAGTATAAACCACAACATGGCAAAACTAAAGTTTCATTAAGCAAATAAAATTTAAAAAGGTCTGTTAATTCTCCAACAGAGACAAATCTGTGTACATTGATGTTGTTTCTGTCACACATTAATCTGTCTGGCAATTTTTTGGCTCTCTTAACTAACATACCTAGTGATACCTTTTCCATCACAATTTCATAACTACTACTTGCAGAGATTGCTAGGAGCTAAATCTTGTGACTGGCTTGTAGCACATTGGATGCTAGGACAAACCTTGCCTCCTTCTTCGAGAGCAGCCACCTTATAACTTGAACTGGTAATGGATTAATACATCACAAACATTGATGGCGAGCCACCAAGGTGAAGTACTGCCTCTTCGTTCATTTTTCTGAATAAGTATAATAACAACTATGCATAACACTGCAATGAAACAATGCTATTTTCACAATGACTGATTTATTGGGACAGTATACTACATTAATATTAATATTAAAATGTGTGATTAGTATACTTAGTACTACTTTTACATCAACTGTCAAATCAAACTGTGTAACTTTTGAGGAGGAACAAAAATTAACTCACTTTCAATACTTCCCTTTATGTAAATGACATGTCAAATTTGTGAACTTCTCATCAGTATTAAACATTTCACACACATATCAGTATGACTGACTACTTTATCATTAATTTGTTTCCAGTTACTTTTGAATGGTTTACAAAATTTAGTTAGTTTTCCCCAAACAATATCTTTACATACAGTAGATTCTAAATAGTCTTCTGCATTGAACGCTGAAAATATTTCTATGTTTGACAGCTCATATGCAACACTTTCACTTTCTTCTGACAAATGTTCATTTTTGAGAACATGGATACATTTTATCTCTTCATTAGTACCATCTGCTTCACTCAAAACATTGACTTCTACTTAATCGTTGCAAGACTTAATTATATTGTCACTGGTCTTAACTGTATCAGGTACATCAAGGCTTTCAGCATTAACTGCAGCGCTTTTCTCACTTTCCAAACCATGTTCCACCTGAGCATTTAATCTTTTTTTGTCCTGATTTGACAGTAACTTTTAATTCACAGATTTCTGCAAGCTGGATATTCCTTCTCTGAATTCACATCTAGTTTGGGGTGTACCTGTGAAATTTTGTCAGTTGTTTCCATTATCTGACTACTGAGTTTACTTTTTGTCTCATCAATTTTGTTACTTGTTTCCATTACCTGATACGCTAAACTCTGTGATTAGGCCATGAAGAAATGGGATGTCAACCAGCTGCTCTGTCATTCTACAGTATGAGGGTACTGAGAAGTTTCCAAATAAAAAGCGAGCTGTTCTTGGCTGGGATTAAATACTTTACCTGTGTTGTCAGCTCAGCAAGTATTACTGCAGTTGCTATAGAAAACAAGAATAAATCAACGTTCTGGAGGAACAAATACTGACCTGCAGGATATGTTTTGTTATTTGATAATTATTCTCATAGTTTAATGGTTTCTGTTCTTTGCTTTTTTGAATTACATTAGTTTTAAACAATATATATCACGAATACTGATTATGATTGAATTATTTCTAATTTTAATTATTTTCAAATTGCTTCTGTTTTAAATGTGTTATCAACAAGGATAGTAGCAAAAATATATGATTTTTAAGGGAATAGCATAGTTTTAAACATTCCTACCAATTACAGTGTCTACTTGAGGCATAAGGAAGACAATGTGCAGGTTTATTTCATGATAACAGCTCTCAAAGTATGGTATTACTAACACTGTCCATGTATGGCTGTGCTTAGGATTGCTATTGACATTTTATTACACTACTGGTCATTAAAATTGCTACACCATGAAGATGATGTGCTACAGACGCAAAATTTAATCGACAGGAAGAAGATGCTGTGATGTGCAAATGATTAGCTTTTCAGAGCATTGACACAAGGTTGGCGCCGGTGGCTACACCTACACCGTGCTGACATGAGGAAAGTTTCCAACAGATTTCTCATACACAAACAGCAGTTGACCGGCATTGCCCGGTGAAACATTGCTGTGATGCCTCGTGTAAGGAGGAGAAATGCTTACCATCATGTTTCCGACTTTGATAAAGGTCAGATTGTAGCCTATCGCGATTGTGGTTTATCATATAGGGACATTGCCGCTCGCGTTGGTTGAGATCCAATGACTGTTAGCAGAATATGCAATCGGTGGGTTCAGGAGTGTAATACAAAACACCGTGCTGGAACCCAACGGTCTCATATCACTAGCAGTCAAGATGACAGGCATCTTATCCACATGGCTGTAACGTATCGTCCAGCCATGTCTCGATCCATGAGTCAACAGATGGGGATGTTTGCAAGACAACTACCATCTGCACGAACAGTTTGACGATGTTTGCAGCAGCTCTGACTATCAGCTCGGAGACCATGGCTGCCGTTACCCTTAACACTGCATCACAGACAGGAGTGCCTGCAATGGTGTACTCAACGACGAACCTGGGTGCACGAATGTCAAAACGTCATTTTTTCGGGTGCATCCAGGTTCTGTTTACAGCATCATAATGGTCGCTTCCATGTTTGGCGACATCGTGGTGAACGCACATTAGAAGTGCGTATTCGTCATCACCATACTGGCATATCACCCGGCGTGGTGGTATGGGGTGTACGTATCATGGGATACAAATTGTACATGTGTCGTCTTCTTGGCTCCATGTAGTTCAATTGAGGTACAGGTTGCAAATATAACGTACGTCTATTTCCACCTTTTCGTTACCAGTGTACATATATAGAGGTCCACGGAAGTCTGGTATACATATATTACATACGTAGGTCCTTCTGTCACATGTCTCGGTCACCTCCTGTTCGCATTGACGGCACTTTGAACAGTGGACGTTACATTTCAGATGTGTTACGACCCGTGGCTCTACCCTTCATTCAATCCCTGTGAAACCCTACATTTCAGCAGGATAATGCACGACCCTTTGTTGCAGGTCCTGTACAGGCCTTTCTGGATACAGAAAATGTTTGACTGCTGCCCTGGCCAGCGCATTCTCCAGATCTCTCACCAATTGAAAACGTCTGGTCAATGGTGGCCGAGCAACTGGCTTGTCACAATACGCCAGTCACTACTCTTGATGAACTGTGGTATCGTGCTGAAGCTGCATGGGCAGCTGTACCTGGACACGTCATCCAAGCTCTGTTTGACTTAATGCCCAGGTGTTATTACGGCCAGAGGTGGTTGTTATGGGTACTGATTTCTCAGGATCTATGCACCCAAATTGCGTGAAAATGTAATCACATGTCAGTTCTAGTATAATATATTTGTCCAATGAATACCTGTTTATCATCTGCATTTCTTCTTGGTGTAGCAATTTTAATGGCCAGCAGGATTTGTTACAATTTCATTTCCCACCTTAATTTTGGAAATATCTTTGCTGTCTGTTCTAATTACCAGTTCTGATTCTGCAACAGAACATGCTGCCTCTGATTTGTGTCTATGGGTCAATATGCAATTATTATTAACCATTTCTTTTGCCATTTTCACTAACCTTTTAAATATGCTTTTATTCCATTTGATTTATTTATTGAAAGTAGGGTCCCTGTTGTATTTCAGTTCCTTGTGCAGTTGTCTTTTTCTCTTACTGCATGTTTCTATTCCAGCTTTGATCCAGTTTAGTTTATTTGACAGTTTTGTATGGCATACTCAGTCTAAGTGGAAATATTTCATTAAAGACATGTAAACTTTTTTCTAAAAATATGTTAAAATGCACAGAGACTGGAATATCACCTTGAACTCACCATTCTATATCTTCTAAGGTAGAGCAGAACAATTACAAATTTCCAATAATAAAATGTCTTTGTGATAAGTTTTTATAGTGCTTGGTTCATTTGCGTTAGTTATTTCAATAATTAGAGCAGAGTGGTCTGAAAGTCCTACATGTAGCTTCCTTGCATCATCAAACATATTTATTTTTATTCTCTCTTGTGACTTACATGAAGTTTGCCTAGAAGCCAAATTTTTGGATTACAAAAACATGCACAGCCACAGCATATTATTATTGCTCGTTACATTTCTTTCAATCTGTTCTTGATGAAGGCTTCAGTTGACTGAAATGTACAGCATTTCATTTCACAAGATGATTTTTTCACCAAGAATGAAATTGTTTGTCTCTTGAAAAATGGTATATGAGAGTGGAGATTTCTTTTTGAGTGTGACTGGCAGCTGCTAACAACTACACAAATCGTCAATCCTCTGCGGGTATTCCTGCATTTTATTCTCATTTGGCATACAAACACCCTACAAATAACAGCATTATTGATGAATAGTTTCACGGAGCTTCCAATTCCCTAGTTACATGGTACTTCATTCTTTCACAGTTATACAGAATTTACCCCTTTTTTACCTTGTTTAAAATGAGTGCTATTTTTACAGCTTTATCTTCATTGTAATATGATGGCTATTCAGCAGGACAGTGGTAACAGTATGTTCACTGGGTCGAGTATGTTTCTGCTGATTATGGAAGCTCTAAATAAGAATACTAGTTTGACAATAAAGCAAAAATGTTCATTTTTCTATGTACATTTTCATTTCTTAGTGCTTAAAGTTTGTGATGAGTTAGAGAGAGTAGGTTTCACATTTCATGTTTATTAGTACTCTAGTGATAAAAGTAACCACTTTGAAAAGTCTAATTGCTTTACTGGTGTCCTTTTGGTGTCTGCTTGTCAAGTAGTATTGGCTTTTTTCACAATCCAGTAAGTACATTAAAATCAAAATAAAGTAGTTACTTTTATACTGCGTTACTTGCCTAAGGATAACCATGCCAGTAGTTAGAACAGATAGAACTAAGGAGGTGTACAAGAATAAACGAGGAGGAGCAAAATTATAAATTAGTAACAGAATAGAAAGAGAAGAGTGGAGAAAAATAAACAGGAAGGGGCAAACAGAGTCAGGGAACAAATGTTTGTGGTAATGTAGTAGAGGTATGTTATCCACCTATTCAGTCCAAAGGAACTGGTGCTTGGTGGAGAATCCAGCTAGTGTTATTAGTGAATTATTAGTTATTAAAGTTACCTTTGTTTTTCTAAGCAACAAATTTGGATTCCAGTTGGGTGAGTTCCACTGAAACAAATTGCTGCTACCACGGCTGCCCTATCCTCATATAGCATGTTACGTATGCTGTATGTTTTATATTTCGACATAGTAATTTGCATTGTATTACCTTGACAAATCCTATATCATTGAGTTGATCCTTGGACAAAAAAAGATAAATAAATATATCAGTTGTGTGACAGGGTGGCTGTTACACCTTCACATGATGTTATGGCAGCAAGGCCAGTGCAGGATGTGACTGCCTTTACACACAATACCCATTATTGGATTAGTAGATTGGGGCATTGTGCAAATTTTACACGTGAGTCACTTATAAGAAAAGGAAAGAACTTTAGGGTCTAATATTCCAATAACGTCCATAAGAGCGGGAGCACAAGATCTGAAGTAACAAAGTAAAGTCTTACCATCAGAATTATAATGTGTCCTCTCGGGACAGTGTGTGGGTTTCTGAGGCAGAAATCAAAGGAATGAGAGAACACAATCACTGTTAGAAATATTGTAATATACTCCATTTGTATAAAGAATTGTCATCAAAAGCTTTATACAAGTCTTCATGCAATGCCTGGACAAGATAAACACCTGAAAATTTCACAGTTGATGTCTGGCTTGCAATGCACAGAATTAAACATAAGGCCAGTTCTGTTGTAGTACAAGCATAGAAAAGTTGCTACTGCTATTACAATGCTACTTGGCTGTTGCTACACTGGAGCTACTCAACTGGGCTCAGCTGCAGTTGGGCAGCCTCTTAAACACTTGAATCATCCATAGTACTTCTGCTCAGGTGGTGCGACACTATTGGACAACAGCAAAAGCTCTAGGGCCATCCTCTGTACCCCGGACTATCGCCCCATGTGGTATTGACAGGCTATGATATCACAAGATCACATAAGACAAGGACAGAGAAGGAGATGAGCCATGTCCTTTTCAAAGGTGTTGTAACCCTAAAAGACTTATTGATGGAAGGTGTGGACTATCAACTAGTGTCTGGTAAGTACACTGTAAACAAGCAAAGCACAGCATCTCAACCAACCAATCACATGAAACTAGTTTGCCAGCTGATTTAAACGTTAGCAACCATGAGCTTGATTTCATTCTCTGTGAGTCAGTTGACATGGTCTTCTGATGTAACCAATGTTTCCCTAGTTTATGATGCTATATTTATGAACTCTACCAGACAAAGAAGTGGTCTACACTTACCGTTGTGCAAGTCAGATCTATGTGTGTGTGAGGTTGATTGTGTTAAGTTGTCCATCAGCACCTATGTACTGTTATATTTAGCTTCATGAACTAACAATCAGTGTTTCCCCCCATTGTTTATCAATATTGACTGTTATACTACACTGCAGTTTTCTTGTGGCTCAGAACAATTATTTTAGTGTATTGTGAACTTAGATGTCAGTTTCATGTTTTGGTGTACTTATACAAGTGTAATAAATACCTTACCACAGAAGAGATGCAGATAGGCCCCACAGAAATATCAGGTCTCACCTTTTGCCGCACTTCCAAGTTCAGTGATGCAGGACTTGTTAAAGATCTTCACTCCTTCTCCCAGTCCCTATAGTGGAAACACTTTTTTGCCATCAACCACCAGACTAAATCAAAGACCAATATCGAACCCTGCCTAACTCAGTTCACTCTACCATCCAACTGTGATCCCCCACCACTGCCCCCAAATCACCCCCTGTCAATTTTCTAGAATTTCTTAACCTCAAACCTTGCCTCATCATCATTCCCCAAATCCCTTTACATGCAAACTAACCTTACATTCACAGAAAGAACTGCCATCCACCATCTAAAAACTGATCCCAACCTTATAATCCTGCCTGCAGACAAAGGCTCCACCACTGTTGTTTTGAACTGCAAGAATTACCTGTCAGAAGGACTCCATCAGCTATCCGATACTTGCACCTACAAAACTTGCCACAGTGACTCCATTCCAGAAATCCAGCAGGATCTCCATTCACTACTCAAATCCTTAGGCGCATCCTAGAACCTCTCCCCAGAGTCCATCTCTCTACTCACCCCTACCACTACCCGCACTCCTACCTTCTACATGCTTTCTGAAGTTCGTAAACCTAACCACCCAGGACGCCCCATTGTGGCTGGTTGCTGTGCCCCCACTGAGAGAATCTCTGCTCTCGTAGACCAACACCTACAACCTATTACCCAGAACCTACACTTGTATATAAAAGATACCAAACATTTTCTCCACCAACTCTCTATAATTCCTGTCCCTTTACCACACAGTGTGCTGTTCATCACTACTGATGCCACCTCC
This sequence comes from Schistocerca piceifrons, assembly GCF_021461385.2. Lineage (NCBI taxonomy): Eukaryota > Metazoa > Arthropoda > Insecta > Orthoptera > Acrididae > Schistocerca > Schistocerca piceifrons. The sequence goes on from NC_060138.1 coordinate 774,593,460, forward strand.
CTTTGTACTAACATTCCTAATGCCCATGGCCTTACTGCTATTGAACACTACCTTTCCCAACACCTGATGGATTCCAAACCAACAACCTCCTTCCTAGTCACCATGACCAACTATATCTTCACCCACAATTACTTCTCCTTTGAAGGCATTACCTACAAACAAATCTGGGGTAAGGCTATGGGCACCCACATGGCACTAAATCCTAAGCCCCTCACCCAGTTCAGATTCACTGATGACATTTTTCTGATCTGAATTGAGGGCGAGGACACCCATCCACATGCCTCCAGAACCTCAACAACTCTCCCCCATTTGCTTCGCCTGGTCCTACTTAGCCCAAGAAGCCACCTTCATAAATGTTGACCTCCACCTCAAAGATGGCTACATCAGTACCTCCATCCATATCAATCCCACTGACCACCAGTAATAACCCCACTTCGACAGCTGCCACCTGTTCAATACCAAGAAGTCCCTTCCGTACAGCCTAGCCACCTGTGGTCGTCGCATCTGCAGTGATGAGCAGACCCTCTTGAAATATAGCGAGGGTCTCACTGAAGCCTTCACAAATGTAATTATCCTCCCAATCGTGTACAAAAACAAATCTCCCGTGCCATATCTTTCCAGTCTCCCACCACCTCCCAAAGACCCACCTTCTGGCTACAGAGGAGCATTCCCCTCGTAACTCAGTACCACCCAGGACAGGAGCAGCTGAATTACATTGTCTGTGGTGTCACCGCCAGACACCACACTTGCTAGGTGGTAGCCTTTAAATCGGCTGTGGTTGGTAGCCTTTAAATTGGCTGTGGTTCATTAGTATAAATCGGACCCGCGTGTCGCCACTATCAGTGATTGCAGATTGAGCGCCCACACGGCACGTCTAGTCTAGAGAGATTCCCTAGCACTCGTCCCAAGTGGTACACCCGACTTTGCTAGTGATGGTTCACTGTCCACATACGCTCTCATTTGCAGAGATGACAGTTTAGCATAGCGTTCAGCTACGTCATTTGCTATGACCTAGCAAGGCGCCATATTCAGTTACTATAATTACTTCAAGAATGTATTCTGAACAGATAATATTGTGAATCATGTACCATCAAGAGCGACGTACATCATTAATGGATTACAGTTAAGTATCAAACTAATCATGTCCGCTTTCTGAATTCTCATTCCTTGTCATGTTCCAGACCTCACACCAGCCTGCATGAGCTAAAACGTGTGCATTTCAGCCTCCACTCATAACATGGTGTTGGATCTTCTGCTAACACAAAATTCTCCACCAGGGTTTCGACTATCTCTTGTCATGCCCTGAAATGAGAAATGTCCTGCCGACTATCCTTCCCACCCCTCTCACAGTAGTATTCTGCCGTCCACCGAACCTACACAATATACTCGTCCATCCTTACACAATCCCTACTCCCAACCCCTTACCTCATGCATTATACCCCTGTAGTAAACCTAGATGCAAGCCTTGCCCACATCCTCCCATCACCACCTACTCCAGTCTGGTCACTAACATCACCTATCCCATCAAAGGCAGGGCTGCCTGTGAAATTAGTCATGTAATCTACAAGCTGAGCTGCAGCCACTGTGGTGCATTCTGTGTCGGCATGACAACCAACAAGCTGTCTGTCTGCATGACTGGCCACCAACAAATTGTGACCAAGAAACAAGTGGACTACCCTGTTGCTGAATACGCTGCCAAACATGACATCCTTCATTTCAATGACTGCTTCACAATCTGTACCGTATGGATCCTCCCCACCAACACCAGCTTTTCTGAATTGTGCAGGTGGGAACTTTTCCTGCCGTACTTCGTATGTTCCCGTAAGCCTCCTGGCCTCAGCCTTCATTAAGTCACTGTTTTCACCAATCCAGCATCCAGCCCCTTCCCTTTTCCTATTGCAGCACTAAGCAGCCATCATTCCACCAGCACACCCAGTCTTTTTACTTCTCTCCTTTTCCGATACTTACCCCCACCCCCCTCTCCACCTTTCCCGCCCCTCTGTCAAAACTGCAGCACTTCACTGTCTGCAAACCCCCACCATACTAACCCTCCCCCTCCCCACCCCAGCCTCCTTCCAAGTCAGTTCTGAGTCATCCACAGAGATATATTCCATGAAGCATCAGCTTTGGAATAAGAGTAGTGTTACATTTTTGGAAATTTTTGTGTTAAGTTCTTATGGGACCAAAATGCTGAGGTCATCAGCCCCCAGGCTTGCACGCTACTTAATCTAACTTAACACTAAGAACAACACACACACACCCATGCCCGAAGGAGGACTCTAACCTCCGAAAACTGGGTAGCTGGGCAAACTGTGGCAAGGCACCTGAGACCACATGGCAGAGGAATTTTAAATATATATGCTCATGAACTATTCTGTTAGTGGCAGTAATAACTAGAATTCACATTAACAGAAACTAGTATCATTATGGTTAACAGTGTCTATGTTCACGATTATAACCTGCAAGTCCTAATGTCATTGTACACAGAAGTAATCTCTAGATATTTATTTAGCATAGTTATCAGTGTATGTATCTAAATGTTAATCAGTCTGTCATAGGTAAACAGTAACTGAACAGTATTTCATCAGTGTTATGTCTTCTCCTAGATCTCCAGTTACAACTTTTGTGCTCAAAGTGAACTAAATAATTTTTAATGTTGATTAACTGATAACAAGGAATTTAGCATAACTCTTTTACTTTGACTCTTTTTACCTCCTTGGGTATTTCCTGTAGTTTCAGAAATTGTTTAGAACAAGTGCTGATACCATTACAAGAACATGGCTAACATACATCCCTATTTTTCCATGTCAACAAGTTTGGACACCATTCATTCATTCACCATGATCCACAAATACCATCATGGAAGAGAAACTTCAAGAATGAGGAATAAATCAAGGTGTACTTTGGCAAAAGATAATGAAATCAAACACTATCTGTACACTATATCAACAATAAACAATCACTGTACAGCTTAGTTCAACTCATGACTATATCAGCTTAATTTAATTAAGTAAGCTAGAGAGAAAGTTGTTCTTTTGAAAAGTAACTGTCATTTCAGTTACACTAAACAGCTGTTGTTAGTTTTCAAAGGAAACAGTTATTTTCATAAATACTGAGTGCTGCTTGAAGTCTATTACTACTTGTGCAGCTTTACAGTGAACAGTGCAATCTACAAGAGAGAATTTTTCAACCCTTGCATACACATATTCAGATTATTTGTTGAAAGAATGACTAATGAAAAGAGTTTTTAAATCTCCTCTAGAACTATTTGGGATTCCCAATTCCTTGCTTTATGTTATTTGGGAGCTTGGTGAACACCTTTGCACCATAGTACACAATTCCCCTCTGGACCCTAGGAACAGAGACAAAGTTAACATGCAAATTATTTTGTCTAATAAAGACATTACATAAATTATAATTACCCTAAAGCTGATTTTTATTGTTCACATAAAAAACCATTAATGAGATAATCAACTGGAAAGTGTGAATTACAATTCCAAGACCTAGAAAAACATTTCTGCTAACACTTTATTTGCTGCCTCAGAAGATGATTTCAAAAGACATCAGGAGCAAAAACAAGGAGAATAAGCCAGTAGTATTGCCTATAGATCGACACAATGACATATGCTTCTAATGGCAAAACATATTGAACTGAGCTCCTTATTCAGTTTATCAATGTGTTGACTATTTTAAACTTTTATCCAACTGCATCTCAAGGAATTTTACACAGGATGTCTCATTTAGTGAGAGACCATTAATGTCTATTTCTGCTAACTAACTGGGCATATTTGCTCCATTTGTAATGCAAATGATATGTAAAAACACTTCTGAATATGTGGCATAATGCAGACCCTTTCTTCAAATAGTATCTTGTTAACAACTGCTCAGTTTCCTTTTTTGTAAAGATAACTTTATAGGGAACCATTCAAAACACACAAAAGAAAGTTCCTGGTGGATTAAAACTGATTGCTGAGCTGGGACTCAACCTGCAGTAACTCTTGCCATACTTGGACAAAGTTTTTACTACTTGCACCATGCACAGCTTACAATCATTCCAGAATTCACTAAGCTGGAGTTTATATAAGCAAGAAAAAAAAGTACTAACTGATTGGAGTTACGGTCAGCTTGCAAGGCATGCTTTAACAGCTCAATTGGTAGTGTCTTCAACATCTATGAAGGACAAGTACCCATTTTGATACCTGGTCCAGTACTTGAACATCTTAGGGAGCTTTATTGCACTGTATATTATGCTGGTAGGTAAAATATTTATCCTAACTGCAGATAAACCAACAAAAACTAAACAAGACAAGTTGCTCCATTTGTGTTTTATGTGGTCACATGAATGCCTTTGTCTATGATCGTAACAAAATGTCATTACAGACCATCAGAAAACAGCTACATTAATACTAATAAGCCCATCAACATTAATAAATGAAGTTAAAAATGATGAAATTAAGAATGACAGGCCTTTAAGTTTAATACTTTGCATATTTTGTTCAAAGTGTTTATAAGTTACCTACAGAAGACATCATGTGACAACAGACTGAGTGAAGATAAACACTCAGAATATAACAAAGGCCTTGAGTGAAAAATGATACTGTGTTCAAGTTCTTGCTTATGTTCACAATCTGGTTTATATATCTACATGCCATACAGCACTCCAGTGGTGATGGTTATCTTTACTTAATCCATTTCTCTACATTCCACTTGGAATTTTATAGTATCATATTACAAATGTTAAAACTATTTCAAATAATTATGTTTGCTGATGACTAGTGTAATCAAACATACAGTATACCAGGTGCTAGGATGAAAAACACCCTCAAAATTTTCCAAAGACCAATGCTATGAAATTCAAAATAAGTAATACTGTCTGACAACTCCTAAAAATGTATATTAATTGTACAAATGTATTAAAAGAAACTTTAAAGTCCCATCATTTCAAAATTGGTAAAGGCTAACTTACTTTTAAGTAGTTTTGAATGCTAAACATATATCTTTATCTTTGTTGTGCCCTGGAGACAAAAATGTGAGTGATTTATGTATATTGCTATTTTGTTTCTTTATAGAACAACTGCAAGAGATAAAAGCAATGTTTCTGCAAAAGCAGCTGGTACAAATATTTTGTAATGATTAACCAAAGTTTAGAGGCCTCAATGACAGCTCTGTAATTCGTTTCCATCAACATACATTTAATAGTGCTTATAACTAACTGTGATACACATAGCACACAAAAATAATTTTCATATAGGCTGTGTGTCCTTGTCTAAAATGTACAGCACGAGTTCCTATATTGACGCCAAGATATGTTAACTAGTAAGCTGCCCACAAAAATCAAAACAAATATGAGATCCTCATGTATTCCAGAGCAGAATTAAAGAAAATTTAGTAGCCATTAGCCCTAAACATTTTTTTAAATTTATAAACTCTGGGACAAAAAATTAATATGAGCACTATATTAAAGTAGGCGTCATTCTTGGAATGTGTAGATAAAAATTTTCCATTTGTAAATGTCTTTCTGTTTACTTGACGTAGCAGTGGCAAATTAAGACTAGCTATATAATATTACTGGTAACATATAGTGTCTCTTCACTATACAGGAAATTTATAAAAGCTACTTTTTCTGTTAACTTCTCACACACTCCACCCCTACACCAACTTCTGTGATAGTATCACCATGAATAAACATTTTAAATACATTTGATCTATTTAACAACAGCGTACATCCAGTGAAAAAATTTTCCTATTTTGTTTCATATTTGTGTATTCATGGGACTAATGGCCCAGTAGTTTTCTGGATCACTGTGATAAATTATAAGTAGTTACTTTTCTCTGTTATCTATGTAAGCCTAGAGAATATATATGTCAAACAAAGATTTGCTCTGTAATAAGGTACTTTAAACTAATAAAGCCTCACATTAAAATAACCTCTCAGTACGTACCTCAGAGCAACCTCAATGCTTTCAATTAGCATTCATTTTTGTCTGAGTGAAATAGATTAAGTTTTTGAATGATATGTTTTAGGAAGTGGGGAATAAAGACTAACAGAAGATATAACACAGCTAGTTGACAAAGCTAGTTGACAAAGCTCATGAAAAGCTCACAGTTCACTTTCACCAGGTTTGGCATATTTGTATTATGTTCTGTGTATTCATCTCCAGATCTCATACCAAAAGGCAAGTAAAAAAAAGGTTATCCATGGCCAAAACAAGCTGGAATTTTATGAACACATTAAAAGGTTTGGCAATAATTTTCAAAAGGCTGTATTCTGCTGGATAATGAGTTAACTTCAAGACTTACAAAGAGTAAGTACTAATTACGTCGAAGTATATATTTGTGATCAGGACTCAATATTTCATATATAGTTATTAAATTATTTATTGACTATGTATGTGGTTTAACAATGCCATAATGTTTTCTCAAAACCGAGCTAGATATAAGTACATTTCAAAATATATAAAGAAAATCTACAAAATTTTAAAATTATATCCACAGTGTTGACTTTTCATATGTTCATATACATTTTTAATTACTGTTATATACATTGAGAAACTAATACAACATGAGAATGTTTCTAAATATTACACTAACTTCGGTATTCTAAATGGGCAATGCTATTTTCTAACAGTATATACAAAAAATAGCTAACACAATTGCATTTGTTGTATGTACAAAATTTTGAAGAAATGTGCAAGATACAAACACACAACTGCTACTTAAATAAATATTAATATATTCTAATACACACACATTCTTTCCACTGGCACAAATTTTTCTTCAACAGTTCACATTCATGGTATTTGATATCAGTTGATGGGTCAGTGAACAACTTAAAAATATACAAAAATTAAATTCATACCATATAACATATTGATATGAAATAAGGCAAAAGTAGACTTTACATTTCCTCTGACTTCCATACTGAATCAGAATCTGTATTTTGTTGTTATGCTTCTGCAGCAACTTCACCATTTGTACTTATTTCCTCTTTTGGTTTCTCAGCACTTTTACAACTGTCTTCATTGACACTGCTGCCATTGCTGCTGTTGCTGTTACTATCACCATTACTATCAATAACCATGTTTTCTTTTGTTGCTCCATTCAGCTTCTCTGCTATTTGTGGTATCAGCTTTTTAATTTTGGTGACCTCAGGACTATAACCCCATTGAATCATTTCAACATGTTCTTTGCTTGGCAGTCCTCTGTACTCTATATCAGTCTCAAATAAAGGAAGATGTTCAGTCTTTATGCGTGTTGAAATTTCCTTCAGATTCTTGTTGCGGTGTATGTCCCAGGTAATGCCATTTTCATCATCTTTGTCAACCTACCAGAGAAAAATTCATTAGTAAATTGCATGTTATCATCAATACAAAAATTAAAGCCTTCAGCCTTTAGCACTAAGGTTGCCTTCATTGATGGTGTTTACTGCCCTAAAAATGATGAAAGTGACTACTAATGAGATAGTTCTGAATATCTGTGTGGAGAAATGAACTAAAACAGCCATGTAGCTTGAAAGGAAGGTGTCTTAATTCTAACATCTGAATCATCAACACAGAAACTAAATGAACAAATACTGCATCACAGTGTTTTCAGTGCAGAACCTAAACTCAGATACCTGTTGATATAAGTGATTTAACAGTCCATTCCCCATTCTGTTAGCACAATATTTTGAAGCAGATAAATGCATTCAAGGTGCGAGTTGAGCAAATTTGGATCTATTGATTTTCAACTGTCAAAAAAATTCTCTCAGTGTTTACTAATGATATGTGGTTTTATTTACCTGTCAGGTATTTACAACAAATACAGTGGCTTAATTTAATTTATTATATATTTTTTAAAGTCCTTTACAGTCAAGCTATCAGCAGCTACTTATGCTTTTAGTATCTGATGTTATGTATTATATGACTTCAATGATAATGAAAAGCAAAATACCTTCAGTTGTCTTAGTTTTTTGTGATCGCCTTCTGCTTCTTTGTACACGTGAAGGAATGACTTTTCACCTTCCACAAAAACACCATAACGTTGTGCTAGTGGTTTATAGGCGTCAACAGTTTCCAGTGGAAGGTAGCTGAAGTTCTCTCTTGATCTATTGTGTGCTTTGTAATCATTAATCCAATTCTCAAAAACTTCAATTGCTTCTGTAAGATTGTGAACTTTTTCCTCATCTTTTGTACGTTTTAGAATAACCTGTGCAAGAAGAAATATATGCAGTAAGCTGAAGTTACACATTGAGTTATGTTATGGTCTAAATAATGGCTTTGAGAACAATTTTAAAGTGTACTGACATGAAAATTTAAAATGTATCTTTGCTTAAAGCAGTGAATGAATGTGTAAAATAACTTCACAGCAAGATAATACATCCAAACTCGTGCATGAGAAGAGAGGATAACAGGCCTAAGATAGCAGTTTTAGGTAGTGATGTACTAGAATGGCAGACCTTTTTTGAGGGGGAATAACATATAAGACAAGTTACACTGACAATTTCTGTTTTGACAAGTTCAATAATTTGTAAGTCTAAAAGAACATAAAAAGTTAAGAAAGTTTTGTATATTTTATTTTTAATTTACCTTTGCTCGATGATACATGGAATTTATTATCTGGAACTGATACGAGATGTCACGACCATCAAGTAGCTTTAATGTCTCCAGTGCCTTGTCTTTGTCCTTAAAGCCTGCTCCTTGAAACGTGTTTTCATTTGTCTCTGAGCCAAATAATTGACCACCACTGCCCCATCCTGATTTCTTTTCCCCTTCCAGTGGGCTCTTTGAGGGGCTGTTTCTTTTCTCAGATTTTACTTTAGGCATAGCTGTAAGAAATAACAAAATTTAAACAACAGCAGCTACAACTGATAAACAATATGATCTGAGACTTTGTATGGCAATGTAACAGACTGATACTATGTAAACAACCAATCAAAGCACACACTACTAATTTGGGGTATCAATGCAATACTGTGAATCTAGAAGGTGACAGAACACAATGCAATGTACCATGATATCCCAATAACAAGCCTGTTTCACCAAGTCGCCGGTGAATTGCTGTAAACGTTTACGGGGATGGGTGGCTTCTTGCTGGGTATCATTCCTCATACAACCGTCAAGCTTCATGCGCTTTACCATCAGCTAGGCCATACACAAAAACCATATGTCTTTGTTCTTCAAATGATAAATCCCAAGGCCAAGTGGAGCATGTGGTGCCAAGTTTCCATAGTTTAAAAATGGCGCACTGTCAACCTACACAACATTAGTAGTTTTGGTTCTTACTGGCATCAGCTATCCAGGGTTAAAATTTCGTGACAATTTTTCTCCACCCTATTTAATCTAATTCTGTAATCAGTTGCCCTAAGGCTGGAGCCTATATAGGAAGGTAAGCCATGTGTGCTATTGTGAACTGGATAATCTGTTTTGGCTATTCATATTTTGATAGTTTGCATACGTGTTTTGTATGTCTGAGAGAAAAATTGGATACAACTCTTAACTTACTTGTACAAAACACACTCAAAATAGTTAATGTACCTTGTCAATGATAATTAATGTTTTGCGCAATTACTGAATCGTGCACAGCTGATCCTTGCCTGGATTCATTCTCCTGCATTACAGACCAGTGCACTGCATGTCAAGCTGTTACATGGGCATCAGTCAAGTCTACATTTACAGTCAGTAACATTACAGCACAATTTACATACGATAATAGTGTTTACCAATTCTGTCAGCCTGCTTTCTCTTTAGTTCACCAACAGTTTTGAAAGCTTACATGTTCCAGAAAATTATTCAGATTTTACTATCATAGCCTTCCTCTGGGTTTTGTCTGGCTTCCTTATTATGCAGACCATATCTTAGTAAGCTGCACCTATTATGTATCTTTTTCACAGAGAGCAGCAGTAGCTAAAAAGTGATAAAGTAAAAGACTTCTTCACTTGGTATACCGAGTCCACTTAGAACCCTATCAAGAAACACCAACATGACATCCGCCCCAGAATGAGACTTTCAATGCACTACCGTGGCTTAAAACATTTCAGTAGACCATGTTAACACTTCTGACTGTAGCAACTATAAATTTATTGCGATGAGAAAACTTTGTTAGCTAGATGTCTGCACAATCAGTTACTTTATGGATATCCTCATTAATGATTACTTTGTGGGTAAGTGCTAAAGAATAGTGTCAACATTATAATATTTTCGTCAAATAGTGCTAACTGAAATCAATGAATGGAATTCAATGAAGCAGTGCCTGTTACAATAAGAAGTGTAGCATATTGAGATGATTTAACACTGTGATTAACATACATCTACGTGATTAACATTTAACAATATTCAACATGTGATAACTTGTACAATGTCTTCATGTAACCTCGTAATGTTGAAGAAATGGTGTGCAGAAAATTTCAAAAAACTTGTTTTAGTCATTGCGACTGAATGATTTAATATGCTAAGATTTCTCATCATTTCCAGGCTATATTATAAATGTGGCTATGATTTAAATTACAAGCTCTATTAGTCCCTTATTAAAAACTGGATATGAAATTTCTTCTCAGCAAAAGGCCTTAAACATAAACAGGGAACACAAATATTTTATGCCATTCTTAGACGCAGAAAGAAATTTGTTAAAATTTGATGTGACTGGGCACCAAAATACCTACAGCCATTATTTCACGGCAAATTGCCACAACTCAGAACTTAGAACATCCACAGATTTGGATCAAAGATTTGTGGATGCAGATAGCATTTCTCACATTTGCACAACTACGTATTACTTAGGGGATAATCATTAGTGAATGTTGCAATCTTTGATTTTCTAGATGATTTTGGATTTCACAGCAGTGCCCAGAATACAACTACATATCTCCACAAGTGGATGGGGTGGGGGTGGGGCAACAGGAGGCCTTGCCCACTCCTGAAATCTTTATCCATGATTTGTATTCATTACAGAAGTCTCTCTAATATCTAGCAATGACTGACTGAGACTGTAGAAACAGTATATTGAACACTGCCAAGGCCAGTGTAAAATACAATTTCTTTAGCAGCCAATCTTGCATTTTTTTCTCTTTTTTTTTTTTACTTGTAAAGCTGTTCATGAGAAATCATGTTGATTCCTTGGTGTGGTAGTTATGGCACTGTTCCACACTCAAGGTGTGTGCGAATCTTTACAGAACAGTGCCTAAATAGTGTCCTCAGTCTCTTTTATGGCACTTCATATTAACACTCCTATTGAGCTCCAAAAAGGGACTGATACAACACCCTGATATGTAGATTCCTGACACAACTTAAACATGGTAGCAGTATCTGTGTCCATCACCCTTCTGCAATGTCCTTAAACAAAAAAATTGGACATGCAGAAATTGCAATAAATCTAGTCAGGTGCTCACATATGAAGTTCTGTAAGCAAGCAAAGGGCTGTGGAGGGCTTTAAAGTTGGATAAGACTTAACGTTTATTCTCTGTTTCTCTACTTTGATGTGTATCTGCTACTAGTTATTTTTGTTGATATCCAAAAGTATTTGAGCAGTTGGTCTGATTTGTTTTTCTATCTCACATTAAGAAGGTATGAATAAATATTTTTGTAATTATTTTCTAGCTTCATTTTGTACCTGATTGGATTCTCTGGGTTACAGCATATGAGAATCTAATTTCAAATTGAAGAATCATGAAGACGACACCTCTATTCATATTAATAACACTAAAAAATATACTTTTTATTTATTGATTGCGTACCGTTATTGTTTTCCTATCACAAATGCACATCAGCCTTTTGAGATCAATAAGTTTTGGAGCACTTCTTATGAAATGTAGCTCTTGGGCTCATGACAAACTGGTAATCTTGTTGAATCAATTAATGGCAATTTTGGACTCTTGCTCCCGCTTGGCAAAATATCGGCGGCCGCCCATGGATACAATTTGGTAAAGCAGCATCCACTATAGGTCAGTGGATTGATCCTACAGTGTGATCTCTCTTTTTGCTTTTCAAAGAATCTTCGATGGACTTCATGTTAATGGCAGGACACGCTGTAATAGGCTAATTTACGAACTCTCAGTTCGTGAAGTAGTAGTTCGCAGAGTGGCCCCTGGGTAGGCTGAATTAAAGCCTCCGCGTCAGTTTTCGGCCAAAAGTCGAGGGACATGCGCAGTGACGCAATGCAGCGGCGGACTCCCGAGGGAGCCCCAGCGGTACTCGTTTGCGTGACAGACAGTCATTTGGTGTTTGGCCATGGCCTATTCCTGTTTCACTGGACACACACACACACACACACACACACACACACACACACACACAGGGCGGCCGTGACGTAATGCATGAATGTCTCGCTACGGTTTGTCATCACGAATCGCATAATAAAAACACTATGACCCTCAATTTGTATATCAACACAGGGCAACCACAAGCGTTGAATTAAAGTTACGATGCAAAATGAGACCGCAGGGACGGCAGTTCAGGGTAAATAGATAAATAAATTCGCGCATCACGCAGATTTAAATCAAAGTTGGAAGACTGATATGATAGCTTAAGGATAGGATGGCCAGCTAACTCTATAGTATATGGCAATTCATTTCTGAAAGTGACGATGGTTTCACAAGTGCAGATAGCCAAATGACACGATATTATTAAATCGAAACATTTATACATCTTCGTTATTGAGAACTGTAATATGACTACCTTTTCTATATCCACGGTCGTACATCAGCATTACGGTGCAATAACCACAAATACATTTGTGGTGAAGGTAAATATCATACAGATCTGTTGGAAGAATCCAAATTGATTATATTGTTTAGAGGAAGAAGAGTGCTATAAAAAAAAAAAATCTCGTCCGAGCAACTCTTCAGTTTTGTTAGTCTGGGCACCTAATCGAGCTGAATTTATTCACAATCAGTCACCGTCGTACATCACAAATATTCAGCTACTCTCTCGATACATACTATGCATATACGCAACAGGTTACACAGAGCTGGACAAGAGTACGAAAGAAAATCTGCCATGGTCTCTTAATAATCAGTACCGGTATTCAAATAGGAATTTAGGGAAGACACCGAAATTTAAATTTGGATGGGCAATTCGGGATTTGAGATTTCGTGAATGTGAATTCACTGCGTTTTAAGTATTGTGCTACTGCAATACAAAACTGAATGCAGAGAAATGAATGAAGTGCGAGTCGTCACAGCATTGTTTATGAACACGAGGTGTTAAGTAAAACGAACCCCAATACGAGATTCTACACGAAAAGATACCGGTAATCTTAAAATTCCAAGAACGTTCGAAAAAGAGTAAATAAATAACTGCTCCCTCCAACATGAATTTTCCGTTATGACCATGTCGATAGAATAGGAGAAAAATTAGCTAATAGTAACGAGTACATAGTTATTCTACGCACCGCTCACGAACGGATTACAGAAAAAAAGAGTAGAATATGGCTGCTAAACTCCGCCACAGCTATATCGGAGCTTACGTAGATCATATCTAGAAGTAAAACTTTTTTGCTTTCCGATAAGCGGTGTAAACGTACCGTTCAACCTGTTTATGTTTATGTTAAGAAGATGGACGAGGTCATTCGTGACACGGGGCTTACTACTTGTGTGAAGGCGGGCAAGTGATTTACAGGTTTTTGAGTCCAACTATAGATACCATGTCTCACATTTGTGCACTGCACTTGGTTTCGTCAACAATTCGAAATACTGTTAGACAGGGACTTTGCTAAGACTACGCCGTCCTGCGCCTTGTCTCTAGTGTTACGATTGACAGGCAACCGATGGAGCAACAATGTACATCACACACCAGTCTTTCCTCTTAGAGGAAACAACGAGCCAAGAACATAAATTAATTCTTTGGAGAACGCGACTGTTTTGCACACTAATGTACGCAAGAAAAGCGATTGGGCCACTCTAATAATAACACCGAGTGCAACTAACAACATCCTCACAAATGCGTAAAATTCTCCCTTCCAAAATATTTAAAAACACGCTTCAGAAACAAGTGTGCTACCGCATCCAGTAATCAGTTTTGTTTACTACACCGCGGGTTTAAGTTCAATGTCTTATTTCGTTGCCACCCACGCCTTTCGCGTTTAAATTTTTATACAAGTTAACAATGGGCGTACTCACATTCTAACTCAAAAGACAGAAAAGTGCTTTTGTTTGGCGTAGTCGAAACAGTTGTCCGTGCGACTAAGTAATACATGGCAATAGACAAAATAAATTTTTTCACAGTATTAAGTACATTTATGCCCGCAGTTAATTTATTGCATGATGTTGAACACTGTATGCGAGATAATTTCAAAATTTACGTGAAGTTTCTTATCACAGTTTCTTCATTGGTCCCTAACTATGGCGTTAAGCGCCTGCACCATGAAGTATCAGCGTATACACAGTGCTCACATGTTAACGTTAAGAAAGTAAACAATACGTATTGTTACACACTCGGGGCACTTCGTTGTGTAAAACAAACTGGACTCACCTGGTGTTGTGTTAGTAAAGTTCCCTGGTTGGATACAACGCTAACAAGACGCAGTGTTTCTTGCCGAAGTGTCCGCCTGCGGTTGACCGACTGAAGCGTCGCACACGCAGTTAAGTGCAGGCCTCGGGACGGCGGCAGTGGTGGCGGGATGGGGCGCCAAGGCCGGTCCGGTCTCAGGGGGGGGGGACGTAGACAGGGACAGAGCGATGCAATCAGCGTGGGGTAGAGCAAGACGGCGCCAATAACAAACACCACACCGGCTGCAGTCAGCGCGCCAAAATAGAGGGTGACGTAAGCGCTCCTCGTCACGGCACGCAACTGTTGCTGATGTCATGGATACCGGCGCGCGCAGCCGCGTGTTGGCCCTCTGTTCGAATTTCGCGCTAGCCGCAGTCTCGCCAACATCGAGCTTCTTAGCCGCGTCACTCCCGGGGCATGACAGAATTTAAAATACTGCTTTTTTATTGTTATATAGTGTTTCCAATGACAAAGAAATATTCCTCCATTACACTGTCGCTTCTGTTTTAACACTTGACTCAGTTCTCTTTGCAACCGAGAGAAAAGCATGAGCACCTAATGTTAGCCAACATTTTCTTTCGCTGAATGATGTAGTGCAGGAACTGTAGGTGTGTATGGGGAGGGAGAAGTCGTAGTGCTGTGGTAACTTGATTCAGCTATTAGCGTGGTCACTCTGAATGCTGTCACTGATATAAATGGTTCTTAACCGACTTCAGAATAGCAACTGCCGTCTTCGTACCTTTGAAATCAGTTTTAACGCTGTTGGGAACTGCTCGTTTTATTGTTAACAAACAAAAAGTATTGGCATCAACGTGAAAATGTATGAAACTTTAGACGTAATTTATAAGCTATTAGTAAGTATCAAGGGCATAATTACAATTATCATTAGTCATTCGATAACTGTTCCCGAATTCAGGCCTCTTCAACATTTTTCCATGTGTTACGGTCATAACCGATACAATCAATGCGGCTCTCCGTATAATTTCTGTTTGATCTGTACCCACCTTCCTTTAGGTTGTCGCTTCACTTATTTATTCTCTCTTGGGATGCAACAAAGAGCTTCAGTGGTCTACCCACAAACATTTCGCCTGGTTACGTTTTACTCATCCTTTTCATTTTCATTGCAATCATAAGTAAGCAGTCCACTTCAGTTGCTTCCCCGATCCATTTGTTGTTGTTTTTTTTTGTCTCCCTACAAGTAATTCCCAACATACAACATTCTACTGCTCGCGGAGTTTTCAAATGGTTTTAGCATTTTAAGTCCACGTCTTACCGCGATAGGCCCAAGTCAAAATTCGTTATACACACTAGTTGTTCAGGCACATTAAAAAGCGTCGTGTTGAGGATAACTCTATTTAACTTACCAAAAAAAAATTCGAGAATATTTTACTCTTTTGTTTATTTCTCTTCCTATATTTTCAGTCGTTGTTTTCAACTGCCCTAAATACAACTGGTTCTGTGACTTCATTGCAAATTTGTACTACTTTCTTCTCCATGATCGTAGTCTTATTATAACGGATTTTCAGGTTTATTGGAAAACTTACTCTATCAAATTATTCCACTCGTGTTTAAAGTTTATTTGCGCTAGAGGCAGACAGCAAAACTAAGGAGGCTGAGCTACGTCGCCGGCCGCTATGTGGCCGAGCGGTTCTAGGCGCTTCAGTCCAGAACCGCGCGACTGCTACGGTCGCAGGTTCGAATCCTGCTTCGGGCATGGATGTGTGTGATGTCCTTAGGTTAATTAGGTTTAAGTAGTTCTACGTTCTAGGGGACTGGTGACCTCAGGTGTTACGTCCCATAGTGCTCAGAGCCATTTGAACCATTTTTGAGATACGTCGCCCCTGACGCGACGGTGGCGGAGAACTAGGTTTCTACCCGGGGGACTCAACCTAGTAACGGTCCGGACATCACCCATGAGACTATCCAACACGTTTATTGAACGTTTTTTATAAAAATGTAAATGTAAGAAAGGAGATTTCATATATAGAGGTTTGAATTTATAGTGAGAAGAATACTATCTCTGTTGGAAAGTACTGAGCGAGCATCATTTGTGGAGTGCAGGTATCCTTGGTTCCTTTCAGGTAAATGAGCTCCCTTCTCTACCGCGGAACGAAGATAGCCAGAAGAAAATCAGTTCTTGTGGCTGGTACCGACTTCCTTTATTGACTTCTCGAACTGTTGACAAGCTAACATCGTCGTAATCTTCTTACGTAATCCCCAACAGCTAAGAGTAGAACTTTCTGGATCGTTGTGCCATTTATCCGATGTAGGAGTACGTTCTGTGGAACCAACTTTGACTAGTCAGTTAAATTTACGTGATCTGCCTGACACAGTTGCTAACAAACAAGCAAGGAAACCTATTTTATGAGCTTAACGATCTATTATGTATGTAGTGCTGTTACATTCGCGAATAACATATAGGGTGTTAGACGAGATACGCTCTCAAGGCCCATTCTGGCTCTTGACGGACTTAGGTATATCCCATTGACACGTATTCCTCTTTAGCTTTGTCAATATAAAGATCTAGAACTGCCTCTAGGGTTGCTGAAAAGTGCTTAGGTACTAATTTTTATTGTTATAAACGACGTTAACAAATTATTAAAACTTTTCTGGGATTTTGGGAGAGGTCCTGAAATGGATTTTTGCCACTATGGTCGGTTCAGACTCTTGTTTTGCCCTGTGGCAATCCAGGGTGTTTCAATTAATGCGGGCCTTTCCGGGATAATATGCTTTGCTTTGTACCTAATACCATTATAATTGTGAAAGTATGTTGTTGGCGCTCACTTACATAGGGAGAAATGATCATAATAAAATACGAGAAATCAGAGCGCGGGCGGAAAGATTAAGTGTTCGTTTTACCTGCACGCTGTTCGAGAGCGAAACGATAGAGGGGTAGCTTGAAGGTGGTTCGATGAAACCTCTGCCAGGCGATTAACTGTGAATAGCAGAGTAGTCTTGTAGATCCGCTCGCATCGCTCACGTAGGAATCGTGTGAATAAGATTAGAATAATTGCTGCGCGCACAGAGGATTTCCTAATAAATTTCGTTATACTGGTAATACGAGTATACCGCGCGGTAACTTCCCTTTTAACAATTCCTCTAGGTGCATATATGTTTGTAGAGCTGTATGCGGACTTGAAACCATAGCTCCTCTACTTCAGTTTTGCCGGAATTAAATCTGCTTGAATTCTGTGTTAGACGTGACATGATGGCCTGTTTGTGTCTTACTGAATATGCTGCGTTTTCTGTATGTTTTTGTAGCCTCTCGTATGTTGGCTTTGTGAAATTTTGTCATGGTTACGTCATCCAGACTGAACGTGAATGTTCTCAATACGATTACCTATTCGTCACGAATAAATATACATCTTTCATCCTCAGATTTTTTTTTTAAAATTACCTTTTCTAGATGGTTCAAATGCTTCAAATGGCTCTGAGCACTATGGGACTTAACTGCTGTGGTCATCAGTCCCCTAGAACTTAGAACTACTTAAACCTAACCCACCTAAGGACATCACGCACATCCATGCCCGAGGCAGGATTCGAACCTGCGACCGTAGCGGTCACGCGGTTCCAGACTGTAGCGCCTAGAACCGCAGGGCCACTCCGACCGGCTTTCTAGATGGTTTTCGTCCGACACTTAAGAGCTGCAAATTTTCTAGACTGTGATGAATAGTTGTAATCTCCTTCAATTATAATGACACTTCTAAGGTACAAAGTGCTAGTTCACGGAGAATTTCTTAAAAATTTTGTTGATTAAATATTCTGCTACGTGTGTCTGCACGTTGAGTTAGTCACCGGTAAAACATCCAACTGCACTTTTTAGCCTATCCCGACAGTAAATCTTGGACAAATGAATTCGCACGCATACTCAGTCCCACGCGTCTTTTTCTGTCTACAATAACAAAAACTCCTCTTATTCCATTTTCTTCTTCTTTCGTTAAACATTTAGTTTTGTCCAATGAATATCACTGTTATCATTTTCGAGCATTAGTTACGATTCTCAGAGGAAGACTCCGTTTTTATCTCGGTGTATTTAGTCTTATAATCTACTAAAGTTAATACATATTTCCAAATTCCATTTTTTAACGAATATGCATTGCCTTTACTTGGCAAAGAGTGGCAGGAGATGTATTGTTAATAAAGGGCTGTCAGCTTGTTGTACGTATGAATTTTATTAATATAAACATTTCAAAGCGAAATGTGAACTCAGTAATTCCAGCTTTCGTCGCTGGAAATACATACAGGTCAAAATCAAATTCCATCACAGAAAGTTGACACATTCACTAACAGAATATACACGATGTCTCAGAAAGATTCATCCGATGTTTTGACACACCGTGTTTATTTAGTTATGTTTCAAAGATCACACTGCTATTACTTTCCCGTTCCAATCAATTTCGATACAGAGTATTATAGCCCTTCTTTTCGGATAATGTGCGTACGACCAAACAAATTAGAAAAAAGAAAGAACGATAGTTTTCACAGTTATCACTCAGTCATCATACACATGTTATGCATCAGTTCGTTTCCGTTAAGTGTAGTCTCTTTTGCAACTCATAGGAACACATCGTGATAATACTATCAACAATGTAGGGCGAAGGGGGAATAATTTGCCAAACGCGTCGTAAGTTAATTAGAATTCGGTTCATGAACAATCGCCATGTGATGCAACTTTCGAACTGAGAACAACGACCGACAGAACGGGAAGAGAAATAGAAGCCCAACAATAATTTCGTGTGGCTCACTGGCCTGGTACAAGTCTTGCAATTGGACACCATTTCGGCGACTTGCATGTCCCTACCCCAGTTATACAACAGGGGAAAGGGAATTACAGTTTACGTGGAATCCGAACCACGTGTTGTATCTGGCGACGCCTCACATCGTTGAGAGAGTTGAAGAAGAGGAATGAGGAGCCCGGTCACCGATTATAAATTCCTCGGGTAACCAGGAAGCTACGAGAAGCTCACGGAATATGAATGTTCTTTAGCGGTACGTTGCCCTGGCAGTTCGGCAGCAACGATTGGTATGCCGCAAAGGATTATATGGCGTCAGGGCGTTGGCTTTACAATCCACTGAGAATGTCTGCGACAATACCAATTGGCGTGAAACATCATTCTGTTACCCTGCTGAAAGCAGAGGCCTTTCGTGGCACGATTCCGTGTGACACTGGAAGTGTTGGGGAACATTCCCGAGCCATCATTTAGAAGCTACACTTAGTTGACGGACACAGGTTGAAGAAAGTCCAAGATGCGCACCGACATCTCCACAACGCCCTACAGAAACTCAAAAGGAGTCTTTCGATGATCATGTACAGTGACTAGTGAACTATGTAGCTCAGTGGTTCCCACCCTTTCAGAAACCATTAACCCTGAATCCAATCAGATATTAGCTGCTGTATGGGCCCCTCCCTCCATCATCATCTTTAGAGCCTAGCTTAACATTAGAGTGAAACCGAATTTTATTAGAACATTTTAATTTTTTGAACAGTAGAAGATAAAAGTTTAGTTTTTGTAGGTGTTTTATTAAACCATGAACCAATGAGTCAGTGAAACAATTGGAACTGCTTATTTACAACATTATTTTTTATAGAGCGACGAAGCAATTTTTGCTGCATTGTGAGTGCTACCTACAACTACACCTCAGAAAAGAAAGCTAACCACCCACAATGATGGTAGACTTTTGCTATAAAGCATGCTTCCTCTGCATCACTTCTCTCCCTAGCGACACCCAAATCCTATACCCCGTTTAAAATCAACCAAATTAACATGTATGAACAATACTTATGTTTGTAGATCGCTTGATTGCTGGACTCCTTACTTCTGAACTGGCAGAAATAGGCAAACTTCAGGTTGCCAATGCTATTGTGTCTGACCAGTGATACTACTAAAATAATACTGTGTAGCCTCCACAGCAATGCAGTACCTATTACATGATTGTTATTGTATCGTGATGTCGATTAGTTCGTTTATTCGTTGCGAAGTGAATTATGAAGCAATTTCTGATCCGTTGCGGTAACTACCTACAACTCTAAGAGGGATTTTCACGGAATATTTAAGCACAATTACATGTGGATAAGTCTCAGTTTTACCGTTACAGGTGCACGATACGAAGCCAAAAGTATGTGTGGACTATGTGAGGAAATGTTCATAAAGCCGTTTCACAAGATGGAACCACCATATTTTGTCACACATTAATGCTACTCGTATTTGAGGAAAAAAACAATTATTTGTTCCATTTGACTGATGAAGTCTTCCAATTGACCATCCAGACATGGCACGTAGTAATTCCATGGAAATTATTTATGACGCGTTTCGAGTCATCATCAACAGATAACAGGCAAAATTTACACAACAGACAAATTAGAAACGCTAATACATAATAATTACAAGACCCACGTGACATCAGGAACGGAAAGTACATGCTAATTACAAGTACTTACAATATGCTTCGGAAAGCTCATACAAGTGAACAGTACAAGATAAACGTACAATCACATGTGCAATTACCATTAGGCGTATTTGCGAAAGATGGTGTTTGGAGACTTCACATGCCAGACTGAAGACAGCAGACTCGAGGACCGTATTATATCAGCTTGGTCTTGGGATGGCTTAGACGTCAAACATAGATACAAATAATATAAGAAACAACGCAAATTTCTGACCACATTACATCCGTTTTTTTTTTTCAATAAGCGTCATCTCGGCAATGGACAAATAGAACATAGAATACATTACGTTGCGAGTCAAAACCTGTCACGGGACATAAGGTCGTGCAGCACATTACGCAACTAGGTACAATGTCCAAATATTCGATGTCAAAAACAAAACCTATCGAGAACTAGTAATTTTTTCAATTGTGTCAGGCTGGACTGGGGATAGATAGGAAAACGGGTGGGGGGGGGAGGAGGGGGGGGGAGGGGGCAGTGAGGGCAGGGTAGGTATCGCTCACTTGTATGAGGTTTCCTAAGCATATTGTAAATACTTGTATCTAGTATGTACTTCCGTTTCTGATGTTACGTTGGCCTTGTAATTATTATGGCAAGTTCTCTTTTTTTTCGAATTTGTCTTTTGTATAAATTTTGCTACAATTATCTGATGATGATGACTCGAAACGCGTCATAAATGAAGTTTTTGGCGATCAAGACGTTTACATGGAATTGCTACATGTAATTATTGATAACTGATGTAATCAATATTACAGTCTTACGAAATATTGGGTTGGTACATAAGTTCGTAGTGTTTTTCCATAAGTACAATAAACACAACAGATACGCATAAAAGAGACTTTAATCATCAATAATATGTTCTCTTTCACTATTTGCAACAGTCTGCCAAGGTTGGGGTAACTTTTCGATTCCGCGACTGTAGCAATCATATGGTTTTGAGGCAAAGAACTCGTCAAGCCATGTGCGGAACCCATTTTCGTCTGGAAAGGAAGTTCTCTGGAGGTTGTTCGATAGAGCGGAGCCGGCCGCAATGGCCGAGTGGTTCTAGGCGCTTCAGTCTGGAACCGCGCGACCGCTACGGTCGCAGGTTCGAATCGTGCTTCGGGCATGGACGTGTGTGATGTCCTTTGGTTAGTTAGGTTTAAGTAGTTCTAAGTTCTAGGGGACTGATGAGCCAGTTGATAGAGCGGAAAAGGTGAAAATCAGAGGGCGCAAGATCAGGCGAATAAGGTGGAGCGGAATGACTTCTCAAACCCAACGCCTGTTCAACGTTTTTTTGTCTGCCTAGCAGAATACAGGCGAGCGTTATCGTGGAGTAGCATCACTTCACGTATTCTTCCTGGTCGTTGCTCTTGGACTGAGTGTATAAGACGTCTCAGTTGTTGGCAATAAATGTCGACATTGATGGTTAAACCTCGGGAAAGCAGTTCGTAGTGCACCACACGTTTGCTGTTCCACCAGATGCAGAACATTATCTTTTGCGGATGTGCTCAGCTCATTGTACGGGTGGGTGCTGCTTGGTTTGGGCTCAACCTTTCCGTTCTTTCCCTGGTATTAGCATAAAGACACCATTCCTCGTCACCAATATCGATACCGGATAGGAACAGTCGGTAATGTTCACGGGACAATTGATGGCACGCAAGCAGCGATGCACACATGGTCATCCTCCGATTTGTGTAATTTTGCCTTAGCGCATGCGGTACTCGATTTTTGAACTTTCCCCAACGCAAGCAATGAAGCACGATGGTGAAATGACCACAGTTCATCACATTTGCCAGTTCTGGAATACACTGACATGGATCATCGTGGATTAACGCGTTTAGACGATCTTCATCAAACCACGAAGGGTCTTCCTGAACGTGGGGAGTCATTAATGTCAAAACGATCCTCATTAAAAAAAGAAAACAATTTTTTTGTCGTGCTATATCCAGTGGCATTTTCCCCACACGCAGCGCAAATATTTCAGGCTACCTCCGCTGCTGTCATCCCTTTACTGAACAGAAGAATATGTCCATTTGGCACTCCAATTTCCAGGACCACAGCTCCACTCACTATCTCCAAATAACAATATGTAGACTCAAATAGCAACAGTGAATTACAAATAAAAAATGACATTCGGTAAGTAAACCTCTAGTATCCGGAATACCAGCATGCAAAAAGAAAACGCCACGAAATTATGTACCAACTTAATAGCTATAATAGTAATTACGTTTTAAAAAATGCACTGAAGCGCCAAAGAAACTGGTATAGGCATGCGTATTCAAAAACAGAGATACGTAAACAGGCAGTATACGAAGCTGCGATCGGCAACGCCCATATAAGACAAATGTCTGGCGCATTTGTGAGATAGGTTACTGCTGCTACAATGGCGGGTTATCAAGATTGAAGTGAGTTTGAACGTGCTGTTATAATCGGCGCACGAGCGATGGAACACAGCACCTCCGAGACAGCGATGAAGTCGAGGTTTTTTCCGTACTACCATTTCACGAATGTACCGTAAATATCAGGAATCACCGACATAGCTGCGGCCGGAAAAAAGATCCTGGAAGAACGGGACCAACGACGACTGAAGAGAACCGTTCAACGTGACAGAAGTGGAAACCTTCCGTAAACTGCTGCAGACTTCGACGCTGGGCCGTCAACAAGTGTCAGCGAGCGATCCATTCAGCGAAACATCATCGATGTGGGCTTTCGGAGCCGAAGGCCCACTCGTGTACCCACGATGACTGCACGACACAAAGCTTTACGCCCCGCCTGGGCCCGTCAACAGCGACATTGGACTGCTGATGACTGGAAACATGTTGCCTGGTCGGACGAGTCTCATTTCAAATTGTATCGAGCGGATGGACGTGTACGTGTATGGAGACAACCTCATGAATCCACAAACCATGCATGCCAGCAAGGGACTGTTCAAGCTGGTGGAGGCTCTGTGGGCTTGCGCAGTTGGAGTGATATGGGACCCCTGATACGTCTAGGTACGACTCTGACAGGTGACACGTACGTAAGAATCCTGTCTGATCACCAGCATCCATTCATGTCCTTTGTGCATTACGACGGACTTGGGCAGTTACAGCTGCACAATGCGACACCCCACACGTCCAGAATTGCTGCAGAGTGGCTCCAGGGACACTCTTCTGAGTGCAAATACTTCCGCTGGCCAACAAACTCCCCAGACATAAACACTATTAGGCCTACCTGGGATGCCTTGCAACGTGCTGTTCAGAAGAGATCTTCACCCCCTCGTACTCTTGCGGATTTATGGACAGCCCTGCAGGATTCATGGTATCTATTCCCTCCTACTTCAGACATTAGTCGAGTCCGTGCCACATCGTGTTGCGGCAATTCTGCGTGCTCGTGGGGACCCTACACAATATTAAGAAGTACGAGTTACTTTGGCTCTTCAGTGTAATTTATTTCAGTGACCGGAACACAATCGTATCCTTTTGTTTTCACCCCTTAGTAAATTTCTTTTTACCCTATGGGGCAGGTTTCCCAGGATGGGAACCACTGGTCTAGCTGAACTACAGATCTCCGGCGCTATGCTAGGTGCAAATATGTAAGCGGCCACACGTTAATTGCAAGCGTCCACGTGAAGCCCTACCTGCCTGTAAGCGACAGACGCAGACATACAGAGGTGCCTACTTCATCCGGAATAGGCATTCTCCTTAAGATAGTCCCATCGCCGGCCTGTACCTAGAGCCTAGGCATTGCCTAGGACACTACATGAAGTCAATTATTCAAAAACAGTCTTAATGGCATTTATTATTATTATACCGCCAACCGTTTCAACCCAACGTAGGGGCCATCAGACAGGAGTGACACCACCAGCAATCGACCAATGGTGTAAACGCCCAGATGATGATCCCTACGTCGGGTTGAAACCGGTTGGCGGTATAAAAATAATAAATGCGATTAAGACTGTTTTTTAATGATTGACCAATCATACTAATCGCTGCTTCATCTCCACAACCATGTTGTCCAAAAATCACTACATGAAGATTGAGTCAGCTACCACCGGGGGTCTGATGACCTCGCCGTTTAGTCCCATAACCCCTCTCAATCTATCAATCAATCAGCTGCCCCTGCCGATGTCTTTTTAATGCAACCCGCAATGTGAATCTCGCCTTCAATAACCACGCATGAGATTTTCTTATTCTCTAGCTAGCTACGCGCGAGGAAAAAATGAATAGGACTTCTTTGTAGGAAACTTAGTTTAGGTAAATTTTGCACTGGATTGTAGGTTTAGAGTTATTCTGGAAAAACAAAAGTAATCTTCAAACCCATCCCCACTCCCACACTCAGGCCCCGACGGTCAAGACTTCTAGTACGTTGTTGTTGGCACTCTCTCCTACCACTGGGCAAAAATTTGCGACTGCATGAATTATTTTCCACATTCGACTTATTTTGGAATTCATTGGTTGGCCTTATTACGCCACTGGCTTAGTCGAGCACTCACAAATTGTAAAATTGACTCTATTGTAAATTGTACTTGTAAGGGCTAAGTTTGGATCGAACTGTCAACGTAAATAGTTTTAGCGTAAGGTTTACAAAAGTCGTTTCTCTTTTATTACTCTCACGGACACTTTTAAATTAATAATGTGAACGAAATAGCCGAATATATTGGTCGCGGAATAGACCAATCAATAGAGACCAAGGAAGCTCGAATATCGGGAATAGTTCATGTAGACGGTAATTTTTATACTGTGGTAGGAGGGAATGTCACGAACAACGTACTACAAATCCTGACTGGTGAGGGATGAGTGTGGGGGTTGAGATGCGTTTGAAGGTCACTTGAATAATTCGAAAACCGTAGCCTCTAACGAAAACGTATCCCAGTATAAAATTTAAGTACATTAAAGTTCCTACAAAAAGGTACTGTTCAATTTTCTTTAGGATTAATAGTTTGCAGACAGCGAGCGAGTGAATATGAAAACCTCGCGCGTGGTTTTTGATGGCAAAATAACATATTGCGGGTTGCGTAAAACGACACCCCTAGAGGCAGCCGAATCACCCTGTTTACTGTATTGTGCTGAATCGGGGACTTAGGTTATGTCTTCGTATTTCAGGTACTCGTCTTGTGATCTATATAGACCCTACTGTCACTGTACCCTCAGGTGGTCGTGCTCTTAAAATTATGCTGCTGCATACAACGGCGACACCAGCGTCGCCATATCGGCACTTTCCAAATGTCGGCACAGTTATTCTCCAGGCAACAGACGAATCATGTTTGAGCAAGGATACTATCTCACTGTCCTTGGGGTCACTCGTAAATAACGTAAAATATTCGTTTGAGTTAACAGGGTGCATTTGTGAGATGGGTATGCATTAGGCGCCTCACCGAACAAACAGAACAACTTCCTGAAACGACATCTTCCTGGATGAGGATCAGCCAGAGGCCTCTACGAGGTCGGTAGCCAGGGCAGGCACTGCGTTGGTTGGACGCTCCTGTAGGACGCTCTTGAATTCATACCACAAACAATTCGGATTAGATATTATTGTACTAGGAAAACTTTAGATCCCCTTGAAGAGTTAATTAAAAGTGGGTCCTTATGACATTACCGAATGAATCTGAGCAGTCTGCCATCTATTTTAAGCATTTATATTTTCCACAACGGTAAACTAGATAGATCAGATAATGTGCATTGTTTACAGAACATGTGCTTACGAACTGCGCTTAGCGCTGTATCGTACAACGGTTCGCCACTGAATCTACTAAAACTATAAATTCTTTATTATTCCACTGTGGATGCTGCATCTCTTCATTTTACTGGTGATATCATGACAGTAGCAAGAGCAATTGTAGTACGCGCCCAAACATGATTAATTACGGTCGCATTATTTGCTGTTAATCGAGGCAGAGAATTACGAAATAACTCTGTACAGCGTTTCCGATGCAGGCTTAATGGAAGTTTCTACACTGGATGACATGTGTGATTAGTTTACAATGATAAGGCAAAATTTTCTGTAAGTAGTTTAAGTTATTGCTTATTTTCAATTTTTAGATTTTCACGTATCGTATTTTACAGTTGTTGTTCGCATCGCTCACTGACAGAAGAGTTAATCTCTGTTCCGCCCTAAATCTACTGTTTCCATTAAAAATATTACTTTTGTATCGAAGTTACATGCACGTTGTACTATCACTACAACGGAAGCATGATTTAGTAGGGGGGGGGGGGGGGGTATACATATGATTTCTCACGGATACGAATGTAGGCGCCCAAACTTCAGGAGTGGCCTTCGTACTAAGAGAGAATGTGTTTTGGGGCAGAAACTTTGGCACATGTATTACCTCACGATGATCAAATAGCCTCCCGTACCTACCAGGCATTTTACTACAACTCACCGATCAACACAGCACGCAAGGTCTTGACGTAAGTCACACAGCCGGCAGGGACAAACGAGAAGTGAATTACGTCACGGTTATAAACGGTGCGACAACTGAAGCGTTCGCAGCATATATTTTGTGCTCTTGGCGATAACCCGCGCTTAAACAAGGCAGACGCTGAGCGGGCAAAACAGTGTACGATAAACCGTTGTCGAAATTTCGAGTATAAAAGCAAAAAGGAGGATGCTGTCAGCTATCTTCCTTTTTTTTTTTTGTTTGATAGTGAAAATACATCTGTTTTGGGTTTCGATCGTTTGGCAGAGCCATTTGATCGAGGTTTATGTCTATGTTATAGGGCGGAGGGGAAGGTGGAGGGGCGATGTGGGAACAGGGCCAGCACCGGAAACTGGGCCTGAGGTGACCCACATATTGCGAACAAAGCCTAGCGCCAGGCAACAGCTGCCCGACCCGCACCTGCCATGGCTTAGCAGCCGCGTGTGCTATAATGAACACTACGACACTCTTGCGACTTCACCATGATACCGTTATTGCTTTTTCTGCCTCCCCCTCCTCTTAAAAACTCGAACACAGCACCCCATATCTCTAAAATGTTGCATTCATTTAAATCTGAGCCCTTGTCGAACTATCGTATCTCTTTTTTCTTATTGTGATCAACATCTAAGTACTGTTACGAACATGTTTTGCCTTTGAGTGTTTATCTCAGTGTTACTTCCTGCTCAAGATTATCCTGTTGCATTGTTCACGTTACTCCATTTAGCCCGTTCAAAATACAGAAACTGGCGCCGGGCAGCGATGGATCACCAAAATGAGGTAACGTGAGAGCAATTCGGACAGGACATGGAAAGCTGTTTCATTGTAGCCGTACTGGCTATTCTGACCGACACAGTGAAATAAGTGGAAAAGTCACTAGTAAAATCAGTCTACTGTCTCTTCATAGCTTCTTACTGCGCCAACGTACATTTAGAAGGCCTTCTATTCTCATGTATGGACCTTCATTGCGATGGCAACACGCAATTTTTGTTGATTTCTTTCGTATATGACATCGCAATGAATTAATTCCCACTTACACAGATACGCTTTTCTGGCGTGTTAACATCTAAGTGAAAATTTCTACCAACAACTGAATCCCTGATGATGAAACTGTGACTTCAAAATATACGTTGGCATAGTAAGAACACTATGAAAGGACAGTAAATGAAATTCAAGTATTAAATTTTCCAATTTTTGTTCATACTAGCATGACAGAATAACTAGCAAAGAAAATAGTATCTCACAGTTGCTGTGTTACACCTCGCCTGCTTTTGCACCCCGTGAAAAAAATTTAATTACATTAACTTAATTAAGAAAGAAATTAATTATTAATGTTAGATTAAGTGTTGTTGGTAATAAATGTAATTTATGCGTAGGCATGTTATTGGTAATGAATGTAATTTAGGGGTAGGCATCTCTTTAACCATGTGTCTGTTGCAGGCACATCTATTACAACAATGCAAGTTATTCTGCGAGGAGAAAATTTCATGCACATTGCCTACCTACACCCTCGCTTGTTACTCGTCAAGAAAATGTCACGGGAACGCTGCCTTAAACTTTTTGCCTGTGCTAAACATCAGCTCAAATATGTTGTGTATACTAATAATTGCATGAACAAAAGTTAACTACAAATAAGTAGCCGACACTTTACCTTATTTGATAATCTTCTTGAAGGAACATCAGATTACAGGAATGACTCGCCTCCCAGTCAATTCATAGCATACTATTTTATCTTTAAGTTCATATGTGCTATTATGGAAGCAGTCGAAATGTACGTTCTGCTCCTGTGAATGCTCAGATCAGGCAAGATCAACAGGCTTACTCGGTGCGAAAAAATCGTTCATCGGAAAAGACAAACGCTAGGCGATGGGCTAGCATCAGCGATATAATATGTACAATATTATAAGCATGGGGGTAAAAAAAGAAGGAAGGTATCATTACGTCACAAACTACGTCCGCCATCTTAAGTAGCCCAAAACATTAGGTTCACCACATTCATACCTCTGTGAAACACCGGCTTGATACTTACCCGTGACATCGATCTGACGTGCCCGTGCCCAGTTTTGAACCGTGTTGGGTACTCCGATTGTGTGGACACGTAGTTGTTTCATCAAAAATGCCAGCTTGCGTTGTTTACTGATGTACTAATCAATCCGATCGTAGTCTAAAGTTTAATAATATCACATTTCATTTGTAAATGGGGCCGTACGAGCAATATTTCTATTTGTGTACATGAATTATGGTTGCATTATTTACTTTTATTGTAGTGGTTTTATTTCTGACATTTGACTTTAGATTCCTCCCTCCGATAATTATTCATTGTTCACATTTTCTCCCCCATTAAAAAGGATTCTGGTTAGAACAGCCAGAGACATCGATCATGTGTGTGCGATTTTTGTGTGTATTATTGTATGAACGTGCTTTGCTTTCTTTCTGAGGACGACTTTGGCTGAAAACTTCCGTACACACCCTTTTCGTCGTGCATGCCTGCTACTCGGCATGTGAGTAGCAGTCTATGCGTTTCATGGTGTAGTTATTACCTCATGAAATTTGTTATAAATAATCCACTGTACTTCAACAGGAACAATGTTGTACGTAATTACAGTACCAGAAGAAAAAAATGAAATTTATTGGTTCAAATGGTTCAAATGGCTCTGAGCACTATGGGACTTAACATCTCAGGTCATCAGTCCCCTAGAACTTAGAACTACTTAAACCTGACTAACCTAAGGACATCACACACATCCATGCCCGAGGCAGGATTCGAACCTGCGACCGTAGCGGTCGCGCAGTTCCAAACTGAAGCGCCTGGAACCGCTCGGCCACAACGGCCGGCTGAAATTTATTAGGCCACATTGAGCATGTCTGTAGCATAAAGTTTTGATCACTTACCCATTGATATAAAATGCCTGACAGACAGCAAAGTAAAATTTGAAACTAAATTGGAAACGTTTCTCTTCGACAACTCTTCCTACTCCACAGAAGATCATCTATTACTCTAATGTGTAAATTCTGATGGGGAGGAACTACTGACTACCATCTGTTTTTTTTTAATTAAAAAACGAAAAACTATTAACTAATCAGTATGAGGTAAATATATAATGACTCGTTCCACATCCTTACAATTAGTCGTGCAAGTGATAAGTGGAATATGAAACTAAGTAACTAATTAACTATTGTAATATCACAAAGCATGGTATAAGGTTATATACTCTGAAAACTTCAAACTGAAATTCAGAAGTAAAATGAAGCAGATGAACAAAGTAGATGTACATTCCAGTTGTGCTATGTTTGGTTATTCCTGAAAAACTGCGAGAGTCACTGGCGACAATATTTCAGGAATAGAAGCAAATAGGCTAGTTAGAAACGTAGGCCCACATCTTACAAAGGTTAGGCAATCATTACTGAAATAAATTACTTATATACCTTTTAAAGCGTTTTGCCCTGTAAATCGCCATCATTGGCCAGGCACTGAATGACGCATCATTGGTAAGATTTCGAAGTGAGAAGATGTGTAAACTACAGTGAAACTAATGCACTGACAGTCTAATAAAACAGGAACTCTATCTGCATAGAGGTATACCTCTGTGCCGTTCTGTTTCTTTGACATTTTAATAATCGTTCACTTTGTTGACACGCATAAGATGCGATAGCAAGCCTTGCTACTTTCCTCACTGCACACGTTTGTGGGCTAACAAAGAACACGTGGATAAGATTTTTGCAAAAGTGAACATTAAAAATGTTGTGCATACGAGATGAAAGCTGATCATGTGACTAACAGGAAGCAGTATCAATAAGCAAACAAGCATTAGTTTCGGAGCTACAGCTTCATTTGGTATCGATACAAATATAGTAAAAGTGGACTAAATTGCATTACGAAAGCATCCTTTTCACGTAACATCCTTCTTTTCTTCGTTATTTTAAATGCATCAACAAAAGCAAGTTACATTAACAAGCCAGTATATCCAAGATTTGGTATAAAATAAAGGCTTTTGGTTCAAATGGCTCTGAGCGCTACGGGACTTAACTTCTGAGGTCATCAGTCCCCTAGAACTTAGAACTACTTAAACCTAACTAACCTAAGAACATCACACACATCCATGCCAGAGGCAGAATTCGAACCTTCGACCGCAGCGGTCGCGCGGTTCCAGACTGTAGCGCCTAGAACCGCTCGGCCACTCCGGCCGGCAAAAGGCTTTTAGATACAGCTGTCTGCCATCCACTCTTCCTACTACAACTTCGTGGATAAAGATATTTATTGATACGATCGCTCCTCCAACGGTCCCATTACAACATTATGCACCTCCAGTTGCATTTCATGGTCGAGCGGCTGCTCGTAAGCCGCACATCACGCAGGTAAATGCCAAACGACGCTCTGCTTGGTGTAAGGAGCGTAAACATTAGACGATTGAACAGTGGAGAAACATTGTGTGGAGTGACGAATCACGGTACACAATGTGGCGATCCGATGGCAGGGTGTGGGTATGGCGAATGCCCGGTGAACGTCATCTGCCAGCGCGTGTAGTGCAAACAGTAAAATTCGGAGGCCGTTGTGTTATGGTGTGGTCGTGTTTTTCATGGTGGGGGCTTGCACCCCTTGTTGTTTTGCGTGGCACTATCACAGTACAGGGCTACACTGATGTTTTAAGCACCTTCTTGCTTCCCACTGTTGAAGGGCAATTCGGGGATGGCGATTACATCTTTCAACACGATCAATCACATGTTCATAATGCACGACCTGTGGCGGAGTGGTTACACGACAATAACATCCCTGTAATGGACTGGCCTGCACAGAGTCCTGACCTGAATCCTACAGAACACCTTTGGGATGTTTTCGAACGCCGACCTCGTGCCAGGCCTCACCGACCGACATCGATACCTCAACTCAGTGCAGCACTGCGTGAAGAATGGGCTGTCATTCCCTAAGAAACCTGCCAGCACCTGATCGAACGTATGCATGCGAAATTCGAAGCTGTCATCAAGGCTAAGGGTGGGCCAACACCATACTGAATTCCAGCATTACAGATGGAGGCCGCCACGAACTTGTAAGTCAATATCAGCCAGGTGACCGGATAATTTTGATCACATAGTGTGTTAGCTGTAAACAGAGAGGGCAGACAATCATTCTGCTCTGGGTGCATCCGCTATAATGAGGAAGCTGACGCATTAGCGAAGCAAGTTGCATCTACAGCAACTGTCCCCAATGTGAAATTACCGGATACAGATTACTTTCGTGAAGTCAAGAGCCGCGGAAAACAGCAATGGCAAGAGATGTGGAATGTGTCTCAAAACACGAAAGGTGGGTATTATGCGGCATTACTAGGGATACCTCGGTCGTATCTTACAGTCCAAGGAAGAACAACAGGTTGCTTCGATGAGCACAATGCACGACAGTGAGTAAATAAGCAACAGAGAAGATAAGAAACCAAAAATGACATTTGCCTACAATGCAAGTAAGGGAGCAAATGACAGATTGGATCAGCTTATTGGCAACAACACATGCAAAAGGAAAACCAACTGCTGGCCGACGATCATCTGTCTACAAAGCTTTTGTGCAGTGGAGAGAAATAAATCCAGGGTGGGAAGAAATGTTCCTTATAAAAGAAGAATATTTCTCAATGAATTGGGAAGACTCCTAATTACTCCTTATATAAAAGCTATGATGATGATGATGATGATGATGAGGTCCCATACTCCGAGGATCGTAGGGAACGATGGGGGAGACCCGCACCGCCGTACTAGGCAAGGTCCTAGTAGAGGTGGTTTGCCATTGCCTTCCTCCGACCGTAATGCGGATGAACGATGATGATGAAGACGACACAACAACACCCAGTCATCTCGAGGCAGGTAAATCTCTGAGTCTGCCGGGAATCGAATCCGGGACCCCATGCGCGGGAAGCTATAGTTCGATTAAAATTACTTGATAGTTGACGTCTGTAACTTGTCGCTACAGTGTGGCCACATCGGCTGCCGGCTACCGCTGGGTTATAGGTGACACTCAAAACACAGCCGTCACTTCACAAATGTAGTGGCGTATAACGCGGGGCAGTGTTCCAAGTGATCGCCTCGAGGTATGTCCGAAAATCGAGATGCTCTTTCGATTGTTGTCTGTACTGCTGCAGACGACGTGTTTTGAAGCCCTGACTTTGAATTCATGTCAGCGCTAAAAGCAAAATGCAGTTTCTCGCAATCATTGGTCACCTGGAACTATCCTCATACTGGTTATACGAGATGCTGCGTTACCAATTGATGAGCTGTCCTCGTTGGCACTTGGTTGCAGATTGCAGGCGACACAGGCAGATTCCAAACGAAAAAGAGAATGAGAGAAACAAAAATAAAAAAGTCAATACTATGATGAAAAATGATACGACAAAATATCAGAAATAAAAAACGTGTGTTCAAATCAATTAACTGAATAAAAATAATAGCGAACCACTTAAAAGATCCGGCTTCAATGTCTGGTGAATCTTATCTACAATGTGTTTATTAAGTTGCGACTTCTGACAGTTCCGCACAGGACGAGTAGAGGGAAGGTTAGATACCAGCGTGTGCTGAGCGTGTCAGCAGGCGGCAGTAAAGCCACGCCTGCGGCCGCCAGGCAAACATTCTTTGGTTGTAAAGAAACGGCATGTAATGAACAGAGCACTTAAATCAATGAATATGTTACATACGCTCACAGTGAGTGGAGCGACCCCAAGGTAAGAACCGTCACTGTCCTCTTCCTCAGATCTGGTACTGAAATTGCAGTCTCTTCAGTCTGTTCTTCCAGGAGTCCTTCACGAATCCAGGTCTCTTCAACTGCCTTCTTGGTGTGACTGACAACTCGAGACCAGTCATAACATTGTCTATACAGTTTACATTTGTGTTCTTGACGTTTCCATAAGTATTAGCAATTTTGCATTATTGTTTAACGTTCATGGCGTTTGTGGGTACCCACACTAGCTTACCTTAGTTGCATGTGGAAAACGACGCAGATAAATTGCTTTGCCGGTAAATGTTCCATAGTATAGGGATGAGTTTCTGAGCCTTTGATGTATTGTGATGGGCAAAATTCTTATTATCTCTATTCTTGTATGTGTGGATCGTGTATGTTTGTGAGAACCTTTCCCATGCACGCCTGCGGTTTCTTTTTCATTTATCACCGCAACATACCTCAGCACTCTGTATAATAATAAGTGAGTTAATTAGTTATGTAACAGGCAACGACAGATCATAGTTTAGAATATGACGTTTTATTTTAATGAACTGTGTTTAAACTGTGATGACTGTTCCTCAAACAAACGCCTCTCCTTTTTGTAAGATTATTTTTAATACATCCAACGTGGCGTTTCTGAAGGGCAAAAGGCAGGCCTTATATTTCTTGATTTTGTCTGATTATCTTATTCTTTTTATTGAGGCTTAAGATTCTGCTTGCTCTGAATTATTTGATTTAACAGTGTGCTTGAAATGTTCCCATATGCTCATTCCCTCTATTCACTTACATCTTTTTATTTACGTTAACACGTTAGTAATGCTTTACCAATTCACTGATTAATTCAGTTCTTGTATTAAATTTTCCCGATTTTAATTCAACTGGGTGGCACCCAGCAAAATTTTGTGACACACATAACTTACAGTAGACTGTAGAGTTCCACATTGTCTAACTTCCCCAGTTTCTGTTAGCAAATCACTTTCCAGATAACCATTCACCAATTAATAACCAAATAATTTCTTGTTGTTTTTTGTCACACAATTTTTCACCTGGGCCCATCGGATTTAAATGAGTGTGATATGGAGGAAGTCTCATTACATTATGCCCTGTATCATTAGGCAGTTCGTCGATCTGGTAGCGTGGAGTTTTTGGCTTGTTAAGCGCTACAAGTTCCGTTATTCTGCCTTATTCATGCCAGGTCCAACTTTATCCGATGGAACATTTCTCTGCACCCAGAGAAAAATATCCGCTTTTCTCCACTGCATTGTCGGAGCTTCATCTATGACAACTGTGGGGTATGGCGCATTGTCCATTACTGCTGTCGAATATGGAGGAATATTATGCAACAGAACATGAGGAAACCACTCCGTGAAAATTTCCTCGTGATAGACGATAGCAATAAACAGCAATAAACAGTCTGGAATGAAGACGCGAGCAGAGTCAGCGTGAAGGACGATTATCCTGCCATCCTTGTCTATCGGTGATTTCGTCGTTCCTTGTGTTGTTCGATCCATCCATCCAGCACCACAATGTCTTCGAACGAAACGCTCCTCAGTGTACGCGGATACCAGCCTCTTCAGGCCACTATGTCACTTCTCTCGATGATAAATGGCCGAGGCGAAAACTTTTCGTGCTGGAAATCAAGGTCTTGTAGATAATTTCGAAGTGCGACCTACTTCCATTGAACAGCTCTGCTTCTTTGCTGATGAAAAGAAGTTCATTTACAGTAGGGTATTCCTTGCGCTGATAATAATCGTGCACCTGCTGGAATGCACCAATCTTGGTTATCAATCTGTCATAACTTCTTTCTTGCCTGGAGTTTCTGGTAAAGAATGACCTGGTGTTGCTTCATTACTCGCGGCGTCCTTTCTTTCCTGCTTCTTGCCAATTCTCAGATCGGTAAATTTTAAGTGCAGCAGCTGTTCTGTCCGTCACTCTTGTAACATCTAAAATCAAACCGCAGTTATTGCACTCGAGTTCAAGACAGTTGCGCAAACAGCACACAGATTCGCGACGTGGGCCACGGATCAGAATTTCCCTTCCAATGCTCGATATCTTCGCAGCCGGTGAACGCGTGTTTAGACAATCTCTTTTATTGCGGATATCATGTTCAGACATGCTGCACTGTTATTGTTTAACGCAACGTCAACACAGACGCTAGTTCACAACACCTTACCACTGTAGAACACTTTTACAAAAAATATCACTTCACAAAGAGAGATGCATCTAATGCACGACACCATGTGGTACCGTTTATAACCGCTAGCGATTATAAACGGCTCGCCATTGGTGTTACCTGGGCAACGGCGTCACATCACCTCTGGTGAGCCAAACGTCAAAAGTCGCAATTAATTTTAAACACACTACAATGTAAACCGATATCTGTGATTATGGTAACATTATATGTGACGGCGAATCGCGCCAATGCAGAAGTAACCAGTAGTGTTTAGTTCGCGCTCTGTATGAAATGTGTGTATTTCATTAGCATCATTGTGTGTGTGTGTGTGTGTGTGTGTGTGTGTGTGTATGTGTGTTGTTATCATGTTATGAAATAAGAAACAAAACTGCAAGACCCGTGATTCGGGATCCAAACACATTAAGAGAGAATGCTGTACAAGGAACGGGAAGTAAACTGACGAATTGTTGTGGCAGTTTGTCAATGGTGAACGGTTCGGGCGTGACGTAGAGCGCTTAATCGAGGAAACGAGCTCCAATGTGTAAAGTGTCAACTATCAAGTAATTTTAATCGGACTATAGAAAAATGCTGCCACTAAATAAACAAGTCTGCAGATATTGTTAGAAGAATACAAACAGGAAGTCCGTCAACACCAAGCTCCAGTGGTGGCAAAACGTGCCATATGTAAATTCTGTACATCAAGTTGTGACAATAAGGCACCGATGAAGTATTCAAATTGTAATAAACAAGTTTGTAAAACTCACGTTGGATACCGCTGCCCAAACTGTGGAAGTCTAAGTAAATCTCTATCCTAATTTTTCAGGTGGTTTACTGTTTATACAATAAGTAATACTCTACTACGCTGCAATTCACTGAGGGTCAGAGCTTACATTATTGTCGAGATTGTTGTCATGTAGTACTGTAAAAATTGTTTATATTGCAACAAATAAATCTACCCTTAAACACCATATCTTGTCATTATGACTGGAAAGAGCATCTGTGCATATGTTTTTTAAGGAAGGTAGCGGAGTTAAAAAAGGCGTTGAAGGGTCGACGATTCCTGTCGGACGAGAATGTGCTGCAGGCAATTAGCAGTTACGGACTTCTTCTAGCAGCAGGACACAGTGTTTTAACGATGGCTATCATCAGACTGGTGCGTCGGTGGCAAGATTGCCACAATGCTCACGGCTGCTGCTGCTATCACTGAAACCGGCGAGGAACAGTGCGCTAGTGTTCAATATCAAGGTCACATGTTATGAAATTTCAACTGAAATCAAAGTTACAAAAACGTAATCGATAAAGCCCCCATAAGGCTGAGACGAGCGTATGAGAGAAATGTTAGCAATGAGGAGCATATCGCCATGCTGTGCCGACGGTGGCTGGCGGTTGTCCTCAAGGGGTCCTACGAACGCTACGTGTTGCCTACTTCAGGACACCCACAAAAGTCAGGCTGAGTGACCATGCTGTGTCCTTTTTCAAAACTCGGTCTCAGAAAAAAAGCAGCATACTGTCAGGATAGGCACTATTTGATATTTCCGCCCTAAACGGCCTTTCCTAGAGAAACTATGTCTCACTTTGAGTTTTGAGGAAACTCTCCAGATTTGTTAGGCTGCCATTACCTTGGTGGTCCAAACCGCCAACTATTCCTCAGTACCGCGAGACCGCTACGGTCGCAGGTTCGAATCCTGCCTCGGGCATGGATGTGTGTGATGTCCTTAGGTTAGTTAGGTTTAACTAGTTCTAAGTTCTAGGAGACTAATGACCTCAGAAGTTGAGTCCAATAGTGATCAGAGCCATTTGAACCATATTCCTCAGTAATGTAACCTAGCGCTCCTGGAGATATTCTTCCATCCGAGGAGGTTCTGTAACGCCACCAATAATTACAATTTTAATGGCGTTGCCTTGAAATCAGAATTACTCCTGCACAGAGTGAGTAATTTCAACTCACTTCCATCTCTCTCTCATCTCGGGAACATACAGAAAATCGGGAGGCACGTTTTCCTTATATTAATGTGTTGCTTAATTCCCTACGAGTTTTTCTAGATGAGCACATCGTAATTCTGAAATGGTTGCTGCGCTGTAGCATTAAGAGTTGTACGTGTGCCTCTGTTGCTCCCCTCCTCTCTGTATCCCGTTGCTGGGCAAGGTGAACAGCTCTATGTGACGTCAACTCTGGAAGTGCGTGAACGACCTGAAGAGACATAGTAAAGCACGTAACTTTAGCTGCTGGTTAAAGGTCTCTAGTATGAAAGGTATCTCCATCACGCCTCGAACGTTCTCAGTGGGACACTTACTAGTCGCAAACTTTATTCTCAAAATGGAAAGATCTGAGAACACGGATTTTAAGGTTCGCCAGTTGCATTGATTGTTGGTAGTGTTCTTAAAGCAGCTTCTCATACGGCCATCAACGTCTCTCTCCCTCTCTCTTTTGTTTTATTTTACTGTTAGCTCCTAAAGCTTTACAGAAATTACATCGACATTCCAATGTCGTCTTGTTTGAATATTGTCTTTACATGTTACACACAGAATATCTCAGGACCTCACTGGCAAACTTGAGAGGTGGTAAGTCACATAAAGATAATTTTTGTGAAGGATTATATATACTTTTAGAATGTCAGTTAAGAGTTACTTGTTGGTCTGCTTCTATGACTTCAGTGAGCCTTCACTATTGTTATTTATATGTTTCGTTCTGCAGCCCACAATGACTACGAATTAATAATATCACGACACGATTGTGTGAGGTGTAGTAGAAGAGACACTCACACTTAGGAGGGTGTGCTAGCTAACAGGGACGCTCGTGCCGCAGTACCTCTGCTGCACTTGATCCACGCCTTCGGGCAACCGCGGTCCTTCATCTTTAGCATGAGCACGGCAAAAGATGTGATATGAAAAGGCAGTATTTTGAAGGTGTGGCGATGGAGAGGCTTCGTAATGCACTTTCAATCACTACTGCTGCTGTAGCACGTGTTATGGGCGCATGTTACTTACCAGGGAGGTGTTGCATTAGGGACACCCAATTTTGCAGCTCATATTGAATTTGTGCGCTAGTTTTTTCATTAGTTTGCTTGTGACCTTGCCCTCCTCATACACACATCATTCAGAAATGAGGCTTATCTTTCGCATCACGGCAGTTACAATGGGACTTTGGTAGCCCATGTCTAACTGCTACTAGATCTCGTCAATAAATTTTTTTGGAGGACATTTTGGCTGGAATGGTTCGGAAACGTATTCTAAGGCTGTCTGCCTCTAGTCTCATCACGATGGAGGTCCAGCACAGTTCATTGTTGATGTGCGAGCATACTCTACTGTCCTGGTATAAATTCCGTCTGCTAGCTGATACTTTTTAGTAGCTGAAGAAGGCCATCTTATTGGAAATTGGAGGCATTTAAAGTTTGATGGTAAATGAGTTGAAATAAATGGAATTCGTGATATGAGTACTGATTTTCCGGTTAATATTTCCACCTCTATAAGCCTGTTTAGAAGATTTTTATGAGGGCATACCACAAATATTGAACTAATTTAGGAATACTGTTAGGAAGTTTACACTTTCGTCTTTATTCATCATTATATCAGTGGATCCAAATATTTCATCTTCCCCTAGTAGCGTATTCTCTATTCAATGATTTGTTGAATTATAACATTTTTTGTAGCTGAAACTGTTTGCTCACACAACTGTTCTTTGCTTATGTAGTTCTTCTTCATAAGTGGATACATTTTTCGATGAGTTATTCATCAGTATTTACTACACTATGTGATAAAAAGTATCAGGATACCATCCAAAACATACGTTTTTCATTTAGGTGCATTGTGCTGCGACCTACTGCCAGGTACACCATATCAGTGACCTCAGTAGTCATTAGACATCGTGAGAGACTATAATGGGGCGCTCCGCGGAATTCACGGACTTCGAACGTGGTCAGGTGATTGGGTGTCACTTGTGTCATACATCTGTACGCGAGATTTCTACAATCCTAAACGTCCCTAGGTCCACCATTTCCGATGTGATGGTGAAGTGGAAACGTGAAGGGACACGTACACCACAAAAACGTACAGGCCGACCTCGTCTGTTGACTGACAGAGACTGCCGACAGTTGAAGAGGGTCGTAATGTGTAATAGGCAGACATCTATCCAGACCATCGTACTGGAATTCCAAACTGCATCAGGATCCACTGCACAGTTAGGCGAGAGGTGACAAAACTTGGATTTCATGGTCGAGCGGCTGCTCATAAGCCACACATCACGTCGGTAAATGCCAAACGACGCCTCGCTTGATGTAAGGAGTGTAAACATTTGACGATTGAATAGTGGAAAAACGTTGTTTGGAGTGACGAATCACGGTACACAATGTGGCGATCCGATGGCAGTGTGTGCAGTGTGTGTAGTGCCAACCGTAAAATTGGGAGGCGGTGGTGTTACGGTGTGGTCGTGTTTTTGATGGAGGGAGCTTGCACCCCTTGTTGTTTCGCGTGGCACTATCACAGCACAGGCGTGCATTGATGTTTTAAGCAACTTCTTGCTTCCCACTGTTGAAGAGCAATTCGGATATTTCCATTGCATCTTTCAACACGATCGAGCACGTGTTCATAATGCACGTCCTGTGGCGGAGTGGTTACACGACAGTAACATCCCTGTAATGGACTGGCCTGCACAGAGTCCTGATCTGAATCCTGTAGAACAACTTTGGGATGTTTTGGAACGCCGACTTCGTGCCAGGACTCACCGACCGACATCGATACCTCTCCTCAGAGCAGCACTCCGAGAAGACTGGG
The DNA here is from genome assembly GCF_021461385.2 of Schistocerca piceifrons. NCBI lineage: Eukaryota > Metazoa > Arthropoda > Insecta > Orthoptera > Acrididae > Schistocerca > Schistocerca piceifrons. The sequence goes on from NC_060138.1 coordinate 774,634,380, forward strand.
CTGCCATTCCCCAAGAAACCTTCCGGCACCTGATTGAACGTATAGTGCTGTTTCCAAGTTTTATTGTAGAACGTTGAAGAACATTCGTTAACATTCAAGAGTGGTCATAAAAGCTCTAGAACATGATAGAACGATATCGAATTTCTTTCCTCGCAAAATACATTCATGCTAAAGAGACAGAAGATGCCTTGGTGATCACCGAAATGTGTTGCCGATCACTTCAGGTACTCAAATTTCTACAACCAAAACAAATGAAACCAAATGATCGTGTGGCATTTATTGGTCGGGATATGCCCTTCGGGGTTCGACTGCCGTATTGCAAGTCTTTTTAGTCGACGCCACTTCGGCGACTTGCGTGTCAGTGATGATGAAAATGATGATGAAGAACACACAACACCCAGCCCCTCCTGCGTGGAAGGCGGTAACGCTACCGCTGCGCTACGGAGGCGGACACAACCACAACACGTATCACCACACAACCACTGTAGTGCACAACTAGGGAACCAATTACTGTCGATGTGTAGTATATACTGTATAATAATATGATAACAACGCTATAACCGTACATTGCACTGAAAATCCAAGTTAATTATTTATTATATTGAAATACTAGTAAACCTTGGCTTCATGTTAAAATGAGAACCACTCTGGCAGGTTGTCATGGAGTAAGGCATAACAGCCACAAGTATAAACCATGTGGTCCCGCAGAAGGACAGAAAACAGAACAGCTTAAAGTGAACACAAAATAGCATTGTAAAATAATGTAAACCAATGTATTTACAACCACAGGTCACTTGTGGAGGTCTTTGTGACAGTCTAAGATAACGCAAGCATAAAAATGGCCTTCCCTAGGACAGAGTTTGAACTCATACCATTGTCTGTAGGTACCTGCAACTAATACTCTGCTGTGTGGAGCTGTGCGTACACAGGTGTGACCCAACGTTTTTTCTGTGTTTTGCCTGCAACATCAGAGACGTGAAGTACATATTATTTATGTCAACTAAGCGGTAACAAGGCTGCTTCTTGAGGTAAGCCTGTACGTAGTAAAAATATTCTTAAAAATAAAGTTCTCAGCAAAGTGACAGCTTGGGATGCAATACATTTTTGCAATAATAACTGTAGGAATAAAGCTGAAGGTAACAAAACACGCACACAGACACACGAGTAGCCTGCGGCAGGTGTGTGACGTCTCTCAGTTAACGTGTAGTGCAGTATCAACGATAACAAACTCACTGATGCAGTTCTGTAAACAATGGTCATGCAGAGATTGATATGTAATCGGTTGCTGGAATAAACACAGTGGCAATGTTTCTTCGGCAACAAGAAGTGGAACGTAGCTGCATCAGGATGGAGCCCCTGTACAGATACCAATTAACGGTCCAGTGCCACAGTGAAATCTTTGCTAGGAGGATAGGAAACTTCCGTGATGGTGAGATACACTGTCAGGAGTAACGGAAAAGTGAAAATGAGGAGTTTAAAAAAGGAAACTCTGATACGGAAACGACTAAGACAGCAGTTATAAACGAAAATTTAAAATCAGTTTGCTGACGATGATGATTCATTTATACCAGTTGTTCGAAGTGGCGTCACCGAGTTTCTATGCAGCATGATGTCACGGCACAATGTTCGTTCGCATCCGATCGGACAACAGTGGTATCATTCTAATTGTGTTACAAGCGGTACAATTACTACATGGCATATCAAGCGGAAGCAGATTAATGAACGAGCTGCTCACAAAACAAGGCTTTCTTTTCCTACCTACATTTCAAGAATGTTTCACTCAGATATTAAAGAGAAAGATACGCAAAGTGAGCTGGAACTCGATCAAGTTGCAACACGTGTATGGATGACGAAAATTATGACATCTTTCAACTGTATGGGCAGTGTGTCTCTTAGAAACATAGTGCACACGAGTGAAATTAGCCGGAGAGAGATCAGATGCGGGCAGATTAAGATATAATTAAAATATCCACCAGCAGGTTCATTGTAGATTTGTGTTGATGGCTCTTGACAGTTCAAACGAGGGTATTGTCAGTGGCTGTCATGGCCATTGCGTCTAATGAACATTTCATATCTGACAAAACAGGCTTCATTAAGGAGACTACTTGTTCATTCAAAGGAAAATGAAGAGCTACTATGCAGCGTTGCAGCTCCCAGTGGTTCTGCACTACACGATGTTCGAAATGAGCAAGAGCTTAAGCTTACACTTCCCGTCAAATTTTTCACACGGGACTGTAGCCGACACACACATTTCGCGTAAAGCTGATCGAGTGCTAAGTGAAGGCTCCTCACGCACACGAGGAAGCACTGTTTCATGTAAATCGAGGGTGCGTACAGTTTGCTGCCGCTTCCTGTCGTAACACATGTCTGCCTCTGTCGACCTTGGGAGTCTTGGAACGGTCGCGCCGCGTCACTGCCTCGTATAGAAGGAGCACTCGGTCGTTCCTACGTCGGACATGGACGTGGGCTTTAACTGTGCCGTTACTGTGTGTGATCTCCGTAGATTTAGAACGTGATATGAAAACAAGAAAATGGGTGGTAATAAGCGAAATACGCAGGGTATTTCTCTCTCTCTCAAACAGATTTTGTTGGATGATGGAGGGACGATGGAGGAGATACTGAGAGAAAGGAACTGTCGATGACATGCCTCGTTCAGGCCGCCCAAGGGCTACTACGGCAGTAGATGACCGCTACCTACGGATTATGGCTCGGAGGAACCCTGACTGCAACGCAACCATGTTGAATAATGCTTTTCGTTCAGCCATAGGACGTCGTGTTACGATTCAAACTGTGCGCAATAGGCTGCGTGATTCGCAAGTTCACTCCCAAGGTGCATGGCGAGTTCCATCTTACCAACCACGACACCATGCAGCACGGTACAGATGGGCCCAACAGCATGCCGAATGGACCGCTCAGGATTGGCATACGTTCTTTTTACCGATGAGTGTCGCATATTCCTTCAAAAATGGTTCAAATGGCTCTGAGCACTATGGGACTTAACATCTATGGTCATCAGTCCCCTAGAACTTAGAACTACTTAAACCTAACTAACCTAAGGACAGCACACAACACCCAGCCATCACGAGGCAGAGAAAATCCCTGACCCCGCCGGGAATCGAACCCGGGAACCCGGGCGTGGGAAGCGAGAACGCTACCGCACGACCACGAGATGCGGGCCATATTCCTTCAACCAGACAATCATCGGAGATCTGTTTGGAGGTAACCCGGTCAGGCTGAACGCCTTAGACACACTGTTCAGAGAGTGCAGCAAGGTGGAGATTCCCTGCTGGTTTGGGGTGACATTATGTGGGGGCAAGGTACGCCGCTGGTGGTCATGGAAGGCGCCGTAACGGCTCAATGATACGTGAATGCCATCCTCCGACTGATAGTGCAACCATATCGGCAGCAAATTGGCGAGGCATTCGTCTTCATGGGCGACAATTCGCACCCCCATCGTGCACATCTTGTGAATGACTTCCTTCAGGATAACGACATTGCTCGATTAGAGCGGCCAACATGTTCTCCAGACATGAACCCTATCGAACATGCCTGGGATAGACTGAAAAAAGCTGTTTATGGACGACGTGACCCCCCAACAACTCTGAGGGATGTAAGCGGAATCGCCGTTGAGGAGTGGGACAATCTGGACCAGCAGTGCCTTGATGAACTTGTGGACAGTATGCCACGACGAATACAGGCATGCACCAATGCAAGACGACGTGCTACTGGGTATTAGAGGCACCGGTGTGTACAGCAATCTGGACCTCCATCTCTGAAGGTCTCGCTGTGTGGTGGTACAACATGCAATGTGTGGTTTTTATGAGCAATAAAAAGAGCGGAAATGATGTTTATGTTGATTTCTGTTCCAATTATCTGTACAGGTTCCGGAACTCTCGGAACCGAGGTGATGCAAAACTTTTTTTCATGTGTGTACGTACATTTGCTCGTGAAATGTCCTTTTTAAACCGGCGAGAAATATTTCATGGGATATCCTCGGTGACAAGGTGTCATGATGTCAGCATATGAGTACACAGCGTAGTTTTCGGTAGTGAGTAACAAACCACAGTGGGTAACAAGACGTGTGAATCAGCTAAAACTTGCACGGCAGATGTTGCGAAACTGGGAGGTGCTATTGAAGAGTGATTTTCACAGAGTGAATCGGTAGTTAGGGTCTGTATTTGTGACAATAAACAGATTGTAATAATACTTAGAAAGTGTATTTTTTGTGCAAGCATACACTTTTTCAATAATCAGTGCCTCTTGAAGTTAACAAACTAGAAGTTGGGTAAATTAGAAAGTCAGTGGTGTTGTAGGATTCTAGCGCGAGTCGTTTACGAGATATCGTATACTGAAACGTTCCCACACAGACGCTTGTTTGTGCCATTCAAACTACGTACTTGCTTGTGCATTCCTTGAGTGCAGTGCGACTTGCTAGTCAGTTAATGTATACAGTCCAAGCTGTAGGTCGTGATTTAGCAGTGCAGAAGAAGTCGACATGCTCATGGTTTATGGATAGAGTAGGAACAATGTAGTTCAGTTTTGTACGGTGTATACGGTAATACATATCCCAATAGAAGTCAACGACCGCGGCAATTATTTATTAACCTCTTCAGCCTGTTACGCGAAAGCGGTAGTGTAACACCTAGACAACGTAACAGAAGGAAACAAGTTACGATAGAAGAGGGAGAAATTACTATTCCTGATGCTCTTGCAGTTGATCCGCACGTTAACTCCCGCCCAGTCGCACGAGGAAATGGCGTGAGTCAAGGAAGAGTCCTACTTATTTTCCAACGACATAGGTTCCATCCCTATCACATCTCTCTCTATCAAGAGCTGCATGGAAACGAATGTGTTAACTTTTGTACATGGGAATTAAGACAGAATACTCAGATGTATCATATATCTTGTTTATCGATGGAGCCATATTTACCAACCACTGCCAGGTAAACGGCCAAAACATACATTGTTGGCTTCGCCAAGTGGAACAGCAGTGCCCACTTGTGGTGTGGGCTAGTGAACCATCAGCTCATAGGCCCGTTTTTCATAGACGGAACACTGAACGCGCAAAAGTATCACAGTCTGCTAACAGATCATCTTCCACGAATGTTAGCTGATGTTCCTCTGGAGGTTAGGAGGAACCTGTGCACAATAATGATGGCTGTCCAGCCCATAGTGCATGTTGTATTACAGCGTGTCTCCACGAATTATTTACAAGTCACAGGATTGGACGTGTACCTTGGCCGGCCCGTTCCCTTGGATTTGACGCCTACAGACTTCTTTTTGTGGGGAGCGCTGAAACACGCTGTCTGTAAAGACATACAAATTACGTCCGAAGATATGCAACGACGTGTTACGGCAGCCTGCTCGCACATCTCCGCTGAAATGCTAGCACGTGTGCAGCAGTCGTTGCATACCAGACTGTAAATGAGTAATACCGCTGCCGATGGTCGTTTTGAACACAAACTGTGATGTTCAGTTGTCTCATTACTGATCAAAATCCACATAACTAGCGTATTGCACTTGTGTTGTTCTTTAGTGTGTGCGGTCACGGGTATTGTACAAGTGTCGGTGTGGGAGCTTTTCAAAAAACAATGTCTCGTAAACGACTGACACTAAAATCCTGCAACAAACATCTCTGACATTCTGATTTACCCTACTTTTAGTCTGTTGATACCAATAGGCATTGAGCCACTTAAAAAGTGTATGTTTGCACAAAAAATACACTTTGTAAGCATTATTACAATCTGTTGACTGACTGACAGAACGAGCCCCTGACTACGAATCCATTCTGTCAAAACTGCATATCAATAGCATTTCCCCTTTCCGCAACATTTGCGGTGCAAGTGTTAGATGATTCACCATGTATATAACGCTTCCATTTGTTGCAGTATTGGAAATAAACATGGCGTTATCGTTTGACGAACAGAAGTGGGTACTAAAATGTTACTGGAAAACAGACTGTGAGTGAGATTCGACGACATTTGGAAGATCACTACCTTCACGTTTAACGCTTAGAAGAATGCGAGACAAGTATGAAGTCGGTGGAAAGGTTCATGATATGAAGAAGGGGGGGGGGGGGGTAGAGGACGGAAGAGAGTTCAACTCATAACGAAACTGTTTGATGCAGTGCAGGCGTACACACGATCCTGCAAAAAAATTGTAAGGAAATGCTGCCGTGAGACTGGCTCGCGTTGACTGCAACGGCGTAAGCAGCGTTGCCCAATCGCTGCTGGAGTACTGGTTATTTTTTGTGTTTTACTGTCCCTGTAAATACATGCCGGTAAGACTAATATCACCCAAGAATAATTTGGGACCATTCTATCGAATGGACACGAAAAATTATGCATTAGAAATGGTTCAAATGGCTCTGAGCACTATGTGACTTAACATCTGAGGTCATCAGTCCCCTAGAACTTAGAACTACTTAAACCTAACTAACCTAAGGACATCACACACATCCATGCCCGAGGCAGGATTCGAATCTGCGACCGTAGCGGTCATGCGGTTCCAGACTGAAACGCCTAGAACCGCTCGGCCACACCTATGCTTTTGAAATGATTGTGTTTGTAACGGGAAAGAAATCGACACTTACAGTCGACATTGGACATCGCGTGGACGTAATGTGCAGTATGTGTTAGGCCGGACTCCAGCTACACGCTGCAAAAACGCAGTTGCAAATATTGCCAAAACATTAGAAAAAATGCGCTTGACGATTCTTAGCAGGGACATCCGGTATATGGGAAAACCGATCGTGCTGCGTCACTGTTTCGTTCCTACATCGGACGTGGGTGTGGGCTTTAGCTGTGCCTCTACTGTGTGTGACCTCTGTAGATTTAGAATGTGATCTGAAAATAAGAATATGAGTAGTAATAAGCGATATGTGCAGAGTATTCCAGTCTGTCTCAAACAGAATTTGTGGAATGATGGCTAGCACACAAAGAATATTTTTTTGCTGATAATCACGTTTTTTGACCCATCGTTTATGAGTTATGTTCGCGAGACATACTTCTGTGAATGAATAACAAGATTTTTTCACATTTTATTATATACATGCTCGAATGAAAGGTTGTGAAACAGCATGCCCTGAGCTTTGTGACACGCTTGATGTTACAGTGAACTAACTGTGCCTCTGACGCAGAATCATACAGAACCCCATCATCGCCGCAACAATGATCCTCGTACTCCGTTTGCGTTCTACTGTAATCACCAGATGTTGCTGCATTCGTTTTATCGATATCTATTACCATGGAAGTAAAACACGAAGAATAACCAGTACTGCAACAGCGACTGCACCGCTCTGGCCCGCACTGACTTTACCACCACCATGCAGCAGCGATGCTCGGTCGCTGCTGGAGTACTGGTTATTCTTTCTCAGTGTGGAATTGATGTATGTGCCCCATTTCGGTTGTGGCAGTTAGCAGTATGGAGAAGTACAATGAAACATGGTGTGTAGCAGGAAACAGGATATCCAATGACGCAAGCGTGACGTTTAAGTGTGAGAACCGGTGTCGTCCGCAGCGCCGACTGACGGCGGCAGCGACGACGACGACAGAGACGGCGCCGCGTCTATTCGCGCAGATGACGCGCCGCTGTCGGCACGCGGGGGGGCGCCGCAGCGCACTGCGCATGCGCACATTCGCCGCCAAGCAGCGGCAGGAACCGACACGCAGAGCCGCTATTTCTGCTTGTGATGGGCGGCACGAGGTGTGCGGGTTGCAGCGTAGCAACTGACAGGGGCAGCAGCTGGCTCTCACCGGCACGTAGCTCTCCCGCTACACCGCTGGCCGCTAAATCTGCAACATTAGAAAGGACAGCATACAACGAAATTTTTTTTTGTATTTTACGTATACAGCATTCTAGGAAGGATACATAATCAAATCTATAACTGATCCGAAGGTATCAGAGAGTTCATCATTTGAAGTGGCTGGCGAGAGTCGATGTGTCAGTTAATCGACAAACTATGATCAGATGTTTTCAGTGTATGAGACATCAGGAGAAACTGCTGGTCGAGGCAGCAGTTTAAAACCCTCGATGTAGGTCAGTACAGCAATCGCAACATGTGGTCTTGTGTTATCTTGCGAAAAGATAACGTCATATAGGCCTCTAAGACAAGGCACAGCCATTGTCCGTAAAACGTCAGAAATTCAACACCTGCTATCTAAATACCGACTGCGAGCCAAAAATAATGGTGTTGTATATCCTATGGCTCCCGGTACCATCACACCAAGTTCTGGGTCCGCATGACGACGACAAGTGAAATCTGGCAACGTTCTATGTCCTCGGAGCCTCCACACATGGATTGTACTTATTTTGCGTATACAGCATTTCAGGAAGAATATATTATGAAATCTGGTTCGAGGGTATACAGAGAGTTCAACATTGTGTTGATGTGCCAGTTAATCGGCAAACCATGATCAGATGTTTTCAGTGAGTGAGACATCCGGAAAACTGCTGGTCGAGGCGGCAGTTTAAAACCCCCTGAATCGATGTAGGTGAGTACAGCACTGGCAACATGTAGACTTGTGTTACCTTGCGGAAAGATAACGTCATACAGGCCTCCAAGACAAGGCACAGCCATTGTCCGTAACACGTCAGAAATACAACGCCTGCTATGTAAATTACCGAGTCTGCGAGCCAGAAATAATTGGCTTCCGATACCATCACACCAGGCTCTGGGTCCGCATGACGATGACAAGTGAAATCTGGCAACGTTCTATATCCTCGGAGCCTACACACACGGTTTCACCCACTGTGATCCTGTACAACGAACCGCGACGAGTCTGAAAAGGCTGTATGATGCCGCTGCTGTAGTGTTTACCGAAAATCATACTTCTCACTAACCATTCGTAAAGAGGAAAAGGAGGAAAAGATAGGAAGAACCTTTCGTCACACTCTGTAACGTGACTGGGGAATATAGATGAACACTGTCTAGTCACATTAATGAGACCATCTGTCAAAAACCGAAAATCACCATTTGCAGCGCGGACCGCTGCGAGATGTGCAGGATGAGAGTGAATGAGATTCTGGAAGGCACCGACATGGATGTGGAGCTACGCCGACTCCACTGCGGTGGCCAGCTGCGCGAGGTTTCTCTGTTGAGGATCCATGTACGAGCAACCCGATCGAGACGGTCCCACAGATTCTCGCTCGAATTTTAATCTGGGTAGTTTGGTGACTAGTGAAGCACGGTAAACTCATCGTGGTGCTCTTTAAACCACGCACGCCCACTGCAAGCCGTGTGACACGTTGGTCTGTCTTCCTGGAAGATACCATCTTGCCGAGGGAAAACAAACTCCATGTAGAGGTAGACACGGTCCCCAAGGAAGGATACATACGTGTGTTGATTCATTGTGCCTTATGAAATGACGATATCACCCAGGAAATGCCGCGGAATCATTCCCCAGACCACGACGCAACCTCTTCCGGCCTGGACGCTTCCGACGGTTGTTGCAGGGTATTTGTTTCACGCCGTACGCGACAACGGCCGTCTGTTCGATTGAGGATAAAAAGTGATCCATATGAAAAGGCCATCTTTCGTCTTTTGTGCACGTCTAGTTGTGGAACTGGCGTGCAACTTGCAGCCTTCGTTGCCGACGAACAGCACTCAGCATGGGTGCACGAACCAATGCCTGCTGCGAAAGCCCAAAGGCAGCAACGTTCGCTTAACGGTCGTTGGGAAGGCACTGTTGAGAACACCTTGTTTTACGTGGCGGTCAATTGCTCAACAGTTACACGTCTGTTCGCTCATACATAGCTCCGCAGCCGTCGTTGACCCCTGTTATCTATGGCCCGTGGTTCACCAGTTGCCTCGGCGGCCGTTTTGAATAGCGCCATTTTGCTATGCACCCTACTTTAACCATGGCGGCAGGCGAACCGTTTGCAAACTTAGCAGTTCCCGAAATGCTTCCACCACTCTCCCGAAAGCCATCGATCATGCCATTTTGGACCTCAGAGAAATCGATCCCTTCTGCAGTCTGCCCGAAGCAACCTTGGCAACATGTATGTTTGCTCAGAAGCCCTTACACATCCTCCACACAGTTCCAATCTCTCGCCATGTGATTTAAATATTTTTGTAGCCGTGAAGACATTCGTGACTGTCGAATTGCTTCGCACGAAGAGGCGCAGGCCTGGGTACAATCTTGCTTCCGTAGGCAATAAATATATAAAATAGGCGATAAATATACAGAGGGGTCCAAAAAACAGTATCCACTGTTTAAAAGACCATAACTTGCAAACAAATTGACGGAGTTGTCTCATTTTTGGTGAAAGTGTAGCTTAAAGTCCATCTTAAAGATATCACTGTAGGCGTTCGAAATGGTCACCATTAACATCCACACACAAACGATTCCGACGAACTGCAGCACGCACTACTGACTGCAAAGTGTTCAGTTGGATATTTGCACCTGAATGTACGATGGATTCTCGAAGTTCATCCAATATGCGTGGCTTTTGTCGATAAACGACGTCCTTTAGTGTTCCCCACAGGTAAAAGTCCAGAGGAGTTAGGTCTGGGGAACGTGGTGGATACTCCACAGCACCTCTACGGCCTATCCATCTTCCCGGTAGATTTTCGTCGAGATACACCCTAACACGATTTTGGTAGTGGGCTGGGGCACCATCTTGTTGAAGGTAAACTCTTCTGTCTCCATACAAGTCTCGGATGGCAGGTAAAATGGATGTCTGAAGCTTCTGAAGCTCATCGAATGTAAGCCCTGCGCCAGCCATGTTTACTCCAGTAACTGGGTGCAACTAAGAACAAAACACTGACTATCTGGCGACTGTCATCTGACAAAACAAAACAACGCAATGCAAGGCTTGTGTGGCGATTGCCGGAACTACAAATTATTACACTACCAAAGATGAGACAACTCCGTCAATTAGTTTGCCAGTTATGGACTTTTAAACGGTGGATACATTTTTTGGACCCCTCTGTATTAACAATATGGTGATTACTTTTGAAATAACAAACAATTCACTTACTTTTTTCCATCTGTCTCGTTTTAATTTGATTGCTTCTTATACATCTATACTCTGTAAACCGGTATGAAGTTTATGGCAGAGGGTACGTCCAATTATACTAGTTATTAGGGTATTTTCTCGTTCCATTAACGTACAGAGCGCGGGAAAAATGCTTGCTTAAATGCCTCTATGCGCTCTGTAATTAGTCTAACAACTGGCCAGTCTTTGCGGTCCCTGTGTGACCGATACGTAGGGGGTTGTGATACATTCCTAGATTCATCACTTAAAGTTAGTATCTGAAACTTTCTAAGGTTTCCACGGGATAGTTTGCGTCTGCGTTCAAGTGTCTGCCAGTTTACTTTCTTCTGCATCCATGTGACCCTCTGCCATGGGTCGAACAAACCTTGTGACCATTCGTGCTGCCCTTTATGTGCACGGTCGATATCCCCATTAGTCCTGTTTGGTACGTGTCCCACACGCTTGTGCAATATTCTAGGTTGTCACACGCATGTTTTACGTGCAGTCTCCTTTGCAGACTAACTGCATTTCTCTAGTTTTCTACTGGTGATTCGCAGTCTGCCCCTGCTTTACGTACGACAGAGCCTATGTGATGGTTCCATTTCATATCCCTAACAATTTGCTACACCAAGGTATTTGTATGAGTTGACCGATTACAACTGTGACTCACCTGTATTAGTCATACGAAACAACGCTTTTCCGTTTTGAGACGTGCACAGTTTTACATTTCTGAACATTAAAGACAAGTTGTCAGTCACTGCACCCCTTTGAAATCTTATCAAGATCTGACTGAATAGTTGTGCAACTTCTCTCAGACAGTACTTCATTGCAGATGACTGTATTATCTGCACAAAGTCTGTGGTAACTATTAAAATTATCCGCCGATGGTGTTAAGGGCAGAAACTAGTTTTACTGGACAAAGAGAGGCATGGGAATCACATCGGAGATCAGTAAAGAACTGATAGGGCAGTACCCCAGTTCGAATGGCTTCAAGAATAAAACTGATTTTAAGAAAATGAGATGCGTCTGTAGTACTACCCATCGAGGTCAGTTACCCATAAACTCAGCATTTGTGTGCAATGTATGTTTCATGGTTAAGAAGTCGAAATGTTAGAAGTCACTGAAGAAAGAACGCCGCGTAACAGACACCAGATTGTAACGTGTCATGAATGCTGTGTTGTTTGGAAAAAAGCTAAACGTTTGCTTAACACATGCCATCATTTCAGAGTCACTTTTCACAAAACAGAAGGTATCGTGCTATCGTACGTTGTTCCCTTATTCGCTATCTGAACGTGTAAGTCGAGTTTGAATGAAGAAGTTCAAAGCGAAGTGGAGCAGTGTGGGCACCAGACAAGAGCAGCATGTAGACGTGCTACGTCACTTCCTGTCTGTGCGCACCGTAGCAGTCCAGTATGAACAGCCACAGTGATCACATTAGCCGGATCTTTGCCGCGAGCTGTTCCATTCTGCTGTGCTTTATTCACTACGTTGAAAATATATATTTGCGCTTCGATAACCGATAAGGGAAGAAAGTAAAGGGTCTTTCATTAAGAGTAATACGTCTTGAAATTTGAAAAAAAAAAAAAGAATTCAACATATGAAAGTAAATTGTGCTTTATTTTGAAGCTTAGACACTGCAGTTATGTTCTGAACAAAATGTCGTTCAAATGTTCACCACAGCTTTGAACACAATGATGCACACGATGGCTCCAATCGTTGCTCACTCTGTCCATTATCAGTAACGTTATGTCTGCGATAGCCTGCCGAATGTTCGCCTCCAAATGTTTCAAAGATTGTGGCTTGTCAGCATAGACTTGGGCTTTGATGAAGCCTCAAAGAAAAAAATCCATGGGTGTTAAATCACACGACCGCAGCGGCCGATTCACAGATCCACGTCTTGACATGATGCGGTCGTCAAACTTCTCCCTTACCAAATCGAACGTAGCATCGGCTATGTGGCACGTAGCGCCATCTTGCTGGAACGACATGTTTTCAGTATCTATGGTCCCAAGTCCACGCCACAGTAATTCGCGTAACATGGATCTGTAGCGGTTGCCATTGACGGTAGCGGTTCTTCTCTCATAATCTCGAAAGAAATAAGGCCCAATGACGCCGCCACACGATGAATCGCACCACAAAGTGCATTTTTATTAATGCAATGGCTCCTCGCGGACTACTTGTGTGTTCTTCTTCGCTCCAATAACGACAATCTTGCTTACTGACGAAACCGCTAAGACAAAAATGCGCCTTGTCTGAGATCATGATTTTTCCATTGACGTCAGGATTAGCTTCCACCTGCTGTACAGCCCAGTCAGCGAACTCGCGATCCAACTCCTGAGTCAGTATATCACTGTATAGATGCAGGCACAAATCCTTTCGCAACATTCGACAAACTGATGTCTAAGACAAGCTCAACCGTTGAGATGGTCTCGAAACTGACACATTCGGCTCTGCCTCAATACTGGTCGCTACTTCCGCGATATTGTCCTCACTTCGCGCTTTACATTGCATTCTCGGTGGCTTCTGGTCGTTTAGAGTGAAATCCGACTCAAAATTGGCCATAGTGTGGCCTATTACTTGAACAGGCGATCCAATTTTCTGGTGCACAAACAATGAGCACCTACAACTGAGCTGCCGATTTGTTAAAATCTTTTAATGATTTCTAAACGCTCAATAAGCGTAAGCCACTGCGTGATTCAACTGCAAATTGCACGGATGTTTTCACACCGTGAATCACACCAAGTAGTGTATTAGAAAACGGAAATTTCAATTTCATAAAGCATGACTCTTGATGAAAGACTCTTTTGACAACACAACTTCTATTTTGGAAAATATTACTGTAAGTACTACATGTGTTAACATGTATTGTTTCGCCGGCCGCTGTAGCCGAGCGGTTCTAGTTGCTTCAGTCCGGAACCGCGCTGCTGCTACGGTTGCAGGTTCGAATCCTGGCTCGGGCATGGATGTGTGTGATGTCCTTAGGTTAGTTAGGTTTAACTACTTCTAAGGCTAGGGGACTGATGACCTCAGATGTCAAGTCCCATAGTGCTCAGAGCCATTTGAACCATTTTTGTATTTTTTCAAGCAAACATTTAAAAAAAAAGTAATACCTCATTTATGACTCTTGTGAATCTGCTCTCTGTTACACGACTCTATTTTGTCCGCGACTTTGCGTTGCCTTTACATTCTTTAACTTTCAAACATCTATTACAAAGAAATGCAGAGTTTTACAGATAAATGATCTGGTGGGTGGTAGAATAGAAATTTCTCCATATTTTAAAACCCTTTTTATTGGCTTTTAACCATTCGAGTCGGGATCTTCCCTTCTGAGTGGAGTGATTAATAGACTTACCTAGTACTCAGGTATAATGGTGTTCGAATTTCTGTCAGGTCATTCTAAGCTATCGTTCCGCGTCCTGCATAAACAACTGAAACCGAGCGAGGTGGCGCAGTGGTCAACACGTTGGACTCACGTTCGGGAGGACGACGATTCAAGTCCCAGTCCGGCCTTCCAGATTTACGTTTTCCGTGATTTCCCTAAATCGCTTAAGGCAAATGTCGGGATGTTTTCTCCAAAGTGCACATTGGATTTCTTTCCTCATCTTTCCCTGACCCTAGCTTGTGCTTCGCCTCTAATGATATCGCTCTCGAGCGTACCTTAAACTAATCTTCCTTCCTTCCTCAAATAACAGAAGCTGAATTCCGTTGTGATTCGTTCATACAAACTAGGTCGATTTCCCTTCTCAACCTTTTCTAACCTCTTCGTCTCTAACGACCTTGATTTCGACGCTACGTTTAATTGTAATTGCTCTTTTACAAGAGAGGCATTACAGAAAACTTAAATCTGCATTGCTCGCGCAGGAATTTGAACACCTTTACTTTACCGTACGATTCCAGGCTCCTTAATTAGTCTCTCGTTAACATTCTTCATTCTCAGACATAATTTAAAACTACGCGAAGCATTATGTATTTCGAGATGGTGTTGCATTAGCTCATTCATGGACTTGGTTTGACAACAGTATCTAAGTGTGTGTTCAAACACGGCCCTGTACAACAGTACCGTCAATAGGGAGAGTCCGGAGTTGAAGAAATTCTTGCCGAGATACCAGCGTTTTAAAGGTCGTGATATCAAATTTGCATCGCAAGGCGATGGCGATGATCCTGAATGGTGCATTGTATGTACCCACAGACGAGTCTTTTGTTTCGGCTCAGCTGTGGAAACTAAGGAAGTGAAAGTGAGATATTCAAGTTGGCCATAATATTGCTACGTGTTAAATGAAGCTGTCTCCCGCAATGATTACATCAAAAACAATGTCTGCTTATACAAAATATGCTTGTAAACAAGTAATCTTGAAGAAATGGTGTCTGATGATTTTCACAATTGAATAGGCACTGAAAATGTCAATGCAAAAAATTTTTCATTTGATCATACTGATAACTGCTAATTATCTTCTTGATTTCATAATGAAATCACAAGCTGCTTGTTGCTCAGTAAACAACACGATGATTGTGTATTGGGATAAACATTGGGTCGAAATTGAGAAGAAATGAAATTAAAGTAGTTATATTTGTACTCTGATATATAAAACACGCAAGCCAATTTGGACGTTCGTTACTACTCAGGAGGGCTATCAGGCTAGTACGATAAGTAATGGGTGTAATGGAACAGCTGCTAACACTGAATCCAGCAGTACGTCAGTGTGCTTTGAGGTACGGTAGAGAGTAAGTCCCATTGCATCACGTGCACTTACAGTAACCGTTTAAAGTGAGCGTTCCAATTGAAAATTTCCGGCAGATCTGAAATTCGTTCTGTAATACGGTTATTAGTGTCAAAAAATCTCTAGGCTGTTGATATTCATTTCGAAGTTTGTGTTGCATATGGTCCGAATGAGATTAGTGAAGGTAAAGTGCAAAATGGTGTTTGTTTAAGAGCGGAAGGATGAATGTTTATGGCCGTTTTAGTCGTGGCCGTCCATCTACAACCAGAAAAAAAAACTTGTACAGAGAACTGGTGAAAAGAATTTGATATCCGCCCCACAGCCCCGACTTCGCTGTAAGAGAATTCCACCTCTTCTTGCACATGTAAAATTATGGGTTTGGTTTTCAGTACTTTCATTCAGACATAAAACTTTCCAGATACTGTTACGAGCTGGTGCAATCTCATGCGACAGAATTTTATGGAGAAGGAATTTATCAGTTCGTTAAACGAGATGATAAATGCTTAAATCTGCATGACGATTCTGAACAAAATTAATAGACAAGTGCAGTCTTAAGATTTATGTAATAATGGAGGATGCTTAGGTTAGATCTCGTTTAGCCACTGCACGAGAATTAAAATCATTGGGACAGTATCATTAAACGGAAAACCTGATTTTAGTTTTGTGTTATAGGACAGCGGCCACCGCTACCTGCTCTGCCTCGGGGTTCGTGGAATGGTGGTGTTGTGGGGTCACATAATTATGATCACATTGGTCTCCCAGCCGACAAGTGACCTCAACATTCTGTAGAATAGAAAGGATCCATAATGGAAAAAAAGCTGTTGATCGAAAAGGTTATCGAATGCAAAGGGCAAGACGCCGAGGATACCTAACGGAGACCCACAGAGGTGTGACTGTAAATACTACTTCGTGAAACCATGGAGTTAATAGCCAAAGCTCAGACCGTTTATGTAGGCAATGGTGTAGATACAGTATATTTCTCTGCCTTGAAAGTGCAATGATTTTCTTCAAACAAAGAAAATTGTTTTAAATGGTCTATAAAGCAAGTAGGAACTAAGGAAGACAGTTTAAAGCTTGTTGGATCGATAGGATGAGGAAATGTGTAGTCTTTAAAAGCAAATGGTATCTGAATAGACGACGGAAGTCTAAGCTGATTGACAAGACTCTCTGTGTATAGGCTACTGTATAAGGTTCTCAAACAAGCCAAGGGAAATGCGTTTTATATTGCCGGTCATGAAAAATAATATATGAATGGAAATGGGTTGTAACATCTATAATTAATTGCACTAGTAAAGTAATTGTAATGAGGCTTCGGAGCGTAGTTGATCTACTTAGTTGATGAGTAACTTACAACAGTGCTACAGTGCTAGTGGTGTTGATAGAAATAAGAGCAATGGCAACGAAAAACAAAGCAAACATTCCATTACATCTACAACAACAGTTACCGAAGTTGATATTCCATCAGAAAAGAACCGAAGAAATTCCGCAGAGTGATAAAGAATTGGCAGATGATCGTTGTCCAAGGAACAGGTCCTAAACATAATTACGTACGTGGGAAACCATCCGCAGAATAGTAAAATAGAAAATTATGGACAGATTTCGATTAAGTCCGTAGCAATATGATCGTGTAGTGCATAAGAAAAACTACGGATATTCAAGGGAGGACAAGGCTAACTTGTTACAAAAGCTGGTGTTTGCGAGTTTCAAGGATGTTCTTTACAATTTACAGGTTGTGAATGATAGTGACCTACTACGTTATGCACATCAAATTGCGCGCGATGTAGATTACAGTGACTTCAAGGGAGGCAGTGACTGGTTGCACAACCTCAAACAGTGCGACAGAATTATAAGACGTGAGATAACCAAATTTCAAATAAAGCGCCTACTTGACGATGCACAACAAACTGCGGAATCGGCCCGAAAATTTGTAGATGAGATAAACAAACTTACTCCTGCGTTCAGTAAGGAATTTGTTTTCAACTCCGACCAATCGGTTTCAAGAAAAATGACTATGAAAGAAATGGTTCAAATGGCTCTGAGCACTATGAGAATTAACATCTGAGGTCATCAGTCCCCTAGAACTTAGAACTAATTAAACCTAACTAACCTAACATCCATGCCCGAGGCAGGATTCGAACCTGCGACCGTAGCGGTCGCGTGGTTCCAGACTGGAGCGCCTAGAACCGCGTGGCCACTACGGCCAGCCTATGAAAGAAACCCTAGAAATTAGAGTTACTAAGAGAGTTCGGCCAGCCTATGAAAGAAACCCTAGAAATTAGAGTTACTAAGAGAGTTCTGTCAAGATCAACTAACGTCAATGCCTTAATGTATTCGTATACAATTATGCCCACTGTTAATCTGGATGTGAAAATCGCGGGAATGTTATTTGTTGTGATGCGATAAGTTGGAGGTGCTCTGCCCCATACGATTCTTTCACGTGTGCGCGATCTTGCAAGGACAGGAGGAGATATTTACTTCACAGCAAGCAAGAGTGGAAAAATGGGCCTAAGAGAACCACAGCTATGTTATGAGCACTGCTTTTGGTCAGCAGCTGGTCAAAATAACTTGCATTTGCTTGATTTCTGGTGTGCGTGTCAAAACAATACTCCTTTAGTGTAAACTATCCCTCCTGAAATGTGTGTGACATTGCAATTCACACCACCTGGTACCGCTGGACAAATTCAGCCTCTGGGTGTACGTTTTTTATGCCCTTAAAACGTATTATCGCTCTATCTGCAGTACACCTTAAACGATAGCCAGTTTCACGATAAGCTCCACGGCACACTGTTTTGCATTTGATTGCATGCCACCACATTATATCAGCTCTCATCACCACGATACACTAATAAGATTCTATATGCATTCTTTAAGAGTGGATAACTATCTGAACGTCTTGCACGGTTTATAACTCCAAAGGAGTTCGCCTTCCAACTTGATGGCGCAAATGTCGTGTGACTAGGGCCTCCCGTTCGGTAGACCCTTCGCAGGGTGCAAGCAAGTCTTTCGATTTGACGCCACTTCGGCGATGATGAAGATTAGGACAACACCCAGTCCCTGAGCGGAGAAAATCTCCGAACCCGGGCCTTTAGGATTGACATTCTGTCGCGCTGACCACTCAGCTACCGGGGGCGGACACTTGATGGTGCGAATCTTTGCGAACACCCTGGGGCGCCATTTTTCATTCGATGTTCATGGTGCAAGTTAATGGTTTGTTTTGAACATTTCTTGAATGTCGACGATGTCCATTTTGTGAAGTGTAACACACACATGCCATAGAAGGTTGATATCTGTAGCTCCCGAACACTCATTTTCTGCCGGCCTCCTGATGAACATGGTGATTTATTTGCAGTTAATATTTTTACTGTCATAATTGTTATCACAGCACTTTCAGATGAGTCTTACTAAAGATTGAACTTGCGACCTCTCACTCAATGGGTTCCATCTCAGACATAGCCTCATGTTTGATATTGAGATGCCGTAATTATACTCTTTAGATGAACATCTGTATATCGTCATATTGAGCAAGCAGTCTGTATATTGAGCAAGCAGTGAAGGAAACAAAAGAAAAATTCGGAGTAGGTATTAAAATCCATGGAGAAGAAATAAAAACTTTGAGGTTCGTCGATGACATTGAAATTCTGTCAGAGACAGCAAAAGACTTGGAAGAGCAGTTGAACGGAATGGATGGTGTCTTGAAAGGAGGATATAAGAGGAACATTAACAAAAGCAAAACGAGGATAATGGAATGTAGTCGAATTAAGACGGATAATGCTAAGGGAATTAGATTAGGAAATGAGACAATTAAAGTAGTAAAGGAGTTTTGCTATTTGGGGAGCAAAATAACGGATGATGGTCGAAGTAGAGAGGATATAAAATGTACACTGGCAATGGCAAGGAAAGCGTTTCTGAAGAAGAGAAATTTGTTAACATCGAGTATAGATTTAAGTGTCAGGAAGTCGATTCTGAAAGTATTTGTATGGAGTGTAGCCATGTATAAAAGTGAAACATGGACGATAAATAGTTTGGACAAGAAGATAATAGAAGATTTCGAAATATGGTGCTACAGAAGAATGCTGAAGATTAGATGGGTAGATCACATAACTAATGAGGAGATATTGAATAGGATTGGGGAGAAGAGAAGTTTGTGGCACAACTTGACTAGAAGAAGGGATCGGTTGGTAGGACATGTTCTGAGGCATCAAGGGATCACCAATTTAGAATTGGAGGGCAGCGTGGAGGGTAAAAATCGTAGAGGGAGACCAAGAGATGAATACACTAAACAGATTCAGAAGGATGTAGGTTGCAGTAGGTACTGGGAGATGAAGAAGCTTGCACAGGATAGAGTAGCATGGAGAGCTGCATCAAACCAGTCTCATTACTGAAGACCACGACAACAACAACAGATGAACATACGAAACGATGAGCATGACGAACGAATAAAAATACGTCATCTCGGCAACATCCTTGAGACCGTGTTTAAATTGATCTCTGGGCTGTTTCCTTGATAGTCCCGCCACATGACGAGAGAGCCACTACGTTGTTTGTAAGTTACGGTGGGGAACTGGTGACAAGCTGGGGCCTGGAATCGCTTCAGCCGCGTACTCGGATAGCGCACTGTCCACGAAATATGGGGTTTTAAGTTCGAATCCCTATTCGAAACACAGTCTTTACTTGTCATAAAAATGTTTCTTACAATTTACATTATGTCACAGATATCACTTCTACTCTTTAAAGATATCGTTGCAACTTCGATCCGACGCTGGAAGAAACTTCGTTTAATAAATTTACTGATTTCTTTGTGTTATTTATTAAGTGGTGGTGGTGGTGGTTAGTGTTTAACGTCCCGTCGACAACGAGGTCATTAGAGACGGAGCGGAAGCTCAGGTTAGGGAAGGATTGGGAAGGAAATCAGCCGTGCCCTTTCAAAGAAACCATCCCGGCATTTGCCTGAAACGATTTAGTGAAATCACGGAAAACCTAAATCAGGATGGCCGGAGACGGGATTGAACCGTCGTCCTCCCGAATGCGAGTCCAGTGTGCTAACCACTGCGCCACCTCGCTCGGTATTTATTAAGTACTCTTGTCCTTGATCTGTATGGATTAGATTTTTATTTATGTTTTCATGTGTATTTTTGGTTTCCTTTTTACACATTACATTCAGTTTTAGTGCCATTTACTGCCTTGAATCTGATTTCCAGTCCCTTTTATTTCAGGAAACAGTAATGTTGTGTACAAGTTTTATTATTTTAGTAGAGGTATAGGAACCCTACTCGATTCTAAGCATTTAAACATAGCAAAAATATTGTGGGTTTGGGAGGAATCTTTAACACGATTATCAGTTTCATACTAAGAATATAGCATTTCAGAAGTGGATGCAAACATCTAGAATTCTCTTCTCAAAATTTAATTTAAGTAATATAATGTTTAAGTAATATTTTGCGAGTAAAATTCTGCCAGAACTTCTTCCCAATATCATACAAATACGGTCCATAACGCGAAGAAGAGAACACCTTCAGCTATTTATGTATTCTTCAACCCACCATGTGGCGTTCCAGAATTCTTATCCCCTTGTCGTTCTCTTAAGTGATAGTGCATGCGAAGAAAGATTCTCTGCACCTCTTTGTATGCAGCGGAAGTTATTATAATTTGTCTCTGGATTTTCTATGGTATGGGATATTTTCACGGGGGATGATTCTTCTGCTATGGTCACCAGCGAACGATAGACGAACCTATTGTCTGATCGTGGGCTTCCGATCGCCTGCACAGTTAACAAGACAATGCACATCCCATCTGTGTCCCATCGTTCTAAAACTGTGTCGAAATCCTACACGAACGTGAAGGTGTTTGTGTGTTTCCCACGGCCACCTGACCTCAATTCTTTTTAGCACAGCCGGGTGACAATCGAATGAGATGAGCACGCTTTGTGTTCAGTTACTCGTATGACCATTCGCTGGAGTTGTGGGCTACGGTTGAATGGTCAAAGGACAAGCTCTATCTCCAATGATTTATGTGAGTTGTGGAGCTCAAAACACGGCTCGACGGCGTCGTCATCATTGCGAAGATGAGTGTAGTACCCCGCTATGCAGATGTCTCTAAATCGATTGCTGATGACTAAAATTTTACCGGAACCTCATCAGGTCCAACAACCTTTCCTTTATCGGGCGCCATCAGCTATTTTATTTTTCAATTCCATGCTCGCCTATTTCTTTATGCCATTTCCTTTTTTTCCACGTAGTCGTGATTAGGTTTCTTTTAACTTCATTTAGTTTTTCTAACTGAATTACTGAGTTTGAATTTATTCTGAGATACAGAGAGCTCTCTCTCTCTCTCTCTCTCTCTCTTTCTCTCTCTCTCTACTTTCGTACTGATTTTACAATATCGCTATTCAAACGTGGTAGGTTGTTCCCATTTCTACTATCTCCTACGGTGCAAAGTATCTAGGGCGTGACCCACAATACGAGCGCTTTGTAACACAGCTCGTACACCACAGCACCAGACGGAATGCAAACTATTCTTCTACTGTCACTGAGTCGACGAAAAATACTACACCAAAAGGACACAGCTCAATGTCAAAAACTAGTCGCGAAGTAATATGTCACGAAAAGCATTTCCTTAGTCATGCGTATAGTTTCATTTCTTTTTTTATCAGTATACATACTCCTGATCTTGTGCTGTTGCTTATCCACTTTCCTCTCCCGAGCGGTGAATATTTGCTTCCAAATACTAAGGAAATCTCAAGTCATGTATATACTTTTCGAAGGAGTATCTTTCTGCCTTTTTTAACTTTTCATTCACCATCAGTGTTCAAAATGGTCTTGTGGTCGATGGTTTTCATATTAATATTTACTGAATCTAACATTTATGGCTTGCTTCCTTGCAATAGATTAAAAGAGCAAAGAGGCCGTTCTAGAAAGTGCAGGTGATAAAAGCAGTCTGTGGTAAACCCTTATCAGCATTGCAGATTGATGGAGCACGTGTTAAAGCATCCAGAGAAGAGTTGAACTATTTGCCACAATAGTCAGCCTAAGTTGTTTTACGGGGGATTTGATAGTGCCTGATATAGACATTCTTGCTCAGCTTACGCAACTCTCAACAGCGAAGAAATATAATCATTTATTCGTGACCAGTGAGTTACTATCAGTTAGTGCCTCTGAAAATGTACTTTGATTTTTACGTAGACGGAGGGCAATCAGCGTTTGTTTTTAGTCATAATATATTTCGTACAGCAGCAGCAGGAAATGAGTAGTGCCTGTTTGCCCCTGTTACCTTCTCGGATGTATCAAAAACGAAGTAAGCTGCACGTGGAAATACTCGTAAATTTTTCAAGGCAAATGTATAGAGTTTACATTGTTCATGTTTAGTCCGTAATCTTGCGAACGTTGCAGTAGCCTATCGAATACTACTGCGTATTTCATGACCTTATATTCCACTGTACATTTGCTCATGGGAAGAGATTTCTGTCGTAATTCTTGAAGTTTTCCCGGTGTAATGAGTATTCCATGGGGTTTCATTGTTGCAGCCGGATAACGACAACTTGCCATGATATTTCAGCCGACGTGTAATAAAAAATAATTGGAGTGTCTGCTTCTTGTTTTTTACCTAACTTTCAGTAGGAGAATTTTGGTTTTGGCGAAGTGATATTGCATTTTACTGAACTGACAACAGCAGAAACTTTCAATATTTCACGTAAAGGTGCTGGAGTTGCAAAACGTACCACCTCAGTCAGTTCTCGAAGTTCGCCGTTACTACTGTCGTAACCTCTCAATGCATATAAATTTTATCCTGACCGCGTTTCATTGCAGCATAGCAACGCGCGTGTACAGGAAATCCAGGAAACGGTGGTTACAGCCTGGGGTTAAGCATTACGAAACAGGAACTGCAGCGGTGCTGTTTTAGATTTTGCAGGCGTGGACAGATTTTCTTCTGGCACTTCACTTCCTGATAAGCTTGACAAATAATACAGCAGAAGAATTTATTAGCTTTTGTTTGCGTGGTTATTGTTTACTCATTAGCACTTCATCTGCTCCCCCGCAGTGTAAACTCAGTTATTAGTCGACGCAATATTATTGCACCTAGGAGTGAGGACGCTTCAGTCGGCTTGTCGTGAGTCAGCACGTTATCGGGTTTGATACTATATGCGCTAGTGACCTGAAAGCTTTGCTAGTGCGTTTCCCTCAGTACTTGTTTACTCTAATGTCACCGCAGGTTTTCGACAACGGCCAAGTGTGGGTGAGTAGTAAAAGTCTGAGGTCAAGAGTGAAGAGTGATTGGTGTATTTGTCACCGTGCCATTGTCTTTTCGTTCAAGTTATTAAGGGAACGCTGAAGTCTGCAACTCAAGAACTTTCCATATAGCTCCCAAATTAGTTAACATAAAAAGACCCCGGTAGCTGAGTGGCGACGGCACAGTGGTTCAGCGTGTTCGGTAGGGAGGGCTAGCTGCCCTCTGTAATAAAAAGAACCTGAGTGAACGGATCAACGATGAGCTTGAAAGGATGTGAAGAGACGTCCGCCCCGAACAAATGCAACGAACAGTAACGACCAAAATTAGAGCAATAAAAAAAATGTAGTAAGCACGACAGACTGTCAATCCCATGGGCCCGCATTTGATTCCTGGCTGGGTCAAAGATTTTCTCCACTCAGGGACAGGGTGTTGTGTTGTCCTAATCATCATCATTTCATTCCCATCGACGCGCAAGTCGCCGAAGTGGCGTCAAATCGAAAGGCCTGCACAAGGCGAACGGTCTATCCGACGGGAGGCCCTAGTGACACGACATTTACATTTTTTAATTATCACTCTACAGCGGAATGTATGCTGGTTTGAAACTTACTGGCAGGTTATAACTGCGTGCCGGATTGGTAGTCGAAGCTGACACCTTTGCCTTCCGTGGGCAAGTCCTCTACCGACTGAGATTTCCAGGCACGACTCACGCCTCTCCCTCTCCCCCCCCCCCTCCCCCACCCCCCTCACAGTCATACGTCCGCCATCTGCCTCGAAGTTTCAACATGAAAAGACATCGTTTTCGCGACCACTGCAAATTGTGAAGCAGTATGTAGACTGTGAACCATACAATCGATTAGCTCGTTTTCTCTACATCACTAAGTCCTGTATCACCAGTCAGTACTCTTTATGTTACTTAATGTAAGGTAAGGTACTTTCTCAGTAGGAACAAGGCGTCTCCGAGCTTAACATAGTCGTTGTAAGGATAATCATAGACAGTGTCACATGCCTTCACTCCGAAAGACACAGCGTCGAGGTTTTGGCCTGAACTGGGATACGAGCGTCCAGTCTTGGTGATCAGGAGCTGTACGCAGCTGCCTCTCCTCCACTTGCCTTTCGAATCCTGATCATGCAAATTTTTTGCACCACAATGATCTATGATTAGGTCGAACGCGATTTTACTAATATGCGTCAGTGACATCGGTCACCAAGACAGGTTTTAGATGCTCCAGTTGCAATTTTGTAGTTATGACGTTCTAACGAGAACGTCAGACATGTCAATTATATTGCAGGCAGGAACTTAAAAACAAAATAAACTTATGACGTGATCCCGTGCAGTACAACCAAGTGGACATTCCTGTGCGGAGATCATGGTTCAGTCTGAACGCCGCGTAAGTTTCCTTGTCCCGATCCGGCCATCCTGATTTAGGTTTTCCGTGATTTCCCTAAATCGCTCCAGGTAAATGCCGGTATGGTTCCTCTGAAAGGGCACGGCCGACTTCCTTCCCCGTTCTTCCCTAATCCGATGAGGCCGATGACCTCGCTGTCTGGTCACCTTCCCCAAACAACCCAACCTTGTTCCGAGGAGCCTGTGGGAGACCGTGTTTACCTCGGTGTTTTACGCAAACATCCAGAAGAGGCAGCGGCGCAGCGATAAGAAACAGTACGGTTGTAGGCTTACCTGTGAGGCCTGAGCGGTTCGCTACCAGCGCCTCTGGAATGTGGTGGCTTTGTGCGTAATGTGTTGTTAGTCAGGTAGTTAGTTACATATATCATAGGTAATTTGAGAGATTATTTTATGGAAATGATGTGGAACGAGTCAATTTACAGGATACGTACACATAGTTAATATTAACAAAAAAATGGTTCAAATGGCTCTGAGCACTATGGGACTTAACATCTGAGATCATCATTCCCCTAGAACTTAGAACTACTTGAACCTAACTAACCTAAGGACAGCACACACTTCCATGCCCGAGGCAGGATTCGAACCTGCGACCGTAGCAGTCGCGTGGTTCCGGACTGCAGCGCCTAGAACCGCACGGCCACCGTGTCCGGCTTAATATTAACATTAATGAAAACAATACTATTTTTAGTCCTACTCATCCAACTACACTTACTGTTTTTAACCGTCTACAGTTTTTAATTAGTATTTCGTCAATCGAATAGAAGGCGTTGCCCAGGAGAAATGTTTTAAAATTAGTTTTAAAATTAGCTTCGCTACCTGTCACTCAGCAGGCGAGATCGAAACTGCCCGGAAATGTGTAGAGAGGACGAAATTGAATGAAACTGGAACATCTAAACATGAAGTGCTAGTACAAAGTAACAATAGGGAAAAGTGAAATGACAACCCTGAATGTCGTTATCCCGAAGCGAGTTCAACGACAGTTTTTCAGGTGTTTTTATATTTAATGTTAGACTCCGCAGAACCTTCTTTACATGGCTATATAGCTTGCCACAGTTATTTTCGTGTTTTTCTCTTTATCGGTATGTTCATCTGTTGTACAAATAGAGAAGAACAGGCTACATGTACGAATTATCTTCAGTACTTGGCTTCCGAGAAACCTATAAACATATCTGATGAAAATTGCTGTTAGAGGCCTCTATGGAATAAGACTCAACCATTTTGAAGAATTTCAGCTGAGAAAATTGAAAATGTATTGAAGTGCAGAGAGCAACAGCAATTGTAGTAACATTAACTTGACAGTACGATTCGTTACTTCCGTATCGCACAGAAATGTAGCTTCGAAATTTACAACCTAACTGTAAGGTGGGAGTAACACCAGATTTCACATAAGGTGGAAGTAAGTCTGATTAGTATTTGTTACATTACGGGAACTCAAGGCCAACTATCGTATCAAACAACTACTATTTTTGATCCTCAAACGTATTTCGGCGGAGCTGTGGCAACATCGATACCCACTTTCATTCATGTATTATCCTGTAGCTTGTTAGGTTCAGGAGCAACATAAACGTGGTGTTGCGTAAAGTTAGGGGTTTTAACCTATGAGTGTCGTTCAGACAAACATGTAGCCTGTTCCTCTCTGTCTATTTGTACAACAGATGAACATGCAGAAGACAGCAGCACGAAAAAACTGTGACAAACTATGTAACCATGTAGCGAAGGTTCTGCGGACTCTAACATAATCTACAATAAGACCTGAAAAAACTTCACTGGACTCGCATTCGGGAGAACGACCTTCAACTCTCCGTCTGCCCATCCAGATTCAGGTTTTAGTGACTCATCGAAGCCACTTAAGGCAAATGCTGGGATGGTTGCTTTGAAAAGGGCACAACCGATTTCCTTCTCCATCCTTTCGTAATGCGAGCTCTTCCCCCTTCCATAATGCCCGTGCTGTCGACGGGACGTTAAACTATATCTTCCTTCTTAAAAAGTTCTAAAGCCAAGAGCGCATCAATATTTCTTTACTTAAAGCAACCGGTTTCGACAGACTTTGATCTCGTCTTCAGGTCCGTAACGAAGTGTCATATGCATGGAATATGTCTCATAACACGAGGAGACGTAATGTTTGAGATAAAAGCTTCAAATTTACATATCTTAAAACATTTTTTTGTTACAATACGTGTTCATTTTAAGGTGAACCTCACGACAAGGTGTCTTGTGGATAAAAAACAGCACGTCCATTTATATATACCGCTCACAGATGATTGTTACAAAAACACAGTACACGGGAGACATCTGTTTAGATAACCTGGACATTTTCTAAATATTGAAACTCCACTTTGAACGGCATATAAGGTACAACTGAAAGGTATTATTGAAAAGAGAACTCTTGTATACCGTATTACAGCCACTAGATGGCACTTACATCGGTACTATGCTATCAGAGCATAAATTACTTTCTCACATTTAAATGTGAGTGGCCTTTAAGAATAGTAATGATTACAAAACTGTACTTTTGTACTGTATTGTATTGAACTGGGGACCTAGAAACGACGGAGAGGCTTCGCCCCGCCGTAGCCCTCAGTGGTTCACAACCCCGCAACAGGCTGCAGCAGTCCACTCACCCCATCCCGGCCCCACACACCGAACCCAGAGTTATTGTTCGGCACCCAGCGGAACCCCCCCCCCCCCCCCCCCCTCTTCGGGGAACGTCTCACACCAGACGAGCGTTACCCCAAATGTTTGTGTGGTAGAGTAATTAGGGTGTACAACAGTGTTTGCGCAGCAATCTTCGACATAGTGTAACTGAGGCGGAGTAACGGGAACCAGTCCGCATTCGCCGAGGCATGTGGAAAACCGCCTTAAAAACCATCAGCAGTCTGGCCGGTACACCGGACCTCGACACTAATCCGCCTTACCGCCCAGAAAGCAGTGCGTTAGACCGCACGGCTAACCAGGCAGACTAACTGTACTTTACTTACAACTGGAACATTATAGAATTAAAAATATTCCAGTTGTAAATAAAGTAGAGTTTTGTAATTGTTACTGTTCTTAAAGAAAGGTTGTATACCTGGAAGAATCCTGGAGATACTAAAAGGTATCAGATAGATTATATAATGGCAAGACAGAGATTTAGGAACCAGGTTTTAAATTGTAAGACATTTCCAGGGGCAGATGTGGACTCTGACCACAATCTATTGGTTATGAACTGCAGATTGAAACTGAAGAAACTACAAAAAGGTGGGAATTTAAGGAGATGGGACCTGGATAAACTGAAAGAAACAGAGGTTGTAGAGAGTTTCAGGGAGAGCATAAGGGAAGAATTGACAGGAATGGGGGAAAGAAATACAGTAGAAGAAGAATGGATAGCTCTCAGGGATCAAGTAGTGAAGGCAGCAGACGATCAAGTAGGTAAAAAGACGAAGGCTAATAGAAATCCTTGGGTAACAGAAGAAATATTGAATTTAATTGATGAAAGGAGAAAATATAAAAATGCTGTAAATGAAGCAGGCAAAAAGGAATACAAACGTCTCAAAAATGAGATTGACAGGAAGTGCAAAATGGCTAAGCAGGGATGGCTAGAGGACAAATGAAAGGATGTAGAGGCTTGTCTCACTAGGGGTAAGATAGATACTGCCTACAGGAAAATTAAAGAGATCTTTGGAGAGAAGAGAACCACTTGTATGAATATCAAGAGCTCAGATGGCAACCCAATTCTAAACAAAGAAGGGAAGGCAGAAAGGTGGAAGGAGTATATAGAGGGTTTATACAAGGGCGATGTACTTGAGGACAATATTATGGAAATGGAAGAGGATGTAGATGAAGACGAAATGGGAGATAAGATACTGCGAGAAGAGTTTGACAGAGCACTGAAAGACCTGAGTCGAAACAAGGCCCCGGGAGTAGACAACATTCCATTAGAACTACTGATGGCCTTGGGAGAGCCAGTCATGACAAAACTCTACCATCTGGTGAGCAAGATGTATGAGACAGGCGAAATACCCTCAAACTTCAAGAAGAATATAATAATTCCAATCCCAAAGAAAGCAGGTGTTGACAGATGTGAAAATTACCGAACTATCAGTTTAATAAGTCATGGCTGCAAAATGCTAACGCGAATTCTCTACAGACGAATGGAAAAACTGGTAGAAGCGGACCTTGGGGAAGATCAGTTTGGATTCCGTAGAAATGTTGGAACACGTGAGGCAATACTAACCTTATGACTTATCTTAGAAGAAAGATTAAGGAAAGGCAAACCTACGTTTCTAGCATTTGTAGACTTAGAGAAAGCTTTTGACAATATTAACTGGAATACTCTCTTTCAAATTTTGAAGGTGGCAGGGGTAAAATACAGGGAGCGAAAGGCTATTTACAATTTGTACAGAAACCAGATGGCAGTTATAAGAGTCGAGGGACATGAAAGGGAAGCAGTGGTTGGGAAAGGAGTGAGACAGGGTTGTAGCCTCTCCCCGATGTTATTCAATCTGTATATTGAGCAAGCAGTGAAGGAAACAAAAGAAAAATTTGGAGTAGGTATTAAAATTCATGGAGAAGAAGTAAAAACTTTGAGGTTTGCCGATGACATTGTAATTCTGTCAGAGACAGCAAAGGACTTGGAAGAGCAGTTGAACGGAATGGACAATGTCTTGAAAGGAGGATATAAGATGAACATCAACAAAAGCAAAACGAGGATAATGGAATGTAGTCAAATTAAATCGGGTGATGCTGAGGGAATTAGATTAGGAAATGAGACACTTAAAGTAGTAAAGGAGTTTCGCTATTTATGGAGTAAAATAACTGATGATGGTCGAAGTAGAGAAGATATAAAATGTAGACTGGCAATGGCAAGGAAATCGTTTCTGAAGAAGAGAAATTTGCTAACGTCGAGTATAGATTTAAGTGTCAGGAAGTCGTTTCTGAAAGTATTTGTATGGAGTGTAGCCATGTATGGAAGTGAAACATGGACGATAACTAGTTTGGACAAGAAGAGAATAGAAGCTTTCGAAATGTGGTGCTACAGAAGAATGCTGAAGATAAGGTGGGTAGATCACGTAACTAATGAGGAGGTATTGAATAGGATTGGGGAGAAGAGAAGTATGTGGCACAACTTGACTAGAAGAAGGGATCGGTTGGTAGGACATGTTTTGAGGCATCAAGGGATCACAAATTTAGCATTGGAGGGCAGCGTGGAGGGTAAAAATCGTAGAGGGAGACCAAGAGATGAATACACTAAGCAGATTCAGAAGGATGTAGGTTGCAGTAGGTACTGGGAGATGAAGAAGCTTGCACAGGATAGAGTAGCATGGTGAGCTGCATCAAACCAGTCTCAGGACTGAAGACCACAACAACGACACTGTTCTTAAAGGCTAATCGCTATTGTAGTTAACATTAAATGTGAAAAGTAACATTAACACCATCACCATCACCATGCCCACCATCTTCACTCTCCCCTTGCTCACCACCACCATGTCTCACCCTACCACCTCCATCATTTTCACCTCCCCCTCAGCTGCTCCAACCACCATCACATGGAGCTCATCCGCAGACCCCATCCCTGTTTTCCCTTCCTCCCTTCCCTCCCTGTCTGCCCCACTCCTGCGCCATTTTCAGCAGTCACTTCACCCGACTCTCCCTCACCCTTAGCTGTCACCCCGTCGCTATCTTCAGACTTCCCACCCTTCAATGCACCACCTACGACAGGCTCATACCTGGCATGGCTCTCAGCCTGCCGTGCCACAGTCTCTGCTACATCTCCAACCCCACTCCCTGCATCACCCACCCCTCAGGGAGGTCCTACCCCCTGATACGTCCCCCTCCAACACATCCCTCAGCCCCCTACCCAATCTGTCCTGTCCAAGAAACCTACTAAACACCCTAATGTTGAACCTGCCCCCACCCTCTCCACAAAGAAAACCCCTGATCCCTGCAACCTGCCCACCCCCATGGACATGACCATAGCCCCCACCCCTACAACCCCTTCCACCCAAACCTTTGTCCTCTCCAATCCTGACCCTCAATTCCTCAATGCCCGCACCCTCATCCTGGCCATTCGTAAATACATCCCCAATGCCCCCACCTCCCTTCTCATTCCTCATTTCTCAGTCCTCAGCACTCATGAAATCCCCCAATGCTTCCTTCCACACTGATCTCCTCTCCAGAATCCAATGTATCCAATTTGGCTCACGAGCCACCCTTACACCCCGTCCTCTCCCCAACAGCCTCAACCTCCCTGACGTCTGCCGACCTTCACTATCATGATCACGAAGCTTAGCCTCGTGATCACAGAGGCTGAGGTGTTGACGGAACTAAATTCCCATCCTGACATTGAAATCCGCTTGGCCTGTCGCATCTTTAATGATGCTGGGCTGACTTACCTTATACGACTATTCACGGAATCCTCCTCCTCCATCGACTGCCTCCTTACAGAGGGACCCCCTCATCTACAGTAGATGTCACAAAGTTGACCCCTCCCATTCCCCCATCCAATCCTACCACTGCCAATGTTGTCTTAAGTGTAATGACAATGTCACTGCTGCCTTTAAGAGCCCGCTACTTGTCCCCATTGCAAAGATTCCTACTTCCTGAAGAACTGCCCAAACCTTGCCTCTCTCTCCTCCTGTAATGCCTGTAACAAACCCCATCCTACCTACTCCTCTAAATGTAAAGCAGAACCTCCTCCCATCACCCCAGAGCTTACTGTGCCTGTCAATGATCCCATCCACCCAAACAATTCGCTCCATCCTCCTTCTACTGCAGAGGACATCATCCACTTTGTGACTATTCTCCTCCAAAACATCCACCCCTTCCAATGCTCCCACACCCTTTCCCAAATCGCCCTCACTGCCCATTCCATCTTCTGCATCACCACCTATGCCACCTACTCCCACAACCAGGCCCACTTCACCTTCACTTTCCTGACCACCCTCATCTAAATCTCCCCTACCATGGTGCAACAATATTACATAATATCCGCTCGCTGCCCACCCACAAACTCCTCTTCCTCTACACCCTCAATCGACAGCGCGTGGATGCCTTCATCCTAAATGAAACCTTCCTCCAACTCCATCTCTCTGTCTCCACAGCCCCTTACATCCTTCACCGCACTGATAACCCATACGCCCTAGTGCATGGTGGGGCTGCTATTGGCCACCTTAAACACCTCCCTGCTCAGTCCCAACCTTTCCATAACAATCCCACTGAGCATCCCACCCTCAGCCTCTTCTTCCCCACAGTTACCATCAGATGTGCCAACATCTAGATCTGTCCTTGTACCCCCTCTCCCATATGATTTACTGGCCCACATTGACTGCACGATCTGCACTTATGTGAACGCTGCAAACCTCAATATCCACAGCTATGCTCCTGCCAATCTCCAGCTGTGGCATTAGTTTATCACCACCCCAGAGGGAGACCTGGTTCCCCTTCCCCAACACATGCGAGCTGAATCCAACACCACTCCTGACATGATCCTAGCCTCTGCCAACCTCCTTGGGTGCATCACTGTGGAAGTCCTTGACCTTACTGGCAGTGACCATGCCCTTGTCCTCCTCACTATCTCTGATGGTCGCCACTCCTGCCCTATTCCTTGCCCTGACATTCCTCCTAAACTTGTCCACAATTGCTCCTGCACCAGCTGGGATGCCTACCGGGACTCCATACATACCCAGGTCGAACGCCATGAATCTACCCTCCAATCACCTGATGACATCTCCTGAGCCACTACCTTCCTCCACCAGACCTTGACTGACACTGTAGCCACCCATATCCCTACCAAAGCCATCCACCCTCACCACCCAGCCCTGCCCCCACAGGCTGTCCTTCCCTTTGTGAATCCCGTTACCTTTACCAATTCTTTGTCCACACTCATCCACAACTGGCAATTACGACCTTAAACATTATAAGGTATGTAAATGTACAGTTCCATTTCCGTTTTTTGTAAAGCCAAACCAAAACTTTTATCTCAAATATTACGTCTTAACTCATGTCATGAGACATATTCCTTGTATTGTTTGTGCTCCAAATAGTTACAGACGTGAAGATAACAGCAAAGTCCGTCGAAACCGATTGTTTTGAACAGAGAAATATTTATGCTATCTTGTGTTTAGAACGTTTTTAGCAACTAAAATAGATCACTCCTTCTGTCTTCCCAAAATGAGAAAATTCAGTAATCTTCCTTCCTTTCTTCGGAATAAGAGTATGCACCGATGGTGGCACAAATGTGTGGATATTACAAAGAATAGTTGTTTGCACTATAGACGCTCCTATTTCTTATACTTTAATCTGAAAGCATGAGTGCTGTGGTCGGATCGACCATTATGTATTTGTTAGACTTTGTCATATTCATCTGCAAGTCAAAGTATATTTAACAAGGTCTACTGTTCTCCGTCTAGGAAAGAAGAGCATTTCGCCTTTTGTCTGCCCTATGCGAAAAAATAGTTGCTTTGTACTACTGACATCACAGTTGATTATTTTTTTCTTTGTGGATTAAAACCGCACGAATTTCATTGTACGTTATGCAGTTAAATATAGATAAAAACAGAGAAGAGATATTTTCCACAAGGTAATGTATATTGCTATGTTACAGAATGTACTAAGTGCCATGGCTATACCATATGATATTTGAATAATGAGAACTTTTTTAACGTTGACAAGCCAGCCCAATAAGCAACTCTAGGAACTTGGTTCTATGTTAGCTGTATGCTCCCCTTAAGCAGCGTGTTAGTGATGTGTGAATTTCCGAAACAGAGGCGATGGGGGGCTTATTATTCCTACGCGAGAATGCAATACACCTTGAACACTGTGGTGGCAAAAGTTATGGAATACTTCCTAATATCGTGTAAGGCTCCTTTTGCCCCAGATAGTGCAACAGCACGACATGGCATGAACTTAATAAGTCGTCGGAAGTTCCTCCAGAAATACTGAACTATGCTATCTCTACACCCGTCCCTAATTGCGAAAGTGTGCCGGTGTAGGATTTGGTGCACGACCTGACCTCTTGATTACGTCCCGTAACTGTTCGATGGGACTCATGTCAGGCGACCTGGGTGCCCAGAATGTTCTTGAAATTAACAACAATTGTGGCCCAGTGACATGGCGCATTGTCACCCATAAAAATTCCATCGTTGTTTAGGAACATGAAGTCCAAGCATGACTGCAAATGATCTCGAAGTAGCTGAACATAACTATTTCCAATCAATGATCGGTTCATTTGGGCCAGAGGTTACAGTTCAGTCCATGTAAATACAGCCACAGCATTATGGAGTGACCACCAGCTTGCACAGTGCCTTGTTGACAACTTGGCTCCATGGCTACGTGGGCTCTGCCCCAGACTCGAATCCTACCATCAGCTCTTACTAACTGAAATCGGGACTCATCTGACCACGCCACGGTTTTGATGTCATCTAGTGTCCAACAGATATGGTCATGACCCGAGAAGATGTGCTGCAGTCTACGTCTTGCTTTAATGAAGGCACTCGAGTCGGTTGTCTGCTGCCATAGCAATTAACGTCATATTCACCGCACTGTCCAAACGGATACGTTTGTCGTATGTCACACATTGATCTATGCGGCCATTCAAGCAGTGTTTCTTGTCTGTTAGCAACGACACCTCTACGCAAACGCCGCTGCTCTTGGTCGTTATGTGAAGGCAGTGGCCACTGTGTTGTCCACAGTGAGAGGTAATGCCTGAAATTTGGTATTCTCGCCACACTCTTGACACTGTGTATCTCAGAATATTGAATTCCATAACTATTTCCGAAATGAAATATCCTATGTGTTTAGCTCTATCTATCATTCTGCGTCCAGAGTCTGTTCCCGTCGTGCCGCCATAATCACGAAGGAAACCTTTTCACACGAATCATCTGAGCACAAACGACAGCTTCACCAATGCACTGCCCTTTTATAACTTGTAGACGCGGTACTATCGCCATCTGTACATGTACATATTGCTATCCCACGACTTTCGTTACTTGAGTGTATAATAAATTGATAGTTAGCTACAGGAAGAGAATGAGAAAAGGAAACAAAACTAGAAAGATAGCTAGTCGCAAAGAAAATTATTAAAAAAGACACAGTGAAAGCAGTGTTCTCAGTCAAAATGCAATGGTACCCTTACACAGTATTAAATATTGGTTTTTGTCTCATATCAGCCCATAGATCGCAAAGCATATCTCACTAGTGAGGTCAGCCACAGTTGCATTGAATCTGCGAACTACATTAAGGGGACATTGTATTTCCTATACCGCCATTATCTTGGAAACCTTTTAAGACACCAGCTTACAATTTTCCATAATTATTGAATGTACCTTTCTAGATACACTGAACTAGAATTATTACTAAAACTGTATTGTGGGGCATGTTATCTTTTTTTTAAATACTCAATTTTTTGACAGAATTTTGTAAATAAATGAACATAAAAACAAAACAACTTAGGATATTTTAATTATTTAAGTTCCATATGTGTTGAATCTCACACTTGGGATGCTGTGAAAATTTCATGTCTCTACCATCAGTAGTTTTTTTAGAAAACAGGCCATTTTTTGCAAAAAATGTAGTTCAGGGATATTGAGGTTTAAAACTTTTTTATTACAAATTCTTATACAGACTTACATTTCTGCGTCTTTTATGCACTACAATTGCCCTGGCCTATAGTCTGTATCTTCTTCAGTGTCACAACAGCCCAGTGCTTGCCTCCTCCTTTTCTTTCTCTCTTCTTTTGTCGTTTGCTGAGCAGCTAAATCTGCTTCATGTACACGAAGGGCATCCAGTTCCTGCAGTCCTTTAGCTGTGTTCTGTCCAAATATTACCCCTAACTTCTCTAGAACCTTAAGTCTTTCATAGTTCCCACCATCAAAAGTTATTATAGCAGCAAACACTGCTAACTTTAGAGTCATAAGGCCAACAAATACATTTTTAGGCACATGGCACCACACAACATTACTGATGGACTCATTCACATTTTGGGTCTTCCCATGTAAACACTCTTTTAGTAGCACAGGATTTGCTAAAGCTCTGTAAATATGTTTGATTGCAATAATATCATTACTTTTACCACTGTCACCCATTTCTAAAGTTACTTTCCTTTTCGATGCACTAGGTGACGTGGTCACTTCAGAAACATTATCGTGGTTTCCTTCACTACTAACACCCGTGTTTTCAAGTACTTCAGAAGAAAATGCAGGTCTCACATATCTGTTACCCGCAAATTTGCGTTTCTTGAAGTCACTTTTACGCTTAGTCATTTTATTTACGTATAAAAAGCAATAGGATTAGCTTACTACAAAAATAGCCGATAATCACACTACTTTCAACGAAAACTAGTATCAGAAACAAAGGACTGATTTGTTTATTCGTAATGCCAACTTCTGAGACGTAGCAGTAGGCACAAAACAATGCAATTAACCGCCTTCTAGACTGTGTAATTCCCAAGATATGACTGCTCAACTGTGGCAGTATATGCGAGGCTGCGAAATTTGATAGTCACACATCAGCATTCAAAATAATATTTGAAGGTCTCACAATTGTCAGATTTCAATGTATTATACACCAAAATGTTCAGGAATGTCCAAAGTACATTATGGAGTAGAAAACAGAAAATGTCAAATGTCAACGAATTTCACATGCAATGTCCCCTTAACAAACCTCGCTCTCGTACACCACCTAACCTGATCGTGTTTTTTTGGACGGTTTCCCAGTTAAGCGCTGGCCTCGTTCTCCATCTGTACGTCCCTGTATTCGCCTTGATTTCTAGTCTTCTTTTTATTGCCCTCCCATGATGTTGAGTTGAATAATTTAACAGCCTGGGAAAATATAGTTGCATTTTTTCTTCAAGCATTCTCCTATAATGTCCCACAGCATCTCTTCAATATTATGATACTGACGTATTCAAATGACAGCAAAGCTAGCGGCATGTCACTGGGTTACTTCGAATTTTGTCTTGAAACTCGCATGGTAAATATATTACTGGCGCTTGAGAAGTACTGAAGAATAGGTCATTGTAGATGTTACGTGCAGCTATTTTTGCAGCCTCAATGCACTTCTTCAGAATTTTACTAAAAATGTCTCTTTGTCAATACTTACGATTAATTTCTTGTGTTCGTATCACTTCACGTCGCTAAGCTACGTTACGCCACCTATTTAATACATGTGTCTGAGTCTAGCGACACTTTGCTAATCCTGTACTCAAAAAGAAACTGCACGGAAACTGATGGAGAGAAGTTAACTGCAACTCACGCGTTATAAGACGGCTCATGCGTGAAGCGTGTAATAATTTTCACAATCAGACCATTGCGAAAGGTTTATGAGAAAATCTTAACATAAAGCCAATGATCGGGTGCAAAGCATCCATTCACTCTCCTGTGGTTTCGTCTGGCGTTCAAAGTGAAGACAACAGTCAGAAAGAAGAAATTTCACATTTAAGTATTCACGCAAGCGAATACTACCACACTAACATTTGATCACCGCTCAGATTCACAAACGAACGAAATCGATATTAGTGCCTCCGGTATTCCTGGCGGAATTGCAGTTAGGCTTCACACTGAATATAGAAGGGAAATAGCTCTCTTCGTAACTCATATTTGTCATGCACAGCGAATAATCTTCTGTGACTGTAAAAGAGTGCAGATCAGCCCTGTTTACAAAAAGAGTAAAAGATCCACGGATCTACAAGCCAATACCGCTGACGTCCGTCTGTTGCAGGATCTTAGAGCATATTCTAAACTCAAAACCTTTAGCAGTCCTTAAGGAAAAAAATCTCCTCTCAAAATGTCTGAAAGGATACAGCAGAAACTCTCTCGTGTGAGACACTTCTTGCTTCATTCAAACACGACATCTTGCAAATAGCATTTCAAAAGGCGTTCCACGCTATAACATATCGTCGACTACCAATAAAGATACCGTGACACAGAGCAAATATGTGACTGGCTCAGCCGGTCGGAGTGTCCGAGCGGTTCTAGGGGCTACAGCCTGGAACCACGCGACCGCTACGGTCGCAGGTTCAAAACCTGCCTCGGGCATGGATGTGTGTGATGTCCTTAGATGAGTTAGGTTTAAGTAGTTCTAAGTTCTAGGGAACTGATGACCTCAGAAGTTAAGTCCCATAGTGCCCTGAGCCATTTTTTTTTGTGACTGGCTCATTTATCAGATTGGATCAGAATCTCTGTAACATAGTTTGCTGACGACTCTGTAAGACAGTATCGGCGTTGGACGACCGTAAGCAAATGCGGAAAGACTTGGAAATTTCCGCTGGGTGTACTGAATGTGATATTGGCTCTAAGCACTATGGGACTTAAACATCTGAGGTCATCATTCCCTTAGACTTAGAACTCAAAAATGGCTCAAATGGCTCTGAGCACTATGGGACTTAACATCTGTGGTCATCAGTCCCCTAGAACTTAGAACTACTTAAACCTAACTAACCTAAGGACATCGCACACATCCATGCCCGAGGCAGGATTCGAACCTGCGACCGTAGCGGTCACGCGGTTCCAGACTGAAACGCCTAGAACCGCACGGCCACACCGACCGGCAGACTTAGAACTACTTAAACGTAGCCGGCCGAAGTGGCCGTGCGGTTAAAGGCGCTGCAGTCTGGAACCGCAAGACCGCTACAGTAGCAGATTCGAATCCTGCCTCGGGCATGGATGTTTGTGATGTCCTTAGGTTAGTTAGGTTTAACTAGTTCTAAGTTCTAGGGGACTAATGACCTCAGCAGTTGAGTCCCATAGTGCTCAGAGCCATTTGAACCATTTTTGAACTTAAACGTAAGGACATCACACACATCCATGCTCGAGGCAGGATTCGAACCTGCGACCGTAGCAGCAGCGCGGTTCCGGACTGAAGCGCCTAGACCTGCTCGGCCACAGCCGTCGGCTAAATGTGACGTTAGTGATGAACGTCACATCTTGTAAATATTTAGGATAGCACTAAGGAGCAGTATGAATGGGGTGATCACGTAAAGTCAGTGTTAGGAAGGGCGAATGGAAGACTTACTTTTCTTGCAAGAGTTCTGGGAGAATGTAACGCACATGTAATGGAAATTTCTACACGAGGTTAATAGGATCAGTTATAGCTTATTGTTCCAGTGCTTGGAATCCTTGTCAAAGAGGCATAACAACAGACAGCGAGTGAATTCAGAAGAAAGACGACGCAGTTCTCGCAAAACAATGATACGTAAATCTAGGAAACCTAAGCTGTAAGATGACTGTGCTACAAATATTCTGTCGCCATCGTCTATGTCGCGCAGGGATAGTGAGGATGGGAGAGATTTTGGCAAGAGTAGAGGAATATATTCATTTCTTCCTCGCTCCATTGTTGTTGTTGTTGTTGTGGTCTTCAGTCCTGAGACTGGTTTGATGCAGCTCTCCATGCTACTCTATCCTGTGCAAGCTTTTTCATCTCCCAGTACCTACTGCAACCTACATCCTTCTGAATCTGCTTAGTGTATTCATCTCTTGGTCTCCCTCTACGATTTTTACCCTCCACGCTGCCCTCCAATACTAAATTGGTGATCCCTTGATGCCTCAGAACATGTCCTACCAACCGATCCCTTCTTCTGGTCAAGTTGTGCCACAAACTTCTCTCCTCCCCAATCCTATTCAATACCTCCTCATTAGTTATGTGATCTACCCATCTAATCTTCAGCATTCTTCTATAGCACCACATTTCGAAAGCTTCTAT
The DNA here is from genome assembly GCF_021461385.2 of Schistocerca piceifrons. NCBI lineage: Eukaryota > Metazoa > Arthropoda > Insecta > Orthoptera > Acrididae > Schistocerca > Schistocerca piceifrons. Next base: position 774,674,376 of record NC_060138.1, read on the forward strand.
TCTCTTCTTGTCCAAACTATTTATCGTCCATGTTTCACTTCCATACATGGCTACACTCCATACGAATACTTTCAGAAATGACTTCCTGACACTTAAATCAATACTGGATGTTAACAAATTTCTCTTCTTCAGAAACGCTTTCCTTGCCATTGCCAGCCTACATTTTATATCCTCTCTACTTCGACCATCATCAGTTATTTTGCTCCCCAAATAGCAAAACTCCTTTACTACTTTAAGTGCCTCATTTCCTAATCTAATTCCCTCAGCATCACCCGACTTAATTAGACTACATTCCATTATCCTTGTTTTGCTTTTGTTGATGTTCATCTTATATCCTCCTTTCAAGACACTGTCCATTCCATTCAACTGCTCTTCCAAGTCCTTTGCTGTCTCTGACAGAATTACAATCTCCATACACGAATCAAATAGCAAAGAAAATCGATAATACTGGAAAGTTGTACCCTCATGCTCTGCGCAGCAGCTGGTGGAATACACGTGTGGATATAAAAGTTGCTAGACTTTTTTCCTCTGTTTGCTAAGGAAGAACGCAAAGAGAAAGCGAGTTCGATTGAAACCAGGACTGCCAGTACGCCTCTTCCTATGCATGCGTGATTCAGATGTGGGGAGCAGGACCTGCAGCCATCCCACACTGTTCCAGCGCGACACGTTTCTCCACCTCTGGCGATCTGAGTACACAGCTGCGCGTGGGATGGCGATCTGTCCGCGGCTCCAAATGCGTGAATTATTCACCGGGGGAGGAAGTGTCTTGAAGCACACATTTGTCAGAGAACACCTGCGCAGCACCTGCAGCGGAGACACACATCCTTCAAACTTGTTGTTGATTGCACCTCCATGTAACACTGAAGCCTGGTAGCCAGACCTCGGTAGACACTCAAGAACGTATTTTGCTCAACTTTTATGCAACACGATTACATCGAGTGACTGACAGCACGTCAGAAGAGTTGCAGCGAGCGTCACGGTAGACTCGCGAGTTTTCACTGTGTCTTGCAGCTTCCCGGAACTGCAGTGCACACGCTGTTTACAAATGCCTTCCTGTTTGCGGCTCTCCGCCGGGTCTGCCAGATAGTTTGTTCAGCTACCTGCAGTGACTGGCATTTTGTAGAAGTTGTAAATCTTCGTTGTTAACCGTTTGATAACCGTTTTGAAAATAGCGGCAAGGGGAACGTGCACGCAGCTGTCAGATAACTCGCGAAGTCCCACGGTCACAGTGAGTCTCAGCAGACGCGAAGGTATCAGTCATTTCACGCGCAAGACAGTTAAAAAGCTTGCTTCCTTTGTGTCGTCTGATTTTCCGTCACAAAGTAAGCCAGAGATTTACAAATTCCGCTGCTCACTAAGGTGGCGTTGTGGTTGACACTACATTCGTATTCGAAAGCGACGGCGTTCACATACCTTCCGCTCATCCGATTTACATTCCACTTACGTATTTCAGCGAAAGGCTGGTATGGTTCACTGAACACGGCCAGCGTCCACTCCCTCACACACAGTTGTCAACCGAACAGATTCCTTGTTTTTAGTAGCATCGATAAAGACACGACTTTAAACTATAGCATTACTTCCGCCTTACATCCTTCGCCATCCGAAATCTAAAACTCATTCGCAACTTACAATACACCCTATACCTTAAGTAATCTCGGGACATGCCGCACGTTAAATGATAGCGTAGTACTCGCTTTCCTTTGAAAAGGGCTCAGCCGATTTCTTCCCGTCACTTCGTAATCCTAGTTTGTGCTCCGTCTTTAATGGCCTCGTCGTCGACGGGACGTTAAACTGTGACCATCCTTTCCCTTTTGTATCACCAGTATCATCACAAACAAACGCAAAGACGATTTCCAAATAGGGACTCCAGTCCTCTTCTTTCCCTTCAGTGTCTGTCCCACCCATCGTGACAATGTTTCCACAAATGTCAGTTATCCTAAAAGGGATGGGTAGGGAGAAGGGGAGACAATTCTTGTACTCCATTTGTCTATATAAACTTTATCCTGTTTGTGAAGAGAACATGATGAGACAAAAATAGATGCAAATGTCATCCAGCATGCAATCCACGGCGCTCTGCGGAGTGGTCACTGGAAATGTACAAAGAGATGCGTGACGATTTCCATGTATACGTTTCCTGATACTGGTGCAATTACGTCTGATCTGTAGAACGTAGCACCATTTGGGAGGCTCCACTTCTATCTTCACACTTGGGAGAGCACAGCTTTACCTTCGGAAAAAAAAATGGCTCTGAGCACTATGGGACTTAACTGCTGAGGTCATCAGTCCCCTAGAACTTAGAACTACTTAAACCTTACTAACCTAAGGACATCACAAACATCCATGCCCGAGGCAGAATTCGAACCTGCGACCGTAGCAGTCGCGCGGCTCCGGACTGAGCGCCTAGAACCGCTCGGCCACCACGGCCGGCTTACCTTCGGAAGAAAGTTCTTGGAGATAATGTAAAGCCGTATGCGCAAAATGAGTTTTGTGCAAGCAGAACATCGGTCAGGCCTCCTCCGTTATGGGACTTGCAATGTGTGTACAAGCTGGAACTACTGACATCATTGAAACTTCAATATATCATTGAACAACATTAATTTTGAGTTTATTAAAAGAAACATTAACATTATCAGATTGAAAGAAGTATGGATTTCAAATATGTGAAGGTATCACTGGTCTTTATTTTATTACATTCATATCTTAGGTTCCGTTAGATCATCCGAGCCACAGCCACTTGGTCTTGAGTCAGTTCATAGTTTACAGCATGATGATAATAAAATTTATAAACAAAACAATAAAACGGGAAAAACTTGTAAGAGAGTCTTCAAATAAATAAAACATTGCAGAGGAAAGTTCTCAACTAATGCGATGAATTCCTGTACAGGACAGAAGTGTGTTACAAGGAAACCTTTTAACTTGGATTTGAATACTCGGGTTTTATTACTCTATTTTTCAGTTCTGCTGGAAGCCTATTCAAAACTAAATCTGATGAACAGCGCACATTCCTCTGTACAATGATCACCTATTCAGTTAATGCCGCATTAACATGTGTCCGTGGAACTAACTGCAAAGCACCAGAGAAGGTAGAATGTGCTAATGTGGAATTGTCCACGAGAGCGAAAGACACTGATATGTTTACTTCTTGACAATAAAGACATATGTTTTACTTATACAGGGCGATTCTGTGACGATGTTAAAAACTTTCAGGATGATGGAGAAGGGTAAACGTGTCATCAAGAGGTAAGGGAGAAGAAACGCCCGAGACAAAAGTTATAAGCGAAAACCGTTCTGATAACTGTGACAGTGGAATTCAGGCACGGGTTCCGTTTTGCTAAACTAGTGGGATAGGCAATCCCGACGTGAGTTTAGGTTCCAAAACATAATGGAGCCCCACTTCACTATCGACTGAGGGTTCATGAACACCTGGACCAGGCATTCTCTGAAAAGCGGATAGGCAGAAGAGGCCCTGTTCCGTGGCCAGCACCTTCACACCTTCACCTGATCTCATATTCCACTTGATTGGAAGTCTTGTGTATGAGAGTGAATAGGATCTCCTGGTAAAAATTGTCGCTACCTGCGGCACTGTTCAAATGAAGCTGGGGTTATTAAGACGGATACGACAGAACTTTTTGCGTCGATGCCGTGCTTGTATTTTTGAAAAACTGTTGTACACGTATCAGATTGTGAAACTTGTGCAGGTAAATGGAATTCATTATTGCTACACTGTACACGTTGTATTTTTGGGCTCTCTAATGTCAAGTTATCTGCGCCGTTACTGGTGCATCAGCAAGGAAATTATCTGAGGATATTTGGCGAGTATTCATAGGCAATTCTGTGCGCCAGGATCGGGGCTGCACGAGGCTTATACTTTTTGACTCGATCGCTTCCGGACCAGTGTCTCTTACGGTACTTCAAGTTGATACATTTACTATTCTCCATCATCCCTGTAAGTCTGTAACATCAGAGAATCAGCCTATATAGTCTGAAAATAATGGTAGCCTTAGATCCAACGAATAATGAAGATCACAGAATAACATTGATATTGGAAATGATTATGAATAAACAGAATATTCAGCAGAAACACAGCGTAGATTAAAATTTAGCTGGTGTGTGTTTACTAAGATTTACACATCTGATACAATTATGAGAAGTACCATAGCAACAAAATAGACAGTTAATGTAAGTACATTACTGGCCATTAAAATTGCTACACCAAGAAGAAATGCAGATGATTAACGGGTATTCATTGGACAAATATATTATACTAGAACTGACATGTGATTACATTTTCACGCAGTTTGGGTGCATAGATCCTGAGAAATCAGTACCAAGAACAACCACCTCTGACCGTAACAACGCCCTTGACCTCTGGCCGTTATAAAGGCCTTGATACGCCTCGGCATTGTGTTAAACAGAGCTTCGATGGCGTGTACAGGTACAGCTGCCCATGCAGCTTCAACACGATATCACAGTTCACCAAGAGTAGTGACTGGCTTATTGTGACTAGCCAGTTGCTCGGCCACCATTGACCAGACGTTTTCAGTTGGTGAGAAATCTGGAGAATGTGCTGGCCAGGGCAGCAGTGGAACATTTTCTGTATCCAGAAATGCCCGTACAGGACCTGCAACATGCGGTCGTGCATTATCCTGCTGAAATGTAGGGTTTCGCAGGGATCGAATGAAGGGTAGAACCACGGGTCGTAACACATCTGAAATGTGACGTCCACTGTCCAAAGTGCCGTCAATGCGAACAAGAGGTGACCGAGACGTGTAACCAATGGCACCCCATACCATCACGCCGGGTGATACGCCAGTATGGCGATGACGAATACACACTTCCAGTGTGCGTTCACCGCAATGTCGCCAAACACGGAAGCGACCATCATGATGCTGTAAACAGAACCTGGATTCATCCGAAAAAATGACGTTTTGCCATTCGTGCACCCAGGTTCGTCGTTGAGTACACCATCGCAAGCGCTCCTGTGTGTGATGCAGCGTCAAGGGGAACCGCAGCCATGGTCTCCGAGCTGATAGTCCATGCTGCTGCAAACGTCGTCGAACTGTTCGTGCAAATGGTTGTTGTTTGGCAAACGTCCCCGTCTGTTGACTCAGGGATCGAGACGTGGCTGCACGATCCGTTACAGCCATGCGGATAAGGTGCCTGTCATCTCGACTGCTAGTGATACGAGGCCGTTGGGATCCAGCACGGCGTTCCGTATTACCCTCCTGAACCCACCGATTCCATATTCTGCTAACAGTCAATGGATCTCGACCAACGCGTACAGCAATGTCGTGATACGATAAACCGCAATCGCGATACGCTACAATTCGACCTTTATCGAATGCGGAAACGTGATGGTACGCATTTCTCCTCCTTACACGAGGCACCACAACAACGTTTCACCAGGCAACGCCAGTCAACTGCCGTTTGTGTATGAGAAATCGGTTGGAAACTTTCCTCATGTCAACACGTTGTAGGTTTCGCCACCGGCGCCAATCTTGTGTGAATGTTCTGAAAAGCTGTCGGTTAAATTTCGCGTCTGTAGCACGTCATCTTCGTGGTGTAGCAATTTTAATGGCCAGTAGTGTATTTGCACGCAGAGAAAATCTAATGTTGTTTCCAACGTCCATAGTGTGAGCTCTTCGACAGTTGCATGTACTGAATATAGACTATTCATATAGACTATTCCTGTACTCACATGTCAGTCCTTGAATGAAGAATTAACTGGAAGAATCAACCAACGCCTGTTGAGAAACGTTAAGTTTCCATCTAAAGGTCGGTAAGCGGCTTGACATGTACAAAAATGGTTAACACTACTGCAGAATCTTCCAAAAATCATTTGTTTATTGGCTTAAAAGATGCTTTGAACCTTCCAAAATATAAGGCAAAAAGTCTAACCCCCGAGAAAAAAATTGTTCTATTGAAGTTCGAGCTCGTCCTCTAGTGTCTCGGACCAGTAATATGTTAGCTTGGCGTCAGCAAGCGTCAGTACGTGTGCAAGACAATTCTCTCGCTTCGAATCTTGGTTTTTGTGTGCATCATTGACTTTTGATAGTTTATTTGTGATCTTATAGTATACCGTTTTGTCTTTCAAATAAAAATGGGTGGAAGAAAATGTATTCGGGTAGAAAAGGTACGAAAACGTCGCATCCAACGCGGCGGCAGAGGAGTGTCATCAAAGCGTCCAAAGAATAGGTGTGAGGCTGAGAGGAGTTCGAAGGGAGTCAGTGCCTCTGCTAAGAAACTGAAAGACAGTGACAAGGTTTTGATGTGAATTACGAACTGAGCTACGGGATTATAAATTTTTTTGCAATTTCTCTGTTATTCCTCAACAAGCGAAAAGTAAAATGTGCAAAGCAGACATCACTTTGCAACAACGAAGTTCTCGAAGCTTAGACTTCATAATAGTTGCTGCTCGTCCAAACTACCCGGAAGTTGTTATACCAAGTGGTAAGTGTATACGAAACACATGTGAGATTAACTGTCGAATGGTCCTAGCAATACTCCTGCCTGGAACAGGGCTAAACGCAATTTTAAAGTTTTGTGCGTGCACGCAATTGTCGCGACCGATACATCAGTCGTTCTATGATGAAGTAGTGGATATGTCTTCGATGGCAACGGCAACAGTACGACATGGCAGTCCTGCTATAGGAGATAAATAGTATGAGTTTTCTAGAAGTAGATTTTTTTATTAGTTCATGTCTGTAGCACATTTCGAAACTTCAAACGCGTTTTCTCGGTGTATGATTTTCAAAGGGCACGCAGCGTTACTTCAGCAATTTAAAATATTTTTATTTGAAAATCTAACTACAATTTTGAAATAACATTTCAAAGTGAACCACGTAGGGGATATTCTTTTTTTTTTTTTTTTTTTTTTTTTCGCCGCGGGGGTAGCCTCGCAGTCTGAGTTGTCATGGTCCGCGCGGCTGCCCCCCGTCGGAGGTTCGAGTCCTCCCTCGGGCATGGGTGTGTGTGTCATCCTTAGCGTAAGGTAGTTTAAGTTACATTAAGTAGTGTGTAAGCTTAGGGACCCATGACCTCAGCGGTTTGGTCCCATAAGATCTTACTCCAATTTCCAAATTTCCATTTCTTGGTGAAAATTGGACGACTTTATTGAAACACTAGCTAATTATACAAAAATCAGTAGTTCTAAATCCCCTACGTCGCTCAATAGCTACACTCATTAAGACTACATAGAATGTTTTTCTTTTTCTCGGCTTCAAATTCGCACCAGTTACAATGCGTGTCCGCAGATCGCCTCAAATTCAACGTGCCCCGGGAGAATTGCTGCATTGTCTCCATTTTGTAACATTTTTCGACAAAACTTTTTTTTTGTAATATACTTAAATATATATTCAATAACTACCCGAAGTATTATTTTCTTGTCACCTTTCCTTCCACCAAAAAAGTCAAACGCTTTTTCACGGCCGGTATGCTGGTGATACCCCATAATGTCTTTTCAGGAAGTAAAAAATGGCTAAAAGCAAGTAATAAGATTCAGTGGAACGTTTGAGCTTAATAGATAGTTTTCAATAGGATATTATGTTTTGGAGAAACAGTTCGTACAAATGAAAGTCTCCACTATATCATGAAAAAAACAGCTGCCTTTATGCAAGATTTTACTGCAAAATTTCTGCTAAATGCCATAGACTGGTGGTTTCAGGAGGAACAAAAACGATGAAACGTGGTACTAATGACCTTACTGAATGCTAAACATCAATCAAAAATATACGAGTTTTTGTCAATTGTTTCCGACGCCAGTGTATTTCAAACTGTCATGAGTGGGACAGGTGCATCAGATAGGAAATTAATGGATCGTTTCTTAAGGGATGGTATGCAACATAGAATATATCAGATAAACATATGGCCTGTTCGTTAAAGTCTTTCGAGACTTCAGAAAGTAATTTACACGTGTTGTTCCATGCACAACGAGAATGGCGCATTATCATAAGAGAACATATGCTTGCGTTTGTCCTGTGGTACGGATAACAGATGAATCACAGTGTGCATGTGAAATGGCACTCCAGCTTGAAACGTACACCAAAGCTGAAACACGCGGGACGGAACGATACTTGTGGGCAAAAAGGTGGATTCACCGCTGGCTGTATATGGACGAAATGCAATACCATTTCCAGCCGAATGGTGTCAGCAATATGACCAAAGCTGCACAGACGATGATGCTGATCGGGAAGTTCAGACCTTACACCCTCCAATTTCCATCTGTTCGGAAAACTGAAGGAATATATGAGGACAAATGATTTTCCAACGATGAGGAAGTTCAGACAGCGGTTCTCGCACGGCTCTATGACCGAGGAGCGGATTTCTACCGTTGAGGAACTGAACGACTGGTACCAAATTCCGACTTTTGTATACAGAGAGTTAGTGAATTTGCTGAGAAACAGTGTCACGTATTTATATAACTCTGAAGTGCAGCGCAGAATTCAATAAAAGTTACTTGGTCTGACATAATAATGTACTTTTGAAGTCCCCTAAATAGCTTTTGGAACTGTCAATATTGCGAACGCCATAAGAAAGAGTGAAAAAAACAGGTTGTTGTGTAGACGCCAGTTGCGATTAGTATTACCGTATCTGTCAACAGGAGCTGATATGCTTTGAAGTTCCCTAAGGCAATGACTAGAATTTATCGCAAAGCCAAAGTCTGGCTCCTCTCAAGGGTCACGAGGCGGAACTGGTCAGCTGATATTTCTCTAACGAATAAAATGCTTTCCCTGTTAATGATATGTGAGAAAAGGCTACATTCCAAAGCCTTCAGCTGATACCAGGCCTGTAACTCCATTTTGATCGTGGCAACGTTAAAGGTCTGATTAGACTGTAGATTTGTCACAAATCCTGATACTGTAGTTGCACTCTGAGTGGGTGTTTTCAAATAGTATGCACGCGTCAGCTGAAGTGCCACTTAGCCTTGAATGCTCTTCGCGAATGAGTGGAAACTGTCTGTGTCAACGCACGGGCAGCGCGTTCCTTCCTTTTTGGCGTTACGTGACATCTTGCGAGGAACGTAACACTGGTCTCTTAGGGATGATACACATAGGACTGTGAGCTACTCACCCGTCAGACACCTGCTAGACACTGGCGTCTGACTAAATGGAATGATTGTATGGCATTATTGGTGAGGAAACCCCGTCTGGAGTTTTTTCGGCTACATGGTGCAAATTTTTCTGTTTGATATCACTTCAGTGATTTGTGCGTCTTTTGACAACCATCTTCTCGATTAACTCTCTTTAAACGAAAAGGTGAACTTACTATTATGACAGCCACTTCCTCGAATGTCCAAAACATATCTAACGGTATTTATACCTCTGACTGTAATAGAAGTCTAATGCGTGACTCGTGATCTCTATATTGTCTGAATGAGACCTCTGGTCTTTGAGTGTGCCTACAGATCTCTGTAGCCTGCTTCACCCGCCATACTTTAGTTATGCAAAATGATCTGCAGGAATTTAGAGATTACACTCTAATAAAAAAAACGGCGTGTCACGAAGGAGTTATCCAAATAGGACTGAAATCGGTAGATGTATATGGAATTTACATACACAGACGAACAAATGTTTACAATTTCAGAAGAAATTGATGATTTATACAAGAGAAAGAGCTTCACAAATGGAGAAAGTCAGTAAGGCGTTGGTCCACCTCACAAGTATTTATTCGGCTTGGCATTAATTGATAAGAGTTGTTGGATGTCCTCCTAATGGATAGCGTGTCAAATTCTGTCCAATTGGCACCTCCCTCCGTCGGACGTTCGAGTCCTCCCTCGGGCATGGGTGTGTGTGTTGTCCTTAGAGTAAGTGTAAGCCTAGGGACCGATGACCTCAGCAGTTTGGTCCCATAGGAACTTCCCACAAATTTCCAAAAACTTCCAATTGGAGCGTTAGATTGTCAAAATCCAGTCAGGTTGGTATCCCACCGTTGTCCGGGGCGTCTCCAGACACGTCTTCAATATGAAATCTCATTGACTGGAGTAGAGTTGTCTTCAGTGACGAATCCCGCCTCGAACTGTCCACCGAAGACCGGCGAAGACATGTCTCGAGACGCATTGGACAGGGGTGGGATATCAACCTGATTGTCGTCCGCCATATGGCCCGACAAACAGGACTGATGTCTGGCGTGCATTCCATTTCATAGCAGAACCCCTTTGGATGTCATTCGCTGCATCCATACAGCGCAGCGATACGTCGAAGATATTGCCCCGTTTTGTTCCCCTTCATGGCAAGTCATCCTGTGCTTACGTTTCAGCAAGATGACGTCCGTCTGCACACGGCTGGAGTTTCTGTTGCTTGTCTTCGCGCTTGCCATAGCCCACCTTGGCCAACAAGGTCGCCGAATCTCTCGCCAACTAAGAACATTTGGAGCATTATGGGCAGGGTCCTCCAACCATCTCGGGATTTTGGCGTTCTGAAGGGGCAACTGGACAGAATTTGGCACGATATCCGTCAGAAGGACATCCAATAACTCTACCAATCAATGCCAAACTGAATAACTTATTGCATGAGGGCCGAGGCGGACCAACAACTTACTGACTTGCTCAGTTTATGAGCTCTTTCTCTTGAATAAATTATCCAATTTTTCTGAAATTGTAATCACTTGCTTGTCTGTTCACATACATCATATCTACCGATTTCCGTCCCATTCGGGTAATTCCTTCATTTATCTTCTTTTTGTCGTAGAGTGTATTTAGTTATTTCTCAGTTTCAGCAACGATCAAAATCTGAAGTTGCAGAATTACCTAATGAGCACAATAATGCAATAATTCTTTGCCCAATTCTGAAGTGGTAGTTTGCTGGCTTATATGAGAATGCGAAGCCGTAGGAGCACCTAAGGTCTCAATCTCCCATTTGAGCTGAATTAGGGACTTATACAGCATGGACGAAAACAACAGCACCACTTTTTTGATTTCCTTGCAACATGAGAAAACTCTTATTATCTCCACAGTGTCCGTCCAGTCTAGTGTATTGTCCTCCCTACTAGACACTGTGTATGCCATGGCCACCAATAGCTGTGCTGATTTATAAATAATTTATAGTTAATGTATCATAATTATTATTAAATTATTTATAGAAACGAGATGTTAATCGTTTCCTAAGATATCTAGTTTCTTAAGAAAAAAATTATTATTTTATAGTTGGTTGTTTTTATTTAATTTTTAAGTATAAATATTGACTTATTTATTCTTTAAGGGATAAGCATTAAAGTTATTAACCTATAATTTGCTTTTTAAAATATAATAGTAGGCTTTAAACCAGCTATCTTTAAGATTACGTTTTAGTTATTTATTTTATATTTTGATTTTATAATTATTTTAGGTTTTGTATTAAGATTATTGATTTAATTTATTAATTTCAGACACGGTACCAACATAATGATAGTTATATACACATCTGTACGTGATGACTGAGAAATTTTAGCAGCTTTCCCCTCAATTTTAAGCTTCTAGGCACGTTCACGTTCCATCATTGGGCTAAATGTTCAGATGAGAGTGATGACCACGGAATTTTTCAGGCATTCGCTTCTTGGCTTTCGACCTGTACTGACTGTGGAGTTTGAAGATGAAGTGTCGCTTTTGCAGAAATCATGAGGTGTTACTGATGTTTCAGAGTTCGTATTCTGAGTAGCTCACCTTGAACGCAATAACATCGTGCATCTTTGTATTATTTCTCTTGTTAATTGGAAAATACGAGCTGGCCTAAGGAGGAATGCCTATTTTTTCTTCTTTCAGTCTTCCTAACGGTTTCTGTCGAAGTCACACCTTCACTTTTTTATGTTAATTTTCTGTGCGGATAAAGAACAACATTGCAGTAAGATTTGATGGTGGTTTTTTAAGTTAAATAAAAGTGCGGTAATTGTGAAATCGACTTCCATTTGTGAGCCCTGTTTCCTACAAATACTCCAATGGTTAGGAGACCATTACTAACAAATATAACCCGGTGTACTCTAACAGTAAGTTGTAACTGTCTGGGCAAACGATATCTACTTTGTTCAAGGTGCATCTGTATTGTTCGGAGAACTTCGCTTTACGAATTACAGATACTTAAAGGCAAATACAGAGACTAATTTATCGATTCCTACTGCGTATCATGGCGTTTTTTTGCACAACAATGGAGAATGAGTAAATCATGAGTAAAATTAAAGCAGAATCAATTTTTTTTAATTAGCTTGCCAATGTACACCCTCCAATATCGAAATGATACAGCAGAACTATCACGGTTGTCGCACTAATCTTGAAACAGTTAATTTTTTCTCTCCAGGAATCTGGAACTTTCGTCATAATAAATTTACGTGTGTGCAGAACCTGAAAGTATTTTCTTTTACGTTTTAGTGACACTTTGCGGCGCCCATGTAGTAATTAGGTGTGGATCGAAATACGACGATATGTGGCCGGCACACCGAGATAGGTGCTGACCGAGATCCGCTCCAGGTAGAGATCAATGTGTCGTGAACCTACTCCTCTCAACATTTAAAGATCAGTAGCTTGTACTTGGTTGATATCTGATCGACTTGTTCTGTCTGAAAGTTCTCTCTGGTTTTCTAACCTTAATTTTCACACATTAAATGTCGTTTCTGTTATAACACGACGTACACTTTGGTTACAGCGTATGATCAATGCAAATATCTTGTTTCTTTTTGTAGTAATAATTTCACATGTATTTACTCAAATATATATTAACAGATGGTCTAAATTTGGCACTGTTACTTCCAGTTTTAGAAATGATGTTTAGCATTGTTGACAATTATTGTCAATTTAAGCCTCCTTGTAATTCATAGTGAGACATGTATTGCGGGGATAGATTTTATGAGCTGATCACACTAACCATGATTAGAAAACACTGCACCTCATATTTGATATTCATTCTAGAAACAGTTTCTCATGCATGTTATCCAAGTACAATATTATTCCAGGCTGATATTTTCTAGTTCAAATACTGTCGGTTGATATGATTGATGATGCATGGTAAAAGTTATAAAAATCAGACTGTCTGCCGAGTGAAACATAATTTTCGAAAAGAGAAAACGGAATATTAGGGCTTAACCTCATATCATGGTCATTAGAGACAGCCCGTCACGGACTGGGGAAGGAAGGAGAAGGAAATCGGCAGTATTCTTTTCCACATCTATGTTTACTTGTATAATCTCCAAGCAGAGTATTTTCTAGCTATAGTATCATTATCCCTCTCTGCTGTTGCAGTCACGAATGGTGCACGGAAAGAATGCCTGTCGGTAAGACTCCGTATGATCTCATCTTTCTCTGATATTCCCTTATGGGATTATCTTGCGAGATGTGTATGCGGGGCAGTAATGTGTCGCCTGACGTTTTTGGATTGTACGCTCTCGAAATTTTGAAAGTAAACCTCTCTGTTGTGCGAAATACCTTTCTCATAGCGCCTGGCATTGGAATTTGATGAGCACCTTAGTAACGCTCTCACGCCTGCTAAAAGAATCTATGCCGACACGTGCCCCTCTTCCGTGTTGCTTCTCTACCTTCTCTTTTTAATACTAAATTGTAAGGTCCGAGACTGATGACCAAAACCCAAGAACTGTTCGAACAATTATTTTGTAGCTCACTTCTTTTGTGGAAATCGCCTTAAGCGATTTGAGGTTCAAAATGGTTCAAATGGCTCTGAGCACTATGGGACTTAACATCTGAGGTCATCAGTCCCTTAGAACTTAGAACTACTTAAACCTAACTAACCTAAGGACATCACACACACCCATGCCCGAGGCAGGATTCGAACCTGCGACCGTAGCAGTCGCGCGGTTTCGGACTGAAGCGCCTAGAACCGCTTGGCCACCGCGGCCGGCGCGATTTAAGGGAACCATACCAAACCTAAATATAAATTGCGAACAGCGTATTCAACTTCAGTTTTCCCCAATAACACAATTTTGACGTAAAACCAAATAGTACAAATAATGCCATTTGTTAACTTACACAGTTGGCATATATGATTTTATAGTCCTGCATGACCTAATGCCCCGTGCCAATCTGATGCAAGTAGCAAACGAGACATCCATGTTCCAAGGACAGTGATTGATAATCTAAATCAAAATATAGCAATTTATGAGACTCTTCAATGTTTCAATCTGCCTCATTAATCTGGACATAAAATCCTTCAGTGGGTCTGCGATTATATTTGGCTCAAATAATTTACTCTCGTCTAAGTCCCCAAAATTATTTTATATTTACTCCTGACGCTTTTCGTTATAATCTACAGACGTATCGTACGAGAAATAACGTAACAGACGGGAACATACTCGTATTTTCACTATACAGTAACGAGATGTACCGTTCAGCGTTGAGTTCCAAAGATCCTCACACTCATTGCCGCTCACCTAAATGAAAATAATATGTGATTGTCATTTTTAATGTTATATTTCAGGAAGGTTTGTAAATTCTAATATACTCAATGAAGGTTTATAAATTGGCCACAATTAAAAGTGTACATGAAATATCGTTATTCTGTGTATGACGTTGCCTACAACGCCAACTGATGTCTTAATAAGTTTGTTTGTAACATGCCATGCGGCGTGATCCAGTTTGGCCTCTGATGTTAATAAAGGAAGTTCAATGCTGACTACATATTGTGTATCCATTATGGTACGTAATTCGCCTTAACGCGTCACCAAGACTTATGCTACATCCTATTACTGTTTAAATAAAAATCTGATTCCATCTCTTATGTTGTTTCTTGTACCACAGATGTGAAGATGCTGTATAGCGAAACGCGTCAGGAGTAAAAATGAATTAACAGAGTAAGACCAGAGTAAATTATGTGATTTATTTTTACTCTATCTTGCAATATTTTTGTATTAGCATAATGACAAAATAAATACAGTTACAAACATGATGTGATTCCTGAGAGGCACTCTGAAATCGGTTAAATTTTTTGTTATTTCTGTAACAATAGTTACTTTCAGGATTGGTGATCATATAAATACTGCGACATAAAAGTGTAAGTTATTCACGGAATAAAATGTACTGTCAACTGTATGCGTTTACGCCATTAATTATGATACGCCCTGTATAGAAAAGTCAAAACAACCTTCGAAGACATTAAAAGAAAGGGTGGTAATGTCGTGTGACTAGGGCCTCCCGTCGGGTAGACCGTTCGCCTGGTGCAAGTCTTTCGATTTGACGCCACTTCGGCTACTTGTGTGTCGATGGGGATGAAATAATGATGATTAGGACAACACAACACCCAGTCCCTGAGGGGAGGAAAATCTCCGACCCAGCCGGGAATCGAACCCGGCCTCTTAGGATTGACATTCTGTCGCGCTGGCCACTTTTTTTTCATATTTGTTCGTTGCATCTGCTCAGGGCGGACGTCGTAAGACATCCGTTTAAGTTCGTTGTTGATGGATTAACTCAGTTTTTTTATTACAGAGGGCAGCTAACCCTCTGACCGAACACGCTGAGCTACAGTGCCGGCACCACTCAGGTACCGGGGGCGGACGGCAAGGGTGGTAACGTAAAGAGAGGAATGGAGAGTCCACTGTTAAATGAAGAGGAGAGGGCGGACAGGTGCAAAGAATACACTGAAGGCCAATATGAGGGGAAGACTTGTCTGATGTGATTGAAGAAGAAACAGGAGTCGATCGGGAAGAGAAAGGGGGTCCAGTATTATAATTTAAAAGACCACTGGAAGACTTAAGATCAAATAAGTGAGAAGAGATAAATAACATTCCATCAGAATTTCTAAAATCACTGGTGGAAGTGGCAACACAACTACTTTTCTCGTGGGTATGTAGAATGTCTCATCTGACTTTCGGGAAAATATCATCCACAGAATTTCGAAGTCTGCGAAGACTGACAAGTGCTAGAATTGTCCTGAGCTTAACAGCTCATGCATACAAGTGGCTGACAAGAATAATACACAGGAAAATGGAAAAGAAAATTGAGGATCTGTTACATGACGATCATGTAAAGCGGAAGAGACTTGCAAAGATTCCGCTAACGTGGTGAGCTGCATCACACCGGTCTTCGGCTTGAAAAGTACAACAACACAACAACAACGAGCTGAAGAGTAATGTACGAGAATATGAACAAGTAAATTATACACTACTGGCCGTTAAAATTGCTACACCAAGAAGAAATGCAGATGATAAACGGGTACTCATTGGACAAATATATTATACTAGAACTGACATGTGATTACATTTTCACGCAATTTGAGTGCACAGATCCTGAGACATCAGTACCCAGAACAACCACCTCTGACCGTAATAACGGCCTTGATACGCCTGCGCATTGAGTCAAACAGAGCTTGGAAGGCGTGTACAGCTACAACTGCCCGTGCAGCTTCAACACGATACCACCGTTCATCAAGAGTAGTGACTGGCGTATTGTGACTAGCCAGTTGCTCGGTCACCATTGAGCAGACGTTTTCAATTGGTGAGAGATCTGGAGAATGTGCTGGCCAGGTCAGCACTGGAACATTTTCTGTATCCAGAAAGGCCCGTACAGGACCTGCAACATGCGGTCGTGCATTATCCTGCTGAAATGTAGGGTTTCGCATGGATCGAATGAAGGGTAGAGCCACGGGTCGTAACACATCTGAAATGTAACGTCCACTGTTCAAAGTGCCGTCAATGCGAACAAGAGGTGACCGAGACGTGTAACCAATGGCACCCCATACCACCATGCCGGATGATACGCCAGTATGGCGATGACGAATACACGCTTCCAATGTGCGTTCACCGCGATGTCGTCAAACACGGATGCGACCATCATGATGCTGTAAACAGAACCTGGATTCATCCGAAAAAATGACGTTTTGCCATTCGTGCACCCAGGTTCGTCGTTGAGTACACCATCGCAACAGTCTAACGGCTTTCACAGAGCTCCGCGACCACAGGAATAGACAACGCATATGGCTACCAGTTCTTATAACACCTCCAGCTGGCTGCAAGCAACTTTTGTCGATGATATCCACAAAGATAAAAAGAGAATAACTGTTGAAAGTGTCTGTATGCGTAATTGGGTGGCGGTGGGGAGGGGGGGAGGGACGAAGACACACAAAAAACACCTTGAAACACCTTGCACTAATTTCCAAGGAAATAAACGTAATGCCTTTTCTTTTAAACTGCGTGTAGCATATTGCTCTGCTATAGAATATGAGCACTTACTAAGCAACTATTGTAGCAATGGCACTCTGAGCGACTGGTCTGCAGTACAGACTGGTAATTACTGGACAAGGATTCTATTCCTGCTGATACCTGCATTTCTTTTCCATTTTATTTTATTCCTCGCAATGTTGAACTATTAATTATAATTTTTAAAAATAACAATTCATATTGCATAGGTAAAATTAATATATTCGATTTTGTTCCGATTGCTACCCTTGTAAGGCAATAGGCCATAAGCTAGATGGTGATAAAACAAGCGAGTATACGAGGAAATTTAGTATGTTCAAATGTTTGTGAAATCTTATGGGACTTAAATGCTAAGGTCATCAGTCCCTAAGCTTACACACTACTTAACCCAAATTACCCCAAGGACGAACACACACACCCATGCCCGAGGGAGGACTCGAACCTCCGCCGGGACCAGCAGCAAAGTCCATGACTGCAGCGCCTCAGACCTCTCGGCAAAATTTAGTATGGAAGTGTTTTCTGTAAATATGCAGATGATCTGCTAAAGAGGCCCTTTTCCAGTAGATGTTTAGAGGAGAAAGTAAGATTTAAAGACTTAAGTAGACGTTCTTCAAATGTAAACGTAACAACAGAGGGGCGTGCGAAGAAGCTCGCTGATGTGGCTTGCGTAACTGAAAATTTCGAAATACTTGCAAAATATTTTGATCAGCTTCTTAATTGTCCAGAACCAATCCATAAACTCGAGTACTCAAACACTCGCGAAAATCTAGAAAGCTGATTTACCCTGAAGTATCGAAGAAATCGAAGAAGTTATTAAAACCTTATAAAGCTACAGGAGAAAAAAATTACTGCAGTGCTTTTGAATTGGTCTCTATCAAAAGTAGAAAAAATCTTAAATTAATATTTGAGAAAACCTGGGCAGTAGAAAAACTCCCAAGAGAATGAACGGTAGCCTTGGTATATCGACTGCATAAAAAGGCAATAAACAACATGTTAACAACAACATAGGAATTTCTTTGCAACGAGTTACATATCAGATTTCTCCAAGATTATTGCAAGGAGAGTAGAAACAAAACCGAAGAGTAATTTAGGCGAATGTAAAATTAAAGAGACCTTTGGAGATAAGAGAACGACTTGTATGAATATCAAGAGCTCAGATGGAAACCCAGTTCTAAGCAAAGAAGGGAAAGCAGAAAGGTGGAAGGAGTATATAGAGGCTCTATACAAGGGCGATGTACTTGAGGACAATATTATGGAAATGGAAGAGGATGTAGATGAAGATGAAATGGGAGATACGATACTGCGTGAAGAGTTTGACAGAGCACTGAAAGACCTGAGTCGAAACAAGGCCCCCGGAGTAGACAATATTCCATTGGAACTACTGACGGCCGTGGGAGAGCCAGTCATGACAAAACTCTACCATCTGGTGAGCAAGATGTATGAAACAGGCGAAATACCCTCAGACTTCAAGAAGAATATAATAATTCCAATCCCAAAGAAAGCAGGTGTTGACAGATGTGAAAATTACCGAACTATCAGCTTAATAAGTCACAGCTGCAAAATACTAACACGAATTCTTTACAGACGAATGGAAAAACTAGTAGAAGCCAACCTCGGGGAAGATCAGTTTGGATTCCGTAGAAACACTGGAACAAGTGAGGCAATACTGACCTTACGACTTATCTTAGAAGAAAGATTAAGGAAAGGCAAACCTACGTTTCTAGCATTTGTAGACTTAGAGAAAGCTTTTGACAATGTTGACTGGAATACTCTCTTTCAAATTCTAAAGGTGGCAGGGGTAAAATACAGGGAGCGAAAGGCTATTTACAATTTGTACAGAAACCAGATGGCAGTTATAAGAGTCGAGGGACATGAAAGGGAAGCAGTGGTTGGGAAGTGAGTAAGACAGGGTTGTAGCCTCTCCCCGATGTTGTTCAATCTGTATATTGAGCAAGCAGTAAAGGAAACAAAAGAAAAATTCGGGGTAGGTATTAAAATTCATGGAGAAGAAATAAAAACTTTGAGGTTCGCCGATGATATTGTAATTCTGTCAGAGACAGCAAAGGACTTGGAAGAGCAGTTGAATGGAATGGACAGTGTCTTGAAAGGAGGATATAAGATGAACATCAACAAAAGCAAAACAAGGATAATGGAATGTAGTCTAATTAAGTCGGGTGATGCTGAGGGAATTAGATTAGGAAATGAGGCACTTAAAGTAGTAAAGGAGTTTTGCTATTTGGGGAGCAAAATAACTGATGATGGTCGAAGTAGAGAGGATATAAAATGTAGGCTGGCAATGGCAAGGAAAGCGTTTCTGAAGAAGAGAAATTTGTTAACATCCAGTATTGATTTAAGTGTCAGGAAGTCATTTCTGAAAGTATTCGTGTGGAGTGTAGCCATGTATGGAAGTGAAACATGGACGATAAATAGTTTGGACAAGAAGAGAATAGAAGCTTTCGAAATGTGGTGCTACAGAAGAATGCTGAAGATTAGATGGGTACATCACATAACTAATGAGGAGGTATTGAATAGGATTGGGGAGGAGAGAAGTTTGTGGCACAACTTGACCAGAAGAAGGGATCGGTTGGTAGGACATGTTCTGAGGCATCAGGGGTTCACCAATTTAGTATTGGAGGGCAGCGTGGAGGGTAAAAATCGTAGAGGGAGACCAAGAGATGAATATTCTAAGCAGATTCAGAAGGATGTAGGTTGCAGTAGGTACTGGGAGATGAAAAAGCTTGCACAGGATAGAGTAGCATGGAGAGCTGCATCAAACCAGTCTCAGGACTGAAGACCACAACAACAACAACATCAAGGTGGTTTTAGGAAGGGCAGATCATGTTCTGAACAAATATTTAAGCTGAAATCAATCATTTCCCACAGATTACTGAAATCGAGAGGTCGGTATTTGTGTTTGAAATTGCCTGTAGCATACTGTACAAGCATATAGATGGGGGATTTTTCGTGCACCATTGTTATGGTGTCACCGTGGGCGAGTGATGTGAAGCACAGACTGGTAACTCGCCGACGTGGGTTTGATTCCTTCCGATACTAACATTTTCTTTTAGTGTCAAGTACCTCAACTGGAAAAAAGAACCCTTATAGGATAACTTCGTTGTCCATCTATCTGTCTGACTATCCAAAACTCATTTACTCAGGAAAGGGTGTACGCATCAAGTTGAAATTTATTTCACATTTTAAGGACCACGGACCCTTGGAGACGTAGGAAGGTGAAGCTTATAAGTTAGTGCAATCAAAAGGTACGGCCATTTACGTCACGTATTTTGAAACTCGCAAACTAACTTATTAAAGCCTATAGGGTACTTCCCCTTGACATAGAATCATGAAATTTGACAAGAAGAAAGGCTTCACTGTAGAACTGAAGGAAAACAATTGAGAAAATTATTAATTTGTAATAAAATCACACGAAAAAATACTTCTTTTGTCAGAAAGAAATTTTCACTCTGCAGCGGAGTGTGCGCTGTTATGAAACTTCCCGACAGAATAAAACTGTGTGCCGGACCGAGACTCGAACTCGGGACCTTTGCCTTTCGCGGGAAAGTGCTGTACCAACTGTTTTTTTTAAATCTCATTTTGTTCGTTTTCGTTCGTTGTGTCTGCTCGGGGCTGACGTCGTAAGACACCCGTTTCCGTTTGACGTTGATCCATCAACTCAGTTTTTTTATTACAGAGGGCAGCTAAGCCTCTGACCGAACACGCTGAGTTACTGTGCCGGCAAAAGAAGTGATTGGGTATGAAACTTCCTGGCAGATTAAAACTGTATGCCGGACCGAGACTCCAACTCGGAACCTTTGCCTTTCGCAGGCAAGTGCTCTACCAACTGAGCTACCCAAGCACTAAGCACGACTCACGCCCCGTCCTCACAGCTTTAATTCCGCCAGTACCTCGTCTCCTACCCTCCAAACTTCGCAGAAGCTCTCCTGCATACTCCTGGTATGCAGAAGTGCTTCTGCGAAGTTCGGAAGGTAGGAGACAAGGTACTGGCGGAATTAGAGCTGTGAGGATGGAGCGTGAGTCGAGCTTGGGTAGCACAGTTGGTAGAGCACTTGCCCGCCAAGGGCAAAGGTCCCGAGTTCGAGTCTCGGTCCGGCAGAGAGTTTTAATCTGCCAGGAAGTTTTATTTCTTTTGTCGTTTGTTACCGCCTTCAGACTTGAAATGAAAACATTCTCGAAAGTCTTGGTATCCCTGAGACAGCTATCTTGCCAGTATCAATGTCGATAACAGGCAAAAAAATTTCGATATTTTTGATTCCCGGAATGGATGAACTGGCTATATGCATAATTAAGTTTGTATGGAAACCTCATGCGCGAGTGCTACTCTCATTTGTTCAATGTTTTTCTTTTTATGTTATTCCACGAGATGTTAAACTATTATTTATAGAATTATAATGTACGTAAACGTTTCAATTTATATGTAACATTGATATTAAATTTAGTTACGATTACTCTCATAGTAAGTCATAAGGCCCATCACACTGTAGCACACTGGTATAATTTTGCACATGGCGTTTCTGGGTTGACATAATGGCCATGACGCAGACTACAGACACGGATAGGAAACGATCTGTCACGAGATGAATGACGTTCCCTTTTCAGTTGAGGCAACGAGACGGGCTGTGGCAGCAGTGGGTCTCAGCGGCCAGCCAGCAGCCAGCAGGGAGCCCACCGCGGGCCCCAGCTGCCGCTCTCGGTTTGGCAGGCAGCTGCTCGGCAAGTGCGGACCTGCCGTGCGGTGAGCGGCGCGTCTATATCTGGGCGTGCAAGAAGCAAGAGCGGAGGGAGCCGCACCGCGCATTCCGCTGTTTACGTTGCGCCGCCAGCGCATAGCTGACCCGTTCTGCAAATAGCGAGCCGCCCCTCTCTCTATCTGCTCTCCTCCGTTTACTTCGTCATCTAATTCCCAGATTCCGGAAGGTTCCTCGAGAGGCTTCCCTCCACCTTTCCCCTCTTCACTGTACTTGTTTCCGAATATTCCTGTCCTCTAGTTTCTCCACGTTCTCCTTCTAGTAACCGATCCGTCGTGTTTAGCCAACGGAAAATTCTCGAAACATATTGCCCTCTGTCAGATAGCCTCTGTTCTTTGCTCTGGCGCGCGTCCTGGGAACGAAAGGAATTGATTATACTGACCCTACCCTCAGTAATAATTGGATTCCTGTAACGTTTTCTCGAAAGTATTTTGAGACGTTTCAGCAGTACGTTTTGTACGTAGTACCTTACAGTAGGTGTGAGCTGATGTACTCCGGTGGGGCGCGCGTCTGTTGCTACAATGCGTCCTTTCATTCTACGGGCTGAGACTGTGGCAATTTTGGAACCAATCAACATTGTATCTTCAACTTCCTTCTCAAAGATATTAATCGTGTTCTACTCCCAGAAACGTATTCAACATCGAAGATGGAGTAAGACAACCAATCGATGTGCAGGGTGACAATTATTCAACTATATGAAATAAAATCGTCATAACTTCTGAACGGTTAGCGTCAGGAATTTCAAACTGCATGGTTGGCGGCGAGGCATGATGGGAATTAATATGCGCTGTATGGTTTGGTTTAGCAACGAGGCCCACTTTCATTTGGATGGCTTTGTCAATAAGCAAAACTGGCGCATTTAGGGGACTAAGAATCAGCATTTCACGATCGAGAAGTCTCTTCACCCTCAACGAGTGCAACGTGGTGTGCAATGTCTAGTCACAGAATAATCGGTACGATATTCCTTGATGTCGCGGCACCGGCCGCTCTGGCCGAGCACTTCTAGGCGCTTCAGTCTGGAACCACGCGGCTGCTACTGTCCCAGGTTCGAATCCTGCCTCGGGCATGGATGTGTGCGATGTCCTTAGGTTAGTCAGGTTTACTTAGTTCTAAGTCTAGGGGACCGATGACCTCAGATGTTAAGTCCCATAGTGCTTAGAGCCTTTCCAACCATTTTTTGATGGCGCGGTGATTACCGAAGGGTACGTGAAGGTTTTTGGAAGATGATTTCATCCCCATTATCCAAAATTACGCTGATTTCGACGAGATGTGGTTCATGCAAGACGGAGCTCGATCCCATCGAAGCAGGAAAGTATTTGATGTCCTGGTGAAGCCCTTTGGGGACCGCATTCCGTCTCTGGCGTACCCAGAGGTCATTTGCATGGGCTCCAATTGCCTGTCACATTCTCCGGATCTGAACACATGCGACTCCTTTTTGTGGGGCTATATTAAAGGCAAGGTGTACAGCAATAACCCCAAATCCACTGCTGAGCTGAAAAAAGCCATCCAGTAGGTCATCGACAGCATCGATGTTTCGATATTTCAGCGGGTCATTCAGAATTTCGCTATTCGTCTGCGCCACATCATCGCCAATGATGGCAGGCATATCGAACATGCCATAACCTTAATCCGAATATCTGTAGTGACGTTTGGATGTTGAATAAAGTGTGTGCACGCTGTAGTTTGTAACTAATTTACGTTTTTTCTCATATAGCTGAATAATTGTCACCTTGTGTTTTGGATGAGATGCTGGAATATATTCGATGTAAACGGAGAGGGCAGGCAATCGTTCTGCTCCGGGTGCAGTCCCCCGGTGGCATCCGCTGTACTGAGGAAGTTGATATCTTAGCGAAGCAAGCTGCAGCCACAGGAACTGTTCTCGATATGTAATTACTGTATGCAGACGACTTATGTGAAGAGCCACGGGGAACAGCCATGGCCTGAGATGTGGTACGTGTCCCAAGAAACGAAATGTGGATATTATGCGGAATTACACTCTCAAATTACTATAAGTCCGCTGTCTACGAGGAGGCATTTGGATTACATCTCCGATTCCACCGTTATTCGACTCCACTTTAACCATGCTTCTTTTTACGATTCACCTCCATGTGAGTGGGAATACGAGTCAATGATTGATGTAAATGGTTTCTCATTACCGTGTGCCAAATTTTACAACGAACGATCGGATTTTTTGAAGATTTTGATGAGTATGGTTTACCTCCTCCCTCAGTCATTGTCTTTTGTTTTCTAAAGATATTTGGCTTCATAAAGTAATTGTCAATTTCCTTAAGAATTCACGGAAAAATCTGTAGATTTTAAGAGGACTCATATTTTCATTTATCTGCATGATTTGTTATGAAATTTAAGGAGTAGTGTGAATTGATAACATAAATTTGTCTAGTTTACTAATTATTCTATTTGTTGGCTCGCCCCGTCGGAGGGTCGAGTCCTCCCTCGGGTATGGGTGTGTGTGTTGTCCTTAGCGTTAAGCTAGTTTAAGTTAGATTAAGTAGTGTGTAAGCCTATTCTCGAAAAGTTAGCAGTGACGTTTGTAAATTGACGTACGTATAAATATGACCTCTTCAACCAAATTTTTCCGGAGGATGTTTTCGTGACCTTGACCTGCATGACCCGTGCTACCTTCCGCCCTCCTTCATCCCCTCCTAGATCCATGCTGCCTTTGTTTGCTTCTAGTTCCTTGTCCTTAATCAAGAGAATTCAAAAGAGAAAGAGTCCACTTTAGTTTCTTAGTTACATTACTGTATATGGCAGTGGTTGCTTATGGTACCACTAATTTTTCCCCTGTCTCTCTTCCACTCGTTAATGCTACGTGGGAAGAAGACCGTCATAGAGCCTCCGCAAGAGCTCTTACATTCTCGTCGTACGTGGGAGGAGGTAATACGTCGGCCAAATGTTCCCGGAACGCACTTCTCGGAATTTCAATAATAAATCTTGACCGTGATCCACAACACCTCTCTTTTAGCGCTATTCACTGCTCGTTGCTACGCATCTCCGCAAGGCTTTAGCGCCTTCGAAACGATCCCGTGGCGAAACGTACCGCCTGGCGCTGGATCTTCTGTATCTAACCTGTTAATTCAATTTGATAGGGGCCTTAGATTGTTGTTGTTGTTGTTGTGGTCTTCAGTCCTGAAACTGGTTTGATGCAGCTCTCCATGCTACTCTATCCTGTGCAAGCTTTTTCATCTCCCAGTACCTATTGCAACCTACATCCTTCTGAATCTGCTTAGTGTATTCATCTCTTGGTCTCCCTCTACGATTTTTACCCTCCACTGTGCCCTCCAATACTAAATTGATGATCCATTGATGCCTCAGAACATGTCCTACCAACCGATCCCTTCTTCTGGTCAAGTTGTGCCACAAACTTCTCTTCTCCCCAATCCTATTCAATACTTCCTGATTAGTTATGTGATCTACCCATCTAATCTTCAGCATTCTTCTGTAGCACCACATTTCGAAAGCTTCTATTCTCTTCTTGTCCAAACTATTTATCGTCCATGTTTCACTTCCATACATGGCTACACTCCACACGAATACTTTCAGAAATGACTTCCTGACACTTAAATCAATACTGGATGTTAACAAATTTCTCTTCTTCAGAAACGCTTTCCTTGCCATTGCCAGCCTACATTTTATATCCTCTCTACTTCGACCATCATCAGTTATTTTGCTCCCCAAATAGCAAAACTCCTTTACTACTTTAAGTGCCTCATTTCCTAATCTAATTCCCTCAGCATCACCCGACTTAATTAGACTACATTCCATTATCCTTGCTTTGCTTTTGTTGATGTTCATCTTATATCCTCCTTTCAAGACACTGTCCATTCCATTCAACTGCTCTTCCAAGTCCTTTGCTGTCTCTGGCAGAATTACAATGTCATCGGCGAACCTCAAAGTTTTTATTTCTTCTCCATGAATTTTAATACCTACTCCGAATTTTTCTTTTGTTTCCTTTACTGCTTGCTCAATATACAGATTGAACTACATCGGGGAGAGGCTACAACTCTGTCTTACTCACTTCCCAACCACTGCTTCCCTTTCATGTCCCTCGACTCTTATAACTGCCATCTGTTTCTGTACAAATTGTAAATTGCCTTTCTCTCCCTGTATTTTACCCCTGCCACCTTTAGAATTTGAAAGAGAGTATTCCAGTCAACATTGTCAAAAGCTTTCTCTAAGTCTACAAATGCTAGAAACGTAGGTTTGCCTTTCCTTAATCTTTCTTCTAAGATAAGTCGTAAGGTCAGTATTTCCTCACGTGTTCCAGTGTTTCTACGGAATCCAAACTGATCTTCCCCGAGGCTGGCTTCTACTAGTTTTTTCATTCGTCTGTAAAGAATTCGTGTTAGTATTTTGCAGCTGTGACTTATTAAACTGATAGTTCGGTAATCTTCACATCTGTCAACACCTGCTTTCTTTGGGATTGGAATTATTATATTCTTCTTGAAGTCTGAGGGTATTTCGCCTGTTTCATACATCTTGCTCACCAGATGGTAGAGTTTTGTCAGGACTGGCTCTCCCAAGGCCATCAGTAGTTCCAATGGAATGTTGTCTACTCCGGGGCCTTGTTTCGACTCAGGTCTTTCAGTGCTCTGTCAAACTCTTCACGCAGTATCATATCTCCCATTTCATCTTCATCTACATCCTCTTCCATTTCCATAATATTGTCCTCAAGTACATCGCCCTTGTATAGACCCTCTGTATACTCCTTCCACCTTTCTGCTTTCCCTTCTTTGCTTAGAACTGGGTTTCCATCTGGGCTCTTGATATTCATACAAGTTGTTCTCTTATCTTCAAAGGTCTCTTTAATTTTCGTGTAGGCAGTATCTATCTTACCCCTACTGAGATAGGCCTCTACATCCTTACATTTGTCCTCTAGCCATCCCTGCTTAGCCATTTTGCACTTCCTGTCGATCTCATTATTTAGACGTTTGTATTCCTTTTTGCCTGCTTCATTTACTGCATTTTTATATTTTCTCCTTTCATCAATTAAATTCAATGTTTCTTCTGTTACCCAAGGATTTCTACTAGCCCTCGTCTTTTTACCTACTTGATCCTCTGCTGCCTTCGCTACTTCATCCCTCAAAGCTACCCATTCTTCTTCTACTGTATTTCTTTCCCCCATTCCTGTCAATTGTTCCCTTAGATTGATGAAGAGTATTTCAGAATCAATCAAACAAATCTTTTGTAAACCAGTTCATCCGTGGACGAATTACCATTTTCTTGGCAAGATCAATGTGTAGTATCCAAGGTTGGACCCCTGAACCCCAGATATACTGTGGCGAAATTACTTGAGTATTTCATCACAAAATGGATACTTGTATTTAATCAAGTAATACACAACTCAGGGAGGTAGTATGTATTGATGTTTTGGACTCTTACTTTCACTACGAGGACTTCATATGTACCATTTTTTTATCCTGCATCTGGTTTTCTTACCATTTGTTTCATGTGTTCATTCCACTGCAGGTCACTCAAAATGGTTACTGCTAATTATTTTACGGTAGTTGCTGTTTCCGCGCCGCGCGGGATTAGCCGGGCGATCTAAGGCGCTGGGTCCCGGCGGAGGTTCGAGTCCTCCCTCGGGCATGGGTGTGTGTGTTTGTCCTTAGGATAATTTAGGTTAAGTAGTGTGTAAGCTTAGGGACTGATGACCTTAGCAGTTAAGTCCCATAAGGTTTCACACACACAGTTGCTGTTTCCAGTCATTTGGCCGCCATTAGTGTAATCGAACAGAAGTGGATCTCCTTAGCCTTTTATGCGCAGTACTTAAAATTTATTCAGAGTGTGGAACCTGCCGGTAGAAAAAATTTGCACATACTTCTAAACAATATATTTATGTGGCTATATGCTGGATTTTTATGCGATTGCAATTGACAGTTCTCGTGTATTTAGGAACTCGTGTGCGCTGCAGGAGCTGTTATCGAGAAAGAGCTTTAATCTATATCTCAGAACATTTCTGCGTCCTTTCAGACATTTTATTGTCATGAATATAAGTTTAAGGAGTTACATGGCCATGTATCTCACCCATTTTTTTTGTATGAAGCTGGAGAGTGGTACTGGTCATTTTTCTTCGTGGTATTGTGTTCATAAGTATTTTTATTGCTTCCGGACTTGCACTGCTGGCAACAAATTTCATCACTTTCCGTTAATTAATATTCTTTGAGGCAACAGCATAGACAGCTACCTGGAGGAAAAACTTGCGTGAAACCTACACTTAATACGATTTACACTTTTTCGGACAGGAAAGCTACCTAAAAATATCATTCCAAAGGACATTAGTAAATGAAAACAAGCAAAAATTTAATTCTGCCATTTGTATGTACTTAAATTTGTCTATTGTTCTCACGGCCAAAATATGTGAACATAAAAGTTTCAGCAAGACCACTGTAGACATAATTTTATTGATCCGTATAACTCGAACTTGGATCACCAGCATTTTTGTGAAATGTGAACTGATTCTCTCATAGCATCTCTCGACAGAGGTTTCCTAAAAAAGTCGTTCAAATGGCTCTAAGGACTATGGGACTTAACAAAAATGGTTCAAATGGCTCTGAGCACTATGGGACTTAACATCTTAGGTCATCAGTCCCCTAGACTTAGAACTACTTAAACCTAACTAACCTAAGGACATCACACACATCCATGCCCGAGGCAGGATTCGAACCTGCGACCGTAGCAACCACGTGGTTAAGGACTGAAGCGCCTAGAGCCGCTCTGCCACAGCGGCCGACTAGAGGTTTCCTCATTCATGTTATAAACCTGCAGAAGTAGTTTTCTTGTTCGACTACACGCATGTCTCCAAGAAAAATAAGTTAATGCGGTTCTTTTTGTTTTGCTCTTGGTATGCAATTTGTTTTAATTGCTTCTTCGACACGTAGTAACTCACCTAACAAAGTCGTAAAACTGTTTCCCGAAGACGGTTTTACATCTAAGTAAGGGGAAGAGGTTGAGAAATGGTAGATGTGACATAATGAGTAAAGACGATGGAGAAGAAAACAACACCAAGAAGAGGCAGCGCTAGAGACGCTGCTCTCTAGAGTTGCGGCGTGTGGGACTGCACAAGAGAGTACAGCGACCCGCATGCAACCACCAGCCACGAGTTTATGCCACGCATATACAGGGTGTTACAAAAATGTACGGCCAAACTTTCAGGAAACATTCCTCACACACAAATAAAGAAAATATGTTATGTGGACATGTGTCCGGAAACGCTTAATTTCCATGTTAGAGCTCATTTTAGTTTCGTCAGTATGTACTGTACTTCCTACGCTCAATGGAGCACGTTATCATGATTTCATACGGGATACTCTACCTGTGCTGCTAAAATACGTGCCTTTACAAGTACGACACAACATGTGGTTCATGCACGATGGAGCTCCCGCACATTTCAGTCGAAGTGTTCGTACGCTTCCCAACAACAGATTCGGTGACCGATGGATTGGTAAAGGCGGACCAATTCCATGGCCTCCACGCACTCCTGACCTCAACCCTCTTGACTTTAATTTATGGGGGCATTTGAAAGCTCTTGTCTACGCAACCCCGTTACCAAATGTAGAGACTCTTCGTGCTCGTATTGTGGACGGCTGTGATACAATACGCCATTCTCCAGGGCTGCATCACCGCATCAGGGATTCCATGCGACGGAGGGTGGATGCACGTATCCTCGCTAACGGAGGACTTTTTGAACATTTCCTGTAACAAAGTGTTTGAAGTCACGCTGGTACGTTCTGTTGCTCTGTGTTTCCATTCCATGATTAATGTGATATGAAGAAAAGTAATAAAATGAGCTCTAACATGGAAAGTAAGCGTTTCCGGACACATGTCCACATAACATATTTTCTTTCTTTGTGTGTGAGGAATGTTTCCTGAAAGTTTGGCCGTACATTTTTGTAACACCCTGTAGATACAGGTTTTAATCGAACACCGACCGCATTTGATATAAGAGACACAGACACAGACACCACACAGAGAAGAAATAAGAGTTATCGATTTAACATCGGAATCCATCAAATATTATGTATTAAAAGACTTAAGTCAATTATCATATTTAGGGATGTACAAAATCCATTTTATAAAATTTACAGAACTGCTTGTAATGTATTTAATGTACAAACAACTTCTCTGTGTTCAGGATCCCCTCTCATTAAATCAAAATTCACCGTGAAGTTTGCCAACGTGAGGCATAATGATTTTCCGGTCGTCACCTGGAAATGGTGTACTTGATTTTGCCCTTAGTCACTCTGTGAATGTGAACACGAGACTGGTTTTCGACAGTGTTCAGCCGTCTGGGGACACTTGCAGGCTCCTAAGGAAGATCCAAACAGAGGGGCCGAAACATTGAATATTTTAGAAGAAATGAAACAATTTGCTACCTCGAATGTTACTAAATGTATGTATTCGCAATTCCTATTTCGACCTATTATGCCATTTTCAAGTGAAAGCTCACTATGAAATGCGTCAATGTGACAAGAATAGTAAACTCTCTTGTCATACCCTTCATGATGAGCTTACCGTGTACTATACGGCTAATATCATATTCCAGCAGCATTATGTGAGAGCCCACACTGCGGTTCACACCACAAACGCCTTGAGAAATGTATGGATCCTTGACTGGTCTGTGTGGTCCGCTGGTTTGTCATAGAGCATGCCTGGGACGGGGTGGGAAGACGTAAATCTTCATGCCATCCCCCAGCTATCGTCGTCATGAATGTTTAAGTCATAGCGAGAAATTCCTCGAGATGAGATTCAGAGACTGTTTGCTTCCATACTACAACGAAAACAAGAGTGTACTCGTGCCGGCCGCGAGAGGTAGTCGCGCGGTTTAGCGCGTCTTGACACGGTCCGCGCGGCTCCCCACGTCGGAGGTTCGAGTCCTTCCTCGGGCATGGGTGTGTGTGTACTGTCTTTAGCGTAAGTTAGTTTGAGTTAGATTAAGTAGTGTGTAAGCTTAGAAACCGGTGACCTCAGCAGTTTGGTCCCATAAGACCTTACCACACATTTCCAAATTTTTATTCGTGCCGGAGAGGGTCACACATCATACTGTCGCTGATAAGGACATCACTTCCGAATGGAATGAAAGTTTTCTCAGTTAATCTCCTTTATGTCATAATCATCTCGAAAATGTCTGATAATTATCGGACTAGTGCTTCATGAGGTAACACCATCTTCAACAGCGTGAGTAGCAGCCAAAAACATTAGTGCAAGTGGAACTTGACAATTGTTTCGGGTTGGGTTGTTTGGGGGATGAGACCTAACAGCGAGGTCATCGGTCTCATCGGTTTAAGGAAGGAAGTCGGCCGTGCCCTTTCAAAGGAACCA
Source organism: Schistocerca piceifrons (assembly GCF_021461385.2). NCBI lineage: Eukaryota > Metazoa > Arthropoda > Insecta > Orthoptera > Acrididae > Schistocerca > Schistocerca piceifrons. The sequence goes on from NC_060138.1 coordinate 774,705,584, forward strand.
TCCCGGCATTTGCCTGTAGCGATTTAGCGGAATCACGGAAAACCTAAATCAGGATGGCCGCACGCGGGATTGAACCGTCATCCTCCCCAACGCGAGTCAAGCTTGCGAGCCACAGCGCCACTTCGCTTGGTACAATTGTTTCGACTTAGATTTAAGCCATCACATTACTGTGGGTGGTTAATGCTACTCAGACTACAAACTACAAGTTCGTCAAAATATGAGTCTAAGATCGATTCAGTATGCAAGAAGAGATAAAAAAAACCAGCATTTTCACGTTGAATCGGAGATTAATACAACTGCAGAACCCTTAAAATAAGAGATGCAAGAGACCTTAATTCTACAAATAGGAAACATAATCGGTGTGAATTGAAAGTTATATGTCTAGGGTTTTACCCGATTGGGTTTCAATGTGTCTAAAACACCTTGCAATTATAAATATTTCTAAGATATAGAAACTTAACACACATATGAGCAACATACACTGAGGTGACAAAACTCATGGTACACCTCATAATATCGTGTCGGACCTCCTACTGCCCGGCCTAGTGCAGCATGTCGATGTGATAGGGACTCAGCAAGACTTTGAAAGTCACTTGCAGAAACATTGAGACATGTTGTCTCTGTAACCGTCCATAACTGTGAGAGTGTTGCCGGTGGAGGATTTTGTGCACGAACTGGCCTCTCGATTATGTCCCAAAAATGTTCGATGGGATTCGTGTCGGGTGATCTGAGTGCCCAGAATGTTCTTGAAACCAATCGCGAACAGTTGTAGCCCGGTGAGCCGGCGCATTGTCATCCATAAAAACTCCGTCGTTGTTTGGGAACATGAAGTCATGAACGACTGCAAATGCCCTTCGTAATCATTTCCAGCCAATGATCGGTTCATTTGGGCCAACGTATCCAGTCCATTCCATGTAAACAAATCACACACCATTATGGAGCCACTATCAGCTTCGAAGTGTATTGTTGACAACTTGGGTCCATGGCTTCGTGGGCTCTGCGCCACACTCAGAGCCTACCATCATCCCTTACGAACTGAAATCGGGACTCATGTGACCAGACACGATTTTCCAGTCGTCCAGGGTCCAACCGATATGGTCACAAGCCCAGGAGAGGCGCTTCAAGCGATGTCGTGCTGTCAGCAAAGGCACACGCGTCGGTCACCTGCCGCCATAGCCCGTTAACGCCAGATTTCGCCACACTGTCTTAACGGATACTTTCGTCGTAAGTGGACATTGATTTCTGCGGGTATTTTACACATAGTTGCTCGTCTGTTAGCAGCGACAATTCTATGTAAACGTCGCTGCTCTCGGTTGTTTAGTGAAGGCCGTCGGCCACAGCGTTGTCCGTGGTGAGAGGTAATGCCTGAAATTTGGTACTCTCGGTACACTCTCGACACTGTGGATCTTCGAATATTGAATTCCCTGACGATTTCCGAAATGGAATGTCCGATGCGCCTAGCACCAACTACCATTCTGCGTTCAGAGTCTGTTAATTCCCATCGTGTGGTCATAATCACGTCGGACACGTTTTCACATGTATCACCTGACAAGGGAACCTCCCCATCGCACCCCCCTCAGATTTAGTTATAAGTTGGCACAGTGGATAGGCCTTGAAAAACTGAACACAGATCAATTGAGAAAACAGGAAGAAGTTGAGTAGAACTGTGAAATAATAAGCAAAATATACAAACTGAGTAGTTCAAGGGAAGATAAGAAAACAATAAGGACGATAGGGACGCAGGAATGCCGTGGTCTCGTGGTAACGTGAGCAGCTGCGGAACGAAAGGTCCTAGGTTCAAATCTTCCATCGAGTGAAAAGTTTAATTTTTTATTTTCAGTTTATGTGACAAACTCTTATGTTTTCATCACTTTTTTGGGAGTGATTATCACATCCACAAGAAAACCTAAATCGGGCAAGGTAGAAGAATCTTTTTACCCATTCGCCAAGTGTACAAGTTAGGTGGGTCGACAACATATTCCTGTCATGTGACGCACATGCCGTCACCAGTGTCGTATAGAATATATCAAATTGTTTTCCTGTGGAGGAATCGGTTGACCTATGACCTTACGATCAAATGTTTTCTGTTCCCATTGGAGAGGCACGTCCTTTCGTCTACTAATCGCACGGTTTTGCAGTGTGGTCGCAAAACACAGACACTAAACTTATTACAGTGAACAGAGATGTCAATGAACGAACGGACAGATAATAACTATGCAAAAATAAAGAAAGTAAAACTTTCAGTCGAGGGAAAACTTGAACCAAGGATCTCTCGTTCAGCAGCTGCTCACGCTACCACGGGACCACGGCGCTTCTAAGCACACTTCGTCCATGATGTTGCTTATGTGGCCCATGGACTACTCAGTTTGTATATTTTGCTTATTTTTCACAGTTCCACACAACTTCTTCCTGTTTCTCAATTGATCTGTGTTCAGTTTATCAAGGCCTATCCACTGTGCCAACTTATAACTAAATCTGAGGGGGGTGCGATGGGGAGGTTCCCTCGTGAGAATAAATGACAGCTCCGACAATGCGCTGCCCTTTTATACCCTGTATATGCGATACTACCGTCATCTGTACATTTGCTTATCGCTAACTCAGAGACTTCGGTCATCTCGGTGTAACCCCTCTTGTCACATCCTTCATGATTTGGGTACTGAATAATATTCGGCGAATAGAATATTCCAGCAGGATTGTACTATACTCTACACTGCAATTCACAACACAGACGCCTTGAGAATTGTGCTTAGCCTTGCGCTATCCCCTGGCCTGCCAAGCATGAAGTATGGCTGCGATGATATCGGAGGAATTGTACTTTGATACCAATCTGCAGGCATCAGTCTCTATGAACTGACGCAGCATGTGACTCAGGCATGGCAAGAAATTCCTCAAGATGAAATTCAGAGGTTGTCTGCTTCCGTGTCACAAGGACATGCTGAAAAGTAATGTCTCCAAATTTTTTGTATAAAAACTCTTAAAATATTATTAACATTCCACATCTTTATTCCTTATGTTTACACATTTTCATTCCTCTGCCACTGTAGGACTCCGAATTGAAGCATATAACACAGCGGTGTGTAATACAACTATGTCGGTGCGAGAGGAATAGCGTACTGTAATAGAAATTCGAATTAGAAGAGTTCGTTCACACATGGAGCACGCTCTGCTTCAGCATGACAGAGCCAGACCACACACGAGCGGTGCGACACTTGCAACAATCCGATGTCTTGAGTTCCCTGTCAACGATCATTCTCCATACAGTCACGACCTGGCCCCAACCGATTTCATCTGTTTACCTTCGAGGACTTCACTTTGAGAGGGCCGGTGTGGCCGAGAGGTTCTAGGCGCTTCAGTCTGGAACCGCGCGACCGCTACGGTCGCAGGTTCGAATCCTGCCTCGGGCATGGATGTGTGTGATGTCTTTAGGTTAGTTAGGTTTAAGTTGTTCTAAGTTCTAGGGAACTGATGACCTCAGATGTTAAGTCCCATGGTGCTCAGAGCCATTTGAACCATTTTGGAATTTCACTTTGATAGTGATGAAGCGATGCAAGCAGAGGTGAGGTTGTGGCTCTTTCAACAGACTCAAACATTCTACAGTGACCGTATCAACGAACTGGTCTCTGATTGGGAGAAACTTGTTGGTCGTCAGGGTAGGTACCTTGAGAAATAATTATGCAGACATGAAGTGCAAAATGTAGAATGTTAATAATGTTTGTTTTATTTAAAAAGTTTTGTGAATTTTCACATAAAAAATTCGGCGGCATTACTTTTCAGCACACCCTCCTATTACAAGAAACGTTTGGTAAATATCAGACTGATACTTCATGATACAACCCTTTTCAGTGTAAGTAATAGCCAAAAACATCACTGCAGGAGTAACTTTATAGGTCTTCCGATGTAGAGTCAAGACGTCACATTAGTATCGTTTATTCATGTTAGTCAGACTAAAAACTGGAAGCACTGCAAAAAAGGAGTCTACGATTGACTCAATACGTAAGAAGAGATAAAAAACTTTAGAATTTTCACAATGAATCAGAGATTAATACAATTACGTAACCCTTAAAAAGTGAGGCAGGAGACCTTGATCCTGAAAATAGGAAACATAATCCGTATGAAACGGAAGTTAAATGTCTAGGGTTTTAACCGACTGTGGTCTCAGAGTGTATAAAACAGATTCTAATGACAAATTTTCTAAGAAAATCTTCACATTTGTGTGAATTGCTTAGGGCTCAAACTGCTGAGGTCATCGGTCCCAAGAGTTACACGCTACTTAAACTAACTTATAGTAAGAATGACACACTCACCCATGCCCCAGGGAAGACTCGCACCTCCGGCAGGAGGGGACACGCAGTACGTGAAATAGCGCCTCAAACCGCGCGGCTACTCCGTGCGGCTATTTCTGAGATAAAAACAACTTAAGACACATATGAAAAACATACTTCCCCTACTCAAAAGTTATTTTCATTTAGACGGTAATCGGACTAACAATAAGTGTATGTGCATCCTGTTTACAAAAATAATCGTTTGCTCTCGGTGAAGCATTTCCTTCTTCCTCGTTTGAAGGTTAGAGAAGCTTTCCTCGTCGTTTTATGTAATTGTTTTTTAATGTTTTTCTTCCATTGTGATTGGTCATCTGTCTGCCGCAGGCCCAGGTGTTTCTCTATCATTGTCTTGAGTTCCATCAGTTATTGAACTTCCCATTCATTTCGTAGACTTTCAGTTTCATTATAGTCTCATCTGGTTCATCGCCTCTTACTGTTACACACGTATATCACTTCAAAATTGTCTTCAGTATGTTTGGATGTACATCCACAAAAGTGGTTCCAATGGCCCGGAGCACTATGAGACTTAACTTCTGAGGTCATCAATCCCCTAGAACTTAGAACTATTTAAACCTAACTGACCTAAGGACATCAGACACATCCATGCCCGAGGCAGGATTCGAACCTGCTACCGTAGCGGTCACGCGGTTCCGGACTGTAGCGCCTAGAACCGCTCGGCCACTCCGGCCGGCGTACATCCACAGCTTCACTATTCCTATCTTGATGTACCCTCGGTATATTGCATAGATTCCTTAACATACTGATCTCGCTTTATCAGTTAGTTACCAATGTACAATTCTTAGAGTGTTCTCAGACAGTATCTGTGACACTATAATTCAGGTAGGACACCGAACTGCTGAACAAGTGCTGCTTCATTCTCTGTCACGGATTAGAGGGCTATGTTGTTTCACAGAAATTAATGTATGTTTTCGAAACTGGAGTTCATAGTTTTCTTATGCGTAGCTCTCCATCTTTTATCTGACGGAATCCCATTCCAGTTGACACGAAAATTTCATGGTATTGCAGTGGGTCGAATAGTGGTTCCGCGTGTGGCAGTCAGAAGTGGCGAACGTTGGGACACGGAGGCGGGCGGCAGTTCTTATCCTTCAGGGACGACACCACGTACTGCGCAAAGAGCTGACGTCAAGCCGGTCGTCTGTAGTTGCGTCACGCCGAGCCTGTCCGGCTTCGTATGCGATCTCTTTAGCAGAATGTTGTAAGGAATGCTGTCGGCGTGAGAAACAACGGGCTACGAAGAGTTGCAGCACGTGGATAGGACCGTCATTCTCTGAAATAAAAAATTGCTTTAAATTTGAAGACAAAATTTTCATATTTAGTTAAGTTCCTTCTGTTGCATGTAGAGGCATATTACCGGTGAAAAAATTAGTAGTTGGTGTCGGCAAGTACGTACAACGTGAAATGGCGTGCGAATGAACAGAATAATCAAAGTTCCAAACATGCAATATGGAGTAACTTGGCTATTTGCGGTTGGACGACGTGAGACTGTAGTTTGCAGGGAAACATTGGAGTTTATTGCACAGAAATTATGCTGACATCCCACATCATCGGTCCATGATTTCGCGTAAGGACACAGCATATTCCACTGAATAGCGCCGTGGTCCCCTACGGGTATTCCTGAATGCACTTAGCGATGATGCACAAGGCAATAACAATAAATCATTAGGCTCCGACGCTTAATGCGTACTCAAGTTACCATATTAGAGTTTTGGGCTCACTTCCGGTGATTACAGAAAAATAATAATGAATTTAGGATGGGTCCGTCTTCTTGCAACTCCACAAATCATTGTTTTGTTTTATCACCCGGACACGTTTCACCACACTTGTGTCATTCTGAGTGTGTTTTTTATTATTTTCCTGGTATACATACATACAGGTTATTTTTAGGTTAAAGAATATGGTACATCAGATTTTGTTGTCATTTAAACTGTATATGTACTTTACCCTTTCTTTTACATCGTATGTGTCTTGTTGCTGCCATCCAAAATCAGCCACTGGTCTAAATTAGTACGTCGTCTGCAAACATCAGAGATGTTAGAAAATCATCTGCACTGATTTTTGTCTTGTTTATTGTCCAATCCCTGAAATGTATGCTCTGGTAACATCCGTGGCATATGCCCGTTTTTGGCCTTACCGTTTGTAATGTTTGGTAGTTGTTAGCTGTCAAAACAGTACAGTGTTTCACAGGAATAGCCAGAGGACTGGCTCTTCACAATAAACTAATGTCACCATGCATGGCAATCAAAATAATGTCCGCCCCCTGTAGCTGAGTGATGCCGGCACGGTAGCTCAGCGTGTTCGGTCAGAGGGGGTAGCTGCCCTCTGTAATAAAAGAACTGAGTTAATCGATCAACAACGAACTGAAACGGGTGTCTTTCGACGTCCGCCCAGAGCAGACACAACGAACGAAAACGAACAAAATGAGATTAAAAAAAAATAAAATAAAAAAAGTGGTCCTCGAGACAGACTGTCACTCCTAAGGGCCCGGGTTCGATTCCCGACTGGGTCGGAGATTTTCTCCGCTCAAGGACTGGGTGTTGTGTTGTCCTAATCATCAGCATTTCATCCTCATCGACTCGCAAGTCGCCGAAGTGGCGTCAAATCGAAAGACTTGCACCAGGCGGGCGGTCTACCCGACGGGAGGCCCTAGTGACATGACATTATTATTAATCAAAATAATAAGCAAGATGCTAAACCTGCAGTGGGTGACCTTCCAGTTATATTAATACGAGGGTCGTTCAATAAGTAATGCCCTACATTTCTTTTAGAAAGCCATTAATATACATATACAAACGTCTTTGTTGATGCTTCACATTTGATGTTTGTTCTGCGCGCCGCTGAAGTTTCGAACCGTTGTGGCAGATGGCAGAGCCGTAGTACAACGTCAAAATGGCGTCTAGACACGACTCACGTGCTCTTATTGAATTCTTGTCTGCATAAAAAGAAACCGTGGTGAACATCCATAAACTTTTGTGTGAAGTGTATGGCGATGCAGCAGTTGATAGGAGTACAGTTGGGTGACCGTTAAAGAAAGTTACAGCCTCAGGAAATGCAGAAACAGAGCTCCGTGTTCAGCCACGCTCGGGACGTCCTGTCACAACCATTTCTCCAGACATGCTGAATGGTGCGGTTGCCATTATCTACAGTTGTCGGTCAGCAATGGAGGTGCTTCTGCAGTGATCGAGCCTCTCGGATATTCAAAGAGGTGCTCACGATGGGTTCCACGAATGCTCACAGCGGACCATCAAATTCAAACAAAGGCGATTTCATCTGAATTGTTGGAGCGTTTTGCGACCGACGGGAAGGCCTTTCTGTCACGGATCGTTACGGGGGACGGAAGCTGCGTTCACCACTTTGCGCCGGAAACAAAGAGACACCCCATGCACTGGCATCATCCTCATTCACCACAAAGAAGAAATTCAAGACGACCCCCTCTGCCGGAAAAGTCATGGTGACAGTCTTCCGGGACTGTGATGGCATCATTCTCTCGGATGTGATGCCAAGAGGGTCAACTATCAATGCAGAGGCATACCGTGAAGACTCTGAGTAAGTTCAAGAGCCGTTTCCGACGCGTTCGATCGGAGAAGAATCCAGCAGAAATCTAGCTCCAACACGATAATGCACGCCTACACACAAGTCTGAGAACCCGGGAACACATCGCCAAATCGGGTTGGACATCATTGCCTCATCCACCCTACAATCCAGACCTGGCACTCTCGGACTTCCATTTCTTTGTGCCACTTAAAGATTCTCTACGCGGATCACACTTTCAAGATGACGAGAGTGTCAGTCGTGCAGTGAAAACATGGCTACGCCTACAGACAACAGCTTTTACCAGCAGGGAATACATGCTCTTCCACAACGTTGGCGTACGGCCATAGAACGTGTTGGAGCCTATGTGTTGATGTATATTGTCACCAGAACAAGAGCTTTTACCAGCAGGGAATACATGCTTTTCCACAACGTTGGCGTACGGCCATAGAACGTGAGGGAGACTATGTAGAAAAATAGGACATGGACAGGACGTGTTGATGTATATTGTCACCAAATTCTGACTCTTAACAATAAATATGCCCTGAGAAAAAAAAATGTGGGGCATTACTTATTATTGAACGATCCTCGTAGGTTGACTTTTGACGCCAGGAACTACGAGAAAAGAAATTTCTAGAAACATATCACTTTTGCCAGTTACGAAGTGAATTTTAATAAATGTGGATATATTTTGAAATTACTGTTTCTGTTTTTTTTAAATTATGTTCTTATTTATAATCCAACATTCACGAAATGCACAGTGTGTTCACGTTATAATTTTACTTATTTTTCCGTGAATTAAATGTTTTAGAGCATATAAACTACGTTATTGTACTTAGCCAAGTAAAAACTAAGACTAATGTAATAAATTTCTACGTAAAAAGTTTAAATGCAATTTTTGCAAATTAGTGGTTTGACATGTTGAGAAAACCATGAGAGCATGTTTAAAAATGGATTAATAGTTGTGGATAAATTACAACTCTCCCCTTTTACCACGTTAGTTTGTTCCAAATTAAATGATAGGACAACGAACTTTGTTTGAAAAATAGTACGTTTATGTACTGTGGAAAAATAACTGAAAGGACTGATCACGTTAATTGCTTACAAGATCAGATAAAGTATTTAGTTTATTAAACCACGTGTATAACGTAATTTCGCTGTAAACGTGTATCATAAACTGCTTACTCAAAACTGTATCACATGGCACAATCTGAGTTTCTTGTTGTATACTTCATACCAGAAATTTCGGCTTCTTCCGTGTTCTTGTTATCGTCCTCTACAGGAAGGTCCCAGTTAGCCTTCTGCAGCTGCCGAAAAGTGAACCAACAGCCTGCGCGTGTACAGTAGAGAGCGGTCCTCCTTGGGTAGGCAGTTTTGTGTGTTTTGTTCAGGACGTCCGCAAGAGAACGGTGGCCACCGGCGCAGAACGCCCCAGCGAGGGAGATCCGCCACTTGTTTGCCGAGACTCGCCTGCGAAGGCCGGCGCAGCGGCATCAGCAGCGGTTTCGTCACAGAGTTCGCAGGTCTCCTCTCCAGCCCACGCCCCGCGATACCGTGCCGCCGGCTCCTAACCGCCAAAGACACGCTACTCTGGCAACATCTGATTTTCGTCTGCCAGGACCTCAGTGATGCTTCCCAGATTTTATCCACTCTCTACGTTCACATGTGCCTAACAAAACCAGACTTCATAAACCGATTTCTCAATACCGCTTCTGATTGGTCGTGTAAACACTTCAGTATCGATTCTGAAATTAAAGTTCTAGTTGCCGAATTTCCTCTTCCACAGTCGATTTTTGCTGTGAACGAACAACCATTTTTGAAACATGTTTGGGTTGTCAAGATACACCTTGCTTTTAAAAGTTTTCAGCTGATCTGGACGGCGTTACTTTTTATGCAATGAAGGAGAAGAAAAAATTTTAGACTAAGCCGTTTAAAAAGTCGTTGCGCAGACTAACAAAAAGCGGAACAGCTGATTTCTATACGCCATTTCTGTAAAACAGCTGAGAATTGCAAAACCTATGACTGACCGATCTAGCAAAACCGCTTCATGCCTTATAACATGTATACACGTCAGCGGAAAACGGTTTCCAAAATTCGGTATTCCCCTAACGGGAGTTGTGTCTCTCGTAAGCATAGCAAATCTCTCTCCTCGTTATTTTCACTGTCATACAAAGCTTAGCACAATGTCTGTAATTAATGTAAGGTCGTATGGGATTGTTGGCTTTGAGACTTATGAGGGGTTATTTAGTGCCCTAAAGTAGAAGGTCTTCCTTCGTATGCGACGGCCCTCGACTTTCGCGGATTGTAAGTGTTTTGTCTTAAGTGTATTTTTTCGGTATAGGTGACTTTGATGGGCGCGTCTAGAGTTTAAGATCGTGTTTGGGTTCTCAGTCATCCTGTCAGAGAAGGGAATGGGGAGAAATCCAATGCTCTTTCATAGCCTAATCTTGAATAGCACCAGGGAGGCCGCCGAGTTAATTTGCTCATCCGATGGAGAAATCACCATCAACAGTCACATGCCCTCACTCCATGAAACACCGAAGAGGTAGGGAATTTAATATAAGACACTGGGACAGATCAGACGTATTTTAACATTTCAACATGCACTTGAGTATCGCTCCAAGGTCGAAATCATGATTGTGTAAAATAAATGAACAATGACAGCCAAATGGCGGATATATCTTTCAAAAAATGGTATGCCACCAGTTCTCCTATCCTAGCTGTCCAAACACGACTCTAGGAAAGCAGAAAGCAGAGTCATCTGCTGCGCTGCTGCAAAAATTTTTTATATATAATCGAAGTAAAGGTGCATCCCTTGCTGCGTTTTACTCTGTGCGCAAATAGAATCGCATATTGTTATTTTTTATATAAACCAAGTAAAGCTGAATCACATGCTGCCTCTTATTCTATGCTTAAATAATTGATTCACATGTTGTTGACTATAACATCAGTTGCATACAATGGCGGGAAGAACTTAAAAGGATAATGAGTAAAGTTTTTCTCCTAGCAGGTGTCGACCCAGATACCTCAGACTCGAGCGCCACTGTACAAGTTTGCGTTAGCGATTTCAGCTACAGAGGCGAGTTCTGTGCTTACAACCAGGTAAGAGTTGTGCCGCAGCTCAATAAATCTCATACTTCTACTGTACTACGAGGGATGGACAAAAATTCCCGGCCGGGCACAGAAAATCTTTGTTTCTTAGGTAAAATACACATTTGTTATCAGATACAGTCCTCTTTCAAGTCAGTGCGTTCTAGTGAAGTGCGAATCTGGAAGGGGGCAAAAATCCCGTGTACACATGACATCTTCAACGGCCACAAAATGTTTTCCAGCCAGAGATGTCTATAGATACTGGGCATTAGAGAATGACAAATGCGTTGAATAAGAGTGAATGTCCCCACAGTTAGTACTCCAAAATTCACAGTGCTCCCACTGGCAAGGCAGTATCATTGCCTGACGAGACTTTAGCTGTTTTTTTTGTTTTTTTTGTCCTTTACAATCCAAGCCTTTTCGTAACGAGACATTGGCACCCAGTTGATCCCGAACATTTGTGTGGAATTATTCCGTTATCGGTTTACAATTTGCAAAGTAATCGTTAAGAAAGACCCACATTGCTTGCTAGGAAACACTGCCCATAACCTTTCAGTATGATGAAATCGACTTCGCAGCAGATTAGCTTTAAATGTTCACATGCGTCACATGAGTTTTCATCGGCGATAAATAAAAAAAATTTTTTTGATGTAAATATTGCAGTTTATACATCTGACAGAAACACATACAGCGTAAATACTTTTAAATTGTTTATTTCTAATGTTAGGCTATTCTCCAAATTTTAAATGTATGTTAAACCTGATCCGTATATATAATTTTCGCTTTCACTGTGGCTACCACTTTTGTTACCGTTTGGCAGCTAATAGTTTGTCGTCTCATATTTCCTTTCTTTAATTTAATACTTATATTCCTCACTTATTCAGCTATGTACGTGTCTTAGAACGTCGAACAGAAAATTTACACTTGTATGTGTACACTTTCTTGAAGTACTTGATTGTTACATTAAGGTGTTGCGCACCATCTCCCCGTTGCATTAGATAACTTGTCATTTACATGAGTTCCGAGAGTGATTTACTGAAATTGTTACTCTTCCACTTTCTAAATTTAATCTTTAATTTCCACAAGATTATTGAGGATTTGTTGGTATTTTAATTTCATTTTATACTGACAAGTGCTGTTGTCCAATAAGGTTCAAAATGGCTCTGAGCACTATGGGACTTAGCTTCTAAGGTCATAAGTCCCCTAGAACTTATAACTACTTAAACCTAACTAAACTAAGGACATCACACACATCCATACCCCAGGCAGGATTCGAACCTGCGACCGTAGCGGTCGCGTGGTTCCAGACTGTAGCGCCTAGAACCGCTCGGCCACCCCTGGCGGCTGTCCAATAAGGGATATAATGCTTTGTCGCGCTTATCACAGCTACGTGAAAATAGCATAAATCGCTGTATGGAAAAACGTAGCTTAAGACAGTTGCGTAAACAGTCAGCATGTTGCAGTATTTTTGAGTGTGAAATTATATTATACTTGTAAAATTTACTCATCTGCATCACTGCGACTGGTCGGCATTACGATCCTTGGAATTTGAAAATAACGATAACGGTTAATTTGCCCGCTGTGTTGAAGTCTAAAATTCTACCTTCCCTTCAAATTAAAAGAAGCAGAATAGAACTATGCCCCCTGTCCCATCAGCTCCAATGTCGACACAACGGTGGATGGAGTTTTCAGTTCTTTACACCTGCGATAAGCGGATCTGACATGTGATTTCACTTTTGTATTGTCACTCATACAGATGCCGGCAGCATGGCGGTGTCCCATCCAGAGGTAGGCCTTTGGAAATTTTGATCGAAATTATAGTAGCCAGTATTTGGCCGACATGAGAGGAGGCAATGTTGGTGTCATTCCAAGATGACTAGATTGAGCGAAGTTTCCCGGGTTAAATCCTTGATGCTTCCACAGTGAGTTCAAATGGCTCTGAGCACTATGGGACTTAACATCTGAGGTCATCATGCTCTGTAACTCAGAACGACTTAAACCTAACTAAACTAAGGACATCAGACACATCCATGCCCGAGGCAGGATTCGAACCTGCAACCGTAGCGGTCGCGTAGTTCCGAACTGAAACGCCTAGAACCGCTCCACAGTGATTCAACGACACGAACACTCACCAAATTCATCTACAGCCCTGCGCCAAACGGATACGCACTTGAGACATTATACTGAAGAAAGAAGGGAGGACCGTACGTTCTCAGTATTTTAGTGCATGTCTCTAGTATCCGAGAACATGGCTCACATCAGGTGTGAACCACCATTTAGAGGCCGAGGAGTGGAGACCGTGTGGCCGACCGCTCACATCTTTGGGCAGGAAGGACAGAACTGAGGGTCCGGAATTCCGGCGCGCCTGGAGTCAGTGTGCCAAGGCCGGAGGACCACCGCCGGCCGGCCGAGGTCGAGAGCACGGGCGCCGGCCGGCGGCCTCCCAAACGGCTGCGAGAGCGTCACGGGCGCGCCACACGGCGCCACGCGTCTCGTATGGAGGATTCTGCAGCTGATGCCTGTCTTGTGCAAAGGTGCACATAGCCACTCTCTTTTCGTCATGTCTGGCACGCGCCTCAGTAACAAATGAGTATCACCTTTGTTGTTGTTGTTGTGGTCTTCAGTCCTGAGACTGGTTTGATGCAGCTATCCATGCTACTCTATCCTGTGCAAGCTTCTTCATCTCCCCGTACCTACTGCAGACTACATCCTTCTGAGTCTGCTTAGCGTATTCATCTCTTGGTCTCCCTCTACGGTTTTTACCCTCCACGCTGCCCTCCACTACTAAATTGGTGATCCCTTGATGTCTCAGAACATGTCCTACCAACCGATCCCTTCTTCTAGTCAAGTTGTGCCACAAACTGCTCTTCTCCCCAATTCTATTCAATACCTCCTCATTAGTTATGTGATCTACCCATCTAATCTTCAGCATTCTTCTGTAGCACCACATTTCGAAGTTTCTATTCTCTTCTTGTCTAAACTATTTATCGTCCACGTTTCACTTCCATACATGGCTACACTCCATACAAATACTTTCAGAAACGACTTCCTGACACTTAAATCAATACTCGATGTTAACAAATTTCTCTTCTTCAGAAACCTTTCCTTGCCATTGCCAGTCTACATTTTATATCCTCTCTACTTCGACCATCATCAGTTATTTTGCTCCCCAAATAGCAAAACTTCTTTACCACTTTAAACGTCTCATTTCCTAATCTAATTCCCTCAGCATCACCCGACTTAATGCGACTACATTCCATTATCCTTGTTTTGCTTTTGTTGATGTTCATCTTATACTCTCCTTTCAAGCCACTGTCCATTCCGTTCAACTGCTCTTCCAAGTCCTTTGCTGTTTCTGACAGAATTACAATGTCATTGGCGAACCTCAAAGTTTTTATTTCTTCTCCATCGATTTTAATACCTACTCCGAACTTTTCTTTTGTTTTCTTTACTGCTTGATCAATATACAGATTGAATAGCATCGGGGAGAGGCTACAACCCTGTCTCACTCCCTTCCCAACCACTGCATCCCTTTCATGTCCCTCGACTCTTATAACTGCCATCTGGTTTCTGTACAAATTGTAAATAGCCTTTCGCTCCCTGTATTTTACCCCTGCCACCTTCATAATTTGAAAGAGAGTATTCCACTCAACATTGTCAAAAGCTTTTTCTAAGCCTACAAATGCTAGAAACGTAGGTTTGCCTTTTCTTAATCTTTCTTCTAAGGTAAGTCGTAGGGTCAGTATTGCCTCACGTGTTCCAACATTTCTACGGAATCCAAACTGATCTTCCCCGAGGCTTCTACCAGTTTTTCCATTCGTCGATAAAGAATTCGCGTTAGTATTTTGCAGATGTGACTTATTAAACCTTTGTTATTAACCGCAAATTCAGGTTTCCAGTTCTAACAATACCACACTTGCAAGGTAGGTTAGAAATCAGATTAATAATGTTGCTCAAGCAGCATATGTTCGCTTTATCGGGCAACAACAAAGTTATTGACTGTGCGTGGTATGGAAATAATGAAGTCACTGTAAAAAACGTCATTAATTTTGGCACTTATTTTGAATGGATTGCCACGTAGATTTGGTCGAAGTTGTTATGGCTCATCTTGTTGATTCTAGGGTATAACAAGGCAAAAATCCTCATTAATGTATGAGTACAACATAAATGATCAGTCTTTGGAAGCAGTAACATCAGTCAAGTATCTGGGTGTGACTATTCGAAATGATCTCAAATGGAATGGTCAGATTACACAAGTAACGGGTAAGGCGAACTGTAGATTGCGGTTTATTGGTTGAATCCTGAAGCGATGCAGTCCTTCAACAAAGGAAATAGCTTACAATACGTTAGTTCGTCCAATCTTAGAGTATTGTTCGCCTGTATGGGACCCTTACCAGTTGCGTCTGATTCAAGAAATTGAGAAGGTCCAAAGAAGAGCGGCAAGATTCGTGACTGGTACATTTAGCCATCGCGAGAGCGTTACAAATCTCATAGAAAGTTTGAAGTGGGACACACTTGCAGATAGACGACGCGCTAAACAGAAGGGGCTGCTCACTAAGTTCTGAAATCCATCTTCACCGAGGATGTAGAGCATATATTGTTACCACCATCTTTCAAATCGCGTAATGATCATCATTCAAAGAGAAGGGAAATAAGAGCTCGTACTGAGGCGTCCAGACAGTCGTTTTTCCCTCGTGCGATCCGCGAATTGTGCCCTTCGCCACACACCGCTTGGTGGCTAGTGGAGTATATATGTAGATGTAGATGATTCCACTATGACTGCTAGAAGGTCCAGATCTGTATTTTAGCAATATTTGAAGACCTAACAAATGCTTTTTTCAGGAAATTCTTAATGATCAAGCAATCCCAGATCAGAACAATGGTACGGTAGAAATAATTTTTGACTTGGTGTTCACGATCCACATTTTTATTAAACTTCTTGTAAATTCACATATACTTCTTCTTAATTGTCACATCATCAAGAAAACAGTTTTGTATCAATCTTCATATATTTAATTTCCACTTTAACCAAATACAACACTTGACTGTGCTTTTACAAAGCGAAATAACAACTTAATTTTTGCAAAGTGAAACAAAGAGTGCTCTGTGCGCATTCGCGCCAAAACGGTTACAAGTAAGTCAAAGATTATGACAGTCTCACAGAAATGAATACACACAAGAACCATATCAATATAATATATCGATACATCGGAGTACCTATACATTAGTAAAACCAAATGTGAATATTGTCACAAAAAACTTAAAAAAAGTTCGTTGTCTTACATAGATCATTAATGCTTTTTCTTTGATTTCGACAAATTAGAAATTCTAAAATACGGTCATTTCAGAAGTTCTTCCCATAACATAGAATTGAAGAAAATACTTTATGTTACAAAATACCTTTACAGGCTTTCAGTCTAATCTCCATTCCTGGATATGAGAGCTTCCCAACATTTTGGCAACTTCTGTATTCCGGATAGAGCACCTTCATTATTGAGATGTCTGGCTACTCGGGTCACCTCACTGGAAGCTTCATAAATTGTATCAAGACGTTTTTCACGGAGCTGTTCCTTCAATTTCAGAAATAAATCGAAATCTGGTGGGCTCATTCAGGACTGTATGGTGGGTGGGGAAGCGTTTCCCATTTATATCTGTCGAGCTTTTCTGTCACTGGTAGGGCAACATGCGCTCTTGCATTACCGTGCAAAGTGGGGACACCAACTGCAAGCATGTCAGACCTTCTCTGAGGAATTTTCGGGCGCAAAACATTGGGGCAGAAACGGCTTATGTTACGTGCCTGTTACAGACGTCCCCTGAGGCAGTCTATTGGTGGCTATGACTTCATTCGTGTCATACGCGAATATCATCGACAGCTTCACCTCTTATTGTTGGCAGCTAAATTTTTTTGGGCGTGGCGGGTCGGCACGTTTCCATTATAACGACTGAAACTTCAATTCTAGCTCAAACTTTCGTATCGAGGTTTCATTAATGCAACAATCCTTTTCAGAAGCTGTTTTCCGTATGTTCAATAACGTTAAAGCAACACTTCTGCGATTCCTTTGCGACCTGCTTTCTGCTCTTTGCTCAGATCATGACGAACTTTTCTGACAGCAACTTTTCTCATATTTTAACTTCTCAGTAATTATTCTGAAAACTGAAGAGATTGACATTCTGGCCTCATATGCAATTTCTACGCATGTTTTTATTCGATCCTCTTTCAAAATGCCAGTAACAGTGAACTGAGAGGTGTAGACCATTGCCGTTGATGGCCTTGCACTTCTTGGATTGTCCTCACTGCTTACCCAACCTTCACAGAAACGAACAAACCACCGTGACACTGCGCTACGATCCACTACATTGTTCCCACACACTTCTCTGAAAACGTTGTAAATTTACGTTAGCTTCATTCCATGAAGGGATTCGAATTTGACGTACCTGCTCACTAGGTGTTGTAAGTAGGCTGTTTAGGTTGTTATGTTGGTAACTCCCTGTAGCGCTCTATATGAAAATCACTGACTGTGCTGTGTGAAGGCGTGGTTGGTCTGCATTGTTGGAGTAATATTCGCCATTGTAGTGTTGGGCAGATGGCTGTTAACAGCGCGTAGCGTTGCGCAGTTGGAGGTGAGCCGCCAGCAGTGGTGGATGTGGGGAGAGAAATTGCGGAGTTTTGCGAGCGGATGATCTGGACGTGTGTCCATCAGTGACAGTACATTTGTAAGACTGGATGTCATGAATTGCTATATATATTATGACTTTTGAACACTTTTAAGGTAGATACATTGTTTGTTCTCTATCAAAATCTTTCATTTGCTAACTATGCCTATCAGTAGTTATTGCCTTCAGTAGTTTGAATCCTTTATTTAGCTGGCAGTAGTGGCGCTGCTGTATTGCAGTAGTTCGAGTAACGAAGATTTTTGTGAGGTAAGTGATTTGTGAAAGGTATAGGTTAATGTTAGTCAGGGCCATTATTTGTAGGGATTATTGAAAGTCAGATTGCGTTGCGCTAAAAATATAGTGTGCCAGTTTAGTGTTGATCAGAATAGGTAAAGAGCGAACTGTCTGAGTACGTTCAGTTCTGCTCAGCTGTTTAAAAATCAAATAATGTAAGAGGTTTATCAGCACAGTAATTCATAATTTTTTCTAAGGGGACGTTTCAGTGTATCCGCCTTTATGCGGTTTCAGCCTCCATTTCAAATCTGAATTACTCACGACGCAGCAACGCGAAACAGCAAACACATTATGACCGTTACACCTTAGGTCTAGTTCACAACTGACGTGACTTTCAAGTTGATCACGCCACGAGAACGGTCGCGCATGCCCAGTCTCCAGGACTTTCGAAATGACCCTGTTAATTAAGTTCTGAACGTTAACTAGCAACTGCGAAAAAGGAATAATTAGTTAACTAAGTATACTTGGACTTGGAGGACCCAAGTTTAAGTTCTCATCCTGAAATTTTGGTTTTCGGTTATTTCCCCCAATCACCTCACTTCTTCTGTCGACATCTTCCATTAACGGCATCAGAATTACTCTAACGACCTAGATATCAATAGGACGTTAAAGGCCCACTTATCTTCTTTAAAATCTAGTAGGCTAAACCTTGCTCTCACCTAATGGAAAACTGACTGGGTTTTTTGAAGTAGTTTTTCTTCACTGTGAGTTCAAAAGGTAGGGAAGCAATGAATGAGAAAGGTCATGCAACGTTACAACAGATAACTTCCAGAGAATGAAGACTGACTTATCCTGGGACCGGTCGGAATACTGAGACCAGCTCTGTTTGATATAGACTGTAGCGGGAGTGTACCGTAGTTTCGACACCCCCATACAGACTGCATTGATTCGATCGAAGGCCGGCCGTTGTGACCGAGCGGTTCTAGGCACTTCAGCCCGGAACCGCGCTGATGCTACGGTCGGGCATGGATGTGTGTGATGTCCTTACGTTAGTTAGGTTTAAGTAGTTCTAAGTCTAGGGGATTGATGATGGTTCAAATGGCTCTGAGCACTATGGGACTTAACATCTGAGGTCATCAGTCCCCTGGAACTTAAAACTACTTAAACCTAACTAACCTAAGGACACCACACACATCCAAGCCCGAGGCAGGATTCGAACCTGCGACCGTAGCGGTCGCGCGATTCCAGACTGAAGCGCCTAGAACCGCTCGGCCACACCGGCCGGCGGGACTGATGACCTCAGATCTTAAGGCCCAAAATGCTTAGAGCCATTTGAACCACTTTTTGATTCGATCGAAACGTCGGCCCTATTTCATTCCATTTTAAATTCTAGTAGAGAATTTTACCCTGTCAGATTCTAATTGACTCAGTATTAGCCGCAGGATCTTCCGGTCTTGTACACATATGTAGTTTCATTACTTATTTGTTGATCTTACAGATTGCTGCGACTGTATATAGAATTTTAAGTTTTTTTCGAAAAACCTCAAATCAATCTTTCTGTTTGAGGATCTACATCTACACAATCGCAACACCAAAAAATAATTAATGTAAAGTAATATGTAGATAACATGTAAATGATTAACATTGCAAGATTACATGTTAATGTAAGCGCGAGATAACCTACTGCAAATGTGAAATGCTGGTACATTAATAGCCGGAGTAACCATCAGAATGTTGAATCCCAGCATGCAGACGTGCATGTGTTGTATTTTACAGCTGCCGGGTGTCAGTTTATGGGATGGAGTTCCACGCCCGTTGCACTGAGTCGGTCAACACAGGGACGCTTCATGCTGTTTGTGGATGACATTGGAGATGTCGTCCGATGGCGTCCCATATGTGCTCGATAGGAGACAGACCCGGTGATCGAGCAGGCGAAGGCAACATGTCGACACTCTGTAGAGCATGTTGGGGTACAACAGTGGTATGTGGGCGAGCGTTATCCTGTTGGAAAACACCCCCTAGAATGCTCTTCATGAATGGCACCACAACAGGGCGAATCAGCAGCTCGATGTACAGTTTTTCAGTCAGGGTCCGTGAGATAACAACGAGAGTACTCCTGCTATCACCAAAATTGCACCCCAGACCTTAACTCCAGGTGTACGTCCAGAGTGTCTAGCACACAGACAGGTTGGTTACAGGCCTTCGATTGGCCTTCGAATGGCCATCAATGGCGTCGAGACAGAGCCCGCTTTCATCGTAAAACACAGCAGTCCTCCACCCTGGCCTCCAGTGAGCTTTCACTTGACAGCACTGAAGTCGCAAATGGCG
The DNA here is from genome assembly GCF_021461385.2 of Schistocerca piceifrons. Taxonomy (NCBI): domain Eukaryota; kingdom Metazoa; phylum Arthropoda; class Insecta; order Orthoptera; family Acrididae; genus Schistocerca; species Schistocerca piceifrons. The sequence continues at coordinate 774,725,761 of NC_060138.1, forward strand.
AAGGTTTGGGTCAATGGAATACACGCTACAGTTCGTCTGGCGCGAAGCAGTCTTTCAGATGTAGAAACACGTCTATCATCTTTCGTTTTTTGCCGCACAACGTATTCTTGGTCGTGCGATTTTTTACAATCATTGCGTAATAACATATCTACATCTACACGAATACCCTGTAAACCACTGCGAATTGCTTGCCAGAGGATCATTTCCCCTTGTAGCCCTTATTAATAGTTCTTTCCATTCCATTTACGTACGGAGCGCGGGAAGAATGACGGCTTAAATGCGTCTGTGCGCTGACTGGTTAGTCTGATCTTGTCTTCGCAGACCTGATGGGAGCGATTCGTAGGGGGTTCTAGTATATTCCTCGATTCCTCAATAAATACGATTCTTGTAAGTTTATAGGCAGATTGTCGCGGGACAGTTGACAAGTATTTTCAGGTGTCTGTCAGTTCAATGCTTCTGTGACGCTCTTCTTCGAGTCACACAAACCTATACCAAATGGTTCAAATGGCTCTGAGCACTATGGGACTCAACTTCTGAGGTCATCAGTCCCCTAGAACTTAGAACTACTTAAACCTAACTAACCTAAGGACATCACACACATCCATGCCAGAGGCAGGATTCGAACCTGCGACCCTAGGGGTCGCGGGGTTCCAGACTGTAGCGCCTAGAACCGTTCAGCCACCACGGCCGGCAAAACCTATACCCATTCGTGGTGTCCTTTTTCGCATATCTTGTATATCCCCAGTTAGTCCTAACTGCTAACTGGTATGTGTTCCACGGGCTTGAGGAATATACAAGCATCAATCGGAGAAGTGTTTTGTAAGCAGTCTTCTTTGCAGAGTGAGTCTATTTCCCATGTATCCTACCAATGAACCGGAGTCCCCCCTGTTTTTCCTACGACTGGGTCTATTTGGTCATTTTGTTTCATATCACTACAAATTGCTGCACCCAGTTATTCGTATGTGTTTGACTGATTTCATTCCTGACTCATCGCTATTGTAGTCCTAGGATTTTCTTCGTTTTGGAAAACACACAGTTTTACTGTTTTACTAGCAAACAAAGTGATGTCGATAAGTAACGTGGAAATATGTAGTAATAAATGGTGGCTGAGCAAGTAAGGATTCAGGCAGAAACATCTATACATAAGGTTTTACATGAGTTCTAAATTTTATCGAGATGTAAATAAATATTAACTCCGCATTGGGTCAGTTGCCTTGCAACAGCCATTGCCAGTCCCAAGCCCGGATAAAGGAGGAGGATTGCGCATTGGGCTAACAACCCAATCCTGTAAAAAGCTCTTTGTTACGAAACACAATCTTGCCTCGGACATGGTTGGATAGAATGGAATACGAAAACTGCAAAGAAAAAACGGTACACGATTTAGAAATTTTAATTTTGGATCTTGGAATGTTCAGAGCCTCTATAGACCAGGAAGCATCCAGACTATGGTCTCAGAAATTAACCGATATAAACTGGACCTGGTGGCGGTACAAGAGACAAGATGGCCTGGAGAGGGAACTCACAAAGAGGATGAATACACACTATTATACGGCGGATGTGTAGATAAACACGAATTCGGCACAGGGTTTGTAATACACAACAAAGCAGCAAATTCGGTTAAAGAATTCAAAGCTGTTCACAAGAGAATATTCTACATAGTACTTGGAAACCAAGTGTCAGACATCACATTTATCAATTTTCATGCCCCGACTGAGGATAAAACTGATGAGGAAAAGGAAGAGATCTATGACCAACTAGAACAAACAATTGAGAGCACACCAACTAGAAATATCAGGATAGTGCTGGGAGATTTTAATGGAAAAGCAGGAAAAGAAGAATTCTACATACCAACTATACGAAGGCACAGTTTGCATGATGAGATCAATGAGAATGATCAGAGGATGATCAACTTAGCTATCTGAAAGAAACTGAGAGTAAGTTCGACTTACTTCGAACATAAGAGAATACATAAGGGAACATGGTGCTCACTGGATGGAAGAACCACCAGCCAGATAGATCGCATCTTAGTGAACTAGCGCTATAGCCATAGAGTCATGGACGTCAGGTCGTATAGAGGAGCCGACTGTGCGTCAGACCACTTCTTCATTGTGTGCAGGCTTGAACTCGTGTTCACCTACATGCAAAAGAAGAAGGGGACACTAGAACCTGCATTGAATGGTGAGAAACTACGAGAAAGTGCCATTAAAGAACAGTATGCTATAGGAATCAAAAACCGTTTTGAGGTCCTAGAGACGCTGGAAGCAAGAGAGAACGTGGAGGAAAAGTGGAAACAAATAACGTCCATGGTACTAAGTGTAGCGGTGGATATAGCGGAAAGAAAGAAGATAATGAAGAAGAGGAAATGGTTCAACGAGACATTCTAGACGGCTACAGCACAAAGGAGGAAGGTGAGGGAGAAGTGGCTAGCTGACAGGGAGAATGAGCAGAAAACGGAACATTTTATCAACGTCAGTAGGGAGACAAAGCGAATCCTAAGAGCAGAGAAGAGAGTATATCTAACCAGTTTGCTAGAATAAGTTGAGGCAGAGAGCCAAAACAAGAATTCAAGGCAATTCTTCCAATACATAAAAATTCGGAATCGTAGATTTCAGAGCCCAACTTTTTTCATTAGAGATAAGAAAGGCAACTTGATAAATGACAAGGAAAGAATCGTAGAATGATGGAAAGAATACTTCTCAGAACTGTTGAATCGCCCAGATCCAGATGAGATGTTACCTGCAGACACTACGTAGGAAAGGAAAGATGAAGAAGAATGGGAAGTTATAGAAGAAGACGTGAAGATCGCAGTCAAAGGACTCAGAAACAACAAAGCCCCAGGGGAGGACAGAATAACATCAGAATTGATCAAGGAGGGAGGCGAGAGCTTACACTTAGAGATATATAAACTGAACCAGTTGATACGGGAGAAGGGGACACTGCCAAAAGAATGGAAATTGGCTATAATATGCCCAATATACAATAAGGGAAGCAAAATTGAGCGTGGTAACTACAGAGGAATCAGCTTGTTGAATGTAACATGTAATGTACTGTCTATCATTATTCACAGAAAATTGCAAACATTCATAGAAAACAACATACAGAAATACCAAGCTGGCTTTCGACCAAACCGATCAACAATAGATCACATATTCACACTAAGACAATTGTTTGAAAAACACTGGGAAAATAATAAAGATATCTACAGCCTATTCCTCGATTTTCAACGTGCATATGACAGCATCCACAGGAATAGCCTACACAAAGCAATGCGTGATTTCATAATCCCTGAGAAGCTAGAGAGAATGGTGCAAGCTTGTCTGGAAGGGTCAAAGGCAGCAGTACGTTTCCGAGGAACCACATCAGAAACATTCGAGACTGAGACAGGTCTCAGACAAGGGGATGCTCTCTCATGTGATCTGTTCAATGTCATCTTAGAGAAAGTAATAAAAGAGTGTAGGTAACAGGAGTGGGCTGGAGTACGGATGGACGGTAACTTCGATTGTCGGACAATTATGCACAGAAGATAGGGCTCAAAGTGAATCAAGACAAAACAGAGTTCACGCAGTTAGGAAGAAGACAAGGGCTGGAAGAATTTCTTGAGATAGATGGTAAGAGGATCAAGAGAGTACATCAGTTCAAATACTTGGGATCTTGGTTTACCACGGACAACAACATAAAAGTGGACATCAAGGAGAGAATAGCAGTGGGAATGAAATGCATGCATTCCGTCAGAGAGACGCTCGGCTGTAAATCGATCTCAGTGAACACAAAGATGAAAATCTACAACACAGTGATACGCCCAGCAGTAATGTACGGTTCAGAAACATGGAACATGACTAAGCGAGAAAATGAAAAACTATTATTATTTGAAAGCAGAGAATGAGGAAGATATGAGGACCAGTTTTAGATAACGGAGAATGGAGGAGGAGGAGGAAATCTACCTTCTGATGCGGCAACTGACTATCCTACAGAATATAAAGAGCAAAAGAATACGATGTGTGGGCCATGTAGCCCGTATGCCAGGTGGAAGACAGGCGAAGACGGCAGTAGCGGGGAAACCAAACACCAAACGCCCTATTGGACGACCAAGGCAGCGCTGGATGGACAGCCTGGCGGAGGACCAAGCAGCCCTGGGAAATGAAGACACCTGGAGCAACCGGGCACAAAACAGGAAGGAATGGAGGCAGTTTGTGGAAGCACCGCGTGGTCTGCAGGGCCTGTGATCGCTGGATATCTATCTGTAAAAAAATATTTCTACTTTTTTTCAAACAGTGCTTCATTGTAGATAGCTGCACCATCCGTGAAGAGACTGAAGTTACTATTAACATTGCCTGCCAGGTCATTAATAGACAACATAATCAACAAAGACCCTAACACACTTCCCTGGTCGCATGCCTCATAGATAGTGGCTATGAGTGTATGAATTATGCTTGCGTGAATGTCTGTGCTTTCTGTTTCCGAAGAATTCTTTTGGCCGAAAGGTTAAATGTTTAGTAGTCGTTCGATCGTGCCTGTCTATAACTCTCTGCCTTCTCTATACGGTGAGTTGCAATCTATCCTTCTCACAATATTGTTGCTATTCCAGCCTGGACTTTCCATTGTTTGATCGTGTCGAGACTCTGATGGTTGTTAGTCGGCCTCAATAATACAGAAATAATCGAACAACGCCAGAATGCATCATACTGAATTCACTTGTGCCACGTTTCAGTGCCTGTGACGCGGAAGTATTCAGCAATCAGTATTAATTTGTTTCAGGTTTAAGATGACAATAGCTTTTCATATCGAAGAACTGACTGCACTTTTATAATAAATAGTTCATAAGTGTGACCTTGACGACTTCACACTCCATTGCACACTGCGAGCTATCGGCAACAAGAAATTAACTAAAAAGTTGACGATGCGTTTGTCTGCCTTTTCCACCTATTAGATATGATCAAATTTCGCCAAGCCACGTTTCTGGAAATCAAGGCAGTCATATTGTTTAGTAAATGGGCCAGTGAAACTTAATTCAATTTACTAAAAAAGCTTATAAAGGCGAAAACTTCGATTATCTACAGGTGTTCCTGCATTTCGCTACAATTTTCTAGCTCCGCGACTTCTGTATACAGCAGCATCGTCCACGAAAAGTCTCACAGACCCGATTTTATCTACTATGTCATATACTTATAGTGTGAAAAGAAATGGTCCTGTAGCATTCCCCTGGGGTACTCCCGAAGTTACTTTTATGTCTGAAGACTTCTAGCTGTTCAGGATGACATGCTGTGCTGTGTTCGCTAGAAACTCACACAATTGGTCTGGTATTCCATACGCTCGTATTTTGTTCATTAGGCGGCAGCGCGGAACTTTATCGAATGCCTTCTGGAACTTATCGAACGCTAACTCTACCTGAGCGACAATTAAACAGCTGCTTTTTGCGTCTCGTGGACGAAGAGAGCTAACTGCGTTTCACAAGATCGTTGTTTTCGGAACCTATACTGGTTCCTACAGAATAATTTTTCGGTCTCCATAAATGTCAAAATACGCGAGCATCAAACATGTTCCGTCGTGCCGATTGTAATATCGCCACATTATCTCATTACATTGGAGTTAAGAATATATAGTAAGATACAGCAACAGATGGATGAGATTCAGCGGTAGTTTTGTAGACGAATTTTGCTACCTTTCTCACTGAGTCGTGTAACCTGTTCCTCTTTCAACTACTGAGCGAAGTTTCTTGTTCGAAGAATCAACGGCGTATTATGGTTAATAGAGAGGTTAACTCAGCCGAAAATTCTCTACACAATGTGAGAGCGATTCTATCGGTCTGTAGAGCTTTAGCGATGTCAGCTATTTCTCAACGCCACGACGCTAATATCTATATCACTCATCGTTGCAGTGATACGAAAATTAAACATCGACAGTACTTCTGGATAGATGGTTGGTTAGTTGATTGGACTTAAGGAACTGAACAGCAAAGTTATCAGTGCCTGTAATGCTGGATTTTCCTTTGTAAGGAATATTGGAAAGTGGAAGCCAGCATTCCTGCTTTTGTTTTGCTGCTCTCTCTTTTATTTCTTGTGTCACCCACGAGAGTCGGAACACTAACTATGATGCTAATGCAGACGAATAACAGACGACCGCCCTACTTCATTTCTTTCGCCCTTGACACAGGACAGAGCATGTTCCACAACAGATGAACTGTGTGCTACCATTGATACAAAACGTTACGTATACATGTTTTTGACTGAATCCTTGTTCGCTCAGTCACCATTTACTTAGTCCTAATTCAATTGGGAAATAGCAATTCAGAGCTGTTGGTCGAGTGGGCGGGTACATAACCTTCGGTAGCCGCTTCTCCTGTACAGAGCCCCTAGATGTACCACTAATGCCCCACTGCCGGCCGCGGTGGTCTAGCGGTTCTCGGCGCGCAGTCCGGAACCGCGCGGCTGCTACGGTCGCAGGTTCGAATCCTGCCTCGGGCATGGATGTGTGTGATGTCTTTAGGTTAGTTAGGTTTAAGTAGTTCTAAGTTCTAGGGGACTGATGACCACAGATGTTAAGTCCCATAGCGCTCAGAGCCAATTTTTTGATGCCCCACACACAGACAATTTGATGTTTGGTGATAAGCAATAAATTCCTTGGAGAGTAGGCAGTAGCTACGAGAAAGGATAATATTTGAGATACCTTTGGTATTTCCGATACGTGTCTCGCTGTAGCACTCCTCACACACCCATTACAGCAGCTTCCAACCGCTTGATGAGTCAGCGCAATTTCTAGATGCTTGCGTAAAGCTACTAATTAATTCTGCGCCCAAAAAAAGCAGTCACATTGGGGATGTATTTTTGGTGATGTAACGTTTTTCAGAGAAGCAAAGAAATAACTTTAAACTAATATTGCTGATTCTCTTTTAATTTCTGCAGCTGTTACGCTACAAGCATAGCAACCCGCATTTAAGAACTGAGACGACCAACAGACAAGAAAGTGATTTTCTTTTATTACAAGAGAAATACTTGGCATAAACTTTACTTATTTTCAGAGGCTACCTTTGACTCTCGGACTTCTGTTTTGTTGAGGATATGCTCACTAACAAACTCAAATATACCACAATAAACGCATAAACTTTACTCACGGACACTAAATGTAACGCGATATGACAGTTACTATGTGCGCAGAACAACTATTACGCCACAGCAGTCGACTTCATAAGAGCTATGTTAACGTCATAGTTATAACCATCAAGCGTTTCCTTAAAACAAACTCGTCTTAGAACAGAAAAAAGGCGAAAATATTGTATTAATTACATCAGTACCTAAGCTGAGATTACGGGGAAACCATTGTTCATACATATACTGCTGCCGAAATTTGTGGAATGTGCGACTGCAACTCATAACCGTCAGTTTACCTACGACGTACGCTGACGGATAGAAATCGCAACACCAAAAAATAATTAATGTATAGCAATGAAATTTCGAGAATACATTTGTCTAGGTAAGACATTTAAATGAGTAATACTGCTTCATCACAGTTCAATGGAAATGCAAAATATTTCGGATGTGAAATGCTGGTACATTAATAGCCGGTCTAACCACCAGAATGTTGAATCCAAGCGTGCAAACGTGCATGTATTGTGTTGTACAGGTGCCCGATATCTGTTTGTGGGATGGTGTTCCATGCCTGTTGCACTTGGTCGCTCGATACAGGGACGATTAATGCTGTTTGTGGATAGCGCTGTAGTTGTCGTCCGATGATGTCCCATGTGTGCTCTATTGGAGACAGATTTGGTGACTGAGCAGGTCAAGGCAACACGTCGACACTCTGTAGGGCATGTTGGGTGACAACAGCGGTATGTTGGCGAGAGTTTTCCTGTTGGAAAACATCCACTAGTATGTTGTTCATGAATTACATCACAAAAGGTCGAATCACCAGACTGAGAAACAAATTTTTAGTCAAGGTGCGTGGGATAATCATGAGTGCTCCTCCTGTCATATAAAATCACATCCCAGACCATAAGGCCAGGTGTAGGTCCAGCGTGTGTAACATGCAGACAGATTCGTTACGGGCCCTCAGCTGGCCTTCTTCCAACCAACACACGGCCACCACTGGCACCGATGCAGAACCAGCTTTCATCAGAGAACACAACAGATCTTCACCACGTCCTCCCATGAGCTCTCTTGACACCACTGAAGTCGCAAATGGCGGTGGTTTGGGGTCAGCGGAATGCACGCTGCAGCGCTTGGAACTGTCCTTGAAGTAACCAATTTCGTTGAGCCACGGATCCCTCCAAGAAAGCCACTGAAGTTGTATTACAAGTATGCAGGTACAAGCACATCTGGGATGAAGTCTGACTTTCTGGTATACACGCATCTTTAGGATCACACACACACACACACACACACACACACACACACGCATACACACACACACACACACACACACACACACACACACACTCAGGGCACGTTTCGATGTTCATCAATTTGCATGAGGCATTTTGCTTGTCGAATTACTTCAATCAATGTCACACACATGTTAGTAATGGAGAGGTGGTTTAGCAGTGATACAGAAACTGAGAACATTCTGCAATGTCATTGGCTGAGAGTATTACGGGATCGACGCGATGTGACGTTTTGTTGACGCGACAAGCCGTCGAGAGCAGGGGTTTGGAACTCAAGAAATTGGTCAAAATGCGTTGAAGTTATGGAAAACTTGATACAATTGCGAAAATTGATGGAAAATGCGTAAAATTGAGGAAAATACAACAGAAATGAAGCTACTTACATGGCAGCCTTGGTGTATGTAAACCGTTTTATTCCTCCTCCGGTGTGACTGACAACTGGTGGTGCATACTGTCCGTGCTCTATGGGTCTAAGTCCTGCAGAATATACCCTGTTTCACAAGCAGTTATTCATTGTAAGCCATAAAAATGAAAGATGCAGTGTCTAAAGATTTGGAGGTCAGAATAGCCAACACACCGAAACAATGATCATTTATTTGGATGAAACATGAGGAATCAATGTTCTAGGTCTCTTTGAAAACGGAACACTGAGACATCTGCTACCCCGTCACTGTGGAACATGAGATTGAATGTATAGGTCATCACCTTCGGACAGCTGTTTGGAAATGCTGCACATTGCTGCAAAATATTCCAGTTTCCATAATCTGCGATGTCATCCACATTTTTGACAGTAAGCCTCTGTCTTTTATTTCCACAGTCCTGTGTGTGTGTTGTGGGAGTAGCACACCATATGTCATGTGCTGTCCAGCTTTCTGTGAGAGCCAAAGAATCGAAATTTGTTAATGTCAGTTTAGCATATGACATTGACCTGAAAGTCCTGGCATGAGAAGAGATTGTATGGCGGTATACATTGCTGTAGTCTTGCACTGCTTGGATGTGTTACAGCAAAAATGAGAATGTACCAAACTGCTTATGAAACTACAATGCAGGAACCCTCTGTTGTGACTAATAGCCTGTGGGATATGGTCTTTTTCCAGTACAGGTTACAAAACTTTATACAGGTCTGTGGAAGCAACTTTAATGACTAGCCACTTACTCCAATGAACCATATATGTATATTTAAAGGGATCGCCACCTATGCGTGATGTGAACACACGGACGGTATTTGCTTTATATGTATTGAAAAACAAGGATGCAGCAAAAATTTTGTCGAGTTCTCTACAAGGTGATGTTACTGAAGTTTTTATAATTCTTATTTTTACTACGCTGGATGTTATAAAAGTAATGAAGAGAGAGTGAGATGCGAATTTTAGGAAGTCATTGAACATAAAAATGGCTGTCGTATTTTTCCGACATGCAAAGTGTGAAAGATACTGTTCTATATTGATATTTCATGCATATGAATTTGATGTAACACCCACATGGATGACAATTTATTTACAAGACTTTCACAGATACTAATTTTGAGTGCTTGGAGGCTAGGAGGCTGCCGGAAGCAGCCAGCGGCAATGGGTGTGGGGCAGGATGGGGGGCAGGGGAGCAGTCGGGGCTGGGGTACTGAATAGTGACCACTTGCTGTGACCTCAGTGTCCGCTGGTCACGGCGCCTGCCCCTTTGGTGAGTGCAGCCCCTGGAACTGCAGATGTAGTCAAGAGCCATAGCCTGCTATTGGCCGTTCTTATTCCAGAGAGTTGCCTTAGTCCCATCAGTGATGAATAGTCAAGTATTTCGCTATTGCTCCAAGGGTCAGCATTTCCTAGAAATAATTTTGATTTCTGCAGACCTGAAACAGTATATCATTGTGAACTCAACAGTGACCAAAGCACTGCATCGCCATCAGATGCACCTCTTTGGGTACCATCTGGGAAAGGTTAGAACAGGCCTGGAAGTACAGTATCCCTACTTACAGGAGGATCAGCTGCAGACTGGAAACAGTATATCATTCTCAACCAAACACCAACCAAAGCAGAACACATGGAATGGATGGACCTCTTTGTGTACAATGAGCGACAGGTTAGAACAGGCCTGGAAAAGCGATATCCATACCTATGGGGAAAGGAGAGGGAGGGAGGAGGAGGAGGTAGGAAGGGAGGTAAAAGTGATTCTAAGCTGCTTAGTTCGTTTCCACACATCTATGTGAAGACACATGCATTATTCTGGTGGAAGGTTTTTTTTTCGATAGTTGTGTGACGTTATTGCAGTGTTTAATCTTCCTGTAGAAGCAATTATGTGATGCACTCATAGCATAATATAGTCGTTGCTATTGTATTTTTTTAATAGTTGCTCGCTTATAAGAGAATTATGTCTCTCTCCTCCTAAGACATACTGGTGCCACTCTAAAGAAAACACATCTATCCATCCTGGAATGTTCGCTCAATACTGATTATTGTGTTGTTGTTTGGTCCTAGATTGGCGGGAGGCAACTCTTCCTATGCTTCCATGATAGTTTACCGTCATATCCCTTCTAATCGTGTATCTGTGTACAAGTTCCTCAGCAGCTACTTGTAGATCAGTAGGAGGCAAGTCTTCTGACAGCAGCTGGGACAGTTTCCCGCCATTTTTGAGTGGTGTTGTGGACTAAGGCACACAAGAAGGTGAAGTTACTCACACATACAATCGCAATGGGGAACAAAACCTGTTTCAAGCATCCCCAGTCAAGCCCTTACACCTAGGTGAGCACTTGTGGTTCATTCAGTCTGGGGTAGTGGAATAGGTTGAAGCTGTCTCCTGCACTGTGCATTGACCTGCCATTTCGAGAAACACAAACAGCTCCACCACAGGCAATAGTCTCTACGATTTGTGAAATGCATCTTCAGTCCATCCTGCTACATCACCATTATTTGCTGAAAACTATCCCCCTTATACTTGTCCGCTATCACCTCCTTCCGTTCATCCTGTAGAAGGCTATAGGTGCTGTCCTCAGTTGTATGCTTACAGGTAATACACTTATTAAACTCCTCTGTGTCCAACACCAACTTCTCATCAGTTGAACACCTTTCCTGCCAAAAACAAAGACAGTATCTTCGACTCCAGCCTTTTTCCGCCAGTTCACAAGTGGGGGAGGGGAGGCAACTGTAGGACAATCCAGTGGCAGGATAAAACCCTGAAAAATAAAATGAAGTGAATAAATACTTTGCATTGTCGCTCTCCAACAGCTCAGCACAGACTGAGTCTTTTTCCTGCCAATTCACAATTGAGTGTGGGGAAGGGAAGAGGAGGAAGAGAGAGGGGTGTGTGGAAAGGGAGGGGAGAGAAGATTGTGACGTCATCAGTGTGACATTCCCACTTCTACACTGTGTGGAGAGGGGGGACTTCTCAGGGAGAGCCGCCATCTTGAGTGAATCTGGCAACAATACAGACCAGTGTCACATGTACATTACAGCACTACTTCTGTGTGAGGTTGGGATAGAGTCGCTAGAATACTAGTAAATTACGTTTCTCAAAGCACTCAGCGTTCGAAAATACAGTGAATATCAAGACATATGCACGTCTTTTAGTACAGTCAATGAAAGATGCTGGGGAAACGAACACGAACATTATGTCTGTACTGAACACGAAATATTAGAATCCTGATCCTCGATGCTAATTTATCTGATGTGCTTTATCTCACTCGAACGCAAAGGAAACACTGTAAGTCGGCTTAAATATGGAATTAGGAGGTGGAAAGCACAAATTTTGCACGTAGCTTGTTTCATGACGTCTTACAGACAAGTGTGAACAAGATAACACTGCCACATCAGTTTAGCATTCAAAAAACAATTAAAATTGGGGACCGCGTCAGAGCACGTCTACCGGAAGTAGCGGCTAACAATTCTTATATGAACTTGTGTGGCTCTCTCTAAGGTCTCAAATGAGGGTGTTCTTGTCGAACAGTTCTGGAGTCCGTGGATACAGAATTTTCTAACCTAGTATTAGAAGACTCATCGGTTGCTTGATGGGTTGATTCAAGCAATTAAAATCAGTATTTTACATCGTAATTGGTGAAGAAACGAAGCTGTAATAATTTTATTGAGAATTTAAACGTCAAAATGTGTCTGGATCACGACAGTAAGATTAGTTAAGTAAAAATAGAAAGAGAGGTTACGGTTAGCAAAACAACAATGTGAACATTCCTTTGTGCGACTAGAAAAGGCACCACAGATACAATAGAGGAAGGCTGGATGGAAACCGTAGGATTGAAACTGTGGAGTATGTATTCTTAAGTCTAAAAAATACCCGAAATACACGTCCAAAGATGAACATGCGTGAAGTACATTCCTATCACCTCGATGCGCCTGTCTGGCGGTGAGAATAAAATAATTACTCGGTCTCGCAAGTTGATACTTCGCCTAGATCTAACACAACGCGATGTCCTTAAACTTACAAAACCGGACAGAAACGGAGATCGGGTCTCGAGTCTCCGAGAATGGATACAACAATGTATGAGGCGTTTTCTGTACAGCATATCGGGAAGTCGTTAGTGAGTGGTCTAAATGGCTACATTGGTACGGGAAATTTGAAAACTATTCTTTGAGAAGCAGTACAGATATCTGTTTTAGAAGAGCGAGAATTAGTGTGTCCAAGGCACACTCCTTAGCACAGGAGCACTTGGCAGGCTGCAGGAAGCACGCCTGACTGCGCAGTCAGTGAACGATAAGCCCCCTCCAGATAGCAGCTATCTCGCTCTGTGGTAGGCTCGGGGTCGCGGGGGTCCTTTCCGGCCGCCAAACGCCGTAGCTCGCCGGTAAATGTTTGCAGTAACGCTCGTGAAACGTTAAAATGAATTCTTAAGTACAGTATTTACAACCGTGCTACCATCAGCGCAGTAAAAACATGTATTAGGGAAGTAGCAGCCAGAGACGTATAGCGCAATACTTTCCGCCGGTTCCCTACTGATACAGTAGCTGTAAAGTAAGAAGACTCAATTTTATAGCAGACTGCCTGCTTTCAGGCGCTTTGAGGTTACTGTACTACTGTACAGTCCTGTCCTGCTAGTTTCATGCTTGCGTTCATCTTAATACACAATTACATTCAAGAATTATAATTTACAGTATGTAAAGACTAGTAAAAAAATCGAAATTTTAGATATTTATTATTTTTGTATATCAGCATGCTGCACAGAGCCATTATAGTGTTGGACTTGCTATGGGAGAAAGATTGTACGTTAACCCTGATTTTTTTAACACAAGATTGCGAATTATTTATTTAGTTATTTAAAAATATGTGACTGCGTCCCTTACTCGCTAAGTCTTGGCCGTACATTGTTCACATTTACATTCTACACAGCTGCGAGTCAATGTGAAGCTTTTTTTTTGCGGACGTTTACGCAAAAAGCTAGATGAGCAGATAGAGTACGTGTGGTCTTGGATAATATACTACTGGCAATTAAAACTATAATACCGTGGAAAGCCATGCAAGAAAATATCAGTTTGGTATGAAGCGATTACACACTTGCACATGTAAATGATTAGCATTTTACAAAGCCGTAAAAGCCAAGGTACACAATGACTTTGTCATCTGGAAATCGCATTAGAATGTTGTCTGTTTGTGAGAAAATCTTGTAATGTCTCATATAAGAAGGAGAAACGTCTACCAGCACGTGTCAGAATTTGACAGTGGCAGCATGGTGGCCCAGCGAAGGAAGCAAGGGAGGAAGGAGGAAAGATATGGTTTAACGTCCCGTCTACAGCGAGGTCATTGGAGACGGGTGGCCTATCGACATTGTGAGTTATCGTTCCACGATATTGCTGTTCGTGTTGGTCGGGCTCTACGACTGTCATGTGAATATGGAAATGATGGGATTGTGAGGGCTATATTCAGCGACATGCAAGATGCGAACGAGCCCACCCGTCTAATGCCCGATAGGACAGACACACTTTCATCTAGTCGTGCATGTTCGCACAGCCTTGTGTCAGGAAATGGCTTGCTTGCAACGAGACAAGTATCCACATGGACAGCCGGCCGCTGTGACAGAGCGGTTCTAGGCACTTCAGTCCGGAACCGCACTGCTGCTATGATCGCAGGTTCGAATCCTGCCTCGGACATGGATGTGTGTGATATCCTTAGGTTAGCTAGGTTTAAGTAGTTCTAAGTCTAGGGGACTGAAGCCTCTGATGTTAAGTCCCATAGTGCTCAGAGCCATTTGAACCATTTGAAGCACATGTTTACTGGACTTTTTTTCTTGTTTTGGTCCATACTACCAGTTCCCAAAATTTTGAAATCAAAGAACTTGCAGTAGAAGAGATTTGTTTCGCAGTATCGAAGATGAAAAATTGCTCGTAGCTATTAAAGTATGCATTTTCGACCCTATGTTTAATGAGATTTGTTTGCTTCTAGTATCGTGTACTTTCAATTGTATTCGTTTACGTCATTAATTATGATACACCCTGTATAACCCGAATAGTTATTTTTAAAATTTATAGTTAACAGTTTAAGATGGCAGGAATAAAACAAAATATAAAAGAAATGCTGGTGTCAGCAGGAATCGAACCCTGCTCCAGTAATTACTAGTCTACACTGCAGACCAGTCGTTCAAAGTGCCATTACTACAACATCTGCTCAGTATGTCTTCACACTCTACGGCTGTGCAACATGCTACACGCAGTTTAAAAGAAAAGGCATTACGTTTGTTTCCTTGGAAATTAATGTAAGGTGTTTTTTGTGTGTCTTCTTCTTCCACTGACTATAAACAGTTATTGTCTTTTTATCTCTGTGAGGATCATCGGCGAAAGTTGCTTGTAGCCACCTTGAGGTGTTGTGAGAACTGCTAGCGATGTATAGTATCTAGTCCAGTGGTCAGGTCGCGGAATTTTGTGAAAGACACTAGATTGCTGGAAAACATTTATTGGTGATATAGGAGCAGTGACAATTTTAACACTGTCTCAAGTGTGATAGAGAGGCTGGAGACCCTTATTTTGCTATATTCAATGTGTAGCAGAGCAGAAGATTAATCCGGATTGGCCAATAAAGTTTTCCGAGTAAATCTGCGCCTCATACCGCTAAGAGTGCGTCTATTCTGACAGCATCTGCGAGTGGGACGTCGCGTGATGCCATGAGAGCTCTGAGGGCGGACGAAAGTAACGTTCCATTCCTCCCGTTGCGGAAACTGGTATCAGCTGTCTTCAACGCCAACACTGTGACAGCTGCTAGTGGCACTAGCGACTGGTTGTCAGTTGGCTTCTGTTCCAAATCTCTGAGTGTACTTCAAGAATCCATTGAATTTAACCAGAATAACTAGTCTCTTCCAGGACAGTCTCCTTCATCAACAACATGTTGGAAAGGAGATGATATTCTGTTGCATAACAGGGCGTATGAGAATTCTAGAGAATGTAGTAGCAGATGTAGCAGTCAAGAACGTCTGAATGGCATGCTAAGTCCCGTAGTGCTTAGGGCCATTTGAGCCATCTTTTTCCACACGGACTGTGCGCCGACATGTGGACCACCATTAGCTGTCAAGGCGGCGACCATTGTTGTACCTATCCTTGTTATGGCAGCAGAAAGAGGCTCGGTCACAGTGATGCGTCCAACGGCACTACTGGACACTGGAGCAGTCTTTTGAAATGAATCGGGGGTATTACCTACAGCATCACTAAGAAATCATCTATGTGTGTTTAGGCTCGGAGGAAGACATACGTTTCCAGACTGCATTCATCCCGATTCAAAAACTGGTTCAAATGGCTCTGAGCACTATGGGACTTAACTTCTGAGGTCATCAGTGCCCTAGACTTTGAACTACTTAAACCTAACTAACCTAAGGACATCACACACACCCATGCCCGAGGCAGGATTCGAACCTGCGACCGTGGGGGTCATGCATTCATCCTGGGCTTATAGGTCCTACACCTGGCGTGATGGTATGATGTGGCACTGGCTCTACAACACTGCTACCTCTGTTTCGCGTAGCTGGTAATTTGGACACCCGCTGTTTTAATGAGATTGCCTGTGTCCTATTTTCGAGGTTTCTGCAACGGTATCTGTCAACAAGATATCGCAAGACCTCGTGTTGCGCATGCTGTCCTGACCTACCCCGATACAGATGGTATTCGATCGTTGGTCTGGGCAGCATGTTCTATAGACCTCTCACACACTGGAAAATTATGGTCATGGGTTTCCGAAAGACTGTCACGCCTCAGTTGCCAGCCTCTACTATTGATGAATCCCCGTATACAGCGGGAGCAGAATGGAATGACTCGTATCTGTCCTCCACGCTCAGTTAGACTCGATGCCCAGCTGCACTAAAGTTGTCACTCTGTATACCCCAAGTCAACTACAAATTTAATGACATATTCTTCCTACTCCGCCGTGTACGCACAGTATGTAAAATTTTCCTTGTTTGCTATCCTTACAGGGCCAGGGCCAGTTTAAGCCAAGTGGAAGCCTACGTCTAAAAAAAAAACAAAAAAAAAAAAGGCAGCGGTATGGCACTCTGACGTCATGTAGGCCTAATGCAGTGAAAGTGAAAGAGCAATAGGGAAGTTAAAGGAATGTACGTACTGTTACGACGTCATCCATGTCATGCATTAGATGATATTACACCTAATGGAACTTCCCAAATGTATAAAAGAACACACGAAGTTACTCTATTATTCAAATGTAATAAATAGAAAAAGGGGACCTCAAAAATTGCTTTTCCTAGCTTTCGGCTCAGCGAAGTCCTCAATCACGTCCTGGAAGTTAAGAAAACTAGTCACATCATGTTCAGTTGATAACAAGACGAGAACTAAAATGCGCTCTTCATGCAACTTAGTACGTTATTTGTTCTTGATTAGGACTAGTTTGTAGAATCCCTCTGAGCATCGCAATTCGCGATTTGTATTAAGAAGAAAATGCGGTAAGCAATTAATACAGTTGGAAAAACAACACCATAATCATTTTCAAACATTGATTCGTACAATTCGATTGGTGAAATGTTATCCACCCTTTCCTTGAGGGAACGCTTCAAATATTCACTAAAATGAAGAATTTCCAAGCGAAAATTTTCTTCGTCGAAATCATCTCGATATTTTCCACAAAGTTCTGACGTTTCCGTTAATAGTTCTTTAGCTTCTTGCTTCATTGGAATATGTGTTAAAGGTCGGAAAAGATCGACTCATTCGCTGTTTTTTTAGTTCTGCATGTAGTTTATCAACAACTGTAAAAGTGCCGCACTAAATTTATCATTTCCAGTCAGTTCATCCGATTTTTCTCCATCAGGGAATCTTCTTCTAATTTTGTGTTTCCTTTCGTCGCTAAATTCTTGAGTCATGCTCACTTAAGCTCATAATTTTGTTTTCATATTCATCAAAATTTTCCCTAGCACGGCTGAAAAACAGAATCAATGATTGCAGCGATTGGACCCGCTAATGAAGTCCAGACCAGGTTTTTGCAAATATCTGGGAGTTTCGTCCATTCGAGAGAACACTTCATCCCAGAAAGAAACCAATATAGCTGTCACCAGTATTTTTAGCTTTTTCCGAACCGATTCTGCTCCATTTGTTGCCTGTGCCTTTTTATCTTTGTTCTTGACGATTTCTTCCAGTGACACATAAACGGCATGAGAATTCTGTCGAACAACTGATATAGCTTCCTCGTGGAACGATAATTCAGTATCGGCCACTGTCTTAATTTGGCCATTATTATACGCGAGAATGTGCCAACGATGAGCAGAAGCTACTAAAAAGTCTTATAATCTCTGCAGAACTTGAAAAAAATCAACTGATTTTAAGGATTCCTCTGCAGTGTTCTGGCCACGAGATTTAATGACTGCGCAACACAGCGCACATAAAATGGTAATGAATTCATTTCCTTTAGCTTTGCACTTAAACCTCAACATTTCCCACTTATATTACTGGTATTGTCATAGAATTATCTTCTATCCTAAAACTGCATTTTCCAAATACTTCCCGTATTACTGTATGTGGAACAAAACACAAAAATCTTTCGTGAACTCTTCCCTCGAAATAGTACCTTACTAAAACAGCTAGCTGATCTTCATGTTCCGTGCCTACCGTTGAATCTGCAACTAGTCCGTAGTATTATGCGGTTTGAATTTCACCAACTGTTTTACTCAATACCTTGTTTCCCATAAGGCCAATCAATCCGTCACAAATAATCTTGAACAGATATGACGGATGGCCATCACCTATAGAGCCATGGTCTTGGATGTGTTGTTTCAAAATGGATCAAAATTAGCAAATTAGCTCAAGGGAACCTAAACAGATACCGTTATCTGGGGATCCAAAAAATTCGTTATCACCATGAAAAGCAAGTTCTTTTACTGTGAAATGTTTAACGACTTCTGCCATTCTCCAAGGCACTTCTTGTCAATAATTTTCCTCTGTTTTAATGATATGCCGGAATTCACTGTCGATATGTCTCTAGTACTTCGATCGCAGAAATCATGTCATTGAATGTTTGCGTTGATAAGCGCTATGTTCATGAGGAGATAGTTTTTCTCTCCCCTTCTTAAAATCAGAAAATCCACAGGTTAAAAATGGAGGCGCATGTTGTCTAACCCCGTGTCCGCAGCTCGTGGTATAGCATTTGGTGTTGCTGTCTCTCAGATCCAAGGACCCTGGTTCGATTCCCGGCCGCATCGCCTCGAGGATTTTCTCCGCCTGGGGACTGGGCGTGTTTTGATGCTGTTCTTTTCATTTCATCGTCGTTCAGGAAAATGGTGAGACTGGACAGTGAAAAGACTGGAAATTTGTACGGGCGCTGACAACCGCACCGCTGAGCGCCCCACAAACCAAAAATCATCATCATCAAGCCCATGATGTCACTGAATAATTTACGGAAAAAACAAAATACATTTCCTATATATTCGGCATACAACAGCCATTTTCTTTCTTCTTCCTCTCTATTTAGCAGTTTTCTAAAGAGCAAGTATTTGGATTCGTACTTTTTTGTGATTTGTAGATGCGTTCAGATTTACTTAGATCATTTTTCTTCAAATAATGTAAACATTTCTCCAAGCGCAGTTCCACAAATTCGTTTTTCACGTTTCCCGTTTCGCTGGATTTTTTTTCTAATGCTGGCAGCTTCACCAATTCACTGTCAGTGGTGTCACTGACCTTATGATCGCTTAGTTTAACATTCGCATTTAACACCGCCTCACTTTCACAATACTGCTCCACAACAATTTCAGATTAACGGGAATTTGTCTAACATTCCTTAGCAGAAGTAGGTGCAGACTCAAGGTTTCTGAATTAGTATAAACTTCACTGACGTTACCAGGGGAGTAATCTTTCTTCGTAAAATACGATGTCACATTTAGCACAAATTCAGCTGCTGCTTTCTGTGCTTTTCTTGTGATGGCACCACTGACACACTTTCTAACACGATGAGATTCCATTTCGAATACCGAATACCAGAAATGAAACTCAAATATGAGTTATATGCTAACAAATTAAAATAAGCAATGTCAGCCCATTTACTAACCACGGCCAATCTGCAAATGTAGTGTACATTACAACAAACTAAACATTACAGTCGCACGAATTAACAGTTTCTCTCTGTAACAAGAGCCAAGTTATAAAAGCAGCGAACAAAAGAAGGGAGGGGCGAGTGATGAGCATTTCACAGCCCCTGACAGTGTTTGAAGTAAATCTCGTATTATTGTGGTCGAAAATTCTACTCAAGTCCTTGCATACAGAGATCATAAACAGACGGAACTAGTTGAAGTCAAAGGAACATAAACTATTGTGCATCCAATCAGTGACTTAATTTTTTCTGCTGGACTGGGATTGAATATCCTACAATTACATGAGGCTGCAGAACACTTCTGTTCAAAGAATAAATATGAATCACGGTTCTCATGCACTATATTCGATCTCCTTTTTTAAAAGTGATACATGTTAATGTATTAAAACGGTGGGTATAACAACGTTTCATATTTTTGGCCATATTTTATTTCATTTCGATGACTGTAACTTATATGATTCTAATCAGCGAGCAGGTTGAGATTTTGATCAGAGAGGAGGCCTCTCCGTCCACCTAGTGTCCAGGATCTGCATCCTCCTTAAGTCCCCCTCCCGTCCTTTAATCTGCCTCTGCTGGTGTTGCAAGTCTAATGGCCAGCAGAGATTTAGTGCATAGCAGTACTTCACCTCTACAAAAGTATCATGGTTTAGAGCCATCCTTATTGCAGTTCGTGTGCTGTGTGTTCAGTTTCGAGAAAAATAGAAGTTTTGGTGTGCTTCGTGTACTCGAGCGCCCCTGAGCTCGGCAGCCGATCTTCGATATCATGTATCGGCGGAACAGGGAAACCCGCACTTGGAAAAATCAGAGGGAACGGCTCCGCATTGCGACATGGTGTCACCTGGCGGACACGGCGTGCCGTCTACCGTAACAATTCCTGCACTGAATGACTCTTCCCAGCAAATGCGCGCTTAAGCTACGTTTTCCTAGCTACGGTAATTTCTCACAACGTACTGCGTAAAACGCGTGCGAGGCTGCGTTCCCCATTCGCGCAATGCAACAATACAAGATAGTTTTCCTAGGGTGTGGGCAACGCTGTGCCGCTGCGCCTCTACCAGCGGGAAACGCTTGCGTGCTTCGGGAGGAGTCTTGTCACGCACGTCGCCGAGATTTACTTGCTTGGAGGAGTGGGGGAAGTTGAACTGGGCAGCAGCAAACTATTAGGCGAAAGAACTGCACTATTGGTTTCACGCACACGGGCAGCGTCAGAGACGCTTATTGGCTCAAATGGTTCAAATGGCTCTGTGCACTATGGGACTTAACATCTGAGGTCATCAGTCCCCTAGACCTAGAACTACTTAAACCTAACTAACCTAAGGACATCACACACATCCATGTCCGAGGCAGGATTCGAACCTGCGACCGTAGCGGTCGCGCAGTTCCAGACTGAAGCACCTAGAGCCGCTCGGCCACACCGGCCGGCAGACGCTTATTGCTCCGATCTCATTAGTGAAACATTCGCCAAAAATGTGGGCTGACCGCTTCTGTGCCTCACAGGATTAGCAGCTTATCGAGCTGGTATCCGAACAGCTTATTTTGTGGAACGTGGCTTACGTCGGGTTGAAAAACTAATTGCAAAAGGAGCTAATTTTGGCAGAAATCGGCAGAAAAATTAATGAAAAATGTAAGAAGAAATGTCATTTGCAAATATATTTGTACTGAACCTTTAACCATAGATAAAATGAGTTGCGTGTTTTTACTGTGGTCAGTACTGTGAACGCCGATTACAGTTCAGCCTGTTGAAGTAAGCAGTGAATCTGCTCCTCACAGTGAAACTCTCAAGTGAATCCGCCATGGATACCAAGTTGTCCTTGGGCAGTTGATTAATTTTTGATGAGTCTGCTTTCTAAGACATTGGGAAAAGCCTTCCTCCCCTCCCTTAACTCCATGTACTTTCGGAGTGCCGAAGCTAACAGGTTTTTAGATCGATCACTGCGTTACCTGTTTTGCCTCTGCTGCCTCTGCTACGACTGTCGCCCCGTAGTGCACAGCGCCTGCAAGTATAACAGCGAAATGTCCTCGCAGCGCGCTGGGACTCGTGTCTCGTCAATGAACCGCACAATACTGCTACGTCTAGGGGAAACTGCCGCACGCACCGACTTCCAACAAACTCTAATAACACATTCAAACCTTTCCGAAGCGTTTTCTCACTTTGACAACCACACAAAAACTGTAAAGGGACAAAGTTTGTCACTTACTATATTGCGGATTTTGGTTTGCTAAGATTCCGCGTCCTGTGTCACATTTTAATTTATTACTTCACTGTCATTGACTTTATCGTCCAGAAAGTTTGCACGCGTTATCTTCATGTGTTGCTGAAGCCAACTATAAAATTATGTTGTTGTATGACACATAGTTTAGGCGATACGTCGTGATAAATATTGAGTAGCACCAAAAAGCAATATTTTTCTATTTCAATAGCCAAAATTTTCATCGAATAGAAGAAAGGTATCTGGAGGTAGTTCTCGTATCACTCTGTCATGTGCAGTTGTTACATTATAAAAAACGCCATTTTCATTTTTTACGCTCTGACGCATACCGTCCCGCGCATAGGGAAACGTTTCACGCAGCCTCGGACAGCGAATGTCGGAAGCGTATTCCACAGCACGCTGCGATGAATTTCCACACTTAGGAAAACATAGCTGTACTGCGTATATCAGCCATTCGCACGAAAGCGTATCGCGTGAGACTCGCGACGGGAAGGTCACTTTACGTTAGCAGCCCCAAACCTAACCTAAACATTAACGCACAATTTCTGCTACTGTAAGTTCTTGAATTCCTCTCACAGGAGATACTTGCTCGAATTATACTCGTATTTGGACTACACATCGTTTGACATATTGGCTACTTCAGTATGTCTGGCAGTGGAGTGATAGTATTGTAGGCAAAAATCAAACAGTGGAAAATCCAGGATGGAATGTAACAATACCAGAGAAGGAAAGTTGCTATTCACCATATAGCGGAGATGCTGAGTTGCGATAGGCACAATAAAAAGATTCAAACAATTATAGTTTTCGGCCATAAAGGCCTTTGTCAGCAGTAGACACGCTTACACACGCGCACACACACACTCTCGCAAACCCAACTTGCACACACGTCTGCAGTGTCAGAGAACTGAAACCACCATTAATGTAGGCAAGTCAGAAGAGTGCCTGGGAAAGGGTGGGTAAGCTGAGAGCTGGGGAATAACGCTTCCGCTCACTTTCTTTTGCCCCGCGACAGTCACTGCTCTGTGTTATTGACGTCTAAAAAATATTACCTCATCACTACCCTTCATTGTCAGATTATTTGTGTTATTACGGACAACACAGCGAAAAAATGGAAAATTCTAGATTTAACATTCAGGAAGACGTCACAGCCTCGCTGTAAGCCAAAAATTGACAAGAGAGCACTGCAATTGACGGCGTTTTAACTGAATATAACGAGATACACACAGTACCAGTATTAACAAGCAACACTATTGGCCATTAAAACTGCAACACTTTGACGGCGGCAGGCAAACGAATGTCCACACTGCACGAAGTGTACAACATGGTTTGATATACAATTGATTAGCATTTCAGAAAATCGCAGAAAAAAGTTAGAAGTAACGCCATCTACATTCTGTATACACTCAAAGGATTAAAAAAAAATCGACGCTCCACGGAGGAATGGGATTCAAATCGGTAGACGTGCTGTACATGTACAGACAAACAAATAATTACAATTTCAGAAAAATTGGAAGCTTTATTCAACAGAAAGAGCTTCACAAATTAAGCAAGTCAATAAGTCATTGGTTAACCTCTGCACTTTATACAAGTAGTTATTCGGTTGGGCTAACAGAGTTGTTGGATCTCCTGAGGGATATCGTGCCAAATTCTGTCCAATTGGCGAGTTCAGTCGTCAAAATCCCGAGATGGTTGGACGGCCCTGCCCATAATGCTGCAAACGTTCTCAATTGGAGAGAGGTCCGGCGACCTTACTGGCCTAGGCAAGGTTTTGTAAGCATCGAGAGAAGCAGTAGAAATTCTCACGGTGTGCGCACGGGCGTTACCTTGCTGAGATGTATGACCAGGACGGCTTGCCATGAAAAGCAACAAACAGGAGCGTAGAGTATCGTCAGCATACCGCTGTGCTGGGAGGAGGCCGCGGATGACGACCTGCTATGAAATGAAATGGACAGCGGTGGTATACCAACCTTTTGTTTACGACTCTTCATTTTAAGTTTTATCACAACTTTTCAAAAATTAAAACTCGTAATTTTTACGGTTGGGGCAGGCGGGGATCTTGTATAGTTGAAGAGGTGCGTTTCGGCACCTAAAATTTTTAAGCGCTCAT
The DNA here is from genome assembly GCF_021461385.2 of Schistocerca piceifrons. NCBI lineage: Eukaryota > Metazoa > Arthropoda > Insecta > Orthoptera > Acrididae > Schistocerca > Schistocerca piceifrons. The sequence goes on from NC_060138.1 coordinate 774,749,948, forward strand.
ATGGCGTGACGCTAAGGATTCCATTGGCTACACAACTCAATCACCTTTGGTAATGGTCAGTAATTTGGATAGTAGGCGTTACATGTGTAACGTGTTAATCCTGTGACGTACCAGTATCTGTTATCCAAGCTCACAAGGGGAAGGCCTCAGACACGGCCTACCGATTTGGCTCAAATTTGGCAGGTCGCCTGTGTACAACCTAAAACGAAGGAATCTAAGATATTTTGGGTCAACACCACCGCGTTTTTGAGAAAATCAGCCCTAAAGGCTATGACGAGCAATCGACTCAAAATCGGCGGGATCGATAGATAACTGTAAATAGAGCTGTTTTCATCATCAGCAATGGGGTCCGAAAACGCACACTTTTCCAGAAATCAAGGTAAGAAACTTTTACAACTGTGGGTTCTATAGCGACATGGTAAAAGCGTTTCGCCAACAGCACCGATAGCGCAACGGCCAAGGTAACTGGCTGGGAATCGGAGAACCCGTGTTCGAAACTCGAAGGAACGTTGCGGATGTTATTCTCTTCGTTTGCGTTTTTTCCATATCTCAAGTGACATGGATAGGAGGGTTAATATGGTAAGTAAATCAATAAGGAATGATAATAATAATGTAGACAAATAAATTTCTCAAATCTCTGGGATAGTAAACGACTAAAATGCTACTCCAGGTCACTTTACAATGGCTTTTCCAGTCATTGTTACGTGTGGATGATACTTGTCATATAAACGTTCGAAACAACTTACTCAAAGCACCAAGTCCATCTAATGAATGCAATCTTTCGACAGCTACACTGTTCCTTCCGAAGAGTCGGTGGAAAACAAACTTGGTTTACATTTAAAAAGATGTCTTTTTATGGAATTAATTTTGATGCATACTACGCATACGATATCATTGCCTGAAAAATCGGGGCTGAAAGTTGGTTATGAATTATGGTGTGAGTAGTTATTGCATCCGTGCGGTTGTTCAATTCCCGCTGGGTTTCCAGAAGCACACTGCAATTCTGAAGCTTGGAAATAAAGTTTCTAATCTGCCAATAGAAATAAACATCACACGGATGGCACACAGATGTGCAGTTTGGCGGTGTTACTTTTTCTGTGCACATCGGCTGACCCTCGCCATCAGTAAACATTGCATCATATATTGTAGTATTAATTTGTCCACTCAAGGAATCCAATATTAGACAAAACTCGTCATCAGAAACGTATGGTTTTAAAACATTCTAAAAAAAATCTTCTGTAAATCGCATTCGTCAGTTTCTGGGATTTGGAGCAGGTAATATAAACATTTTTCAACGAGTCGGTTAAACGACTGACCTCCTCTATAACCCGAGGATCAAATGTAACATTCTTTTCTTGTAAACACAGGAAACCCGTGTTCGAAACTCGAAGGAACGTTGCGGATGTTATTCTTTTCGTTTGTGTTTTTCCATATCTCAAGTGACATGGATAGGAGGGTTAATAAGGTAAGTAAATCAATAAGGAATGACAATAATAATGTAGGCAAATAAATTTCTCAAATCTCTTGGGATAGTAAACAACTAAAATGCTACTCCAGGTCACTTTACAATGGCTCTTCCAGTCATTGTTACGTGTCCTCACTTTTCTTCGAACAACTAGATGGATTATACTTGTCATATAAACGTTCGAAACAAATATACTCACGGCACCAAGTCCATCTAATGAATGCAATCTTTCGACAGCTACACTGTTCCTTCCGAAGAGTCGGTGGAAAACAAACTTGGTTTACATTTAAAAAGATGTCTTTTTAGGGAATTAATTTTGATGCGTACTACGCATACGATATCATTGCCTGAAAAATCGGTGCTGAAAGTTGGTTACGAATTATGGTGTGAGTAGTTATTGCATCCGTGCGGTTGTTCAATTCCCGCTGGGTTTCCAGAAGCACACTGCAATTCTGAAGCTTGGAAATAAAGTTTCTAATCTGCCAATAGAAATAAACATCACACGGATGGCACACAGATGTGCAGTTTGGCGGTGTTACTTTTTCTGTGCACATCGGCTGACCCTCGCCATCAGTAAACATTGCGTCATATATTGTAGTATTAATTTGTCCACTCAAGGAATCCAATATTAGACAAAACTCGTCATCAGAAACGTATGGTTTTAAAACATTCTAAAAAAAATCTTCTGTAAATCGCATTCGTCAGTTTCTAGGATTTGGAGCAGGTAATATAAACATTTTTCAACGAGTCGGTTAAACGACTGACCTCCTCTATAACCCGAGGATCAAATGTAACATTCTTTTCTTGTAAACACAGGAAAACCTTAGCCAACACCTTTCCAGAGGCTATGATGGCATATTGCACCGTGTACGAATGTGTTTGTTTTGACTACCAACTGCGACAGGGGTCGTTTGTCTCCCTTATGCGATAACGTGCGTCGAATGTTCACCCGATACTCGCATCCTATTTGATCGGTGTTGATCACGTAATCACAATTAAAACCGGTCATAAGCGACGCCGTTTGCGTGCTGAAAAGAGCCGCCACTTTCTGTATATCTTCTATATTTTGTACCTCCCTATGAGAGACGTATTTCGTGACGTGCTGTTGACGAATTCTATACTCCAATTTGTAAATTGCTTGCCCAAGATAATGATGCAGCAAATGTAAAATCCTTGTTGGCCGTATATTGAAGCGCTGCACCTGCAGCCCACTCCTGAAATATTCTCGTTGTTACATTCTCCTTACGACAACGAGGTTCGACAAATCGGTCGTATGTCCACTTATTTATCGCCTGGTATTTGTCGTATCTTGTCCCTCCTTTAACGACACCACTTTCCCACAATATCAAGTCCTTCTTCCTATTCAGGGCTGTTGTTGCTCCATTCTTTCTCAGTGTTTGCAAGTTCCAATTTGAATGATTCCTCCCTAGCGCTACCGCCTTTACTTTTACTTCAGTCGTTTAGTAACCAGCTGGTAATACTCATCAGGAACAGATGAAGCACATATTTCCAGTGACGTGGAGATTTCCAAAGTGTTATGACCATTTTGCGATTCAGTACTCTGGATATCTTCCACTGAATCACTTTCTGCTTCGTCTTCATGGTATAGTACTTCAGTATCAACAAAAGTAATTTCGTTCGTCAGTTCCAAAAATCACTCGACGATAGCCGCTCCAATGAATCTGGAACGCCGAGAAACAGAACTGTCTGCTTCCGGTAGTGCATTGATAATGCGTCTGACTTGCAACCCTTTTACAAACCAAAACACAGCGTCGGTAACTTCCCGCTTTCCGTCGTCTGTGCCAGGCTCCCAACTATATATTACAGCGCTTGTCGAAGGGTATACATCCTCCATTATTCAGATTATGCACCTGAAAGATGTGACACAACAAACAATAACTAGTTACTACGGCATAAACAGACTAGCTAATTATTACAAACAGCATACAGTACTCGTCATATGTTACTTACGGATGAACACTGTATTTATTCACAAAATGTATTTCATTCGGGATATTAACGATGGAAAAATCACTACATGTATCCGCGAGGTTCGCGGCAGCCTAATGACGGAAAACAACTCTTTCCGATTGACTTCTATAAGGCTCGTACTGTACACCTTCACTCTTCCAGGTTCACAACTATGATATGATGAAGAGGCAACCGGGACAACATAACTCTCCCCGCGTGAATTCTGTCCCGTGCCTCGCTGTAAACAAACGACGCGCGGTTGGCTGTCTTTGATCCCTCGTGAGGAATTCTCAGCACTCTTACTCGGAGTTGTTTTCATGTGACAAGGCTTAAAAGTTTAATACTTTACTAATTCACGGTGTTTGGGCAGTTAGTTTGCCTGCCTTATTATTATCATTCCTTATTGATTTACTTACCTTTTTATCCCTCCTATCCCTATCAATTGGGATATGGAAAAATACAAACGAAAAGAACAACATCCGCAACGTTCCTTCGAGTTCCGAACACGGGTTCTCCGATTCACCAGCCAGGTGAACCTTGGCCGTTGCACTATTGGCGCGGTCGGCAAAATGCGTTTACCATGTGGGCACAGAAGCCGCAGATGTAAAAGTTTGCGTTTGCGGACCCCATACCTGAAGATGAAAAATGCTCTATTTACAATTATCTATCGGTCCCTCCAATTTTGAGTCGATTGCTCGTCATAACCTTTAGGGGTGATTTTCTCAAAAACGCGGGGGAGTTGACCCAAAATATCTTAGATTCCTTCGTTTTAGGTTGTACACAAGCGACCTGCCAAATTTGAGCCGAATCGGTGGGCCGTGTCTGAGGCCTTCCCCTTGTCAGTTCGGCTCAGTGCCCAGCTCCGTTAGAACTATTGTTGCTGCTAGCGGTAGCATCGCTCTTTACTAAATTCCACACACTGAATTTTACGGATGTTATTGTAGAAATATCTGTACAGAGAAGAGGTGAAGATTTAATATATTACCATCGTTTAAATCTCATCAAGGCAGCCGCAGTTGCAGTGTCCGTATCTGACATCGAGAAATTGTTTATTCAGAGGATCACGTACCATTGTGCTCCAGAGTACGCCACAATCGACGCCTGACTAGCTGCTGCATTCCTGTCATGAGCTTTTTTTTCCAGATGCTAACAGTACTTTTCATTCTGGCTCGTTTGTGTTTGAAAGGTTGGACCTATTGTATGGTATCGCTGGTGACCAACTAACCTGTGCAGGCTACCGTCTTAAAGGTACCGGCTTAAAGGTACAGTTATCGGCAGTTCCTGAAACGTCTGTCGCCACAGTACATGAAAGACATACCTTTGGCTAAATGGTAGAGAATGTTCTTGCATCACGATGTAGTCATTCCACATTCCTCACGAATAATATTGCAGCGCCTGAATCAGAACCAACCGCAGCACTGGATCAGCTGCTCCGGTGTTATTACTGTATGGTCAACAAAATCATTCACCTTTCACTATTAAGTTATTTTCTTGGTAACAGTGGCTGATAATCGAAATCTGCTGGCAAAATTCACATAACAAGACAGGAATTGATAGCCTGTAACTTACATGTTTTGTGCGCATTAAAGAAGGACATAGACACAATTCTCAATCAGTGACTCTACACGTGAGTAGACAAGCTGCCAAATGCATTGCATTTGGTGGTAGTAGTTTTGAACATGAGTTGTTAAGGAAAACAGACAATTAAATACAAGTAACGACATGTCATTGTACTGTGATCTGAAACGCCTCATTCCTTCATCTTTCACCACGTAGTAGACCGTGTAGCCCGTTAATACTTCTACGTCTTATTTACGATGTTGGTGTTTCCATAGACCATAGTCTTTGTTTATTTGGCTGGTGCTCACAATATTGGTAACCACCTGAGAGGTAACACCTCTAACAATTTGTAGTGTGTTCACGGTATCGCCACAACGTTTTCCCAACGTAATGTTATGCAAATCGACAAGTATATTGCTATATGTTAATATTTGAAATATTTTCGTTTATCGAGATGCATAAACAACTATGCTTTTTCCAGTGTGGCACATTAATTTTTCTGGGAAATTGTCAGATTATCAAACCGACGGTGTGGGGCTCGTTACTTAGTCGGTCCTGGGAATTTTTACTTTGTTTATCGCTTATTTCTTCTCTGGGATTAGACTTGACTTGTGTATGTGAAAAATGCTAGCGAGTTGCTCGGTGGCTCGGAGCCTACGTTAAACTGTAGGTCAGTTCGAAGGCCGGAGGAAGGCAACGGCACACCAGCCTCACACAGTGAAAGCGCTGTGGTATTCAAACCAACTTTCTGGTAGAGGGCAAAGTTTAAAGTGGACGGTAAACAGGTCAGCCAAGATGACAATAGAAACTTTCCAAATGTTATGCCACAGAAGAGTGCTGGGGCTTAGAAAGATACATCGGATGTCTAACAAAGATGTGTTCAACGGAACTGCAGAGAAAAGATATTTTAGCCACAACTTAACTATAATGTGGGAATAGTTGATAATTCACGCGAGGCATCACGGAATCGTCAGTTTGGTAATGGGCAAAAGTGTATGTTGGATGTGAAGGCGTAAGGGGTTAAATTGTAGAAGGAAGTTAAAGCGTAACTATAGTATGCATGCTCGAATAGATTATGCCGCAGTAGTTATGCAGCGATGAAAGAGCTTGCAGGTGACAGATAACAGGCTAAAAGAAGCAGAACGGTTTACATGTTCAGTTAACTAGTTAAAGATGCAGTAGTGTCACATATCAAAGAGGAGCTCAAAACACTTAGCTCTGGGCAGGAGCATCTTGAGAAACTGCGGCATAAGTTTAGAAGAATAGTTGACCTGGCAAGCGTTAGATATGAAACTGGTAGGGCAGTTCATGAAGGGAGGGATCCACAGTTCTATAATGACTGTTTACAGAAAATTCTAAAAAAAACAGTGACACTTGTACAATAGGTGAAAAATAAAGCGCAGGGCTTTAGAAAGAGATGCTGGATGAAACGTGTTTGGCTGTCAAACGGGCGATGCACAAGGCAGCAGAAGCCTATCGAAAGACCTATCAGAAACACATAAACATTATGATAACATGTAAAGGCTGTCGATGATACCAAAGACAGTGACCAGACACTCACGGGTGGCACAGGAGCCGAAACTGAGAATACCAAAGCAAAAGCAGAAACGCTAAACTCCTATTTCAAATGTTTCTTTGCAAATGAATAAACTGCAGTACTGCCCAGTTTAATACTCGAACCATGGCAAGGATGAGTAATATACGAGAAGTTATTAGTGTCAGTGGTATTGAGAAACCGCTGAACTCGCTTAAATTAAACAGCCCCGAGAGCCCAATGAAATTGAGTCGGATTGTGTGCAGAATTTGCGACTGAGTTAACCCTCAAATTAAAAAAAATAATATAGCGAAAATCCCTCGAACAGAAAACTGTGCCCAGTAGTTGGAATAAAAAAGCCAAGGTCACAACCCTCTGGAACAAAAGCAGCAGAAGCGACCCATAACATTACTGTCTGCTTTCATTGACATCCGTCTGTAGTGGAATCTTATATTTTGAATTCAAAAGTAATGAGCTATGTCGAACAGAATGACCTCCTCCACGCCAGCTAGCATGGCTTCCGAAAATCATCATGTGAAAAAGAAGTAATGCATTTACTCAATAACAAAGCAACATTCTCTAACGAAAGTACGATCTTATGAAGTATAAAACAAAATTTGTGACTAGACTTAGGATTTTTTGGTAAGAAAGACGCAGAATGTTATCTTGTATGGAGAGACATCGGTAGAAGCAGAAGTAATTCCTAGTCTGCCCCGGGAAGTGTATTGGGGCCGTTGCTGCTCATCTTGTATATAAATGACCTAACAGACTATATTAATAATAACTTAGATTTTTGCAGCCACTGCAGTTATTTATTACGAAGTATGTACTATTTAAAAAGAGATGCACAAATATGAAGTCAGATCCTGATAAGACTTAACAGTGGCGCAGAGGTTATCAACTACCTTCAGATCTTCAGAAATGGAAAATTTTGCACTTCACAAAGTTTGTGTGTATCTTATCGCGTGTGTATATTGAACCTGGGACCTAGAAACGACGGAGAGGTTCGTCCCGCCGTAGCCCTCAATGTCTCTTACCAGACCAGTGTACCCCAAATGTTTACGTGGTAGAATAATTATGGTGTACGCGTACGTGGAGACAGTGTTTGCGCAGCAATCGCCGACATAGGGTAACTGAGGCGGAATAAGGAGAACCAGCCCGCATTCGCCGAGGCAAACGAAAATCGCCTAAAAACCATCCACAGGTTGGCCGGCACACTGGACGTCGACACTAATGTGCCGGGCGGATTCATGCCGGGGACCGGCACGCCTTCACGCTTGGGATGCAGCGCGTCAGACCGCGCGGCTAGCCGGGCAGGCTCACAAAGAGTACTACAGTATCAGTCATAATCCGTCAATCAACACACCTACAGTGTACAGCGGAGAGTACTTCTTATGCCACTGTCACTTTCTTCGTTTTCCTGTTCCAATCGCGAATGTTGCGCTGGATGAATGGCTGTTGGTAAGTCTCCTAATCAGCTCCAAATTTCTCTTATTTCCGTCTGTTATTTCATAAGATATATGTGGAAGGAAGCTACATGTTACGAGACTGTGTACTCTCGGAATTTTAACAATAAACTTCTCTTAGATCCACAGCGCCTTTCTTATAGCATCTGCCTTTTCAGTCGGGTGATTATCTCTGCTGCCTTTTCAGTCGGGTGATCATCTCTGCGATGCTTTGGTTTTTCAAACCAAACCTGTGACGAAACTCTCTTCTCTTCTTTGGATATTGATTGTTTCATCAGTCCTACGTGATGAGGGATACGAGTGTATCGGTTGTACGACGGTTTCGCAAGCTGTCCCAATTGTGGGTGGACTACACTTCCAGAGGATTCTTCCAATTAATTCCGGTGTCTTGCCTTTGCGACGATTAGTTCAATGTGACCGTTACCCTTCAGTAGCTCGATATGAAAACTCACAGATATTTAACGGATTTGACAGTTTATAGAGGTGTTCTCAAACAATAACTGGCCTTTCCGCTTATTTATGCGCAATACATTCTTGTCCTGCCAGTTCAGGTTTAGGTCTTATCACCATCTCCGGCCTCACCACCTCTCCCTCGGCCTTCTCGCACTCCTTCTTCCAATAAGATAATATTCTATCGTTAGCCGAGAGCATCTCTGAGGTGAGATAAGTAACGCACGGTCTTTCCAATCCTGCTTTCTGCATTTCTTATTTTGTCTTGTATTGTGCAGCAGGGACTTCATTTCTAATGTTTCGACTTGTCTTACGTCTTTTGATCTTAATGTCCAACTTTCTGTTTCATATGGAACTGTGGGTGGTGCAAGGACTTTATAAAATTTCAGTTTGGTTCCTCTTTTCGTTTTATTCTTATTTATTTCATTATCGTATGGCTTTACAAGTGAAAGTACGAACATTGAGACTGGTAAGATACATAAAAAATATAAATATTTTCGAATATACAGATACTGTGCAAATACTAATATAAACACAACAAACACCAGTAATTTCATGCTGATGTGAGAGCATACTTGTGCTAGGAGGGCAGCCATAATCCACTGCAAAGTTAAGTCCAAACGAGTCAGCCACTCAATAGCAGCCAGATTGGCCTCGATAAAGTCAGAGAATCTACGCAACGGGCAATCTTGTACTGTTTGTAGCAACGTTTGTTCACCACTTCCTCAGTCACACATTTGGTTGTCAGTGGCACCCCACTTGTGCATCAGGGATTTAGTTTTTGCGTGTACAGTTTTTACACCCCTTAATTACACCATATTTTGCCGGGAATTTGTATTGCTGGCAGTTGTTGGTTGGGGTCTTCTATGTTGGGGCGGTGAACGTCACTGTTATTCCACTCAGTTTTCCAGGACTTACGGTTGCCATAGTTAGTTCCTTCGGCAAGTATTCTGTCTTTCCATATTGGCGCTCTTGATTTCAGGCGACTTGCACAGTGTTCACCTGATACTTGGTGTACAGTTGGCAGCCTTGCCATGCCTGGGTGATTTATTTTGTTTCATTCCTGGATTGTTGCCTGCTGTCTTCGGATTGCTGGTCGAGCAATATTTGACGTGAGATGAAGCCATGTTAGTGGGCCGTCTTTAACATTCCTGTTATTACTGTCATAGTTTCATTGAGCTGGACGTCAGTTTTGTTCACGTTGCATCTGCTTCCCATGTGGTACCCACTAATTTCCGGATGATGTTATTTCTGGTTTTCAATTTCCGGCTAGTTTATTTAAGGTGTTTTTTGAAGATGAGTGATGTGTCAGGAGTTAAGTCTCGATACTTCGGATATTTGTTCTGTCTGACTCGCTCTCTGCAGAAGGTTATGTTTAGTTCTCTGTCTGCCAGTTGGTCATTTAAATGGAAGGCACAAGTCTTTGTCTTATTTGAATTTGGACACAATCTCCATTTCTTGTAATACTGGTTTAGTGCTTCTAGGTCAGCTGTTAAAGTTGTTTCTCCTTCTTCTAGCCACTTGTTTTGAGTGGCTACACGCATTTCGTCAGCGTAGCAAAACTTACGTGACCTAGTGTGTGGCAAGTTGATGAAGTAAACATTAAAATGAAGTGGAAATAATTCTGATCTTTTAGGGTTTTATCCTTCAATGTTCTTCTTGTCGTGCCGAAGATATGTTGATAGGTGTAATCTGTAATTTTCTTATTTATGTCTTTCTATTCTTCAAAAGTTATGTCAGATCCTAGACACTGGAAATGGGGCACCTATTCTGTTATTATATTAATGATGGTCGTCTTGGTGCTTGTGAGTAATATTCCTAAATAAGCCATCGTTTTTGTTTTAGCTGCTGATATCTTCAGGTTATAATTTAGGGCATGAAAGGGAAGCAGCGGTTGAAAAGGAGTGGTACAGGGTTGTAGCCGATTCCAGATGGTATTCAACCTGTAAATTGCGGAACCAGTACTGGAAATTAAGGAGAAATTTGGAAAGGGAATTAAAGTTCAGGGAGGAGAAATAAAAGTGTGTATGAAGATGACATCTGTTCTTTCGGACATGTCCGAAAGAACAGATGCCATCTTCATATCGTTAAGGGTAACCGGCTGTTGACCTTCTTCAGTACGCATGCACACGAATTGCCTGAACTCTTACGGGACTCGATGGATTGTCTGCCGCGAGTAATGGGTATAATGGCAGGGGCACAACAAATGTAGTGTGTGGACCATAAGTTGAGAATGTGGGTCTCGCGGGGAGCGTGCCGGCGATAAGTCCCTGCAGTCGCACTAACCTCTGTGCCCTCGGTGGCTCAGATGGATAGAGCGTCTGCCATGTAAGTAGGAGACCCCGGGTTCGAGTCCTGAACTGTTCCTGTTGATGTATATCAACGCCTGGCAGCAGCTAATGGTATTGATTTAATTGTAATTTCATAAAAGTGTGTAGTTCGCCAAAGACATTGTAGTTCTGTCAGAGACGGCAAAGCGCTTGCAAGAGCAGTTGAATGGAATGGATAGTGGCTTGAGGTTATAAGATGAACTCCTGCAAAAATAAAACAGGGATAGTGGAAATCATGTGACACCGAAGAAACTGGATTAGGAAATGAGACACTAAAATTAGTAGACGACTACTGCTATTTGGGCAGCAAAATAACTGATGATGGCCGAAATAGAGAGGATATAAAATGCAGACTGGTTATAGCAAGAAGAGGGTTTCTGGAAAAGAGGAATTTGCTAGCACCTAATATACATTTAAATTTTAGGAACTGTTTTCTGAAGGTAGTTGTGTGGAGTGTAGTCTTGTACTAAAGTGAAACGCGAACAGTGAGAAACTCAGATAGGAAGAGAGTATAAGCTTTTGAAATGTCGAGCTAGTTAACAATGCTGAAAATTAGATGGGTAGATCGAGTAATCAGTGAGGAAGCATTGATTCTAAATGAGGAAAAAAGAAATTTATGGCACAACTTGACTAAAGGGAGAGTTCGTTTGACGGGGAAAATCATGAGGCATCGAGGATTAGTCAATTTGGTAGTGGAAGAAAATGTTGGGATGAAGGAGTTTGCTTATATTTCTCGAAGCGGATAAGCGAATCCAAATTACAGCACAAAGTTCCAAGTTGATGCATGATAGTATCGCAAACAGTGTCCATCACACGCCAGTTGGTGTGTTTTTTGTCATAACGCACACTCCGCAGTTTACTGAGCTGTAAATATTTCGCACGCGCTGTGGCACCCACGACGGCATTCCCTGGCCATGTCGTCAGCGGGCCCTCTTAGCATAATGGTGATGGCCGGCACGGCTTTAGGAATACGAGAGAGTGCAGCCGGCTGCGGCCCTTGACACGGAAGACTGGAGGTCGCAGCCGGCGCTGGCGTGCGCGCGCCATTCGCACGCAGATGGTGGGCCGGCCGTGTCCCGGAGAAGGGGCATGGCAGTTTCGGCGGTCGGCCCGGGGAAATCGAACGCCAGCTTCGATTCCTTCGCGCTGACGCCAGCGGGAGAAAGCTGCACGGAGCGCAGCTTGGGTAACTGCGAAGCTCGGGTTGGCGCTGAGCGGCGCTGGCGCGAATATTTCTGGCGGCGACGAAAGCGTGCCTCGCGTTAACAGGCCGTTTCCCGCCGAGTATGAAGCGAGTCTGGCAGCTTATCTGTATGGCAACTCTAAATGACGTGGGTCACGTTTTAAACAGACACTTGAGCGCGTGACAGGCGCGGTCTCGAACATCTGTGTCGACGTCATTTGACGGCAACTCTTTGGAACGCGATGAACTACGTTATTGAACGGTTAAAACGGTGCAAGGTGCGCGGCCCAGTTCCAGGTTGCACAGCTAACGCCTCCCAGGGGCAACAAAAATTTGGTTTTCAATATTTGATATAATTATTGGCCGAATTTGAAAATTTAAAATACTTTCATAATCTACTCATTAAATGTATAATTTTACGTTACTAGTTTAACACAGGAAGTAAAGCATTTAAAATAGGAACTGTGTACATGTCTTGAAAAGACGTAACTCGTGGCGCTAATTGCCCAGATCATGTTCATACAATATTTCAGAATGAGAGCAGTTAATGACTTTCAAACTACTTTACTTATAATATCGAAGCATTCGAAACTTTTCCTCGGTGACGTCCTTACGAAATAATGGAAGGGTTTTCAGGATCAGGCATGACGTTTTCGTTTAGTAATTCTTTACTTGGTTGTGGTGGCCTAGCAGGACAGTCCAGCTTTAGCAGCCGAGTAGAGCGAATGTACTGTGTGTTTCTGGCTTTAGTGTGAGCACGCTCGCCTTGTTTACTTCCTCCAACCAACACGAACGTGTCACTGTAGCATGACAAGATCATGGCGAATCAATACAGGTAATCATCACTGAAATTCGCTTTCCGAAACGACTTTGTCATCTAAGAAATCTCGATGTCGAGCGCTTTTTAAAGGAGGATCCAGTTTTCGATTGTAACCAGTAAGATCTGTGTTAAACTTATTAACGATGCTACATGTGACAGGGTTCTTCGAGAGATAAAACTAGAACTCTGCTTCTGCCATGCAGATAGACATGTTGGCAACTTCGAGGATGACCATGCAGGACTGAGGCTGTTGATTATGTGCACATTCGAAGTACCCTTCGAATTCCCGAGGGCAGAACACATTGCAGAAAAATGGACGCAATTTAAGACCTACCAGTCCTCAATGGAGTACACCAAGCGCAGACAGAACTCCAGCGACACATTTCATCACACCTCCAGATAGGTCGCTGCTGCTCTGTACTTATCTATGACGACCAACCTCAAACGTGTTTCAGATCCAGCAAGGAACGTCACCTACATTCAGAGTGCCTCCAGCGTCGGATCACACAACGTCCACTGCATGGCGTAGTACTCACCGACGCTGACGATCTTCCCGGTGACTGCCCAGACACAACAGACTGACGTTGCTGTACCGGAACAACACTCTGCGGATTGATACCTGACTTGTCAGTCAGTCTGGCCAGTGGCAGAACTCCATACGACACCATCGAACAGTTGAGGCACCACCAGCAGCGGAATGGCAATTGATCCACTTATCATAGCAACCAAAACCTTCGTACCATCGTCTGACACAGAAGAACATAAGCGAAAATTGCGTTCACCAAAACGTCAAAACCAATGTCGCAGGAGCGTGTCGTAACACGGCAGCTCTCACTTGCTGGAGAAAAAAGAACTGATCCTGCATGACGCCAACCACTAGGTTGACGCCATTGCCACCGACTACATCGCTGTACAAGAGATCGCAGAATGGGCAGCATCCATCTGTCAGTCCTCTGTGGCAAACAGCGATCAGTAGGGAAGCTCCAGTGCAGGCTACGAAGTTGCCCAGTCCTTTCCTGTGACTGACTAAGAGCTTATGGAACATGAACAGACTTCGCACTCACATTGGGATGAGAACATGGAGACTGGGCAGGACCCCAGTCGAGGGCCCGCTGAGATGCTGCCAGACCATCCGGTCTGAACAACACTGGGAGGGCTGTGGTCAATAGCTTGTGACATGCCAAGTGATGTCCATTTTCTCCACCTCGACCAGGGATATCTCTGCCCAATCACAACACTGCCAGGCTTACTACTTGTCCACGAAGGCCGTTGCAGCATCCTTGAATATGGAAGTTAATAGGAATATAAGAAAAGGGAGGAAGGTTTATCTGTTTAGCAAGAGTAATAGAAGGCAGATTTCAGACTACCCAACAGATCAAAACGAAAATTTCTGTTCCGACACTGACAATGTTGAGTGTTTATGGAAAAAGTTCAAGGCAATCGTAAAATGCGTTTTAGACAGGTACGTGCCGAGTAAAACTGTGAGGAACAGGAGAAACCCACCGTGGTTCAACAACAAAGTTAGGAAACTACTGCGAAAGCAAAGAGAGCTTCACTCCAAGTGTAAACGCAGCCAAAACCTCTCAGACAAACACAAGCTAAACGATGTCAAAGTTAGCGTAAGGAGGGCTATGCGTGAAGCGTTCAGTGAATTCGAAAGTAAAATTCTATGTACCGACTTGACAGAAAATCATAGGAAGTTCTGGTCTTACGTTAAATCAGTAAGTGGCTCGAAACAGCATATCCAGACACTCCGAGATGATGATGGCATTGAAACAGAAGATGACACGCGTAAAGCTGAAATACTAAACACCTTTTTCCAAAGCTGTTTCACAGAGGAAGACCGCACTGCAGTTCCTTCTCTAAATCCTCGCACAAACGAAAAAATGGCTGACATCGAAATAAGTGTCCAAGGAATAGAAAAGCAACTGGAATCACTCAACAGAGGAAAGTCCACTGGACCTGACGGGATACCAATTCGATTCTACACAGAGTACGCGAAAGAGCTTGCCCGCCTTCTAACAGCCGTGTACCGCAAGTCTCTAGAGGAACGGAAGGTTCCAAATGATTGGAAAAGAGCACAGGTAGCCCCAGTCTTCAAGAAGGGTCGTCGAGCAGATGCGCAGAACTATAGACCTATATCTCTGACGTCGATCTGTTGTAGAATTTTAGAACATGTTATTTGCTCGCATATCACGTCGTTTTTGGAAACCCAGAATCTACTCTGTAGGAATCAACATGGATTCCGGAAACAGCGATCGTGTGGAACCCAACTCGCTTTATTTGTTCATGAGACCCAGAAAATATTAGATACAGGCTCCCAGGTAGACGCTATTTTCCTTGACTTCCGGAAGGCGTTCGATACAGTTCCGCACTGTCGCCTGATAAACAAAGTAGGAGCCTACGGAATATCAGACCAGCTGTGTGGCTGGATTGAAGAGTTTTTAGCAAACAGAACACAACATGTTGTTCTCAATGGAGAGACGTCTACAGACGTTAAAGTAACCTCTGGTGTGCCACAGGGGAGTGTTATGGAACCATTGCTTTTCACAATATATATAAATGACCTAGTAGATAGTGTCGGAAGTTCCATGCGGCTTTTCGCGGATGATGCTGTAGTATACAGAGAAGTTGTAGCATTAGAAAATTGTAGAGAAACGCAGGAAGATCTGCAGCGGATAGGCACTTGGTGCAGGGAGTGGCAACTGACCCTTAACATAGACAAATGTAATGTATTGCGAATACATAGAAAGAAGGATCCTTTATTGTATAATTATATGATAGCGGAACAAACACTGGTAGCAGTTACTTCTGTAAAATATCTGGGAGTGTGCGTGCGGAACGATTCGAAGTGGAATGGTCATATAAAATTAGTTGTTGGTGAGGCGGGTACCAGGTTGAGATTCATTGGGAGAGTCCTTAGAAAATGTAGTCCATCAACAAAGGAGGTGGCTTACAAAACACTCGTTCGACCTATACTTGAGTATTGCTCATAATTGTGGGATCCGTACCAGATCTGGTTGACGGAGGAGATAGAGAAGATCCAAAGAAGAGCGGCGCGTTTCGTCACAGGGTTATTTGGTAACCGTGATAGCGTTACGGAGATGTTTAGCAAACTCAAGTGGCGGACTCTGCAAGAGAGGCGCTCTGCATCGCGGTGTAGCTTGCTCGTCAGGTTTCGAGAGGGTGCGTTTCTGGATGAGGTATCGAATATATTGCTTCCCCCTACTTATACCTCCCGAGGAGATCACGAATTTAAAATTAGAGAGATTCGAGCGCGTACGGAGGCTTTCAGACAGTCGTTCTTCCCGCGAACCATACGCGACTGGAACAGAAAAGGGAGGTAATGACAAAGGCACGTAAAGTGCCCTCCGCCACACACCGTTGGGTGGCTTGCGGAGTATAAATGTAGATGTAGAAGTAGATGTAGATGAATATCCACATGGTTAGTTTCCCTGTCAAAGATGCTGAGGGAAACAGTATAGGCCACAGGACTTTGCATTCCTGCAAGAAGTGCAAACACACTCCCAGCCTTTTATTGCTATGCAGATGTACATGACGACTGGTGATGCCGCAGACACCAGAGTGCTGATTTAGTGCATGATCGTATAGAAGACACAAATATCACATATCTCCCTTCGCTTGAGGATTAGCGATCATGGCACTGGACACCCAATTCATTAGTGTTTATGCACCGTCAGGCACCAGGCCAAGTTCTACACCAAGGACATCGACCCCTTTTCCTAGGACAGTACAAACACAAGGTCTTAGCGGCCATTTTAATTTGGTCCTTCATCCCTAGAAAAAAATTCTGCACTATGCACCCTTTCTGGAACTGGATATTGTGATACATGGTCTTCACAAGCGCCACCTGTCTGGAAAGGTACATGGTGACAGCTTTAGACACGCACATCGTACCAGTTATTTGGCGAGCCGATTGGATCGCACGTATGTGTCACAAGATCTTGCACAGGGAGTGATGCTCGATGAAAGATGGCGTCTAGTGTACTGTGATCACAGCGTCTATATCTGCATGATGCATCTTCATACGAACAAGTCTGGCGTAGTACTGGCTTTTGGAAGATGAATGTAAGACATCTCTCACACTCAGACAGCCGTCAGAAACTCATCGCAACGTGAGCTAACTGTGGACAACGTCACTCCTGATGTCCCTAGACTAGGGCCAGTCATAGCATGCCAGACTTTATGCATCCTGTGTGTACGGGCTGCGTGCTGGCCAAGGCCTGGACTGCCGCTCAGCTGTGTTTCATAAATACCCAGAACAGTCCAGTATTTCATTTAGCACTGCGTAGCGGTATTTTACGGTCAACATTCAAGGTACTGGGGTTGAGAAGTGACCACGTCACCCAAATTCATTAAAGAAATCCATATTATTTAGGCTAATACACTCAGCCCCCTTCTTTAACTACCAAAGTTCCTATGACACAACAGTCAATTTATGGAGGAGATTATGATATGGCACTGTTTGTGGTCAGTTTAAGAGTTGCGCCTTTGACATAATTCTATCTATGATAATTTAATAGCTGATCACCCGTATCTGGCATAGGGCCCTGATAATAAAGGTGAAATTCAATTACTAAATAATACAAAGATTTTGATATCACAAAGTGATTTATTGCGAGAATTCCTAAAGTATTACCAGACACAAGCACTGAGTGGAATATAAATAAGAACTATGTACCTTGGGTAATGAGATGTTTGCTGAATTCGTGTACAGGAGTGGGATCAACTATTACGTTTTAGAACCCTTCAAACGTTATGAATGACAATATGCCTTATCACGTTACCCCTGACTATTATGAACAACATCTATCGGGAATCAGAGCCCCAGTATCTGTCTGTGGCGACAAGGCGACAGCGGTAGCTGGGAGGGGTTAATTAGACTACTGTGCTGGCGTTGCGAATATATTATTACCATCTGAAAGACTGGCGTAGCGCCGACAGTTCGGAGCACAGGGATGATGTTTCAGCCGCTCTCAGTGGCAGTCCGCACCCGTGTACAAAGACCCGACCAAAATAGTACCAGCGGGATACGATAAACAAATCTAACTGTTGTCACCAAGTGGTAACAGAGATGTTCTGCCCGGACTACTGTGACAGTAATACTTCTGACTATTTGAGATCACCTTCACTCTGACTGACCAGAGGTGAAGATCTGTAACATTCGATCTGGTGGTCCGGAAGGGAAGCACGGTTGATCTCTCCGGCCGTCCAGGAGCGAATCTCTGAACTCCTCAGTTCGTCTTCACGTTGAAAGATTAACACCTTGCCACCACCGCACAGGAAAATCTCCAATCGTGAGAGGACGCTATTTTGCCTCAGCACACATCATACCGATCCACCAATCAGAAGGCATTTTTGGTCTATGCGTGGGAAAGTGTAGCCCTGAAACTGACACTGGCCGTTGGACGCCTAATCTTGGCCACCCCTGCGGTAGACTTTGGCGTGATGGCTGCTCTGCGCCAAATTGGCAATCTGAAAGACACTTATGCAGTTTGGCAAGGACACAGCTGTGGGGCTCAGGCAGACCCTGCCTGTTTACCATCCGGTGCTCAGGGACCTCAACACTCTACTTCCGTTGCCGGACAGACAACAAGAACGACCGCAAATCAAGGGTCACATACTATTGTCGAAGCACCGATTAGAAGGTGCCATAGTCGGCTCGTGACAACATGATAGAACGCCTGCAGATGTGCCCACTAGGCATCACATTTGTGGTGGACATGCGAAGACATCGTCACGCGCCTTATGACGTTAGACGACTACTTCTGCACAAACCAAGCAACCATAGTGAAAGATTTGCGTCACTTTTACCAGGAAAGAATCGTAGCTGGCGAGGCCACTGCAGATGATACAGCAGGTGACTCGCACTGTCGACATGGCAATGCTGATGGCATTAATTGAGGATGTCTCATCTGAAGATGTGGGGACACCTTGGATAAAAGTGCGGTCAGTAATTCTCCAGGGCCTGATGGATTGCCAATCGAGTTTTACCGGACCTTCTGTGACTTTATGATGCCCCGCTAGGTTACAATGTTCCACGAACTCGTGACGCTACACTGCATTCTACTGCTTACCTTTGTCGGAGGATTTCTTATACTGGTACACAAGCCAGTGGCAGGGCGACCAGTCAGTGACTGTCAACCACTTATAGTGTCTTAGGCCGACTACAAGATCTTCACGAGGCTTTTGGCAGGCCACATTAAGGTCACTCTGCTAGTGATCCCCGCCTTGGATCAGACATTTCAGGTGGAAGATGCCAACGTACAGAGGGTCACCAGTGACTGCAGGGACTTAATAGCGCCTCGGCGTGATGCCTGAGAGCAGCAATTGTCGCCATTGAGTTTGATCGGACCTTCGATAGAGTTCATTCATTTATTTGCTATTTCCTGTTAGTCTGTGTTCTATATAGAAGAACAGACCGAATGTTACACATGAATTGACATGAACATAGTGCATTGAATTTTAACATAATTTCAAATGTGTTAGTGTTAACTAACGACTATGCTGTTTAAGGGGGGAAAATCTACATAAAAAGGAAAATAATAATAATAACTAAAAAGGTCTCCACACTTCCGTTTGGCCGTCTGGCCCACAGACATCTGTTCATCTGGAATCTAGAAGGCACACGCTACCGATCTGTTATGCTACACAGCATTGGTAGTTCACAAATTTTGTAATTTATAATTCTAGGCTACACTACTGCAGCAGCAATCTGTGGAGCGGTTGGCACCACAGTGACACAACGAAATGCTACAAGTCGGTTACTTCAAGGTCAGCTTCGAACTAGACGGCGCGTAGCGTGCTTTCCACTGACCCCAAACCGCAGTCGTTTGCGACTTCAGTGGTCTCAAGCGACAGCTCGTTGCGGGGAAGAGTGGAGTTCTGTTGTGTTTTCTGATGAGAGCTGGTTGTGCCTCGGTGCCAGTGAGGGGCGCGTGCTGGTTAAAAGGACGTCAGCTGAGGGCCCGCACCAAACCTGTCTGTGTGCTAGACACACTGCACCTACATCTGGAATTGTGGTCTGGCGTGTGATTTCGTATGACAGCAGGAGCAGTCTCGTGGTTATCCCACGCACATAATTCGACTGTTGTTATGCCATACATGAACAACATTCCAGAGGGTGTTTCCCAACAAGATAACGCTCGCCCACATACCACTGCTGTAACCCAACATGCTCTACAGGGTGCTGACATGTTGCCTTGGTCTGTTCTATCATCAGGTCTGTTTCCAGTCGAGCACATATGGGACATCATCGGAGGACAACTCCAGCGTAATCCACAAACAGCATTAACGGTCCCTGTATTTACTGAGCAAGTGCAACAGGTACGAAACTCCATCCCACGAACTGACCTCCGGCATCTGTACAACACAATGCACGCACTTTTGCATGCTTGTAAATTCAGCATTCCGGTGGTTACACTGGCTAATAATGTACCAGCATTTCATTTTTACAATGCCTTATCTCGCGCTTACATTAAGGCAAGTGTATTCCCGAAATTTCCTTATTCTATATTAACTACTTTTTGATGTTGCGATTTTTTCCCCGTCAGTGTATTTTGGAGTGGTATCGCGTTCGGCTATCGGACACCTCTATTATGTATCGAGACTAATTCGAAGACGGTGCAGTATCAGAACGATCTCTTCCAACATACTCTCCAGCAACAGTCAACACTCTGGTTACATTACCTTACGCCTGGACCACATGTCGGAAGAAACAATATTTGGTATTTTATTAGAAAACTTGGCTGTTTAATTTACAACAGAATATTTAAATTTCACTAGTCGTTCATTAAAAAGTCGGTTATGGCGATCAAGGGTTATTTCCATCTAATATGTGACTGTATCAATATGGCAATTTTCAGAGGCGCGTAAACTCTTGTTGCTTTCCGCTGAGTCAGTGCTATGACATGGTATTGGTGTGCCACTTGTGCAGCTCAGATAAGTAAAGTGAATTGCTTGTGTTGGAAATGGAATTGTAATGTTCTGAAACCAGAATGCAAATAAATTTCGTATTTGCATGGTAAAAAAATTGTCCTCTTATACAATGAAAAACGCGGCTTTGTGTCAAGTGCATTCTTGCCTATTGCTGAAAAGCCTTAGGTCAACCTAAAAATGTGGCGGTTCCCGGTTTATAAAAGAGGCGAAAGTACGGAATTATCCTGCAGTTTGTTGTAGAATTTCTGAATTTCACTGCAGAACTCTATGAAAAAAATGAAATATCGTGTGGCTAGGGCCTCCCGTCGGGTAGACCGTTCGCCTGGTGCAGGTCTTTCGATTTGACGCCACTTCGGCGACCTGCGCGTCGATGGGGATGAAGTGATGATGATTAGGACAACACAACACCCAGGCCCTGAGCGGAGAAAATCTCCAACCCAGCCGGGAATCGAACCCGGGCCCTTTGGATTGACAGTCTGTCACGCTGACCACTCAGCTACCGGGGGCGGACAGAACTCTATGTATCACTGTACGTAAACATTCAGAGTATTCCCATAGTCATGTTACTGTAAAATGGCGGACGTGCAAGTAGAGTCAGGATGTCGATTATCAATTCTGCCAGTATCGATCTTTGCAACAATAATAGCCAATTTGTCATTCTTTTTACCACTGGCGCGACTAACATTTGTTGTATTAATCGAAGCTTAAGGATACTGAGAAATTTTGAGCTGTTGAACTATGTTATTTTATTTTAGTATGTCAGTTTACTGTATTATGGATGAATATTTTCTTTTCTTGCATGATATCCATTTTCCTACTTTTCTCGGTTTTGTACAGAATTTCAAGTGAGTAGCCTGTCTCTCTAACGAGTGTTCTTAGTTGTGAATTGTTGTATTTCTCCAGCCTGTAACAAACCACATGCTCTTTCAGTTGCGTCTTGTAATTTCTCAGGAACTGAACCCACATAAAATTTTTCGTCGGTGCTGAGCCACAGTCATACAGCATTGTTTTAAAAGGAATACACCGCCATTTGACTGGGTATTTCCTGCGTACAATCTACTCGGAGATTTCGGCTATCACACTATTATCGAATACAATACCATTAACGTATTTTGCTGTGTACTGTGCAAGATGACATATTATTTCACAGCATTATCGAGTACAATGTTTTTATACCATTAACATTATTTGCTGTGTACTGTGCAGGATGAAATATACGCAGTACAACACATTTGCTTAACATGTTATAAATGGTACAAAACCGACAACTTGTAGGAATGCAGCACATTGTCGTACGAGCACATCATATCTGGGAGAACCAGCCCAAAGCGAGTAAACACAAGACTAGTATACGTATTTAAGACGTAACTATGAAAGTGATGTCTTTGACATCACTTTCATAGTTACGTCTTAAATGCATGTACTATTTATAACATGTTAAGTAAATGTGTTGTACTACGCCTACGTCATCCTGCACAGGACATAGTAAAATGATGTGAATGGTCTAAGAATATTGTACTCGATAATGGCATGAAATAATATTCATCCTGCACAGTACACTGCAAAATGTAATGGTCTAATATCATTTTACTCGACAATTGTATAAATGCCGAAATCTAAATTGTACACAGTAAACATACAGGAATAAATAGTCAAATGGCGGTGTATCCATTTATAAAATTTGCATTGCTAGCGACAGGTGACATGGTAAATGCCGAATGTGTGCAGAATTGTACATGTGGATTTTATATTGTGATCTAATCTTCCACTTAAGTTTGAAATTTGTCCTTACATTTGTGTTTTTGAATAGCCTAGTTAATTTATTAGACATGATGACAAGATATGGTATTGTAATATATTTAACTGTTAAAGTACCATCTGGTATGAGTGTAGTTTGCTTTTATTTACTCACCTTATTTACTATGTATTGTTACTTCGTATTAATCAGTGAAAGGACATATCTTGTTGAAAATTTGTACATTTGAGCGGAATTTGTATGAAAGACAGTTTCTTGTTCTGTGCAAAGATTTTCATGTCAAGAAAACCTATGATGTTTTCTCCATCCTCAAGTATGTATCACATATTGTTTTGTAGACTGCGGAAATTATCCAAAATATCTGTAATTTCATCAACTGTTCCACTGACTTGAATGACTGTCTCATCTACATTCCTCTTGTAGAATTAATGATGCCATCTATCATTTTCGGTATTTTGTTCTCTAATTGGCAAATAAAACATTTCAGGTATGAAGTCACTATGTAGGCTTCTCATTACAAGTCATAAGTCCCATTTGTAAGTTTTATTATTGAAAGAGAAATAATTATACGACAGTATAAAAAGAACACGTGTATAACTTCAATACCTGTGGCCTACTCATTAATTAATTTTTGTCTCTCAGAAGAAGCGACTGCATTAAACATAATTTTCATATTATCAAATAATTCTAGTTCATTTCAGTAACTTTTGTTCTAATATGCAGGCAATAAAAAACCAGAACATGCTCGAAATGAATAGCATTACATTAAAGTAAAACAAAATAAGTAATATAACGGACAGCTGAACGAAACAAATAATTTAAGAGTGTGATTAATATTATTCTTCAGTTTTCCTTATGTTTATTCTGAAGAACGAAGTCGTATGTGAGACTTTGCATCTTCTAAATTTTTCGTTACTCTTTCCCTCATTGAACTAAAACTCTTTACATATTGGCATTTTAGAATACTGGCTCATCATCACCACCATTAGTTGCTTCCTCATTGCTGACTGTCGTGACCTTATTCCTTCATTCAATTCCTAAATAACTGAATCTTTCTCCAGACATCTCCACCCACAGTACTCTTCAGCACTTTTTAATATTACTTTCAAAATTCATGATTGCTTTTATTACTCGATTCATGATTTCATGTATTACTCCAGAATTTCTTACTTTCTTTCACTATTAGTTTCAGTGGTTAACAGACCATCTTCTGGTGTCTACATACGACAGAAAACCAAATGACGGTACAATGTGTCATCACAAAAGAAAGTCGTAAATATAGCAGTCAACATATACAAATTATTGAAAACTACGCTTTGACATCGTAATCAGATGTGGTGCAACTCATAACCTTCGTAAACCATTATCCCACAAGCCAAACTCTTCATTTATCTCAAAAACAAAAATCGTTATTGCATGATAAGCACATAACAAAACTGAATTAACAGGTGATACTCAGCACAGAACACATCGGCGTAGATGTAGGGTAGGTGGGGAGAGGTCCCACACCACACCAAACAGCAGTCATATTTTCAAAGCACCGGTACCAATCGACTTAATGTGATATTAATATTATTAATTCAATGATAAAAAACAAAAAATAAGTGGAAAACATAAAGACATGAAGACATAAACTATTTTTGGTATGATGTCAGGTCACAGCAGATTACAATATTGTATAAAATGAAGTGAAATGTCATTTGACATCGATGTATATGAAACAAAGAATGAGAACATGATGGTATAATTGTCTCAAGAAACATTCCATGTTGTCAAAATATTAACAATATTTTGCATATAACCATTTGCCATAGAAAAGCACAACTTGTTTAAACTAAATGTTCAGTGAAAGGGAACACACAGTTTGACAACCAATAAACGCATTTACAAAACGATTTCAGAAGCATCATGTTATATGACACCATCATTACATGTACGTGCATAAAAACCTTCAACCCAACTAGAAGTGCTCATAAGTAGTTTACCATAAAATTACAATACCAAAACCTGGGAAATGCAATGAAACTCCTATCCACATATAAGAAGTAAAAAACACCGTAAGACTGTACATCCCTGACACTCGTTGTATTATTCTCAGTTGCAAGTAGTACAATAAAACTGTAACAAAGATACCAACAAAAATATTTCTACTTGTAATTGTGTATAATACAGGGTGAGACAAAAGTCTGGATATGCCACTATAAAACTAGAATGGTGTGAGGAATCATAATGGCGTTTGGTGTGCTGTGTCTGTAGCTAGGGGCGCAAAACTTATAGGAGCTATGGCGACAGCAGCGGCATCTTGAAATAGTAGTTGTAACAGTAGCTTTATTCATCTGTAGATCTCATTTTGCGAGGATTAGGACATGTCAAAGTATTTACAAGTTAGACTAATTTAAAAAAAAAAGTTAATTCATATACACATACGTTTACAGACTTCTAGTTAGAGACAATCATTAGAATTACTCCTGGTATACAATATTTTTTTACAAATAACTTACTAAATAATGTAATGCCACACTGTGCACTCATATCTCACTATCAGTCACTGCACACACTATACACACATTCTTTCACAACACTTCTTCATAACACTTCACTCACTACACACACACACACACACACACACATACACACAAACAAACATACACACACATACACACACACACGCACACACACTGGTGATCTCTGGGCTATTTTCTGTACCACAACTTCCCATTCGCTATCCTGAAAAACTGAGTCAGCATCCCTCTACAATGAGTGAGATGTTTAGCTCAGAAAGAGGAAGAGGTGTTAGTATTGCGCTGTGCATAGCTTGGGGGTAAGTATTTCTAGAAATAAAAAAAAAGAAGGAAAAAAAGACAAAGTGTAGGTGTTATGTGGAATGTTGGATATTTTATAATCATTATTATTATTATTTATTTCTATAATATTTTTTATCAAACCCTTACTCTGTTATAGCTAAGTAATCCTTCAATGTATAAAATGAATTGCATAACAGGTATTTTTAGCTGCCTTTTTAAATAAGTGTATTTTTGCAATTTCTTTAATCTCTTTTGGTAATTTATTGTACAGTTTTATTCTTTGGTAGAAAATGCTGTTTTGAGTTTTATGTTTATTTTTCTTCGTAAATGTAAGTTGAGTCTATCTCTTGTCGCATGGTCATGGACAGAGCTGTTTGTGCAGTAATTACCAATGTTATTTTTGATGTGTACAACTGACTGGTAAATGTATTCACATGGAGCTGTTAAAATTCACAGTGTTCTGAACAGATCTTTACAATGAGCTCGATTAGTATTTTTGGTTATTATTCTTATGGCTCTTTTCTGGAGTTTGATAATTGTGTTCATATTTTTTGCATTTGTTCCCCAAAAAAGAATGTCATAGCTAATAATTGAGGGTACATATGAATAATATGTAACTAAAAGACACTACATGTTACACAATGATTATAGGATTCTGAGGGCATAACATGCGGATGACATTCTGTTTGCAAGTACCTTTGTGTGTTCACACACTTCAATTGAGAATCAATATTCATTCCTAGAAATTTTGCATTTGTTACACAGTCTATAGAGGTGCCATCTACATTTAATTTAACATTGTCATTTTTCCTCTTTAAACTGAAATTCATGGCATTAGTTTTCTTTATGTTCAATGTCACTTTATTCTTTGAGAGTTTCATTTGCTTTCTCGGCAAGGAGTTCTCTTGTTTTCTCAGTGACTATAATATTGCTGTCATCAGCGAAGAGGATTTTTTCACCATCTTGGGTTTGGCTTACATGTTTCAAATGGGAAAGGGGGTGATGTGGCACACCATTTTGAACTGCCTCTTTCCGGAAATGCACACATGAAATCTGTTTTAAGCTACCTTTATTTGTGTAGGAGTTATGACCTGTTAAAATTTGGAATTACAAGGATATGATCAATT
The DNA here is from genome assembly GCF_021461385.2 of Schistocerca piceifrons. NCBI lineage: Eukaryota > Metazoa > Arthropoda > Insecta > Orthoptera > Acrididae > Schistocerca > Schistocerca piceifrons. The sequence continues at coordinate 774,776,373 of NC_060138.1, forward strand.
CTGTTTTTTTGTTGCAGGTAATCGACAGTGGCACTTACACGGCAGAAAGGCATTGAGATTGTGTTAATGAATGGTGGACGAAGCACCAGTGACTGCTACTGTCTTTAGTACCTGGTATCTTGAGAGAAATGACATTTCGTGTATGACACTATCCAAGTTATTCGACAAATTTTTTGCAACAGGTTCTGTGGCAGAAAATTCACGCAGTGGACTTCCAAGAACAACCACCGACGAGAATCCCGCAACAACAATTGTGCCATGGTTTGTGAAACGTTCACATTGCAGTACACTATGGTTATCAGGATAATATGGTGTCAATTAGCCTTCAGTTAATTGTGTGTGTGTTGCACAAACACCAGTGGTACCCACACAAGTTACAGTTGCAACTCTGATCGGCAGGTGCAGTTTGCAGAATGGACTCTGGATCAGTGTAGCAGGAATCCAAACTTTGTACGGTAGGTGTTGTTCAGTGATGAAGCTAATTTTTATGTGCAAGGAAAAGTAATCAAACAGAGTTATCTTCACTGGTGAGACGCAAACCCTTCTTGGGTAGATCCCTGTAAATGTGCTGGTGATGACAAAGTGATGGTTTTGTGTGGGTGCTGTAGTCACGGACTGTGCAGCTGGTCCCGGCAGAGGTTCGAATCCTCCCTCGGGCGTGGGTGTGTGTGTTTGTCCTTAGGATAGTTTAGGTTAATTAGTGTGTAAGCTTAGGGACTGATGACCTTAGCGGTTAAGTCCCATAAGATTTCACACACATTTGAACATTTTTTTTGTGTGGGATTTCAGACACAAAAGTCGTGGGCCCAGTGTTTATTGATGAAAACTTGAATGGGGAGAAGTATCTTAAGGTGCTCCGTGATTATGTGCTTCCAACAATGTTGACTCGGCAGGATGATTTTCCAATCTTCTTCCAACAAGACGGTGTGTCCCCTCCCTCTATGCCACTGGAACCAGACAGTTTCTGGAAGAACTAACTGTTTGGGGGTCACTGGATAGGTAGGAGGGTTCCTGTCAAATGACCACCACAATCCCCTGATCTTACACCTCTTGACATTTATCTGTGGGGACATTTGAAATCAATTGGTTGGCCCACAAATCCACAAATCCTGCAACATATGCAGCAGGACTCGCAAAATAACTTTGATTATGTGTCCAGTCCAATGACGATCACATTGAGCATATACTGTAATGCCAACTCTGACAGGTGTCCTAAACTTTAAAAGCTGATAACTTCTACACTTATAAAGATACCTTAAAACAGATTTCACGTGTGTATTCCTGAGAAAGAAGAGTTCAAAATGATGTGCAACATGACCCCCTTCCCATTTGAAATACGTAGCTCGAACCCAGTATGGCGGATTTCAAGATGGCCACCACTGTCGCCATCTACAGACACCCCATCTACAGACAGACCATATGAGATGCCATTATCATTCCTCACATGGTTAGAGTTTTGTATGGGTGCACCTAGACTTTTGCCTCACTGCATAGAATAAGTACCAGTACTGGGATATCCACATCTTTAATTGCGGCTTCCAGCAGAGTGGGCTTCACTCGGCACACATGTGCCACCCACTGGAGGTGTTGGTTGTTTTAATATGTAAAATAATAAAGTATATTCTTTCTTGATATCCATGTTTTAGTAACTTTTGAAGAATATAAACCAATGGCTGATTTCTTTCAACTGCATTTGACCTTGAGGCGATACACCACATGTTACACAATAGTGTGTAGTATCTAGTAATAGGCGTGATCATGCTAGATTGCCAAATGATAGTGATTTATTTATAACCATATTGAAAATGTTGCAGGTTTCCAATAAACTGTTGAGTGAATATTTCTCTCATTCTGCCATGATGTAAAAATTTAAAAAAGTGTTAGAATGGGATTTTTATTGGAAAGATGTACAGGCTGCTACTGCTCACTGCTATACCACATAAAACAGTACAGGGAACATTGATATTTGTGATTTGTGAGATTTGCAAACAAATGATCTGAATACACAGTAGCATTCTTCATTTATATAAAAAGACTATGAATACTATTTCTTTTTACTTTATTGATGTTGTTACCATAAGTACAGAGTTAAACCATTTTAATACTTGAGGTTGTCTAATCCTATGGCTGACTATGTAGCACTGCCCTTGTGCTACTGTAGTCTGAGATATTGTGGTGCTGACACTTAAGCCTAACATTAGTGAGTATTGACCATGTACTTACATTCTGCATCTTTTTGTTTTCATTGTTTTAGTTTTATTGTTCTGCTTGTAACTGCAAATAACAGTATGAGTACCAGACCTGTACATTCATGTAGTGGTTTTTACTTCTGATACATTAATAGCAGTCTCATTTTTTCCACAGATTTTGATATTGTAATTTTATGATAGGCTAGTTACGAGCAATGTGTATTAGGTTGAAGGTTTTGTACACATACGTATAACGATAGTGCTAGGTAAGATTGTTTACTAAATGTGTTTGTTGGGTATCAAGCTGTGTGTTCCATTTTTCTGAATATTTTAGAGTATACCATGCTGTACTTTTCTATGACAAATAGTCATAAGAAAAATATTGTTAATATTTTGAGAGTACGGGCTGTTAAACGATTTCTTGAGACAATTATGTCATATTCTCACTTATTTTTTATTACGTCTGTACATGACGATACAGAATAACATTCCACTTTATTTTACAGTGTTGTAATAAGCTATGACCAGATGTCATATACAAAGCAGTTTGCCCATATGTTTTGCATTTATTCTTTCAATTTTATCATTGCGTTAATAATATTAAGGTCACAGACTAATACACACAGTCGTGACACTCTCTGGTGTGAATGTTTTTATTTCACAGCTGGAGGAACACTAGCACTCCATGCGGTGAGAAAGCAGACAGTCACATCCATCGTAAGGAGAATGTTGGTTTTTCACCCCGTTTCTAGGTGATTTTTTATGTTAATTAATTTTTTTCCCTCCAAGAGTTTGTACTAATAGAAGACATGGATGGTGGCTGGCTCTGAGCACTATGGGACTTCACATATGCGGTCATCAGTCCCCTAGAACTTAGAACTACTTAAACCTAACTAACCTAAGGACATCACACACATCCATGCCCGAGGCAGGATTCGAACCTGTGACTGTAGCGGTCACGCGTTCCAGACTGTAGCGCCTAGAACCGCTCGGCCACACCGGCCGGCCACATGGATGGTGGTGAAATAAGCACAAACAATGCTAGACCTCATGAATCCAGTGTCTAGTTTAACGTGTTCGTGAAGACGTACGTGTGACGCTGTATAGAATTGATACCAAAAAAATATAAACACAGAGATTCATACATAAGAAGCACGTGTACGTCCACATATGCGAGGAATCGGCGCCCTGTTTGTCGCTTCGTCCTGTGTTTTAGTCACTGGTGCCTGTGTGACATTCATCCTCATATTATTCTGTGTGAGACGACTGCCTTATGATGGTAGAAATAAGTTGAAAACATTATAAATAAGCTGATTGTATCACTGTTCACCTAAAAGCAAATATTTGAACGATTTTCAGTCTGTCAGTGGGCAAGCTGAGGAACTGGCTGCTTGTGTGTCAAAGGACCGTTTTACTGCTTTTGGCGGATTGTCACACTTTTGTGAATGTTTTCTCTTCATCGACAGTTGAGGTGGCTTGTTTGGGATGTCAAATAATGTGGGGACTGCATTCCGTAAAAGTTTATTATTTTCTGCATTCATCAACAGGTTGCTTCGAAGTGTAGCGAACAAACCTTCTTATAATTATATAGATAAACAGAGTCTCTTTTCATGGGGCCTTCCCTTCTGCTATTCACTCGCAATTTTCTGCTCCTAAAAAGAAACATTAATCATTATTTATTTATTTAATCTAAGATTATCTGACAATAATATAACATACAACATACATCAAATGCTTTAAGAGGATAGGAAAGGTGGCTTACAGGGATAGGACAGGTGGTGGGCCGTGGCCTCGATTGAGGCACCATCCCAGCACTTACCTTTCCGATCCAGGAAAACCCAAATCAGGATAGTCGGACAAAGCAGCTCCATCATCCAGAAAATGTGGTCAGTGTCCTAACAGCTGTACTGGTTCATTCAGTAATCTGCTAATGACTAATGTTTCTTCATTTATACACAAACAGTTTCGCCGGCCCGAGTGGCCGAGCGGTTCTAGGCGCTACAGTCTGTAAGTGCGCGACCACTACGGTCGCAAGTTCGAATCCTGCCTCTGGCATGGATGTGTGTGATGTCCTTAGGTTAGTTAGGTTTAAGTAGTTCTAAGTTCTAGGGGACTGACAACCTGAGAAGTTAAGTCCATTGTGCTCAGAGCTATTTGAACCATTTGAAAAAACAGTTTCATGTGACTTATGATATAAAGCGTAGTTCTCTTTATCGTTGCACACACACGCACACTACTTCTGGTCACTTTCTATGTAAGACATAGTCCCGCAGGTATAGGCTACAAGTGAATCCCGACGATACAATTCAGTAATATAATGTTGCAAACCTCCCAGAGTCGTTTAGAAAAATCAAAAATTAAAACAAAAATATGGCGTCCTCTATTTGTTGTTGCTGCAATTCATTGCGCTACAGACGCTCCCATTGGTACATACCGTTCTGCCTGTACAAACCAATATAAGCAATTACGATTCGCTTTCCTTGTTATAAGATCCCTCCGAATTCGGCAGCATCACTTACTCTTTTTTGTCCGTGATACGCGTAACTTCTTCCGCCAACACTACATCTCGAAGACATCAATGGAAAAAGAACACAATTTTCTTAGTCGCAGAATTTTACGTCTAGTTTTAGGAAATGTGGGAAACCGCGTACCCCAGACGCAGTCGGAAAGGCGCCACAGCGAAACTATTGCCAGTGGAGAAACGTGGTCGCGATGGAAGCCGGCTGTTACGTGAGGCGGTTCCCGTCCCTTATCATTTAACTGCCGCTGCCATATCACGCAGGTCGTGCGGCTCCACACTATTGCCAAGCTTTGAACATTGCTAGAAACAGTGACCATTATTCATGGATCTCTAGAGTTTAATATCTTGCCGTAGAAGAAATCTGGAAAGGATTACGGAAACCACAAGGAAATTTATTAACCTGGCAGTAGAAGATAGTGTTTTCTATTATTTTTCGACATCACTCCCCCTGAGGTCAATGCACTCCGTCCAGAGGTTTTCCTCTGACTACCTTCTGTATCCGGAATGGAAATCGGGAAGGGTTGCAGTTTATCCGCCTACGTCCTGCGTGACTATTCCTTTGTACCGAAAATGTTCTCAGGAGACAACATTATGATATTTGAGTGGACCTGCAAAGAAGTCAAGAAGTGGGCATCAGAATTCTGCCGTTTCCCCCCTGAAAAAGTATCATCGTGCGCAGATGATTTTTCGTGTTTCTGTACGATATTTTACTTAAAGTTACCAGACATCTCAATTTGGCCGAGACAGTTCTTGTTTTTGGAAGCCAGTCTCCTTGTGCCCATAGGTTCTGCCAGAACCCCTAAATATTCCAGTGTTTCGGAAAAAATCAAATTCTCAGTCATGTAAGGTTTCAATACATAACTTTTTATATTTCTAGCATTAGAAAACTATCTATAGTTTATTTACATATCAATATACATTGTGCGTTGGACGACCAATTTAATGTCTTTTTAAACTACAAATGAGTTCTTTTGAACTATAAGGTTCAAAACTTCTATGAGTTTCTTAAAAATGTGTTATAGAACAGTAAAATTAATGGTAACAACTTGTGCCAAGAGTATGCTAAGGTGCAGCAGTTTGTTATACCTTAGGAATAGAGAAATGGAGCAGAGAATGCAAATGCAGTTCCCATCCAAACATATATCTTACGAAAATATTTCCAAGATAGTGGAATTGGTGTTACGTATTCCCGATACAAATGCAGTAGTTGAGCGTGTCTTTTCTTTGATGAATAAGGTATAGACATATGACAGAACTCAAATGAAAGGAGAGACTAAAAGCAATGATCATGGTGAAAGTTAATTTGAAATACAGTTGCACGGATTTCTGCGACTTCTCAAACTTAAAAGAAAGCAAAGATTTGCTAGCTCAAATTCATTCATCACAGAAATTCATTCATCACATAAGTATGGCGACATGAACAGCTCAGTGTTAAGAAAAGTGTGAAGTTACCTAAGCAAGTGTTGCGTCTTGTTTTCCAACTTTTAAGATGTAAGTGCATTCTAACTATACAGTAACAATGAATGTGCCTATCTTTTAGATTATGTTTGTTATGTTGTTGTTTGATACCAACTGTTCACTTAATTGTTAGTTTTAAACTGTATAATAGTTACAGAGCATTGTTGCGTTACGAGGAATAAGCAATTATAAAACTGATCGCAGCTTAGACTCCCACAAATATAGTTATCATATTTTACTACGTTTCTTTTTTATTATTTATTGTTCGCCAGTTATTCTTTTGCTCTCTGGAAGCTAATAAATCAGAAAAATCCATTTTTATTTGCAGAAAACACTTGCTATGATGTTTCCGGTACCAGTCTGCCCCCGCTACTTGGAATATTATTTCATTCCTATAGCGACGTTCTGGCCTTCCTCTGATTCACAGCAAGCATCGCCGCACCAATTCAGTAATAGTCTTTTAAAACTATACAAAATAAGCTTAGAAATAGTTTCCGTATTTGATTTAGGTCAATATTCAAATAATGCCATCTTACACCAAGCTTTCTAATATAGTGTGTTTAATTCTCCAACGGTGATGTCCCGCGCTCTTTCTCCTGATGTGCTTATGAGGTCAGCTAATTTAGACAATGTAATTTGCGTAGTGTCCATCGTATTGTACACATTATAGATGCTTTAATTTGTGGTTTCAGTTTCGGGGTGTCTTTCGCACGGCCACCTCGAAGAGACGTTTCTCCACATCAAAAATCAGCCACCTATTTTTTAACTGTTTAAAAATGCTGCACAGGCTCATTGTAAAAGTTTAACAACTTGTGATGAACTTCCTTTGTCGATAAATAATCTAAGGAAAATACTTTTATTGTGACAGGTTGTTCCTGTTTACTTATTTACATGAAAGAAACAAAACATGATTAGTTTCAGAAAGCAATGCATATTAACACAGTGCTTTTTCCGTTTCACCGGAAGAAATGGTTAATTTTTTACTTTCAGTTAACATGGCAGTTCTGTTACCATGTAGCATACGGAAATGAAAACCAGCTGTCGGTGCGAACAAAGTTGACACACGGTGCGGAGGGTGATGGGAGCGGACGTAATGGCATTTCCAATTTACGGTCACTCCCGGCAGACACCGCGTCGAGTGTCAGTTTAGTTTGCTCCCGTCAGTTGATGCACTTTTTCGATTAAGCAGTCTGAAAAATACCTGGAAGTCAGTAGTTCAGATCAAATTTTCTGCGAAGTATTTTACGTCCGCTCCTAATTCTCACTTCCTAATCAAACATCTTTATCGGAAAGTGATGAATTGTCCAAGTTTACTTCCAGCTATACTGCAAAATTCTTATTTCTCCTTCATACATGGCTGCAGAAGTGTAGTCTGTGGAATATGAGAGGCGTTAAAGAATGATGAATTTCATTGCAAGTGTTGTTCACACTTGCTGAAAGTACTGAGTGAAGCGACTAATTCTCGTATGTGACGAAGTGCGACATAGTGATACAGGAAAAGGTTCTTATATTTTCATATACTCTTTCAGGCATACAAGATAACGAAGCAGGCCACATTTAAACGATTAAGTAGACGATTGTTCGGCAAGTTTTTCTTCGACATCTCCAAAACATTGACTATGTAAATCTCAGCCTCCCCTTCTAAGACTTGTTAATTCATCCATGTGTTATACCAATATCTCTTTAAATTTATCCACAAGAAAAATAGTGTCGCTACGCACCCAACTTATTAAATTCAGGAAAACTGTGTATACTTGTTCCTAAAATTATTGTTGTAGTGTTCTAGTTTGTGTTTCTTCCATTTATGACAAATCTGTGGTTATGTTTTTACTTAGCAAAGATTTAAACCTGGAAGGTACAGGAGAGAGCCAAGTGAATTAGTTTTATTTTACAATGAAACAGAACTTTTGGTGCCATTCGAGGAAGGAGTTTAAGATAGAGGAGCTAGCAGTGGAAGTAGTGCACAAAGAGCAATGTGCGATTAATGTTACCGTGCCGTGCTATTAAGGAATTGTGAATGTAAAATGGAAGGGATAAAGAACCAGAGACGTCAACCATGCAGAAGGAAGGCGCTTTGATTTCAATGAGAACAGTTGGTGATGTGTTGCTGCACGGTCATTTTCCAATTCTCAAAGTTCGTTGTATATACTGTTCCTGGTAATACATCTTACGATGCAGTGACACAAATATTACTAATTATAATACCAATTCCGAAGCTACAGCCTTGCGTTAACAGCTTTTCTAAAGCTACAGCCTTGCATTAACAGTTGAAACAAAGTACAGTCCGAAACTGGTTTTTCCATCCTCTCTCATCCCTCATCAAATACGATCTGAGACAAGAAAAACGACACACTGTGAAAGAGCTATGCAAATCGGTCACAAATTAATAGTCATACAGGTATCGACGGAAAATGCAAATTTGTTAAGTTTGGCGACGCATGGATGAATGTGTGACACTGCAGTGCAGTTTCTCCACGCAGTTGGCAAAGAAAGTGCTGGACATTCGATAGCAAGGCTTAAAGTCTGTGTGAATTTCATTCAGTGTACCGATTTGGAGGTAACTATACCTCGCAGACAGGCATATGAACAATATACACAGGCGTCAGCTTCCGAATGAGGAGATGCAGCTGGGCTCGAAGAAGTCGGTTGGAGTAATCGGCGAGTCGCTCAACGTGTGAATACGAGCGATGCCGCTATTCGACGATTTTGGCAGGAAACTTGTGAACTATGGGCGTAAACAGCGTCAAGAAGGGAGCAGTCGACCTAGAGATACGTCACTGGGCAATCATCGCAGAACCACCCAGTGCATCAATTTCATCATTGCCATTGATCCGACGTGCAACTGGTGCTTCAGTGACAACAAGGACCATTAATAGGTGTCTAACAGAAAGGTGGCTGACCTCACAGGCCCTGTTGCGCCGACTACCGTTGACCTCTCTGCACCAACAAGCACATTAGCGTTGGTATCGGGCACATTCAACCTAGACTGTCACTGACTAGAATGAATTTGTCTCCATTGTTGAGTCCCACTTCGAACTGAGCCCCGATGACCAGCGAGGACGTGTCTGGAGGCGCCCCAGACAGCAATGGAATACCAACCTGGCTGTCGCCTGCCATATGGCCCGACAACCAGGAGTGAGGATCTGGGGTGCTATTTCATTTCGTACCATGACATCTGTGATTGTCATCAGCGGCAGTCGTACGTCGACGATATTCTACGCCGTGTATTGTGCCCCTCAAGCAAGCCATCCTGGACTTACATTTCAGCAAGACAATACTGACCAGCACATGGCGAGGTTTCCACTGCTTGTCTTTGTGCTTGCCAAACTCTACCTTCGCCAGCAAGGTCGTCGGATCTTTCCCCAGTTGAGAACGTTTGGAGCGATATGGGTAGAGCACTCGAACCGTATCGGGAGACGATTCAACGCGCCAGTTCGACACATTTGGCACTATATCTATCAGTAGGACACCCAACAAATCTATCAGTCAGTGCCAAGCCGAATAACTGCTTGCAGAAGGGCCAGAGGTGGACTAATGCATTGCTGACTTACTGAATTTGCGAAACTACTCCTCTTCAAAAAATCACCGAATTTTTCTGAAATTATAATAATTTGTGTGTCTGTTCATGCGCATCACATCTACCGAATACGGTCTTATTTGGATAATTCCTTCATGGTACGTTTTTGTTGTCTTAGATTCTTAGAGACTATTAACAAGGACAGGAAGATATGCTAGTATATAAAAACTAAAATGGTACTTGTCAATAATGGGGTACGTAGTTCCTGGAACTTCTGTATTGTTACCAGATCTTTCCCTAGGTGAAGTTGAAGGTCGTCCCTTCCCTCTTCCTCCATTGCCCTAGGCCAACTGGATGAGTTAAAAATGTCGAGAAAATCGAAAAGACGTTGTTATTTGCTCAGTAAAGTAGTGCACAACATTAATACTTACCAGATTTATGCCTAATTAGTGTATGTCATACTCCCTCTATGATTTATTACACAATTATTACAACTGATGACCTGTTACACTCGTTCTATATTACTGCTGTAATTTGTTATACAGTTATTACGATTCATAATCCAAAAACGGAGGGGAAGTTTGCACAGCCGCTATTTTTGCAGGATTCATACAAGATGGCTGACAATTATTGGGGAAAATTCAAAGGGACGTTATCACACTGGTTTTACAGCCTACACAGGCTCCAGTTGTTGTCAGATTAATCCCTAGTTAGTATAAGACGCTTCTATCCACACCCTCCCCTATAATCTATAGTGCAAAACAGACTTTTTTCCGTCAAGAAATATTTTCTCCAGTGGGAAATTAAAAAGATTGTGGGAAGATTCAAATACTTTAAACTAGTGAAAAATTTAAAAAATACACTAAAGAAAAAGTGTTTTACAATCACCACAGTCAGACATGAATCACAGACTTTTGTATTTTGTGAATCACATTTCTTATCTGCTTCATGCACATCTGATATGCAACTCGGAATTTTATGCATCTTTCTGCAGTACAACTAGCTTTTTGTATTTACGTCAGTGGAAATAGCAATACTATCAGATCTAAGGATTCTGCTGTCTTCACTAACGTCCTGTATACATACACCTGAGAATACTATTGAAAATCCGAAACCTAAGAAATATAACCGCTGTAAGGAACTTATGTAGGGCATGTACAGACCAGAATTATTTTCAAAACTAGCTATAGATTACACACTAGACATCACTAAATTATTTATGACCCAAAAACTTGAAAAAACGCGGGAAATTAAAAAATGCATGATACTTTTGTTGCTAAAAGAATTACTGCTTCATTGTCATCCTACTGGACACAGACCCAGGGTAAAAACGGATGGAATTCCATTACTGTTCTTCAGATATACGAGAGCGCGCGCATACACTCTCTCTCTCTCTCTCTCTCTCTCTCTCACTCACTCACTCACACACACACACTCACACATACACACACACACACACACACACACACACACACACACACACAAAATCTACATAACATATCAAGTACATTATTGCCACAAGAAGAGTACATCACAGACAAGACAATTGCTGCAGCTGTGTTTTTATCCAGTCGCACTGTACCGCTAGGTATGGTAGGCAGATGTGGTCCAATGATGATGTCTTGCTTAATAATAATCAGAGTGCCCAACAAGCGAAAATCCCGCTCCACATCAAAAATGGTTCAAATGGCTCTGAGCATCTATGGTCATCAGTCCCCTAGAACTTAGAACTACTTAAACCTAACTAACCGAAGGACATCACACAACACCCAGTCATCACGAGACAGAGAACGCTCCACATCCACAACTGCTGTCGACTGTGAGTATTGAGGGGTCCCAAGCGTCTCTGCAGACACACAATACGACAGCAAGCCTCCCTGACCGCGGTACCAGCTGCTATGGTTCATCACTGAGCTCTGCCCTCTGTACACAGCTTCCACCCGCATGACCCTATGTGTACAGAGATAAAATGTCCCCACTAGATGACGCACGATGCTGAGAGGTACCTTCAGAGGACTGTGTAACTATAAAACTTATTCCTACAGTGTGCAGGCTCAGTAAACAGTGATAAACTCTACAGTGGACACAATTTATTAAAGTATCGATATGTGCTGTCATCTCACTCTCGTATGTTGTAGCATAGTCTTCTCTGACATCTTGTGGCTACGTCACTTACTTGACCCAAGCGCTTTTACTCTGATGTATAATGAATCTGCTATTGCTAAGTAGTCTTGATTTAACAAATAAAATCATGGATGCTTCAAAGATGGGCAGAGTCTCACTATTTAACAAATTATAGATTAGTGCCTCTTGGTGTCATTTGCACAGGATTTGTGACCATACACCTTTTACACACAGAGCGACTTGAATATATATATATTCTGTCCAATTCCTGATTTCTGCATTATAAATGCTATTGTGCATACTTTATTTCGTAACGTTATGTTTACAATTTTTTGCAAATAAATTATAGGTTAAATGATGTTATTCCAGCAGTTTTAAACTGTGCAGATGGATGTTCTGTTGCCTGGTGCATAATGTCCAGTCCACCATATTAGATACAATGTAGTGATACTTTTTAAGGGATCTAAATGGGAATGGATGTTTATGAAAGAAATGTGTATCCTTTGATACGGTAAATGTCTATGGATCCGTTGGTTTCTGCAAGTACTCGAATGTATGACCACTTTTCACTGTTATTTGCAGTAAATGCCAGTACCTTTTATTTCCCACTTATGTCCAGATTTTTACATACACTGTGTTTAAAGTAATATGTACGCCTTGCTTGCACATCTGCATTAGCTTCTTTTTCCAATAACATTTTATGTTCTTCTCTTATGCCAATTGGTTTCGCCATATATTCCAGTTTTGGGTTTTTGACTTCGACCTCAATTTCCGGGTTTCTTTTTCATACACTGTACTGAAAAGTGTAATTTCTATAATATGATGTGAACTAGCACTGTTCATGGGAGTGAATCCTAATTTGGTACAATATATATTTGATGGTATTGTGGAGAAGAATATCCTACAGAATTGATACAGACTTTGGTACAGTTCTTACGCAGTCTTTATTGGTGTCTGTATTAATAATCTCTACATAGTTCACAATGAAACAATTAAAACTATAGGCAGACAGAATTTGAGTTGTTATATTTACTTGGTCTTGACTGTCTGGAAAGTTTACTTGCACGTTAGTTAACTTGCGGGTATTCTCACTGCCCCAGCAGACAAATTTTTGAATGGTGTTAAATATAGAACAGTAGCTGTTCTGTAAGTTATCTGATAATTTATACAACACAGTAGCAATTGGCACAGAGTGCAGGGGAGCACATTGCAAATACTGTTTATTGATGTTCAACAGACTTAAACAGTCTTGCAGAGGGTTGAACTCGCTGTACGTGACAGAGTTATAAATCGTAACTTCCAATCTGGTAATACCACGTTGTTTAGTCAAGGAAGACGTAAAAAGTTTTTGTAGATGCATATCTTGGTACTTTATAAAGTCGATAAATTGGTTATCAGTATCATTGTTCATTTATGGGCTTGGGATTTGACATACAAATTTGTAATATATCTTTGTGTTCTACAACTGGAGCTCATCTACATCAAACAGTCTCTTCTGACTGTCTTGTCTCTGTTCACAATAACATTGTCATTTCCTTGGTAGTCTTCCTGCAGACAGAAGACGTAGCTTGGTGTTAGTAATTACATATCTCCATTTTGTCAAAAATCGCAGCAAAATCTTGTTTTATATCCATGTATGTAAGGTTACAGTCGTCTTCACGAAGCACTTGCAATATTCCAGGCAATTGGTCCATTAAAATATCCATTTCAATGTCAGCCATTCCCCTTAATATGGTACAGTCAAATAATTTTTATATTTTCTCAAAATGATTTCCACTGCTTCCTTGCAAGTTTTTTCCCCAGTATTCCCTTTACTGCCATATTGCCTTTACCCGAAAAGGTAGCTTCACCTTGACATCACGTCTTGCAGAGATGAACTTGAAGAACTTGCAATGTGGGTTGTTAAATGCACTCCAAACTTCCATATTTAACATTATAGAACGCCCATTATCCAACTGTTCTTGACAGTACACTTGATCACAGATTTGAACCACTGTATATGTTGTTACAAAACAGTTCTGTTGTAGATGAAAGGATATTTAAATTCTTCCTCCTAAGGATTGTGCCATTTTGAGTCTAACGTATGATGATGATAGATGAGGAGATTATCCAGGACCTCCAATAACGACCATACTCCAGAGCATTCGTGAGTTGGTTTTATCTTTCTCCTCCCTAATAGCTGAGTGATGTTTAGTGCTTTGGAGCAAGACATCTTAACATTTTCCACTACCATGAAATACTGGTCAGTTGTGGTTATCAAGTCTCCTCAAATATTCTAAAGACCTGTGCTGCTGAAGACTAATGTTCATGTGATCATGATGCCACTTCTGGTTACAGAAGCTCCTAAATTTAGAAGGCTGTTGTATTCTGTCTCCATTTAAAAAGTCGCTACATAGTGTATGTCTAGGCACAATGTATGGAAAAGCAATAATTTTTAAAAACATATCATTTTTATTATGTACTTTAATAAATATACAATCCTGCTTTACTCCGTAGATAGATGGCATGCTTTTTGGGGTAGAGTACAATAGCATGCACACAAAACAGATGCGTGTTGTTTATTGTAATGCACATACAGTGTCTGTGCCAGAGGTTCCCAGTATGATTCTTGGTAGTTGGAAATGCTGGACAGTGGTGCGGTACTTCGACGGAGAGGTTGGTGGGGGATCTAAGCTTCGAAACGAGACCGGTGTCAGTCGCCTGTGGGCAGTTGTCAAGGCAGAGTCACGCTCCACACAGAGGTATCTAGTGCAACCTCGTCGAGCAAAAAATGGACCAGTTTTTGGTGCAGCGTTATGAAACCAAGTTCTGTGTGAAACTGGGCAAAAATGGGGCAGAGAAGCTCGAAATGCTTCAGAACGCCTACAGTGATGGAACGATGAAACAAAGCCAAACGTTCATGTGGCATAAGAGGTTCTGGAAAGGTCAAGAGTCGGTCAACGACGACGACCGCTCGGGATGCCCGTCGACATCGCAAACGGATGACTTGGTGCAAAAAGAGAGTCAAATTGTGGACAAGGACCGACTACTAAGTGTTCGGATGATTGCAGAGGAGTGTGGAATACCCAAAACAATCGTTCACCTCATTTTAACTGAGGATCTTCAAATGAGGAAAGTCTACTCGAAAATGGCGCCAAACGTCCTGACGAGAGACTGAAGGAGTAGCGTTTGTTTATGTGCCGAGAATTGCATGAACGCTACGAAAGAGACCTAGAATTTTTTGGACAGAGTGATTATAGGGGACAAAATGTGGATTTTTTAGTGCAATCGCGGAACAAAGCGTATGAGCAGCGAGTGGCACACCAAGGAATCCCATCGCTCAAGAAAAGCAAGGATGAGCAAATCATGAATCAAGACAATGCTCATTGTGTTGTTTGACAGAAAAGGTGTCGTTCACATTCAGTTTTTGCCACAATGACAAACATTCAACAAGGAGCGTTACTGTGAAGTGCTCAAACGGTTGCACAACAAGGTTCGACACACCCAAAAAGAAATTCGGACAACTGGTTCATGCACCATGACAACACATCAAGCTGCACCGCGCTCATTGTCTGTGAGTTGCTGGCCGAAATGGATGTGGCAACGCCGACTCAACAGTCATACAGCCACGGTTTGGCACCAGCGGACTTCTTTTTGTTCCCAAGGATCAAAAGAATCCTGAAAGGGACTCGGCATGGGTTGCTGGAGGCGGTAAAAACAACTTCGACGACTGCACTGAAGGAGGGCGCCTTGAGTGATTGGGTGACGTTAGCATCGGTGTATTGGAGCAGGAGGAGAATAATTTCAAAAGTTCTGAAATGACTGTAAACTGATGTTGAATAAATGATTTTAAAAAATGCATTTCTTCTGAATGTAGGTGTTTTGGTGTGTAGTGGAGCACTGTATACATTTATGTTGCTTGTCATAATGTGCAAGTGTGAAAGTAGATCTCTGATATAGTTTGTATTATTTACCAAAATACATAAGATTTTGAGTATAAAGCAAACATTTAGCGCTACTGTCGTAAATTATTTGTTCTATAGCAGTAAAAATCACACATGGATCACATATTTTCAGTACTGGGTTAGTTGGTGAGAGTACGTATACAATGGTGAGTGTAGTACGTGCAGTCCCTTCTTAGTGTTCTAGTAATAAAACGCAGTATTGCTGTGACATGGTACTTCAGACTAGGGAGGCATATGAGATAAGTAAAAATCATGGAAATCCTATGTACAGGGTGACAGTTATTGAACTATACGGAATAAAATCGTCATAACTTCTGAACGGTTTGCGTTAGGACGTTCAAACTGCACGGTTGGCCACAGGACATGATGGGAATTAGTATGCGCATGCATGGTCTGGTTTAGTGACGAAGTCCACTTTCATTTGGATGGGTTCGACTATAAGCAATCCTGGCGCATTTGGGGGACTGAGAATCAGCATTTCGCAATCGAGAAGTCTCCTCACCCTCAGTGAGCGACTGTGTGGTGTACAATGTCCAGTCACGGAATAATCAGTGCGATATTTATTGATGGCGCAGTGACTACCGAACGGTATTCCGAGCGGCAAGGAGCGCCGGTCCCCGGCACGAAACCGCCCGGCGGATTTGTGTCGAGGTCCGGTGAGCTGGCCAGTCTGTGGATGGTTTTTAGGCAGTTTTCCATCTGCCTCGGCAAATGCAGGCTGGTTCCCCTTATTCCGCCTCAGTTACACTATGTCGGCGATTGCTGCGCCAACAAGTTCTCCACGTATGCGTACACCACCATTACTCTACCACGCAAACATAGGGGTTACACTCGTCTGGTGTGAGACGTTCCCTGGGGGGTCCACAGGGGCCCACACCTGGGTTCGGGCGGCGGAGGGGTGAAGTGGACTGCGGTAGTCGTCATGGGGTTGCGGACCACTGCGGCTGCAGCGGGGACGGAGCTTCTCCATCGTTTCTAGGTCCCCGCTTAACATAACATAACTGAACGATATGTGAATGTTTTGGAAGATGATTTCATCCCCATTATCTAAAGTGACCCTGATTTTGAGGGATCAGGATCACTTTAGGGACCGCATTCTGGCTCTGTGGTACCCAGAGGCCACTGGCATGGACCTCGATTATCCGCCGTATTCTCCGGATATGAACATATGCGACTCCTTTTTGTGGGGTTGTATACAAGGAGTACAGTAATAACCCCAAAACAATTTCTGAGCTGAAAACAGCCATTCAGGAGGTCACTGACAGCATCGATGTTCCGACACTTCAGTAGATCATGCAGAACTTCGTTATTCGTTTGCGCCGCGTCATCGCCAATGACGGCAGGCATACAGAACATATCATAACCTAGATCCGGATATCTGTAGTGACGTTTACATGTTGAATAAAGTATGCGCACGCTGTAGTTTGTAACTAAGTTACGTTTTTTTCATACAGTTCAGTAATTGTCACCCTGCGGTTTACACTTTAAAAGTATGCGCACGCTGTAGTTTGTAACTAAGTTACGTTTTTTTCATACAGTTCAGTAATTGTCACCCTGCGGTTTACACTTTATTACAGGTAAACAGTCACAGATCCTGAATTTAAATAGCAAGAAGGCTGTGTCATGCATTCACTTGGTAAAAGCGGTTTCCTACAAATAATGTTATTCTGCAGGTATTAAGAAAAAAGAATTATAAACTGCTACTGTTCTCTCAAATACTGTTATTCCCTGGTCTTAAGAATAAGAATCAATATACTGAATAGAGTTAAGGCAGTTCCCATTGAAGAAATTATTCCTTCGAGTGCAATTAATGTGGAAAACTCGAAATGGACTGAATTAAGGTCAATTAAACTACTGAGGTATTTGGCAAAACATTTGCTCCAAAGTATAACTATAAACTGTTAATGTCATTTGCTTCACATAATATTATTCCACAGGTTCGAGGCTGCAACGAGATGTATCCCATAGGAAGTATCCAGATCCATTACATAACAACTATATAACAGATAATACAAAGATGCACAGGTAGCTAGTTGTTATGAGAGAGGATATGGCCTCATCCAGTTTGACTGCTACTTTATTAGATTCAGCTGTGCCAATTTGCCTAAACCGTTACAAGTAAGTCAACTGAGCATATGTTGTAATTTATAAATGACCTAGAGGCAGCTGCACGCCCGGGTTTCTGGACAGATGAGCAATTGTTGCATGTAACGAAGTTGCATTTGATGAAGGAAGCAAAGGCCGCTATTGGGTATCACAAGAGGGTTAAGAAGTGCACCTATATTCGAGCAACGTCTTTTACAGCACTATAAGAAGCAGAATACCTCAAGATTCATTCAAGAGCAGCTGGGTAGGGATATTGCTGAGGCAGAAAAAGTCAGTAAAAATGTTTTGTTGACAGGATAACGAAAGTTAATGCAGATGCATAACAGTTGATGGGGAATGTTATTCTCCGTGAGGTGGGACATAGGACATTAGATGCTTTTCAAAGGGGACTGCCATATCACCACGATCATATATCTGGTATAACGATTATAAGAATAAGATAGAGATTAGGGCTTGTGCAGAGGCATATACACAATCAACTTTTCCTCGATAGGTACCTATGAGCAGATTAGTACTCCACAATGGACTGTAGGGCAGCTTGCGGATTGTGTGTTTAGATGTAGATGTAGGCTGTTTACAGATGGTGCAGTCATCTTGGAGCAGGATATGGTTCACATTTTGACTGGTAAACACATGCAGTGTTAATGTCTACTAGTAGATGTCCAGATAGTATTCATCACATGCTGTATGCACAATGTCAGTCAAAGAGCACACTGTGAACAGCTAACAGGGAAAGCAAGTTCGTATATGCACACTTGATTTTATACCAAAAACAAATCTCACAAAGGACGAATATAAACTGCTGGTGAAAAGAAGAGTGGGCCATTGCACATGTGTAAGCAACACTTACAAATTACTTTCCACACGAATGGCACAAATGGAGCACAGACAGACACTATTGACTGCAGTGCTCTGCACCACACATTATTAGGTTATTTGTAGGCATTATGCATCTAATTTTCGGTACAGCTCTTGTAAAGACATTATCATCTGGGAAAAGCTCATACATACAGTGTTATCTACAGGAAACAACTTAAGGAGGGCAGATGTGAGCTAGGTAGGGGTAGAGAGATAAATCGGTTGTGTCCTTCCCAAAGAAATCAGTGTAGTTTTCAGCAGTTTGTTTTACTCGTTGTGATATCAGTCTACGCAGCCAGTGACAGGTTGAGAATGGTGGTGTTGCGTTATGTTAGAAATTGCCGAGAATTTTAAGAAACACTTAAAATACATGTAATAGCATTTATAAAGCAGAGGTGGGAAACCAGTCAGGCAATTGCATATATTATATCTATGTTAAAACAACTCTAAGGCAGATTTGTTTGTAGCAGATGTGTAGTCATAAATTCTGTGTGCATATTACCTAGAGGCTATAATCTAAAATTTGTTAAATAGTGAGACTTTGCACATCTTTGGAGTGAAGTGTAAATATATGACTTGTTTATAAAATAAATTTTTCTATCACCATCCATTATTTTATTTGTTAAATGCAGACTGGTTAGGAATGGCTGTTTTATTATACATCAAATTAAAAGTGCATGGGTAAATATGTGATGTAGCCACAAGATGTCAAAGAATACCATGCTTCAAGATATAAGAATGACATGACAGCATATATCGATTTTTTAATAATGCGTGTCCACTGTAGAACTTATCCCTGCTTACAGACCATTCACACTGTCAGAATAAATTTTGTAGTTATACATTCCTCCTAATGTACCTCTTAGCATTGTGCTGGCATCTAGTGGGGACATGTTGAAAGAAGCTGTCTCTATACACATCTGGTCGCATGTGGGAGGTAGAAGCTGTCCACAGAGGGCAGAGCTCAGTGGGGGCAGGGAGGCGTGCTGTGGCATTGTGTGTCTGCGGAGACGCTTGGGGCCCTCACTGCTCAGTTATCAGCATGGCGTAGGTTAGAACACTGCCAGCAGTGGTGGCTGTGATGAGGGAGTTTCACTTGTTGGATGCTCTGATTATTATTAAGAAAGACATCATCATTGGCCCACATCTGCCTGCCACACCTAGCAGTACAGTATGTCTGGATAAAAACACACCTGCAGCAATCGTTAAACAAGGAACTTGGGCTATCAGCATAGCTTGGCGATGCGTTGTGTGTAATGTACTCTTCCTGTGGAAATAATGTAATTGATGTGTTATGTAGGGTTTGTGTGAGTGTGTGTGTGTGTGTGTGTATGTGTGTGTGTGTGTGTGTGTGTGTGTGAAGTACAGTAAAGGAATTCCATCTGTTTTTACTCTGGGTCTGTGTCCAGTTCAGTGATAATGAAGCAGTAAATGGGTTACCTGCCAAAGTATCATGAAGGTTTTGTTTTTGGGTTATAAATAATTTAGTGATGTCTTGTGTCTGATCTATAGCATGTTTTTAACCTATTACTGGTCTAAACATGCCCTTTATTAGTTCCTTACAGCGGTTATGTTTTTTAGGGTGTGTGTATACAGGACATGAGTGTAGACAGCAAAATCCTCAGATATAATCGTATTGTCATTTCCACTGACATAAATATGAAAAGATGTTTCTACTGCTGATATATGTATAAAATGCTGGGTTGGAGAGCAGGTGTGCATGAGTGCAGATAAGAAATGTGACTCACAAAATATAGAAGTCTGTACTTCATGTCTGATGGTTGTGATTGTAAAACACTGTTTCTTCCAAACCAGTGCGTCTTTTAAATTTCTCATTATTTTAAAAGCAAGCATTTGAATCTTCTCATCATTTTTTGAGTTTCCCTCTGGGAATAACTATTTTAGTTGGAAACATCTATTTATAAGTAATAAATTATAGAGACAGCAAGTCTGGAAGCAACTTGTACTAATGGGGATGAATATGATAACAATAGAGCTTTCTGACCATTGCGGTAATGCTACTTTTAATTTATGACCAATTGACCGCCATCATGTATTAATCTGTCAACCATACATGCTATGCTAGCTTTCCCACCATGTTTGGATCATAAATCACAACGATTAGGTAATAAATTATAATTATAACATAGAAGTGGCATGACAGGTCATCAGTTATAATAACTGTGTAATAAATAGTAGAGAAGTTATGACATACACTAGTTGTGGATAAATTTGGCAACAATGCATACTGTGCCAGATTTCCTGACTCCTTAAATTATTATCAGTTGAGTTACTTACTCGAGAAGTGAAAATTAAAAAATATGAAATTCTAGTTTCAATTATCCTGAATGGCACAATAAACAGAACGTCTACTTAGCAAGATTAGTTACATTAATGAAGTTAAATGGGAGAGCCTGTTAAAACATACAGCAACAGTTAAGTTCCATTATGGCATATCTACACGCTGAGAGTTTAAGGAGATAGGAAAGAAATTAAGAGAGATACCTCTGTATACACTTATCGGAGAGCAATAAACTTTTGAGTTGAACTAGCAGACCTGTTACATGCGAAAATGAAAGTATCCATACAGAACTTTTTCAAAATTGTAATTGTACCATTTATTGGGTGAGGTGATTGACTTGTTACTTTCCCAGCAAATGTGGGTAACATGAGAAATATTCAGCACTTGTTTGTTCAACTATTTTTGTATTTCAATATATTAGCTTTCGGTTCGTGCCCATTCAGCCATCCCAGTAATGGAAAGACGATGCGACTGCATATTGGAGACGTTTTTCTTGTTAGTTGCTTCTATATGAACATAAGGACAACACAACAACCAGTTCCCGAGCGGAAAAAAAATCTCTGACCTGGCTGGGAATCGAATCTGTGCCTTATCGGTTACCAACCTGCTACGCTGACCCTTCAGCTGCCGAGGTGGACTTCGTTCAATTAGTGTAACTAATATGTTTACAAAATAATCTATTTAATTTCTGTGCCTTTCACTTTCGCAATAAAGTATTTGAAATAAACGTCACATGCTTTGATTATGACAAGAGTTGAAATTTCTGTTCATTTATCTTGGCCAAGCACGTTTATTACTTACTTAATCCAGTCCTGTTGGGGCACACGCTGTAGAGTATACGAAGGATAGTTCGCGGCTGCTGCCTCTGTCACCGACAGTACCCTCAAGTACCATGCTCCTTCCATAACATTATTCCATGTCTTCCTCGTCATCATGTTTTTTTGCCTTCTGTTCTTGCCTCTTCCATTAATCCTCGCAGCCCATCTTTCAGAACTTGGTGGATATGTCCAAACCACTTCAACTGTTAGACCAGCCTTTCCCAACGACTTTGCATTTGGATTTTTCCAAACGTGTGCGCTTTAGGTCCTGTTCAGCCTAGTCTTCTTTGAACTTTCCGGAGATATCTCATTTCTGCTGCTTGTATCTGACGTTGTTTCACCTACTCATTATGTAAGATTATCAGTCATAGTTAACTGTCCAGTTGTAGGTAGATCTATAGCGTGGTCAGAAACAAACTGAAAAATTTTTAAGCAACACCCTTACAACCTTTTCAGTCTACTTTTGACCATCATGTATAACTTATCCCGTTATGAATACCTCTCTTAATTGAAATGTTCCGTCTGACTGTGATAAGTATTTTTCACTTTCATTATATACTGATTAATAGTACAAAATATTACTTAATTGTTATTTGAAGGTTGACTTGTAAATACAAAATCGCATACTAAATCCAATTGGCCTAATTACCGCTAAGATACGAATATATTCTTGCATACATTCACAGAAACTTCTCTTATTACAAACACTATTTACTGAAATCGTCAGAGCGATGTTGAGACTATGCGATAAGGTGTTTAACCTTTGGTTTAGACAGACCGTAAAGCATTTAAAAGCTTTTGTCTCTTGTCTGAGGCCGCACATTTGGGCACCCTGGCACGAAACTATCTGCTCAATGTGCCGTTTTAACACATGCATTCGCAAGGGAGGCAGGAGCAAGAGGAATCTGAGGGTACAGACTTTTTATTCATTACAGAATTCTTAAGATATTCCAGCAATAATTGACTGCGACTCAACCAAACTGCAGGTTTAGCAGTACTGCGCGCAACAAGAACTATTGTGCTTTTAG
The DNA here is from genome assembly GCF_021461385.2 of Schistocerca piceifrons. Taxonomy (NCBI): domain Eukaryota; kingdom Metazoa; phylum Arthropoda; class Insecta; order Orthoptera; family Acrididae; genus Schistocerca; species Schistocerca piceifrons. The sequence continues at coordinate 774,799,238 of NC_060138.1, forward strand.
CAATGATTATCTGTCAGGGGATTCTTTTGGTTTTCGCGACGTTGATGATAAACAATGTTAATTCCACGGTGCAACGGCAGTTTTGGCGCTATGCTGCAGACAAGATAGATGCAAACCTATACAGAACAGGGCTGAGATGGTGTCATCGATCTTTTCACTGTGTTTTCCTCGTACAACCTTTTTCGAGTTGCAGAACCGGATCGATCCAATGCCATCGAGCGCGGATCCCAATGCAATTTAAGCATCGCAACAGTACAAGTGCCTATTATCCATCCCGAACTTCTTCAGGAAGGCCCCAAACCCCCACTCCATAATTGGATCTTAATAGAAGTTAACCGTTTCTCTGTGGAAAAAAAAGGACGCATGATGGCTTGCAAATTCTACATTCCAGTTTATATAGCAGAGCTATTGCAGTACCCTCCGAAGAGACAGAGAAGAAGAGATTAGTGTTTAACGTCTAGCCTCCGAAGAGCGGAGCCGTCTGTATTTAATCTGTAAGCCCAAATGCGTCAATCCAGATAGAAAATTCCATTTTATGTGCAAGAAGAAAGGATAAAAAGCGTAAAATTTCAATGCCAAAAAATATCCTCTCCAGGAAGCGGAACCTTCTTACTGTTATAAGGTATAACATTGAAGCATAACTCACAATAAATATGTTAATTTTTCACCTGTTTTGATAAATTCTTAAGATGGACTAATTGTCTCACAAAACAAGGGTAATATATTAAAAGCCAAAGAGTCCATATTAAATGTAGTGCGTAGACACTGCAAGTTAGAAGCGCCGTCTCCTTTGACACTTCCATTTTTTGAAACAAAATACTGTGTAAAAGATGACGACGTCTTCTGGTAGATTTATATGACTTATGTTGTTATAAACGATGTGATGGGAGATTCGCCTGGGCTGTCTATATATTGTACTTTTTAGGGGCCACACAAATACTTTCAGAAACTACTTCCTGACACTTAAATCTATACTCGATGTTAACAAATTTCTCTTCTTCAGAAACGCTTTCCTTTCCATTGCCAGTCTACATTTTATATCCTCTCTACTTCAACCATCATCAGTTATTTTGCTCCCCAAATAGCAAAACTCATTTACTACTTTAAGTCTCTCATTTCCTAATCTAATTCCCTCAGCATCATCCGATTTAATTCGACTACATTCCATTATCCTCGTTTTGCTTTTGTTGATGTTCATCTAATATCTTCCTTTCAAGACACAGTCCATTCCGTTCAGCTGCTCTTCCAGGTCCTTTGCTGTCTCTGACAGAATTACAATGTCATCGGCGAACCTTAAAGGGCCGGCCGCGGTGGTCTCGCGGTTCTAGGCGCTCAGTCCGGAACCGCGCGACCGCTGCGGTCGCAGGTTCGAATCCTGCCTCGGGCATGGATGTGTGTGATGTCCTTAGGTTAGTTAGGTTTAAGTAGTTCTAAGTTCTAGGGGACCGATGACCGCAGCTGTTAAGTCCCATAGTGCTCAGAGCCATTTGAACCACTTAGAACCTTAAAGTTTTTATTTCTTCTCCATGGATTTTAATACCTACTCCGAATTTCTCTTTTTTTGTTTCCTTTACTGCTTGCTCAATATAAAGATTGAATAACATCGGGGAGAGGCTACAACCCTGTCTCACTCCCTTCCCAACCACTGCTTCCCTTTCATGTCCCTCGACTCTTGTAACTGCCATCTGGTTACTGTACAAATTGTAAATAGCCTTTCGCACCCTGTATTTTACCCCTGCCACCTTCAGAATTTGAAAGATAGTATTTCAGTCAACACTGTCAAAAGCTTTCTCTAAGTCTACAAATGCTAGAAACGTAGGTTTGCCTTTTCTTAATCTAGCTTCTAAGATAAGCCGTAGGGTCAGTATTGCCTCACATGTTCCAACATTTCTACGGAATCCAATCTGATCTTCCTCGAGGTCGGCTTCTACCAGTTTTTCCATTCGTCTTTAAAGGATTCGCGTTAGTATTTTGCAGCTGTGACTTATTGAACTGATAGTTCGGTAATTTTCACATCTGTCAACACCTGCTTTCTTTGGGATTGGAATGATTACATTCTTCTTGAAGTCTGAGGGTATTTCGCCTGTCTCATACATTTTGCTCGCCAAATGGTAGAGTTTTGTCAGGACTGACTCTCCCAAGGCTGTCAGTAGTTCTAATGGAATGTTGTCTACTCCCGGGGCCTTTTTTCGACTCAGGTCATTCAGTGCTCTGTCAAGCTCGTCACGCAGTATCATATTTCCCATTTCATCTACATCCTCTTCCATTTCCATAATATTGTCCTCAAGTACATCGCCCTTGTATAGACCCTCTATGTACTCCTTCCACTTTTCTGCTTTCCCTTCTTTGCTTAGAACTGGGTTTCCATCTGAGCTCTTGATATTCATGCAAGTGGTTCTCTTTTCTCCAAAGGTCTCTTTAATTTTTCTGTAGGCAGTATCTATCTTACCCTAGTGAGAAAAGCCTTTACATCCTTACATTTGTTCTCTAGCCATCCCTGCTTAGCCATTATATACTTCCTGTCGATCTCATTTTTGAAACGTTTGTATTCCTTTTTTCCTTCTTTATTTATTGCATTTTTGTATTTTCTCCTTTCATCAATTAAATTGAATATTTCTTCTGTTACCCAAGCATTTCTACCAGCCCTCGTCTTTTTACCTACTTGGTCCTCTGCTGCCTTCACTACTTCATCCCTCAAAGCTACCCATTCTTCTTCTACTGTCCTTCTTTCCCCCATTCTTGTCAATTGTTCCCTTATGCTCTCCCTGAAACTCTGTACTACCTCTGGGCTAGTCAGTTTATCCAGCTCCCATCTCCTTAAATTCCCACCTTTTTGCAGTTTCTTCAGTTTTAATCTACGGATCATAACCAATAGATGGTGGTCATAGTCCGCATCTGCCCCTGGAAATGTCTTACAATTTAAAACCTGGTTCCTAAATCTCTCTCTTACCATTATATAAACTATCTGATACCTTCTAATATCTCCAGGCTTCTTCCATGTATACACCCTTCTTTCATGATTCTTGAACCAAGTGTTAGCTATGATTAAGTTGTGCTCTGTGCAAAATTCTACCAGGCGGCTTCCTCTTTCATTTCTTACCCCCAATCCATATTCACTTACTACGTTTCCTTCTCTCCCTTTTCCTACTATCGAATTCAAGTCACCCATGACTATTAAATTTTCGTCTCCCTTCACTATCTGAACAATTTCTTTTATTTCATCATACATTTCTTCAAGTTCTTCGTCATCTGCAGAGCTAGTTGGCATATAAACTTGTACCACTGTAGTAGGCGTGGGCTTCGTGTCTATCTTGGCCACAATAAGGCGTTTATTATGCTGTTTGTAGTTGCATGCCCTCACTCCTATTTTTTTATTCATTATTAAACCTACTCCTGCATTACCCCAATTTGATTTTGTGTTTATAACCCAGTATTCACCTGACCAAAAGTCTTGTTCATCCTGCCATCGAACTTCGCTAATTCCCACTAAATATAACTTTAACCTACCAATTTCCCTTTTCAAATTTTCTAACCTACCTGCCCGATTAAGGGATCTGACATTCCACCCTCCGATCTGTAGAACGACAGTTTTCTTTCTCCTGATAACGACGTCCTCTTGAGCAGTCTCCTCCAGGAGATCCGAAAGGGGGACTATTTTGCCTCCGGAATATTTTACCCAAGAGGACGCCATCATCATTTAACCATACAGTAAGGAAAAGAAAGGAATAGCTGAGGCCAAGCAAAGCAGCATCTCCCCGTACAAAGACATGCTCGCAACCACAACATAATTATAATTTTACGCATATGGTGGCACAGCGCCGCTGTGGTGTATTATGAATTGCATCCCCGTCGTGGAACCATCACTGTTGACCTTCATTGTCAACAACTGAAACTTCTTGGAGACGCAATCCAAGAACAACGACCAGGAAGACTACGCGAAGTGATGCTACTCCGGGATAACCCCCCTGCCCGCATTCTGCTAGAGTGACCAAAAACACCATACAGGAGTTGGGTTGGGAAGTCATTCCACTCCTACCTGATTCACCTAATCTTGCGCCCTCAGATTTTCACCTTTCCCGCTCTCTGTCGAACAGCCTTCAAGGAAGTTCCTTTCCGGATATAAATGCGCCCCGAATGTGGTCGACAAGTTCTTATCCTCATAATCATGTGATTGGTAGACTGTTGTAAATACTAAAGGAGAATGTATTATCGATGAATAAGGTCTCTGTCGTGTGTATCTCTTGTGTTTATTGAGCTTATGGGAAAATGCTGCAAACTTATGCACCTTCCCAATATTTCGTAAGACTTTAATACTGATTACATCAGTTACCAATAATTACATGTAATAATTCCAAGGAAACGTCTTGTGATTTTGCATATACAGTTGAATATGCGTACCGTTTGGATACCAAAGTAATCTATCTGGAAATATTAACGGGTTACTATCAGTCGTTTGAGCTACAGTAAGTATTTTGTAGTTCTTGTCAAACTTAGTTCCTGTGATGCGACAAGTTTTCAAAGTCATCGAGTCAGATACTGTACATCAAAAATGGCAGTCTCCGAATTTTGTCCCCTCTTGCAAAAATTTCTGCGGACGCCAATGCCTTATAATGCAACAAACCTACAGTTATTTTCCTTACCTCTTTTGACAGGTTGTGGCTTACTGACGAACAAGGCGCCCCTGTCGGTATTCTATTCTGCTCTGGCATTGGCTTGGATGGAAAGAAAAAGACACCAAGACACACGTTAAAGAAAACATAACAGTATTATTTGCTGAAAGTATACAGTAGATACAATATTTTCTTTAACGATTACAATTGCTTAAGTTAGATACGTATAATATTGACAAATAACCATCAAAATATTGCACATCCACACTTTGCTCGTGAGCAGTTCGTATGATTTTTCGCAAAGTGTTGTTACTGAAGAAATCACAGCTCAATGCGGCTGGTTATCAGTGTGACATCATTTCTGAAGAGAACAGTATAACTCAGTGCATCCAGTAGCGTAAACTTCTATCGAGGTATGGGAACCTCTACAATATTGTCAACACTCAGCGGTTCCTATTAGTACTTTGAGACTGGTTCAGTGAGCAGGTAATTCATCCCTTTTTGAAAATCGTTTGCAGCTTTCCGGATAGTTTTCACCGTAGAAGTTGCGTGTTTTCATCTGTTCAGTGGCTTCGTGAACGAGAAGGTGGCAAAAAATAGTTTTCACCAAGGAATGGAATGTTGGTGAGACTGAAAGTTAACTTTCGTCAACATGGAAAACGTCTGCACTTGGTTCACGAGTCAGAGAGTGTATAACATAAAGTCTCATAGGAATTAGCGTGGATCAAATCTCATTACATGCCAGGATCAAAACCGTAGCCTCAAATCGGCCTTCATTTAAGATTAGAAAACTTTGCTGGAGGAGAGGAATGATGACGGGCTGAAAGAAGTAAACAAGATGATCAAAGGGATCTAAACACAATCAGCAAAGTCAACCCGTATATTCAGCGCACTTTGGAATGCAACCACAATAAACTTCCGGGACTGAGGAGAAAGATACCGTTGTGGGAATGTACACGCGAAAAACGGAAGGATTAGTTGGGTATGATGTCTTTGGCGTGTGTAATGTAAGAACCAGTTTCAGATCTTGGTGTATCGACTGTAGTTTCTGGTAAGATAGATTCTAATTTGTGATTCTGATAGGGTGAAGTCTTCGTTGAAATCGAGAGTTATCGAATTTGAAAGGCCTTTAGCGGACTTGCCAACAGTGTGCATCTTTCATCACATGACGGGCTACTGCTTTACCGACATTTCTGCTATTGAGGGCTCTGAAAGAAATAGTGAGGCGTATAAACATCGAGATACCGCTGCTATTCTTGATACGGTTCTGAGCGGTAACTGTTGACCAACAACAGGGCATTTTGTACGGAAATGACAAATATGGAATTGCTAAGCGGAAGAAAAACAGGACGTCAGGCGTAAAGCAGGTTCATTGAGGGTAAGGATACAGTAATCTGAGAAAATCCTTTTTTCGTGACACACGAAAACTGCTAAGTAACAAATTGTTACATGAAAAAGACCAGACAATCCCAATCCCTATCTTGAGGAAAATATAATATGCCTATTGAGATAAAAATACGGGGTAACTTCTCGTCTGTAAAACGATAGGTGTTGCTTCCGAGTTACAAATTGCCAGTAATAACCATTTTTCCATATATGATTGATGGCAAACATCTTTCCTTTCCTTTTTTTGACGCTACATTCTATGATATGCTCTTGACGATAAAAAATCTCTTCTTCAGCAACAGACATATCGTCTTTGTGAATTTAAAAATTTGTGACGTAACACATATCACGAAAAGACCTAAAAATAAAAAATATGTATTATCTAAATAAAAAGGGCGTCAAGAAGTTTTGAAGAAGTGTCTGGTTGCTTATTAGTGGACTTCAAGGGAATAGATGCTAATTCATTATAATTTTCGTCTCGTCTGCAATTTATGTTTTGTCGCAGTTGGTAGTGTTCGTAGTTAATGTAGAATTCAGTACTGGCGAATACTTCGAAACTCTGAATCTTGGTGAGTGCGACAATTACAACACAAAATACATGTTAGATCTGAAGTCGCCGTTAGTCTCACATTCAATTCCTTACCCTGGAATTTTTAACAGTGTTTGTGCTAAAAGTCGCTGTTTGCTAATTCGTTTATTCGCGCAGAAATACATGTTATTTGTTTAATATTGTTGTGCCGCGGAGTGTTTGACACTAATGAAAATTATACGTGATAATAGGACTGATTGTGAAGTTGATATCGAAAACCCGTCAGAAGTCGATATCGACAGATATGATACAATATTTGTATGTTTACTGAGCATCACACTAACACACGCAACTATCGACACCCAAACAATGAAATGTTGGTGGATCGAGTTTGTGCGTAGAATTATTGTTGTCGACTGTTCCTTGAGAGGCGGGACGTGTGGTGTCCGCATTCTGTTTTGAGCTGCTACCGCTTCCTAGCGACGAATGATGTAAATGCGAAGCACTGCCGACTTTAGTGGCATCTAGCGGCAGGCCGTGAAGGAAAGCTTGTCCTGCGTCGCCCAACTTGTGGACGGTGCTACCATCTGCCGGCAGTTCTCTCTGCAGGTATTCGGCTGGTGGTGTCGGCGCGGGGCCGTACTGGTAACGCGCCGCCGGTGAGGACGCTGATGTCGACGGCGGCCTGTAAACGAATTTACAGTACACATCACAGAATGGACGCAAAACTTGAATTGAAAACAACAAATCATGAACTTTTACGATATTTTTCCGGTTAATAGATTGTCAGAAGATCACAGTACCCATCGATACACAACACACATACGATCATATTATACGTACACAAAATCTAAATTTTTGTCTTGTATAATGGACAAGTTCGACCTAGAAATAAAAGTTAATGGCTCCAGTTGCCTGGTTCTGACCTTATGTTTTCAACTGTGATTGCCTCATTGTCTAGTAACCGTTGTTTGACATTTTTCGGCATTTATTTTAAACAGACGTAGATATACAGGGTGAGTCACGAGGTTTTCCCTCGGTTTCTGGAGGGAATTCCTTAGGTTATTTGGAACAAAAAAGTAAATAAAGCAATGGGATCAGATCCACCATTAAGGTGCTACAATAATTGAGAAATTTAGGAAAATGGTAGAAAAAAGCTTTTATTGTAGGATTTCACTATCAAAAATGCACGGAATAATTAATTTGAACAATTTTGTAGCAGTCTCTTGCATTCAGAGTGGATTTAAATCAAGTGTTCAAAATTACCTCCCTGCATTTGAAGGCAAAGATTCGCACGGGAGTGAACCGCGCGAGTAGCATTTTGTAATTTCGCATCCTCGTTCCTATATGCTCGAAAATGCGATGTATCAATTCTTCACGTGTTTCCACCTTAACTTCGTATACGATGTCTTTCATCCACCCCCAGATGCACTAATCTAGGGGTGTTAAATCTGGGGATCTGACAGGCCAGTTGATAGGGCCCCCGCGACCTGTCCATCGATGTAGGAATTGCTGAGTAAGATAAGTTGTTATCACATGGTGGAAGTGTGCAGGTGCCCCATCATGTTGGACGTACATGTGGCGTCTTGTTTCCAGAGGAACATCTGCAAGAAGCTCCAGTAAGTCTTCTCGTAACAAGTTACCGTATATCTGACCATTTAAATTTCCCGGGAGAATAAACGGCCCCAGTAACTGGTCGCACACAACACCAAACCAGACATTGTCACTGTATCGGTGTTGATTTTCGTCTGCCCAGACATGTATGTTATGCATGCTGTTGATGCCATCTTTTATTAATGTTGCCTCATCACTGAACATTATGAAGCGATAGAGGTGCCGATTTCCATTTAACCAGTTACAAAAGTGCAAACGGTTGGCACATTCATGTGACTGTAAATGGTGAACGTTCTGCACATGAAAAGGATATAGTCCAGTCTCATGGAGAATCCTACATACCTTAGATTGTGAAACGCTCAATCGGGTAGCTAGGCGTCTTGTACTTGATCGAGGACTGCGCTCTACTGAATTAAGCATGTTTCCCTTTTCTTGAACGTCACGATGTCTTTCGTAGTGAACACCAATACTGGGAAGAATACCAGTTTCTAGCAATATTCGATATGTTCCACTGAATGTTTTGGCACTCGGAATCCTACGATTAAGATACCGACGGTGATATTCGGCAACAGCAGCTTTCGCATTACCATCCAAGAAGCCCAAATGTACACCATTTCTCCATACTGTTCAAATGTTCAAATGTATATGAATTCCCCTAAGGGACCAAACTGCAGAGATTATCAGTCCCTAGACTTACAGACTACTTAAACTAACCTATGCTAAGAGCAACACACACACCCATGCCCGAGGGAGGACTCGAACCTCCGGCGGGAGGGCCGCGTAGTTCGTGACATAACGTCTCAAACCGCTCGGCCACTCCGCGCGGCTCTCTCCTGCGATGAAAACCTGTACGGTGTCGCAAAGTGTACCGTAAACAGGAGACAATAATAGTAAACAGTGACTGCAGTATCAACAACGTGGTTATTATGCAAACATACCACTCGCTGCACTTGTCTACCTAAGACTGATCGTGTGTTCTGTGAACACAAGTGTAGCGCTCCATATACCGTGGTATGTTTCAGAACCCTGTTGTAGCTCCTTAATTATGGATCTGATCACATTACTGTATTTACATTTTTTGTTCCAAATAACCTAAGGAATAACCTCCAGCAACCGAGGGAAAACCTCCTGACTCACCCTGTAGGTATACGCAAGAGTACAGTAGTCATTCAGCTTGCCGGCCGGGGTGGCCGAGCGGTTCTAGGCGCTACAGTCTGGAACCGCGCGACCGCTACGGTCGCAGGTTCGAATCCTGCCTCGGGCATGGATGTGTGTGAAGTCCTTAGGTTAGTTAGGTTTAAGTAGTTCTAAGTTCTGGGGGACTGATGACCTCAGCAGTTAAGTCCCATAGTGCTCAGAACCATTTGAATCATTCAGCTTACACACTACTTAATCTAAATTATCCTAAGGACAAATACACACACCCATGCCCGAGGGAAGACTCGAACCACCGCCGGGACCAGCCGCACAGTCCATGACTGCAGCGCCTTAGACCGCTCGGCTAATCCCGTGCGGCCTCTGTCTCTCAACATCTTGCTATCCAGTTGAAGTTGCTGCAGTTCTGTTCGTAATACAGATGTTTTCGGCCTACCTCTAGATTTCCTTTCTTCTGAGATGTTTATTATGAAACTGTTATGTCGAACACGGTGTCCATTTAATTTAGTTCTGTATGATGTTAATAAACGTCATTTTCTCTTTAATTCCTTATAGTATTGGTTCATTGGAGTATGTTTTAGTCCAGCACATTTTTATTACTCGTCTCCATATCAAAATCTGTATTGCTTCTAATTTTTTCTTTCCTGTTTTCCCGTCATAACCATAGATTAAAATGTTACAAATAAATGACTTGGTGAACTTCTTTCTTGATTTTTGGTTAAGGTGCATGTTTGTTAATAAACTACTCATATTTCTGAAGATTTTTTTGGTCATTGCAGTTCCGCTGTTAATATCCATTTTATTTCTGTTGCCATCTGTTATTGCGCTTCTCGAGTAAGATAATTCATTTTTCTGAATTACAAGTGTATTTTTATCTTAATGTTTACTGTTAGTTATCTGCTCAATTTATGTATCACCATTATTTTAGTCCTGTTTGCGTTTATTTTCAGATTGTGTTTGTCTAAGACATCACAATGGGCAGCGAGATTGGACAGAAAGAGCACTGGTTTTCTGCAAGAAATTCATTCAGCCACGTCATAATATCCCGGATTATTTCAATAAGAGAACTAAGATTGGCTAGCGAATATCCCCTACCACTTAATTTGCCGACACGTCTATCACTAGGGATGTGAAAAAAACGACAAAATTTTATACCTTATGAGTTCCGTATTGAAGAGAAATAAAACCGTTAAAGAGCATTCGTTACTCGTTACTTTCGTTACTGAACGTCATTAGTGGTGTAGCTATTACAGATAATTAATTTATTGAAAATGTATCACGTGGTGGGTATACCGTGTTCGTGAATGCACGATTTGGTATGATCTCTTTCCCCAACAGATTATTCTCTTCTACACACTGACGAACAGTTAGCATGATTGTACTGGCTTTAACGGTAGCAGCTGTCAGCTGAACGCGTTGTTGCATCAAATGATTCCAAACTGAATCTGGACCTAGTCTCGAGCAGGGCGTTAAGGGCAGACGTGGCGGTTCTGCTGTGCGGCGCACGGCCTAAACTGTGACAAGGCACGGCGACGTACGCCTGCAGCCGTGTTCCGGCCAGCTGACATAGCTTGGGAAATGTCCCATTTAATATTGTGGGCTATCGAAAAGCAGGCGATTTGCCGTACGGCGGAAACCGTAGCGTCTGGAATGAAGCAACTGGAGGATTACGAATACCTCCTACTCCGCACCAGTCGGTCGCGAATCACATACTAAGAAAGAAAATACGGCGGGTGATAAAGTATTTTCGATGCTCTGTATCACTAATGACTTTCTCTGCTGAAAATAAAAGATTTGAGGAATACGAAAACTACAGAACCGACACGAACTTACGGGAAAGTAGACAGGCGAGTAATGAAATAGTTTCGTTACTCAGGTTCCGCTGAGAGTAACGAACTGGGGAATTACAAGCACAACCGATTTGTTCCGAGTCAGATACGAGTTCCGTACGGGGTAGAAAAAATGCGAATAACGAAACGTTGCAGGCAGTTCGAGTGTAGTGGAATACTCGTTACTCACAAGGGAAACTCTCCATCGCAACCCCCCCATCAGATTTGGTGCTAAGATAGCCCAGTGGATATCCCGTCAAAAACTGAACACAGGTCAAACATGAAAACAGCAAGAAGCTGTACTGAACTGTGAAAAAAAAGCAAAATAGAAACAGTGAACAGTCCAAGCTCAAGATGTGCAATAGTGAGCGATCTGGAAAAACGGTGGCGTTGTAGTTGTGTGTTCAAGATGTTTCTCTCGGGGTGTTGTGCTGTGTTTGTGTTGTCATCATAATCACGCAAGTCGCCCACTGTGGCCTCAGCTGAAAAGACTTGCAACTCGGCAGCCGAACTTCCCCAGGTGGGGACAACTTGCCATCAAACGTCATGCCAAATGCCGGCACGGTAGCTCAGCGTGTTCGTTCAGATAGTTAGCTGCTCTCTGTAATAAAAAAACTGACTGGAAGGGTCAACAATGAACTTGAACGGATCCAACAAACAATAACGAACAAAATGAGATTTAAAAAAAAAGGTTGGGCTACAAAGCGGGGAATCTGTGTTCAAATCTCCCTCGTTTCCGATTTTTTTTCCATAAAATTATGAACCGTCCCTTCTGCATTGACGTAACTGTTCACTGTACTCAAATGTGTGTCAATGTCGTTGTCTAACGCCCGTTTGCAACATTGATGTGTAAGGAAGGAACCTATATCGAAAGTTGATTCCGCACGCCTACTCTGCCAGGAGCTGAAAGGAAGTGACTCTCGAATGGGATGTGCAAACGTTTGATGACAAGGTGACAAATCAACCGAATCGTCCATTGGTAAACACGTCTGATGTGTTATACACGACATTGGTGACAGTATGTGTGCCATAAGATAGGGCTCCCTTATCGACGCAACCAACTTGCACGCCTGGTGAGTGAGTGAGATATGACCCCTTGCTCCATTTACGTGCTCGTATGAATGTGAATATGATCACTTCCAAAGAAATGATGGAAACATAATACACTCCTGGAAATGGAAAAAAGAACACATTGACACCGGTGTGTCAGACCCACCATACTTGCTCCGGACACTGCGAGAGGGCTGTACAAGCAATGATCACACGCACGGCACAGCGGACACACCAGGAACCGCGGTGTTGGCCGTCGAATGGCGCCAGCTGCGCAGCATTTGTGCACCGCCGCCGTCAGTGTCAGCCAGTTTGCCGTGGCATACGGAGCTCCATCGCAGTCTTTAACACTGGTAGCATGCCGCGACAGCGTGGACGTGAACCGTACGTGCAGTTGACGGACTATGAGAGAGGGCGTATAGTGGGCATGCGGGAGGCCGGGTGGACGTACCGCCGAATTGCTCAACACGTGGGGCGTGAGGTCTCCACAGTACATCGATGTTGTCGCCAGTGGTCGGCGAAAGGTGCACGTGCCCGTCGACCTGGGACCGGACCGCAGCGACGCACGGATGCACGCAGTGCCGTAGGGGACCGCACCGCCACTTCCCAGCAAATTAGGGACACTGTTGCTCCTGGGGTATCGGCGAGGACCATTCGCAACCGTCTCCATGAAGCTGGGCTACGGTCCCGCACACCGTTAGGCCGTCTTCCGCTCACGCACCAACATCGTGCAGCCCGCCTCCAGTGGTGTCGCGACAGGCGTGAATGGAGGGACGAATGGAGACGTGTCGTCTTCAGCGATGAGAGTCGCTTCTGCCTTGGTGCCAATGATGGTCGTATGCATGTTTGGCGCCGTGCAGGTGAGCGCCGCAATCAGGACTGCACACGACCGAGGCACACAGGGCCAACACCCGGCATCATGGTGTGGGGAGCGATCTCCTACACTGGCCGTACACCACTGGTGATCGTCGAGGGGACACTGAATAGTGCACGGTACATCCAAACCGTCATCGAACCCATCGTTCTACCATTCCTAGACCGGCAAGGGAACTTGCTGTTCCAACAGGACAATGCACGTCCGCATGTATCCCGTGCCACCCAACGTGCTCTAGAAGGTGTAAGTCAACTACCCTGGCCAGCAAGATCTCCGGATCTGTCCCCCATTGAGCATGTTTGGGACTGGATGAAGCGTCGTCTCACGCGGTCTGCACGTCCAGCACGAACGCTGGTCCAACTGAGGCGCCAGGTGGAAATGGCATGGCAAGCCGTTCCACAGGGCTACATCCAGCATCTCTACGATCGTCTCCATGGGAGAATAGCAGCCTGCATTGCTGCGAAAGGTGGATATACACTGTACTAGTGCCGACATTGTGCATGCTCTGTTGCCTGTGTCTATGTGCCTGTGGTTCTGTCAGTGTGATCATGTGATGTATCTGACCCCAGGAATGTGTCTATTTCCCTTCCTGGGACAATGAATTCACGGTGTTCTTATTTCAATTTCCAGGAGTGTAGTTTGCCACATAAGCCACAACAAATCAACACAACGGTTTCAGAAGCACATACTTTTCCCTGTGTTCTATCAAAATGTATGTTTTTAGCGTTTTTGAAGTTTTCCACATGTGCGCCATCACACCCCGCGTAAGTCCAAGCAAATCTGAACATATCGTGGAATTTCGGACAGCTTGGACTCTGATAATAGACACACGATCACATAATCAATATTGTTCTTTGTATCTGTGCAGCTTTGGGTCTTTTCACAAAGTATTTCACTTCTTTGAAGCCGAAACACACCTAACGGTCGCACAAGAGGTGTACAGCCTGGAGGAATGGTGACTACGTCTACTCCCACATCAAAATTGTACAATACCTGACCCTTCTGACCAATATAACTGTCAAGAGGTATAGCAAAATCTTTGTTCGCGCAAGGAGAAAACAGACACGTCAATGACTGGACAGACAGTTCATAATTTTGTAAAAAAATCGGGCACGAGGGAGATCTGAACATACGCTGAAGAGCCAAAGAAACTGGTACACCTGCCCAATATCGTGTAGCGCCCCTGCAGGCACGCAGAAGTGCTGGAACACGACGTGGCATAGACTTGACTAATGTCTGAAGTAGTGCTGGAGGGAAATGACACCATGAATCCTGCAGGGCTATCCATAATCCGTAAGAGTACGAGGGGATGGAAATCTCTTCTGAACAGCACGTCGCAAGACATCCCTGATATGCTCGATAATGCTCATATCTGGGGATTCTGGTGGCCAGTGGAAGTGTTTAAACTCAGAAGAGTGTTCCTGGAGCCACTCTCTAGCAATTCTTGACGTGTGCGGTGTCGCATTGTCCTGATGGAATTGCCCAAGTACGTCGGAATGCACAATGGACATGAATGGATGCAGCTGATCAGACAGGATGCTTACGTACGTGTCATCTGTCAGAATCGGATCTAGACGTACTAGGGGTCCCATATCACTCCAACTGTACACGCCTCACACCATTACAGAGCCTCCACCACCTGGAACAGCCCCCTGCTGACATGCACGATCCATGGATTCATGAAGTTATCTCCGTACCCATACACGTCCATCCGCTCGATACAATTTGAAACGAGACTCGTCCGACCCTGCAGCGTGTTTCCAGACATCAACAGTCCGCTGTCGGTATTGTCGAGCCCTACGATGCGTAAAGCTTTGTGACGTGCAGTCATGAAGGGTATACAAGTGGGCCTTCAGCGCCGAAAGCCCATATCCATGATGTTTCGTTGAATGGTTCACACATTGACACTTGTTGATGGTCTAGCATTGAAATCTGCAGCAATTTGCGGAAGAGTTGCACTTCTGTTTCGTTGAACGATTGTCTCCAGTCGTCCTTGGTCCGGTTCTTGCAGGATCTTTTTCCGGCCGCAGCGACGTCGGAGATTTGATGTTTTACCGAATTCCTGATATTCACGGTACACTCGTGAAATGGTCTTAAGGCAAAATCCCCACTTCGTCGCTACCTCGGAGATGCTATGTCGCTGGCCGTTGTGGACGAGCGGTTCTTGGCGCTTCAGTCTGGAACCGCGCGACCGCTACGATCGCAGGTTCGAATCCTGCCTCGGGCATGGATGTGTGTGATGTCCTTAGGTTTAAGTAGTTCTAAGTTATAGGGGACTGATGACCTCAGATGTTGAGTCCCATAGTGCTCAGAGCCATTTGATGCTATGTCCCATCGCTCGAGCGCCGACTATAACACCACGTTCAAACTCACTTAAATCTTGGTAACCTACCACAATCTAACAACTGCGCACTATTCTGCCCGTGTATATATCTCTGTATTTGAATACGCATATCTGTACCAATTTCTTTGGCGCTTCAGTGTAGATCCCCCCACTTTGTCCCTGATCACACCACCACGACGCCGTGACTCTTCCAACTCGCTCGATTTTGCAGATCTTGTGCTTGGACCTTTCACTGTTCCTATTTTATTCTTTTTTTTTACAGTTCAGTACATCGACTTCCTGCTTTCATGCTCGATGTGTGTTCAATTTGTGAGTGTCTATCCACTGGGCCATCTTATCACTAAATCTGAAGGAGCTTCGATGAGGAATTTGCTTATCAATAACGAATACATACGACATCTAATCGTCTTATTGATCACAAAGTTTTTAGCGTATAACGTGTGTTGTTATTATCTATGAATAGAGCAGCGCAACGTTGCTCGTGGCGCGAACCTGAAGGCGGCTGGGTGCTGCGCGGCGGACGGCGGCTCCAGGAACTGCGCCGGGAAGTGGTGGTGATGGTGGTGGTGGTGGTGGCCGTAGGCGGCGGCGGCGGCCAGCATGTCTCCGTAGCTGCCGCCCGCGGCCGCCATGTTGTGGTGCAGCGCCGCGGCCGCCATGTTGTGGTGGTGCGCCCCCGGGTCGGGCAGACCCCCGCCCCCGCTGCTGCCGCCCCCGCCGCCTCCAGCGACGCTGCCTCCGGAGGACGCGACGCCGGCACTGCCTCCGACGACGATGCCGCTGGCAGCGCTGCCGTACGCCATGTTGAACAGCGCCTCCGGGTCGCACACGAACTTGTAGACGTACCTCTCACCTGCAACATGGAACGCTCAACAGAACCAGCGCATTTCGCAGTGTCGAAACTCATAACCCAACCGCATTCACTCTCGATTTGAGAATTGCCGGCTCGAATCCTGGCGGCAGCAGCATTTGTTGTCAACAGTATTCAGTAGGGAAGTATGTGGTAGTAAAACAGTGTTTCGTGACCATTTCCAAGCCAATGTTCTCGGGTTATTCCATCACGTCTCTGGAATGCCTCGTAAAAAAAAAAAAAAAAAAAAAATGGAAAATACTGCACTTCACAAAACCAAAAAACCTCGAATCCCATCACACAATGAAGACTTTCACGACTACATGTCACAGCTGCTGATGAATCTCCCAAGCTGTATGGTCGTGGTCCATCAAACATTTTCGTGCCTGTGTTTCGTCCAGAGCTGCACTGGACGTGTTCAGAGGTGCCCCTGGTTCCGCTCAGTCTTGCCAACAGTCGGCAAAAGTCGATCACGACCGTACATCCTGGGAGATTCACCGGCGACTAGTATCCTGCTTCTACAATATAATTGGCTAATTGTCCCCGTACTCGGATCTGCCAAATGTGAATCAGGATGCTGGCTCATTCGGAAACAGTCATTCCAACCAAATAATTTCGGTACATGTAAACTGCAGTGGGATCAACGTAACTGGACGACACTTATTGTATCATGATCACTCACTGAGTGCGTGGTCGATCACATGGAACGATTGAGAAATAGGATTTTTCGTCTCCCATTTGCTGTTCAGAGCTGTTATAAATAAGTACTGCCTTCTCAAGTCCCCGACTGGCTAGCATTCGAGAAGATAGACTCCAGAAAGGCCTGAAATGGAAGAGTGGCTTCAGTCTGAGGGTGAACATCCACGGAGAAAGGCGTATACAGTGTGAAAGCGGGTTGAAAATAGTAGAGATTTTATTCTGTTTTGGTTGCTTGTGATTCAAAGTGATTGTGATTACAAGTCGTACACATTCCACAAGGATAATCCTAGTTACAAACAAAAAGTGCCTTGGCAGTCCTAAAAATATGAAATACTCGTTGGCAATACGTAAACAGCCTATTAAACATCTGTAACGATCCACACTGTAATCGAAATGAGCGCTATTAACAGATCCACGGCCGTGTGCCATCTTTTACGCAAGAGACAGAACTACAGGAGATGCAGTGTAGTTTGGTGCATTCTTTACAATTATAATAATTTTTTTACAGCTGATTTGAGACCAATTCCATCCATTCTTCTTTCCAGAAGATGTATTTGAGATACTGCTTATGTCATATTTTCTGAAAACATTGCAAAATCGTCTTCAAAAGCCAGGTAGTTTACCGTGACTGCATTTGATGTTCTTCCAGGAATTTTTAGTTCAGTTTTGTAATTTTTAGCTCCAAATTGCAGATCCTTACAATACATTGTAAAACACATTTAAACTATAAAGGTGATAAGCTGCCCCATTTTTATTTATTTTTTATTTTTCGTCATAGCCACTTTATAAACTGATAACTTTCCAAGTTTTTAATACTCCCAGTAAAATAATATTTGTCGAGTGGTGTAAAATAAGCGCCTGTCCAACATAATTCCTTTCTTCAGATATGGAAACAAACAGTAAACTATCGGAGCAAAACCTTGCTTGCAGGGAAAATGTGGAAGCACTTAGAAGAGGTCACACAGTTCGGCAACAACGATTCGAAACTTCTGTGATGGTAGGACTATCCTGATGTGAGGGAGCTTTAATCTTTGCAGAAGTGGAAGTTTGCTGTGAAAGGCGTCCAGCGGTAGAGCGTAACTCTCGTCACTGGTGGCTCTCACTCTGCTCCTGTGGGGTTACTGTGTGAGTGCACGCAGTGAAGGTCCTATAGGCCTAACATTTGAATTTGCAGTGATAGTACTATATTATTGGTCTATCGGTAACTATGCATACTCTGCCTAAACGATAGTCTGTCTAAACGATTCAGCAGAATATGAACAGCCGTCGCAGGTTGTTTGCAGGTGACGCTGTCGTTCATTGACTTGTAAAGTCAACAGAAGATCAAAAAAAAATTGCAAATTGATTTAGAAAAGATATCTGCAGGGTGCGAAAGTTGGCAATTGACCATAAATCACGAGAAATGTGGGATCATCCACATGAGTGCTAAAAGTAATCCGTTAAACTTCGAATAAACCATAAGTCAGTCACATCTAACGGCCGTAAATTCAACTAAATGCCTAGGAATTACAATTACGAACAACTTAAATTGGAAGGAACACATAGAAATTGTTGTGGGAGGACTAAACAAAGACAGCGTTTTATTGGCAGGACACTTAGAAAATGTAACATATCTACTAAAGAGACGGCCCACATTACGCTTTTCCGTCCTCTTTTAGAATACTGCTGCGCTGTGTGGGATCCTTACCAGATAGGACTAACGGAGTACATCGAAAAAGTTCATAGAAGGGCAACACGTTTTGTATTATCGGGAAATAGGGGAGAGAGTGTCACTGAAATGATACAGGATTTGGATTAAACATCATAAAACAAATCCGTTTTTGGTTGCTGCGGAATCTTCTCTGGAAATTTCAGTCACCAACTTTCCATTCAGAATGCGAAAATATTTTGTTGACGCTGTCCTACACAGGAAGAAAAACGCACAAGGACTTGTCCGGGGAGTAAGGTGAATGGTACAGTATTTACCAGTCCCATCGACCGAATAGAGCAGCCACAGCTTGCGCTGTATGTGCCGGCGCATTGTCGTGCAAAATGATGGGTGGGTTATGCAGGAAGTGTTGCCGCTTCTTTCGCAAAGCTGGTCGCAGGTGATGCTCCAAAAACGAAGAGCAATACGACTTAAGTCCTTGTGACTTTGATTTGATTCCGAAGATGAAGGAACCGCTTCGTGACATTCGCTTCAGAACTGTTCCAGAGATTCGACAGGCATTTGGGGTTGGGTTGAGTTGTTTGGGGGAGGAGACCAGACAGCGAGGTCATCGGTCTCATCAGGTTAGGGAAGGATGGGGAAGGATGTCGGCCGTGCCCTTTCAAAGGACCCATCACGGTATTTGCCTGGAGCGATTTAGGGAAATCACGGAAAACCTAAATCAGGATGGCCGGACGCGGGATTGAACCGTCGTCCTCCCGAAAGCGAGTCCAGTGTGCTAACCACTGCGCCACCTCGCTCGGTGGACAGGCAGTAGACCGCTCCATTCGCACATCAACAGAACAGGCTCTGCTGACGGTATACTACGCCTTCCACATCGCTGGGAAAGGGCTCTACACAATGCTGGTGACTACTTTGAAGGACAAAATGGTTCAAATGGCTCTGAGCACTATGGGACTTAACATCTGTGGTCATCAGTCCCCTAGAACTTAGAACTACTTAAACCTAACCAACCTAAGGACATCACACACATCCATGCCCGAGGCAGGATTCGAGCCTGCGACCGTTTGAAGGACGGTAACAGGTGCAAACATGTAACTCTTTTGTGTCGGTTGTGAATAAATAGTTGCCACTATTTAAGTTCCAATCCTCATATTTGGGAGTAGCCGTTTGGAGCATCCTGAAGGGGAACAATCACATAAGACTAGCTATAGGAAAAAGCAGCTGTAGTGCAGAGATTCATTGGTAGAATCCTAATGGAATGTCTTTCATCTGTGACACTCTTTCGACCGATTCTTGGGCATTGCTCATCAGCTTGGGACCTGATCCAGGTATGGTTGTAGAGGAGATAGTGAGGATCGAAAGAAGAGAGGAGAATTTCATTACGCGTTCGATTAGTAATGCAAAAGCGTGTCGATCATAGAGATCAATCTCCAGTGGCAAACGCTACAAGTGTTGCACAGTGCGTCACGAAAAGGATTACTGTTAAAATACCAAGAACAGTCAGGCAACATAAGCTTAGCTACAGGGTTCTCTCTGCGCAGCATTTGCTAACGGAACGGGAAGAAAATGGCAATTTACAGAAGAACCACTGTCCAGCACATTCCGTGAGTTGGCTTTCGGAATATAGATGTAGGTGTTTGAAGGCCTCAAGTGTTCAATAAATACGGGAAGTTGCATGGAACTCGCGGGACGGTGGAGTCGGTCTCGGACCCTTTTGAAGGAAGAATGTAGGTCTGGCGGGACGAAGACGCCGAGTGTCATAGTAGCTGCAAGATGAGCAACCGAACTATTGTTTTAGTGCGGGCCTGCGTGATTTCGCAACGACAGTTTTATTTAGTGATAGCTCATTTTCGGTTGCAACTTTCCAAGTCGAGTAGACCTTGATTAAGCCTTAATGGGTGATGCCATTCGGTGGATACCTTGCAGATCGAACTGCTAACAGTTTGACGGGGGAGGATTATGCTTGGTGGGATTTATTTAGGTGGGAATGAACTGTACAGTTTCCGTGGAAAACTGGAATATTTAAGTATTAGGTGTTGGCGTTTACGTTTGGCCACGTTTATAAACTCTCATCCCTAGACGTTTTAACTGGTACAGTAACCGAGGACGTTGTAAACAGCGATTTGAGGACCAAGCAGGAACTGTTGGTACTGTATGTTTTGAGTCCATTGCTGCATTCTGTAATTTATCAGAGTGCAAAAACCATGACTGTGACTGTACTCAAAAACTTTTTCACTAAATATGCCAGCACAAAGAGCTGGTCCAAGCTCACGGATTCACATTTCCTCCGCCGACGATAGGGCAGTTACGTGGCACAGGCGAATCGCTTGTACGGTAACCTCAAATTCAACGGCGCACCTCTTCACAGCCAAGCCGCTTATAGACGCCTTAGGAGCATGCCACTAAGTGGCAAACGAGACTCAACGCACCCAAAAACCAGGGTCTTATAATTACGCGTCGTAGAGTACCTGCGTCCATCCAGCCAGTACGGATCATGGGAGGCCTCATCGCATGGTCTTGTGCTGAGAAGTATTAGGGTTCACCTTGGACAGGCACCTCACCTAGAGGGGACAGGCGCTTTGTTGATTACGGCGCTGTATCCCCTACTAAATCCCACATCCATCTTGCCCTCACGCTGCGGCGTTCACTGTACCAAGGACTGATCCAACCAGCGCTGGAATATGCGGCCGTAGCGTGGAGGAACGCCGCAGACAAAAGCATTAGTCTACTACAATCTTTGCAGCGCCGAGTACTAAGGCTCGCAATGCATCACCCTCGGGAATTCCCAAGTTAACTTCACAAATTTGATGGCTTCCCACTGCTACGGGACCGATTCAAGCTGACTGGTAGACTGCTTTACGAAAAGTCGCAGAAGTCAACCAACAGGTGGATCACGAATCTGGAAAGCCAAGTTTATAGACGCGGAACCTCTATGTTGTGTGACCTGCTGCCGGAGTTGAGTAGCTTTCATAGCAGTCTTTATCCTTTACCTACACGGAGTCGTCATCGTTATTATCGGATTTAGTATTATTAATATTAGATGTGGCCCGATGCCCTTACTGTTACCCCCTTCATCCCCGGACATTACATGTGTACCCTCCCCCCCTTTCCCGAACTGAGTACCTGTAGAGTTATGCTTGTGGACGTGTGCGGACGTTTTCTGCATATTTCTGAATCTTGTAACAGTGGCGGGACTTGGGTACCAGCTAGGTATTCACGTAGTTGGACGTGATTAACCGCTTAAGAACCACATCCAGGCTGTCTTGCACGTCAGCCGTCGTCGTCTTCCGCCCGGTGGATTTTGTAAGGGGTCGGCGCTCCTACCCGAATTCCGGATAGGGGTACGCTCTACCAAAACTGCAGTTGGGTAGTTTTGATACGGTAAATAGGTGACGCAGTAAATGGGAGGTTTACTAGCAATATTGGTAGCATTGGTAGGAAATAAATATAAAGGAATATTTAAGAGAGTAACTACGAGCCGATGATTTCTCTTGTTTTTTGTTTGTTTGGTTGTTTGTTTCACTCATAATTACAACCGCCCATCATTCAGTGTTAGTCCATTGCGTATTTTATATCCGTACAAGATACAAATTGCATTTTACAAGTCATACAAATTAGTTGATCGCGTAACTTCTGCGCTTTTATGTAACCAAAGCAATTACTTTTGATGCAAGTACAGCTTACACGCAAAACTTAAAAATCTATATAACTATTATTATTTTTTACTCGGTAGGACATATTTCATCATGATCAAAGACACGAGTTTTCTGTTATTACTAATTAATTGGATACATGTTTTATATACAGGGTGTTTCAAAAATGACCGGTATATTTGAAACGGCAATAAAAACTAAACGAGCAGCGATAGAAATACACCGTTTGTTGCAATGTGCTTGGGACAACAGTACATTTTCAGGCAGACAAACTTTCGAAATTACAGTAGTTACAATTTTCAACAACAGATGGCGCTGCGGTCTGGGAAACTCTATAGTACGTTAATTTCCACATATCCACCATGCGTAGCAATAATATGGCGTAGTCTCTGAATTAAATTACCCGAAACCTTTGACAACGTGTCTGGCGGAATGGCTTCACATGCAGATGAGATGGACTGCTTCAGCTGTTCAATTGTTTCTGGATTCTGGCGGTACACCTGGTCTTTCAAGTGTCCCCACAGAAAGAAGTCACAGGGGTTCATGTCTGGCGAATAGGGAGGCCAATCCACGCCGACTCCTGTATGTTTCGGATAGCCCAAAGCAATCACACGATCATCGAAATATTCATTCAGGAAATTAAAGACGTCGGCCGTGCGATGTGGCCGGGCACCATCTTGCATAAACCACGAGGTGTTCGCAGTGTCGTCTAAGGCAGTTTGTACCGCCACAAATTCACGAAGAATGTCCAGATAGCGTGATGCAGTAATCGTTTCGGATCTGAAAAATGGGCCAATGATTCCTTTGGAAGAAATGGCGGCCCAGACCAGTACTTTTTGAGGATGCAGGGACGATGGGACTGCAACATGGGGCTTTTCGGTTCCCCATATGCGCCAGTTCTGTTTATTGACGAAGCCGTCCAGGTAAAAATAAGCTTCGTCAGTAAAGCAAATGCTGCCCACATGCATATCGCCGTCATCAATCCTGTGCACTATATCGTTAGCGAATGTCTCTCGTGCAGCAATGGTAGCGGCGCTGAGGGGTTGCCGCGTTTGAATTTTGTATGGATAGAGGTGTAAACTCTGGCGCATGAGACGATACGTGGACGTTGGCGTCATTTGGACCGCAGCTGCAACACGGCGAACGGAAACCCGAGGCCGCTGTTGGATCACCTGCTGCACTAGCTGCGTGTTGCCCTCTGTGGTTGCCGTACGCGGTCGCCCTACTTTTCCAGCACGTTCATCCGTCACATTCCCAGTCCGTTGAAATTTTTCAAACAGATCCTTTATTGTATCGCTTTTCGGTCCTTTGGTTACATTAAACCTCCGTTGAAAACTTCGTCTTGTTGCAACAACACTGTGTTCTAGGCGGTGGAATTCCAACACCAGAAAAATCCTCTGTTCTAAGGAATAAACCATGTTGTCTACAGCACACTTGCACGTTGTGAACAGCACACGCTTACAGCAGAAAGACGAAGTACAGAATGGCGCACCCACAGACTGCGTTGTCTTCTATATCTTTCACATCACTTGCAGCGCCATCTGTTGTTGAAAATTGTAACTTCTGTAATTTCGAAAGTTTGTCCGCCTGAAAATGTACTGTTGTCCCAAGCATATTGCAACAAACGGTGTATTTCTATCGCTGCTCGTTTAGTTTTTATTGCCGTTTCAAATACACCGGTCATTTTTGAAACACCCTGTAATATCGAAGAAGTATTGACGCGAAGTTTGATAAATTTTTGTTTTGAGGTTGTTTTTATTCTAATTTTGTTCAGAAACTACGTTTTCTATTGCTATATGATAAACCTGAATTGTTTTTTTTTTTTTATTTTGGCTACAACATCCCTCTGTTTCACCTTACAAATCAACAATTTTTGAATAAAAACTGAATTAAACGTAGAAAATTTCAATTTTGCTATAAGTGTTGTTTATTTATAAGTACCAGACTGACAGATGGCTATATAGAACAAAAATAATCAGTAAATTACGTGTCCCTTTATATACCCTCACTCAGTTTCTAGACGGTTCACCGCTTCCGGTTTCTAGGGGAACATAGTAGGACACTGATTGCATACATAAAGAAAGCGATCGTTATGAGGTATCGCCCAATAGCTATGCAACACACATAATGTACAAGTATCGCGGGTGCTACCTTAACTGACTGAAACTACTAGGAAAACTACCGTAGTACATGTTTACTTATGATAAGTTTATGGAAGCCTATGGTAGTTTTACAACTCTAATCCCGGAAGCGAAGTGCTGCTTGCAGAGTTATCTGAGCCTTTGCTGCCAGACACAAGGGGGAAGATTTGCTTAATCCAGCTCTTAAGCATTTTAAAGTGCAGTACTTTATTAGAGCCTGTGCTTCACTTTCTTCTTTTCTTTCTTTCTTCGGGCCTTGGTGCCGCTTCAGGCGGGGTCGGCCGTGTTACTATTGATTTGGTAACGTTAGTGGCAGAGGGTGGCTGGATGCCCTTCCTGCCACCACCCCGAACCCCCTGGGATGGAAGTAGTGTACCCCAGCTGTCTGCGTCTAGTGTAAGCCATGGAATAGTGTGAACTTGTTCAAATATCTGCGAGTCGTGTAACTGAGGTGGAACGTGGGGACCAGCCCGGTATTCACCTAGAGGGATGTGGAAAACCGCCTAAAAACCACATCCAGGCTGGCCGGCATACCGGCCTTCGTCGTTAGTCCACCGGGCGGATTCGATCCGGGGACGGCGCGCCTACCTGAATCCAGGAAGCAGCGCATTAGCGCTCTCGGCTACCCTGGCGGGTCAGTTCACTTTCTTCTTATCTTTAGAAATATATTAACACTTTATTTTGTACACGAAGGTCACAAGCACGATAAGAAAAGTACGTCAGTAAGTACTCACAACGCGCTATGTACTGAGTCGTACTTTTTACAGATCATAAAATCTTGGTTACATTCATACCATCTATGTTTATAGTCGAGGAAACCCATAGCAACCTTCGTAAGTAAGAGCGCAATTGTAGAAGAGGGACGAAAATTGAATTTAGTGTTGAATTTTGTGAACCTGCAAAAGATCGAGGCCAGTGTTACGTACCAGCGACCTTCTGCATGATGCCCTTCTCGTAGTAGTAGCGCAGCGACCTGCTCAGCTTGTCGTAGTTCATGGCGGGCCGGTTCTTCTGCACGCCCCACCGACGCGCCACCTGCAGGCAACACACTCACAAGAGTATTCAGTAAATCACGTAACCTAAAGGAAGAATGGTTCTATTTGTGAAGGTGCGAGGCTTGATTACATGAGGAAGAAATGGGCACATATTAAAAGATAGAGTGTTCATTGTCATACATTACATTAGATTTGCCAGTTATTATGTCATTCAGAATGCCTTTATAGAAAAAGTGTGCAAGGATACACTAAGCAAATCCATCACCAAGCGGCTGTTCCAGAATGCAAGAAATCTGACAGATGTATCCAAAGTTGACTGGCCGAAAATGTGAAAACTATAAAATTTGATCGTGGTTCAAGTTACATATACTTTGACGTCCCACAAACTCTGTATGTATGACGCTTACATAGACAGTCTGGTCTGTCCTTTTTTAGTATTCGTACTGTTTTGCATAAGTGTTTGGAAATGAATCTGAACAGAATTCGTGTTGTTCATGAGTTATTATCTGAAGACAATGGAAAACCTTTAGTTTTCTACCATTGACTCATGTAATTTGCAACCCTAGACAGGGAAGAAATCGATGATTGTTTTGGTCTGAAAAAGCTGCTTCCATCTTGATGCACATGTTATTGTTCGGAACTCAGACATTATGACTACCGAAAATCCACATCAACTGCACTAGTCCTCTCCGCACGCACAAACAGTAGGTATTCGGTGTGCCGTGTCACGAACAGAAATTTTTCACATATTTTCATGGCATAGAGCGCTACATACAGGTGGTGCAACAATTTGTATTCAGTATATTTGAAGCCAGCCATAGAAGCCACAATTTCAGATAGACGATGGGCAGTGCTACTACTCACATAGCCAACTACATCATGATGACTACGTTGAATCAGTGATTTCGAAGAGTCTGATTTATCCCCATCTGACTTTTTATTGTGAGGCAATTGTAAAAACGCTGCATATAAAACTCATCACACTATCCTTAATGTGCAGAAAGAAACTGAATGAATTGGTATTGCTGAAATTCCTCAACAAACGTCGCAACAAGTGTTGAAGAACATGCGACGAGGTGTTGAGTTATGTGGGTCGTGTAATGAAGGTCACTTTCAATGTTTATAGCTTGATCGTTTTTTCAGAATGTAGGCCGAGTTTTCTAAACCTCGTTAAGAGAGTGACCGCTTCTTCACAATCCATTACGGTGGCCTTTGTGAGGTTACAAACGACGGCAGTTCCTTTTTAATTTGTTGATTTTGCTTATTGTACGGCATGATGTGACGGGAACTGTGCGAAAGGCCAAATTCTCGAAGGAAAGGAAGAACGAAGGGCAATGAGGGTAGTGATTGCTGAGCGCGCGAGCGACCGGTTGTCAAGCGTGGGGTTCAGGTGAGAGCGTTACGGGTCGGCATGTAGTGAAGTCAGGGAGGACATCATGATAAATACATATTTTTCTATGGAAATGGAAATGAGCGTTTGGCGTCATTGGCCCGGAGGCCCCTGACGGAGCAGGTCTGGCCGCCTTGGTGCAGATCTTATTACATTCGACGCCACATTGGGCGACCTGCGCTCCGGATGGGGATGAAATGATGATGAAGAAAACACAACACCCAGTCCATGAGCGGAGAAAATCCCCGACCCAGCCGGGAATCGAACTCGAGCCCGTAGGACGGCAATCCGTCACGCTGTCCACTCAGGTATCGGGGCGGACATATTTTTGTATTTATGTACCTCAGAAGATTAGGCCCGAACGTCCCTCTCACATCTCACCAGACATTCTTAGGAAACTAACATTATTATGTGAGAATTACATAGTAATAATAATAAAAATAATATTAATAATAATAATAATAATACATAGTAATCAAGGTATGGTGTTTCAGAAATCCCAGTCTAATTAATAATGGATTAAGTAATTTCCTCATTTCATTTTTGTCGAATCTGCGCAATGACCTCTACCAGAAATGGTTGGAAGGTGTAGAAGGAATTAAATCTGGAGGAGAAGTGAATGGCCCGAGTAAGAGCGAGAAATAAAATGGTAAGGTTATAACGGAGGAAGGAAAATAGAAATTGACACGAAGAGAGCAGGGGCAAAATGCACAACGTTGAACAGAAGGGAGAGTGCTGGGACATGCCGAGAAAAAGAGCTACGCCAATTATAAAAGGTAAAGATTCAATGTTACCTGAATGCAGAGTGGTTTTGGTAAGACGCAGGTATCTTGTTGCCGAGCCGTGGGGCTGATATAGAGAATCAGATGGGCAAAATTTATTCTTAGGTATAAGTTCAGCCAAGGTGTTCAACGAATCAATTCTTTATTGTTGTTATGGAACGATGGTAGGCCATGCGCAAGTAAATCAGTGTACCGTGTAGAAGACTCGGGCTAATTAATGGTTTGAAACGTCTGTTTATGGAGACATGATCACATGGTCGACTGGAAATGTTAAAAATGAATCTCACGTGTAGGTTAAAAGAAGTTCTGATGAACTGGCCTGGTTCAGGAAGCTGTGTTTTGTAGTGGTTTTGTTAATATCAAATTTATTAATAAATTAAAGTATAACATCATTTAAACTGGATTATTTCATTAGCCTCTATTGCATTTTGTATCAGATTACAATATTATCATCAATTCAAATCCCATGTTCACACGCATGGGACAGACGAAACACAGAAAGTATCGTTTTTACTGTGGGGTCATACCAGCTATTTCGGTGAAGAAATCGAATCTCTGCAAGGATAAAACCGAAAAATTTGTCAATTAGAGCCAGCCAAACAGAATTAATTATAAGGTGTAATCAAATGAAAACGAGATAGATGGAAAGAACTGGTCCTTATTTCAAAAGCAAACGGCATATCTGTTAACACGTTTATCCCACTGTGAGACAAGATGGTCAGGTCAGTACCTTCGTGAGAAAATGTTTGCGGTTTCATACGGAAACATGATTGTAGCAATGCGTGCACCTCTTCGTCTCAGGCGCTGCAGTCATAGACTGTGCGGCTGGTCCTGGCGGAGGTTCGAGTCCTCCCTCGGGCATTGGTGTGTGTGTGTGTTTGACCTTAGGGCAATTTAGGTTAAGTAGTGTGTAAGCTTAGGGACTGATAACCTTAGCTGTTAAGTCCCATAAGATTTCACACACATTTCACACACCTCTTCGTCCTAAGCAAATCGACAGCCACGAATGTCTCTCCCCGTGGGTGTAATACTATGGAAACCGCATTGGGAGAGATCGAAACTACAAGGAGGATGTGTAATGGCTTCCCAGCGAAACTTCTGCAGCGTTAGTCGAAACAATATTGGCAACATGTGGGCCGGCAGATACAGTCCCGATCTCTCCCCATGCGATGTCCAAATTTTTGCAGCCCCAAATAAAGAAGTTCGTGACCGTCGAATCGCTTCGGACAAAAAGGTGCGCGCCTAGGTACAATAATGGTGCTGTAGGAACCGCAAACACCTTTGCTTGAAAGCATTGATCGTACTGTCTCAAAGTGGCATAAATGCACAAAATGTTATACCAATTACTTTTGAAAAAATAAACAGTTTACTTACTTTTCTTCTATCTGTCTCGTTTCCTTTGACAGCCCTTTATAGATCTGACAACTACCGCATTGACAATATCCAAAGTGGATGGTAGCATCATACCTTCCATTTGTTGTTTGTGAAACTAAGAATTATTTATATACAATTTTATTATCACACAAAATAGCATCACAAAAATATGTACGCTTTAATCATTACATATGGTAGCATCATACCTTCCATTTGTTGTTTGTGAAACTAAGAATTATTTATATACAATTTTATTAGCACACAAAATAGCATCACAAAAATATGTACGCTTTAATCATTACATAATTAATGAGACAATTAATTCCGGTGGTTAGGAAAGATGGTCTCACCTTCTACTACCCTAGGAGATAAGTGACTTCAATTATTTTTCCTATGTTTAGCGGGTCTCAGCTGAAATATGAAGGAGACTGCTTGCATAGTCTCAGTGTAGGTAAGCTGTTACGCGGAAGTCGTGGGTTCGATTCTCGCCGTTGTCATGCGGCGTTAATGAGTGCATGTTGTTTACTAGCAAGATCTCATCGTTTATGTGACCAGTTTGAAGGAAACGACGAATCATGTACATTTATTCGTTAGAACAACTAAAATTAATGTGGAATTTCTGACGTGTGACTGAATCTTAGGCACTGAGTGAACTGTCCGAAAGCCAGGAGTACGAATGCCGGTAAAAGAAAGAAAGAAAAAGAAAGGTAGGAAAAAACTTTACCAAACTCGAGATGAGACTAGTTTCGCACTTCAACCAAAAGCTTAGCCCTCTTCGCTCAGTTGAAGACGAATTTAACGTACCTACATGAGGTGAGGTGTTATTGTGGCCTGTGCTACATTGTGCAGGCAACACATAAGCTGAAAATCTTTGCGCATAGCACAAAGTCCAACACGCTTCGTCTAACCGGAACGACGTCAGATATCACAGATAATGACAGCAGGATCCTTGTCCAACTTCCGGCTCCTAGGATTTCGTAGAGGCGGTTGAATGATTTTCGTTTAATTGTCGCCTACAATCGAACGTTTAAAGTAATTCGTACACAATGCAGCTTCCGAGTTAAGTTCGCTAGGGGCATCACATGGAGGCAACCCACCACATCTCACTGTGCTGCTGGTTGTCTCTATCTCAGGCGTTCTTATTGCTTCTCCGTCCTCCACGCCAGAACATTGCCGCCAAACATTATTTTCACTTAAGCACCAATTCAACACATCAACTGGAACCCATCATCGGTCTTGCTTCATTATTTCATCTGGTCCTGTCCTTTGATACATGTCATGTGACGAGCGTGAACAGACGAAAAGACCCGATATCCTGTGGCTCCAAGTTCGGTGATCAGTTACTGGAACCAGTCACAATTGTCAGGCATCTAGAAACAAGTATTCAAAGCCATTTAAGATGGAATAAGCTCACTAATTCATGGGATGGCAACAATGTGTAGCAGAAGATGCCACTGATCTTGTTTTATAGTTTTAAAAACAAAACATTTTGAACCATGAAACTTCCTGGCAGATTAAAACTGTGTGCCCGACCGAGACTCGAACTCGGGACCTTTGCCTTTGGTAGAGCACTTGCCCACGAAAGGCAAAGGTCCCGAGTTCGAGTCCCGGTCGGGTACACAGTTTTAATCTGCCAGGAAGTTTCATATCAGCGCACACTCCGCTGCAGAGTGAAAATCTCATTCTGGATTTTGAATCATGTTTTTAATTAAGTTGTATTACTGGTTTCGGCCAACTTAGGCCATTTTCAGATTTAAAAGTACGGAGGACGGTCGCTACTTCTGCCTTCAGCTACTGTTTTTTTGTCACAACGTCGCGAACCAGCAGCTCATGTACGGACCGTTCTGATAAAAAAAATATGTCTCGTACATTTAGATGTGGGACATATAAATGACAGACTTTATCGGACGGAATAAAGTGTAATTCAGTGACGAAGAGGACGGCTTATAGAACCGTCTGTCACTCAGTTCTTATTTTAGTCGTCAGTTCAGTACACTCACCGATTTGAATATGATTTAAAGAAGAACTATGCGATAGTTGTGAGTTTTCTTAGCCAGCGTGAGTGTCTCAGACATATTTTACGAACTCGAAAGGTAGACGTTACAAGAAGAGCATTGACACTACCTGGCAGATCAAAACTGTGTGCCGGACCGAGACTCGAACTCGGGACCTTTGCCTTTTGCGGGCAAGTGCTCCACCAACTGAGCTACACAAGCACGACTCACGCCCCGTCCTCAC
Source organism: Schistocerca piceifrons (assembly GCF_021461385.2). Taxonomy (NCBI): domain Eukaryota; kingdom Metazoa; phylum Arthropoda; class Insecta; order Orthoptera; family Acrididae; genus Schistocerca; species Schistocerca piceifrons. The sequence continues at coordinate 774,830,402 of NC_060138.1, forward strand.
AGCTTTACTTCTGCCAGTCTCGTCTCCTACCTTCCAGACTTTGCAGAAGCTCTCCTGCAAACCTAGCAGAACTAGCACTCCCGAAAGAAAGGATATTGCGGAGACATGGCTTAGCCACAGCCTGGGGGATGTTTCCAGAATGAGATTTTCACTCTGCAGCGGAGTGTACGCTGATATGAAACTTCCTGGCAGATCAAAACTGTGTGCCGGAAACATCCCCCAGGCTGTGGCTAAGCCATGTCTCCGCAATATCCTTTCTTTCGGTGGCAGAAGTAAAGCTGTGAGGACGAGGCGTGAGTCGTGCTTGGGTAGCTCAGTTGGTGGAGCACTTGCCCACGAAAGGCAAACGTCCCGAGTTCGAGTCTCGGTCCGGCACACAGTTTTGATCTGCCAGAAAGTTTCATATCAGCGCACACTCCGCTGCAGAGTGAAAATCTCATTCAAGAGCATTGACCACTGTGGAGAACTTGACGCTATGCTACAACACGAGTCAAGAAACATTAATTTCTCCAACACACCTCTGGTTTAATGATCAGAAGAGAAATAGGAGTTTATGCACGGATGCATCGACAAAGCTTTCCGTACGCTGTTGACGGAAGATACGAAAGAATGGGCGTGGGAAGGGGGGGAGGGGAGGAAGAAACCTCAGTGAGGTCACTCAAGACGGAGAAGAAGCATGGATAGGACAAGGAAAGGGAACGAAATAATCTGCGTCCTTTCCAAAAGAACCATCGCCTTATTAGGTACACGGAAAACTTTAAATCCGATCGGCGGGACGAGATTTTTAGTATCGCTCAATTCGAATGGACAAAAGTAGCATGTGTGAGAATCAGCGAACCACCAGTTTAATAATTATTTAGAGAAGGATGGAACGACCGATTTAGGTTCCATAGATACGTAGGATCACGGGAAGGAATACAGATCCTAGGGTGTGTGTTAGAAGATAGGTTCAAGAAAGATGAACACACATTTATAGAGGAGATGCACCATGTGACCGATGTTACATAATCTATATACAAAGCAAGCAGCAAAGGAAATCAAGGAAATCAAGGGGAAGTTTGGAAAAATGAATTAAAGTTAAGGAAGAAGAATATAAACTTTAAGGTTTGTCTATGACATTGTAATTCTCTCAGAGTCGACAAAGGACATGGAAGATCAGTTGAAAGGAACGGATGATGTCTTGAAAACAGGTTGCAAGATGAACATCAACATTAGTAGAACTAGGAAAGCTAATTCAGGCGATGCTGTGGAAATAAAATTACAAAATGAGGCACTAGAACTAGTAAATTAGCTATTTGGTCAGCAAAATAAGTGAGAATGGGTGAAGTAAACAAGATGTGTGAGGGCAATTAAGGAAGGAACGGTCGTGCAATGGAAACCAAAGTGAAAATCAAAACTGTTTTGTTTACAACAGTCAGGTACACATTCCAGCTACTTCTATGCGTAGTCGTCGCTTCGACTTAGATACCTGTCGTAGTGTTATACCAAATTTCTTTCAACACACTCGTCATAGAAGACAAACTCCTGTGCTTTCCGACAATTTTCTACGTTAGACTGTAGCTCGTTGTCCACACTAGAATGTTGTCTTCATAGCTAGCACTTCATCCGAGTAGAAATGAACATAAGAGAGAGCCAATTGCGAGCTGTATCGAGGGTGTTCAAATTCTTCCCATGGAAAAAGCTGCGGCAGTGTCCTCATTGTCCCAGTAGAGTGCGGCCGAGAACTGCCATGAAGAAGGAACTGTATGGCAGCTATGTTATGTGAGGTTCCATGAAATCAGGCGAAATTTCTCCGCAGGTACCAATCTTGGCGGAAGACACTGTAGTTCTCGGTATCTTAACGTGCTCAACTGAGAAGAGCGACGTGACGCTAGAGACACTGCCCACCACATTTGTGAAAAGCTTCATCAGATTTTCGCTGTGCTTTCCATTTCGTGACCGATCGTTTCTTACTTTCCAAATAGCCCAAAATAAAGACTAGTGGTAGCGAGAAAATCGTTTCGGACAACAGAAATATGTTAGCATCGAAAATAAATTTCTACTAAAATTCCGCGCGAACAGGTCTTAGAAGGCCCAACGGTATCGACCTACTTTCTTGTCAACCTCAACCGATAGGCGTCACTGGATGCGGGTAAGGAAGGACATTTGGTCACCACACCACGCTACCGGCCGTTGTAAGTTTTCGTGATTGGAGCCACTGTTTCTCAGTCAAGTAGCTCCTCAACTGGCCTCACAAAGACTGAATGTACCTCACTTGCTAACAGTGCCCGGCAGACCCCAGTGGTAACGCATCCAACTGCGTGCCGAGTTCGACAGCGCTTATCTTGGTGATCTAGCGGGAACTGGTGTTACCACTGCGGCAAGTATGTTGAAGTATGAGCATAGGTTTCAGAAAATCTTTTCTGTAAGTACTTACTTATCTTGGGAGTAATCACGTGTGATAGTCAAACGTTGACGACAAACAGTATAGACAAGAAGAAAATGGAAGCTTTGTAATGTGGTGCTACGGAAGAATACTGAAGAAATTAGCAGTAATTTCATGTGGCTCAATGGCCGAGTACAAGTCTTTCTATTAGGCTCCATTTTGGCGACTTGGGTGTTCCATAACCCACCCCAGTTATCCAACTGGTAAAAGGGAACCTACCGTCTAACGTGGAATACGACCCACGATTTCTCGCATTGTTGAGAGGTAAAAGCTAGACTAAAGACAGCGTGTAATTTTTTGTGCTCTGACCGGGATTCGATTCCGCGACCTCTCGATTTCCAGGCATGCACTTTACCTTTCTTCTTTTTCATCTTCCGTTGTATCTATCTGTTCTTCGTCATTTTCCGTCAGCAGATCTGCGCGGATATCGAATGAAACCACTCTAACATCTCCGATGAGTACTTCACTCAGTATTTTTTACTACACAGGGTGGCCATGGCCGCTGACCGAACACGCTGAGCTACCGTGCCCGAGGTAGAGTAATTAACGAAGAGATAATGCATCGAACTGGTGAGTGGTAACTAAGTGGCTTAATTTGACTAAAAGAAAGGGTAGGCTGTAGGACACATCCTGAGGCATAAGGGAACAGTTAATTTTGTAATGGAGGGAAGTTTGGTGGATAAAAATTGTAAATGGAGAGCAAACCGTGCCTACAGTGAGCATATTCAAGTGAGCGTAGGTTGCAGTTGCGCAGAGATTAAGATGCTTCTGCATTATAAACTTGCATGGGGAGCTGCATCAAATGAGTCTTCGGACTGAGGACCACAACAGCAACAACGTGTATCCTGAACCACACTGGTTACGACGTATAGGGGAGAATGTAGAATCTTGTAGACTGTTCGCTATAGATGCCTAACACATTAATTCTTTGGTCTCCTACGTCAAAATTTTACTTTCAGGTGGGCAGTAAGCTGTGGAATGATTTTTTTTTAAATTTAACAATGAATTATTGTACGCACTACATATATTGCATTGCCATGACACTTTTGGAGTTCCGGACAAGCAGCCTTTACGGCCTGTGGCACGTTTCACGACAAAACTAGGCAAATGAGCTAGGGGTTTAAACACACAGCAGACAGCGAGGGTGAGAAGTTGGCGTGCGTTGTCCCGCAGGACGTGTCAAGATGGAGCTGAGCTCCCAAGTTGGGGTGTAGTTGGCGCGATCGATACCCATTAAGAGAGTGGCAAGTGCGGACTCAACTGTGCCGAGGCGGCCCACACTCAAAGGGCACGCGGGGGCCGCCAGGGGGCACAGCACCACCCCCTGCCCTGTCGCTCTCACCTCGAGGAACGCTCTCTGCACCGACTTCCCACTGTCCAACGACAAGGCAAACTTTCTCGTCTGCCAACCAATGCGAAAAACACTCTCCGATACATGCTTTTGCCCGCCACAAAGAAAATGTATTCTTTCTTTTACTAAAAGAGTGCGGCTATTTATTTAAAAAACTAATACCGGAGAAGAAGTAATTAAAAATAGATACAAGATTTATTAGTATTCTAGCAACAGGCGCACTGTGTAAGAAGAAGCTTGGAGACATTTCAGCAGAAAGAGGTCTTATTAATGCAGGCCCAGAGGTAATAATTTTATGTCGCAGAAGTTGAAATTTCAAGTAACGGAACATGATTTGTACTAGCAGCATAATTGAACTTCTAACGAACTTCTTCGCGTATTGACTTTACTCTAAACTGCTGACATCTGAGAAGGAATGCCAAGTTTGATCTACAAGAATTTAATAAACGAGCAATTTAAAAACGGATGATAGTGAAATTGGAGCTGGTCTAAAACTTACCTTTCATAACAGCTGAGGTAGCAAGATAATTACAGAAGAATATTGAATAAATCCTTTTTGCTAGAAACCATTTACTAATAAACAGAAATATGAAACGAAACGAAAGTTTTACACTGGGCACTCACATTGACTAACTGAAGACGGGCCATTCAAACGTGGTATCTTCTCATATAATAGATGTTTAATTAAATATTGTAGCCAGGGTTCACGACACATTTCATATATGCGATAATTTCGGCACATTTCACACAGACATAACAACTGAAATTTATTCAAGAGAATGAATAAGGTCGAACCAAAGAATCAAAATTTGCACCAAGGCCGGAATTTGAACCCGGATCTCCTGTTCTCTAAGCAGATGAAACTTAATATAGCTTTGGAACATATCTCTGGAACATATAATTTCATAGGAAAATTATTAATTTAAAAGTGAATGTTGTTGATTAAAAATGATATACCTGTAACTGTAAATCAGAAATTCAAAGAAACGTATATCAATAAATACAAACTGTCAGCCAGATATTTGCGAATGGTCTTTGTAAAAAGAAATTGTGATTTATAATTTTGCATTTAATTAAAGTATTGGAGTCTTGTACAGAACTATATAATCACATTAAAATTTAGCTGTAAAAGAAATAAATGGAGGAGCTGTTGGTTCACGTGACTGATCAGAACGAAAAACTAGCTCCTGCGTCAGCGATATCATCCTATTGTACAAGAAAAATAAAAACACTTGTTTCATCTATGAGTGATTTAATGAAAAAAAAACACACACACACACACACACACACACACACACACACACACAGAGAGAGAGAGAGAGAGAGAGAGAGAGAGAGAGAGAGAGAGAGCAGAGTCCTATACGATTTAATATTCGAATGTGAAACGTCTTTATTTTGCTGGAGACGAAGCAAACGTACGAACAAGGCCAATAGTGGATTTACTAGTTTTTCTGTTCCAGTTCCTGTAATTAATTGATTTCAGAGCGCTTTGTGAGTCGATGACTGTTACTACCTTAGGGAATTTGAGGGATCTTGCGTATTTTATTCCCTGCATAACAGCAAATACTTCAGACAGAAATACGGAAGCATCGCATGATAGTTAAAACTTGCTTTCTTCCGCAGTTTGTGGGAAGAAGAAAGCGCATCCTGTACGATTTTCCCTATTCATCTGTATATATTTGAGCATATCCTGCCTACGTTTGTTAGAGGTACGACGTAGGTGAAAATTACCGATACTCGAGTCATTCAAGAAAATTAATAGCGTCCGTTGTGAGAATGCGTATTGGAGACACAGTACTGTCAATGTGATGAAATAACAATTGCTGATCAAATCACGTTCTATTTCAGTGCAAGCACTACGATAAAGGCAGAGTAGACTTTTTAAAGGAGCCCCCATGACTTGGTCACTGCCTGCCACACTGCACTATCCCATTTCTCGGAGATACGACCAGGGTTGCATATGATGTCTTGGCCAGGTTTATAGCACAAGAAAGTATCAACATCTAAAAGGAATGGTGGCCATTGAAATTAACTAACAAACTGAATTAACTGCTCTAATACAAACGAGTGGTTACCTGTCAACTGAAGCTAGTAGTTTTAGTGAATACATGTAATGTTTTTACTATGAAAATAAATTTACGATTGTATGCTCTAAAATGTGTATATGATGAAGGTAAAATATAATCTTGCTGTATTTGTAAATTTTTTAAATTTTTGATGGCTAAAAATAATGCGCACTAGAAACCAATAATAAGTACATAAAAAAAAGTATGAACCGTTACTGTGGAAAATGGATTCGTATAGTCTACTGCTGTATGGAACAGATTCTAAGAAGAAAGGTGGGACTGTGTTCTGACTGATTATAATAGTTGTAATGGAAACGTTTATCACTTTTTGTGCTTTGTTTATCTTAATAAATGTGCGGAGTCATGTACAACATCTCATTATATTCTAGAACTGGTATTTGAACGAGTACTCGATTAATCTCTGTTACTTTCCTGCCGCGCGGGATTAGCCGAGCGGTCTCAGGCGCTGCAGTCATGGACTGTGCGGCAGGTCCCGGCGGAGGTTCGAGTCCTATCTCGGGCATGGTTGTGTGTGTTTGTCCTTAGGATAATTTAGGTTAAGTAGTGTGTAAGCTTAGGGACTGATGACCTTAGCAGTTAAGTCCCATAAGCTATCACACACATTTGAACATTTTGAGGGTCACTTTGTTATTCGTCTGTCTGTACGACTGTTAGAAGCTCTTTCTCTCAGTAATGGGTAGACGTATGAAACTGAAATGTATGTAGCGTACTAAGGTCAACGGTCCATTGGAGGTGTAAAATAATTGAAGCTTGTAAGTCAAGGGAATGAAAAGATACGCCCATTTTTTCTCTTACTTTTACACTCGCAATTACCTCATGAAAACCTGTTGACTTAGAATTACGAATTTGTCAAGATGCAAGGTTTCACAGTACAACAAAAGTAAAAATCCGGAAATTGCTTATTTGCAATCATATTAACGAAAAAATTTTTTTTTGTTATTTGTTATCTGGCTGTCTATATGTCCATCCGTCTGTTAAGATCCAGTTTCTCAAGAACAGGTAGACGTATCGAGCTGAAATACATATCACATACTAAGGTCTATGGTTCTTTGGCGGTGTAATAAATGTAACCTTCTAAATCAATGAATTCAAAAGGTACGGCGATTTATGTCACATATTCTGATACTCGCAAACTCTCTCTCAAAAGGTAAACAGTACTTCCCTTTGGCGTACAATCATGAAATTTTTGCAATACGGCGGATTTCACAGTGCAACTAAAAGGAAAAATTCCGAAAATTTTTAATTTTTGATTATATCGCAAGAAAATAATTTTTTATCATTCTCGAAAGTCTTGGAATTCCAGGAACTGATATCTTGCCAATATCGATATCGATAACAGGCAAAAATATTCAAGATTCTAGATTCCCGTGATGGATGAAGTATCTGTGTACGTAATGTAGTTTGAACGGCACACTCGGCCTCGAGTACTACTCGCACTTATCCCGTTTTTTTTCAGTTAATGTCGGTTCCTGAAATTTTATAGACATGCTCTCGCTAGACAATCAGAGTATATCTTCGAGCGTCTGTCAAGTCAGGTCTTTCAGCATTTATGTGACACTCTCCCATGAGTTAAACATACCTGTGAACTGTCACACGTATGTTCAATGTCGCCTGGTCACATATACTTGAGCAGTATTCTACGGTTGGTCGCACGAATATTTTGCAAGCAGTTAAAGTAAAGATTAAGGGGAGTTGGAACGCCCTATCCCGACAATGTTAAATTTAATGACTTGGCTTCCCTGCATTTCAGGAACCACTGTAGCCATTGACATGAAACATTTACAGGACATTAAACTGTATGTTCTGAGTCTACTGAACTACAATAATTGCATTTCAGCCACTGATTTCCGAAATAAATTTTTTTAACTGCACGGTTAAAATTTTGTGTACTTTTTGTACGTTAACCTAAATAATTTTAATTATACATGACATTATGTTCTTCTTTTAGTTCAGTAGATTCAAGATATGAATGTTATTACTCCCTGAAAATTTGAATACTCTACTCGAAGTGGCTTCTGAGATTTAGGGAAAAATGCAACGGAAAATGTAAATTTTCAGGAACGGGTTCTAAGGTTTCGAAAGGCTGTAACTCATTAATATATGTTTATTTTTTTTATTATTAGTGCTCAGAAGCACCCTGCACCATACTGTATACCATCCTCTTGATCTTTTTCCAAGTTTTTTCTTATTTTCTTCTTTCTGGACTCCTTAGTGGCCAACTGTGCTGCATACTCTGCTTTATCAATGCGGACCTTGTCCATCCGTTCAAGCTCTCTGATGCAGTTTGCTCCAGGATTAATTCCCAAATGCTGTAGCACTTTCACCCTACCAATGTTGCCATCATTAATAGCAATAGCAGCATCACTGACCCCTCACTTTAGTGTGCTCATTCCAACAAAAACATACACTCCTGGAAATTGAAATAAGAACACCGTGAATTCATTGTCCCAGGAAGGGGAAACTTTATTGACACATTCCTGGGGTCAGATACATCACATGATCACACTGACAGAACCACAGGCACGTAGACGCAGGCAACAGAGCATGCACAATGTCGGCACTAGTACAGTGTATATCCACCTTTCGCAGCAATGCAGGCTGCTATTCTCCCATGGAGACGATCGTAGAGACGCTGGATGTAGTCCTGTGGAACGGCTTGCCATGCCATTTCCACCTGGCGCCTCAGTTGGACCAGCGTTCGTGCTGGACGTGCAGACTGCGTGAGACGACGCTTCATCCAGTCCCAAACATGCTCAATGGGGGACAGATCCGGAGATCTTGCTGGCCAGGATAGTTGACTTACACCTTCTAGAGCACGTTGGGTGGCACGGGATACATGCGGACGTGCATTGTCCTGTTGGAACAGCAAGTTCCCTTGCCGGTCTAGGAATGGTAGAACGATGGGTTCGATGACGGTTTGGATGTACCGTGCACTATTCAGTGTCCCCTCGACGATCACCAGTGGTGTACAGCCAGTGTAGGAGATCGCTCCCCACACCATGATGCCGGGTGTTGGCCCTGTGTGCCTCGGTCGTATGCAGTCCTGATTGCGGCGCTCACCTGCACGGCGCCAAACACGCATACGACCATCATTGGCACCAAGGCAGAAGCGACTCTCATCGCTGAAGACGACACGTCTCCATTCGTCCCTCCATTCACGCCTGTCGCGACACCACTGGAGGCGGGCTGCACGATGTTGGGGCGTGAGCGGAAGACGGCCTAACGGTGTGCGGGACCGTAGCCCAGCTTCATGGAGACGGTTGCGAATGGTCCTCGCCGATACCCCAGGAGCAACAGTGTCCCTAATTTGCTGGGAAGTGGCGGTGCGGTCCCCTACGGCACTGCGTAGGATCCTACGGTCTTGGCGTGCATCCGTGCGTCGCTGCGGTCCGGTCCCAGGTCGACGGGCACGTGCACCTTCCGCCGACCACTGGCGACAACATCGATGTACTGTGGAGACCTCACGCCCCACGTGTTGAGCAGTTCGGCGGTACGTCCATCCGGCCTCCCGCATGCCCACTATACGCCCTCGCTCAAAGTCCGTCAACTGCACATACGGTTCACGTCCACGCTGTCGCGGCATGCTACCAGTGTTAAAGACTACGATGGAGCTCCGTATGCCACGGCAAACTGGCTGACACTGACGGCGGCGGTGCACAAATGCTGCGCAGCTAGCGCCATTCGACGGCCAACACCGCGGTTCCTGGTGTGTCCGCTGTGCCGTGCGTGTGATCATTGCTTGTACAGCCCTCTCGCAGTGTCCGGAGCAAGTATGGTGGGTCTGACACACCGGTGTCAATGTGTTCTTTTTTCCATTTCCAGGAGTGTATTTTGGTAGCGAGTCCATATAAGATCACTGAACGACTCATTGGGATTTTGAGTCTGACCATGCAGACACTTCTTCAGTAATTCAGGATTTGCCAGGTGTCTGTAAATAGGTTTTATGATATCCATGACTGCTGCTGGGATGTAATGTTTATGGCTGTATGAACTGTTTGAGTACTGGGCATTGCGGTAATTGTATCATGAGGGCACCAGGAGGGCGAAGTTGGTGTACTGGCTTTTTATCTGTTGACAGTGTGTGGAAGAAGGTAGCCCATACTGCCTGCTTCATTTTCAAAAAATCCCCAGTATTATTTCTAATGGCCGTCCCATAATACTGCTGTAGTTCATCAATCATTTTGTCAGTCAGTCAGCCTCTTATGAGTTCACCATCAGAAAGTTTCTTGTCTCTCAAACTTTGTTTCAACTTCCTCAACCTGGTACCCATCCTCTTCTGGACATGACACGACTTTTAACCCATGTAATACAGCAATACACAGCCTTCTATATAAAAAATACCTATTTTATTAGATCTTGAAGTAATGCACGTAAAAATTTTAACATTTTCAACAGGTGTAGATTATATTTAAAAAATAAAATACTTCCCATGTGAGTTTATAAGTGATTTATATATATATATATATATATATATATATATATCAATTCGAATGTATTAACATTAGTCGTAGATGGTTGTTGGTACACTTTAGGGGAATAGGTGTAGCGACTGTTTCTGCCTCTTAAGGAGAGTTAGAAGGGAAAATTTGTTTTTTACATGTTCGGATTTTTATCTCATTATAAAATTTGCAATTTACCGAATAAAATGATTATATATATTATATATATATATATATTTGCAATTTTCCGAATAAAATGATTATATATAAAAATTTTATAATGAGATAAAAATCCGAAAATGTAAAAAACAAATTTTCCCTTCTAACTCTCCTTAAGAGGCAGAAACAGTCGCTACACCTATTCCCCTAAAGTGTACCAACAACCATCTATGACTAATGTTAATACATTCGAATTGATAATTATGGAAATTACTTCTAGAGTACTGGAAATAACCAGAAAAGCAGCTACTCTGGAAGAAGACACTGCTCTTCCTCTTATACCTCTCAGCTGCTAGTTTTATTTAATGCTTTCAACTAAGCATTAATGTAAGTTTACGCAGAGGACTACCAGCTGTCCCTTAGTCCAAATGTTATGATTACTTGTAGGAGTGGCTAATAAAATGTTCTCTCACTTTACTTTTCAATATATGGACATTTTGAGTTTCCTACCTTATGGATTTTATCCAGATTTGACGCGGCAAGTTTACCGAGAAATTTTTATCCAAGGACTCCGTCACGAAAGACTTGGTACCCATTCTTACCTGATGTCTGCCGGAAATCTGTTAAATACTTTTGCGTTTGAACATAGTACTTCATTCTGCATCCCAGACAGGGATATATAGCTTATACACAAATTGTTTTTACATCTAGTATTTCGGTTTCGATTTTTCAAAGGTCATTTTAAATGCACTGTTACTGTTAACCAAAATTACTATTAGACAGTAGATATATTGGCACATAAGGTTAAGAATCCCTTGGCTTTCACAGCTCACCGTAAATTCAATCTTATCGTTAATCAAAATTACCGTTCCCTAGATCCTCAGGACGCTGCTGTAAGATGTTCAGTAATCAATCTGACATAATATTCGTACTTTATACGTCTTTAGAGTAAATACTTTTTTGGCCTTAGTGTATTACCACAAAAGATTATGCCATAGTGAACTATTGCATGATAGTATGCAAAGTATGCTAGCAATCGTGTCAGCAGGTCTATATAATAGGAGATTTTTTTAAGTGCAAAGCGGGAAAAACCAATCTTTTTGGTTAACTGACGCGTCCTCAGTTTAGCACATCTAGATGCCTAGGAATATCACACTTTGAACTTTGTGTGGTATATGTCCATTGACCTCTACTTCTGCTACCTGTTAGTCATTTTCATTTGTTTGGGTCTGAATGATATGGGTCGTTATATGATTAAGCAGTTTCATGCGAACTACTTGTAAGCCTATTCCATTGTTCTTGCTGCATTTGGTATGGGTGTGTTTCAGCCTTCTTTCAGTGTACCCGTGTCACTAAAAAGCGTCAAAATTTTTGAAGAATCCTTCAATGTTCCTCGTGAACTATTTAAGTAGGACAAGAACAGGAGAAAAACATGCACAGCATCCTGAGGGACACAAGTTTTTATGTTCTTTTACTATCAGTTTAGTTTTATTCCTGTGGTAACATTTGCTAATATGACTCTCTGTTTTATGCTGTCGAAATACTACTCCATCGACGTGAGGGGTATGGCTTTAACTTTATCACATTCTAATTGAGCTACTCAAAAGAACACTTCGTCAAGGTCACAGAAAATTCCAACAGGACAGCTTTTCTCGAGGAATTCTAGAAGAGATTTTGCTGTTGTGAGTCCTTTATGGCAGGCAAACTGAGCAGTTGTTCATAGGCTGACATAAAAATGGTTCTGTATATTGTTGTAAGATACCTTCGAAACACGGGAAGGGGGAAGATAAGTTTATAATTAGACGTCAGTTGCATTTTGACTCGTTCTAAAGGAAAATTAGTGTCATTGTGTATTAAGAATATCTTTCGAAAAGAAGTACGTTTCTTCTTTACTGTGTGTTATTGGTAAACTTCTTCCCATTGTTTTTTTAGTAATCTTTCTCTGAACGAGGTGACTACGTCTTTAGATATCTACAAAACTTTATTTTTCCCTTCTTGGATCTAGGTAATATATGTGGATCATTTATTGCTGGCATTTGACCACCAGCATCAGACAAACCGGTTATCATATGGTTCCCATTATTTAACGAAAGAAGTTATATTTAGAGATAAATGATCAAATAGTGTTGTGTTATGCCCTTCTACTTCTGACAGAAATGTTACTGTTGGAAAAAAATCAAAACTGGGCAATAGTAACTCTTAAGTTCCCTCGATCGGGACTCTCCAGTTGGAAATCAGTATTGAAAGAACATCCACTGACTTTCCAGATGTTTCTCATAAGTTTTATCAGCACACTTTACAACTGCCCAATAAAATTTAAAACAAATTCCGCTGGGGACATTTAAACTGCCAGAACTGTCATCTTGTGTGTATGCAAGTCTGTTAGTCATTTTCACATTTTTTGTGAGGAGTAACAAAACTAAATAAGTTGTCTCCATCGTTTGGCTAGGACATTTCACCCCTTGGGGTTAGAGTGGCGGTAGGAAGGGGTGACGTGTAAAGCATAGCTCTGAAATGCTTGGAGGAGCTTCAACCGAACTTGGTACACGTAATATAAGATTGGAAAAAGTAAGTCACCAGACAAGTAAGTAGTAAGTGATATAGATACTCGCTGCAACACCTCAGTTTAGCTCCACAATCCTCTTACTCAAGAACTGTGCAATATCAGCATTTGCTTACTTCTTGGATGTGTCGTATACCGGTACAAGGGGATCGCCATATGTGCCAGTTTCTTAAAGCCGCAGGACCTAAAACAATCTGCCCTTGCACTCGCTCTTGTGTATTCTGCTGAACGGTATTGCACTCCTGTGTGGGAAAACAGTGCCCACACAATAAAGATTGATGTGCAGCTTAATGATGCCGTGGGAGTTACCACTGGTACTGTCAGCTTTACTCTCAGTCAGTGGCTGCCTGCCGAAGATAAACTTACTAAAAAGATTACTTCTCATAAGAACTCTCCCTTGTATGATGTCCTACAAGATCCACCAACAACTCGTCTGAAATCACGCAAACCACCCTGGGTTGATTAGAAAGTAGCAGTTCTTTTGACGTGACCACAAAATGGTGACAACACTGAAACGAACATCCGCTCAACAACGCTCACCTGTTTCAAGATCCAATAAAGATCGAGGGACTGGAAGTACCACGCCAAGTCTGGCCGAGGCTGAACCGCATTAGGACTGGCCAAGGAAGATGTGGTTTCACCATGAAGAAATGAGGGTTCCCGTCCATGTGATGACTGCGATTGCGGAGCGGAGGAACAAACAATAGATCACATTGTTAAGGAGTGCCCTCTTCGAGCGTTTGACGGTGGTCTGAGGACTTCACATCAAGTAATTCAACGTGCTCTTGACTGGTCGTCACATTTGGACTTTTCCGTTTGAGTGTAGATACTACAGTGTACTAGTAATACCATACGATAGATAAATTATGTGCAGCAGCAAGTCGCTGACCTCCTCGGGCTCGACCAGCTTGAACTCCATGCCGCGGCCCGTCCAGGCGATGCACGAGGCGTTGCCCGGGTCGTCGAGCAGCGCGACCAGAAACTGCCACAGCTGCAGCGAGCCGCGCCGCTGCGAGTAGCCGCCCCCTCCACCCCCGCCGCCGCCACCGCCCCCGCCAGTGGAAACAGCAGCTCGGCCTCCGCTGCCGCCGCTGCCAGCCACCTCCCAGCTGCTCGGCGGGCTGGCAGGCCGCGAACTCGTCGCGGTCGACTTGTACTCTGTACAGCAGAATCACATTGGTACATTGCCAGCATACCGCGGTACAGTTTCACAGTATTCCGAACCAAGCTTTCAGGTTCACTGAGACAAGAAAAGCGAGTGCTAGGAAAAACTTCCTCGGCATGGCAGAAAAAGATTAAAAATTAAGCTAAAAATTGCGCTTATTTTTTGGACACTACACGTCTCCCGATTTCTTTCCAATGAAGTACGGTTTTTAAAAGTCTGCAAAATACACATCTACAGCTGCGAAAAACTCTTCACTGAGTGAAAACATTTTTCAGTCATAGTTTTTGTTTGATATCAGATTGTTGGAAGTCAGAGGGTATCAAAACTGAAAAATTACGTACACGTTCCGACAAATCGTACTTCGCAGCCCTATTTTCTCGTTTCCGACACAGGTCCCTTTCACCGTCATCATCATCTTTTAAGACTGATTATGCCTTTCAGCGTTCAGTCTGGAGCATAGTCGCCCTTATAAAATTCCTCCACGATCCCCTATTCAGTGCTAACATTGGTGCCTCTTCTGATGTTAAGCCTATTACTTCAAATCATTCTTAACCGAATCCAGGTACCTTCTCCTTGGTCTACCCCGACTCCTCCTACCCTCTACTGCTGAACCCATGAGTCTCTTGCGTAACCTTGCTTCTTCCATGCGTGTAACATGACCCCACCATCTAGGCCTGTTCACCCTGACTGCGACATCTATAGAGTTCATTCCCAGTTTTTCTTTGATTTCCTCATTGTGGACACCCTCCTGCTATTGTTCCCATCTACTAGTACCTGCAATCATCCTAGCTACTTTCATATCCGTAACCTCAACCTTATTGATATAGTAACCTGAATCCACCCAGCTTTCGCACCCATACAATAAAGTTGGTCGGATGATTGAACAGCCCACAGATAACTTAGTCTTGGTACTGACTTCCTTCTTGCAGAAGAGAGTAGATCGTCGCTGAGAGCTCACTACATTAGCTTTGCTACACCTCGCTTTCAGTTCTTTCACTACGTTCCCATCCTGTGAGAATATGCATCGTAAGTACTTGAAACCGTCCACCTGTTCTAACTTTGTTCCTCCTGTTTGGCACTCAGTCCGTCTATATCTCTTTCCCACTGACATTACTTTTTTTTTGGAGATGCTAATCTTCATATCATAGTCCTTACAGGTCCCTTTGCCTGACGAAAACTATACTTTTTTCTTTGCTGTCTGTGTTTCTTTGTGATGGCAATTGGCCATGAATTCGCCATTAGTTGCTTTGCTGTGTATGCATATATATACACTGATCTGCAACCGTAAATTGAGTGTGCTGTACATAGGGACAAGAAAAATGTTTTTTAATTGGCAGTGAAAGATGTATTTTTCTGCGTTGTCCCGTTTTAAGTTCTTATACTTTTTCCGAAATTTCTCCAGTCAATAGATTCCATTCCTGAAGAGGGATTCTGGAACATATGTAAACCATCCAACTACGGCTGTCGTAATCACTAGAATCCATACTAATAATAAATCTGTAAAGCAGTCGTATCTGTCTGTATGTCTTTGAACACGCTAAGCTCCAAAAATACTTGAATTTTCGTGGAGCTTTCGCACGTAACTTCAGTGTATCCTGGTGCGGCGTACAGGGTTCAGTTCATCAAAATCGGATCACAAAAAAAAAAAAAAAAATCTTGACTTAAAGTTGTACTGAAGCTTTCTTGTCTGTCTGTCTGTATCAATCCGCTAATCTCCACATCTGCTGCACAGATTTTTGTAGGTTTTCACTCGTAGTTTCAGAGTAGC
This sequence comes from Schistocerca piceifrons, assembly GCF_021461385.2. Taxonomy (NCBI): domain Eukaryota; kingdom Metazoa; phylum Arthropoda; class Insecta; order Orthoptera; family Acrididae; genus Schistocerca; species Schistocerca piceifrons. The sequence continues at coordinate 774,846,359 of NC_060138.1, forward strand.
TATGGGCACCGTAAAGACTATATTTCATCAACATAGGTTCATGAAAAGGGTACTTATACATATCATAAAAATGTATATATGCATATGTTTATGTTCAACGTATGTATGCATGCTCCACATCTCCTCCGAAACCACTGGCCCGCTTTCAACCACACATATCACTTACTGTCTGGAAAGAATCTCTGTGCGGGTAAAGCCAACCTACATATCAAAGGGGTAAGATTGGAGGTGAAAAAGAAGTGTAGGCCGCGGCACGCGAATACTCAGATATCATTCACCCAGTATGTGAGAACGAGTGCCCTTTAATGACTTGCAGCAAATTTTACACATACTTTCTAACCTTTGCGAAACTTCTTCTCGCTGACACATCCCACATATAATTAGCAGTAAAGCAGTAATAAACTTAAAATGTCATTCCTGATGCGAAAATGAGTAGCGAAAATGTAGCAAGCGATAAAAGGGGAAAAAATTATCGCTTGGTACTTTTTCGCTGCTCATTTTCGTATCAGGCATGACATTTTAATTTATTACATCTTTACTATTAATTGTATTGGCGACACATTTTACAGACAGTATTCACATAATACTGCTGAACGTACCTGCAAAATTACAAGGACTATTCGGAATGTTAGGTCCGATCGGTCGCGAAATGGAAACCACAGGGAAAATCCGATGACGCTTTGCATAGGTATGTTAGACAGTGTGTCTAGCATGCCTGTCAATCGCGTCACGTAGCTCTTTTCAGTTCTGAGCGCACAGTGAGCACGTAAAGATGCCTAGGAAATAGTGTCTTCCGCCAAGTATGAGTGCCTGTGGGATATTTCGCCGGATTTCATGCACCTCACATAACGTAGCTGTCATGCATTACCTTCTCCATGGCACTTCTCTGCGGCACACTGCAGGGGCAATGAGGGCACACCTGCTCCCTTTCTGATGGGAATGTCTGATCAGTGATCAAGCACCATACAGCCCGGACTTGGTTCCCTCTCATTTTCATCTCTACTGACATAAACCGCTGGCTAGAAGGCAACATTCTGGCATAGAGAACAAGCTGTAGGTCGACGTAGAGAACTGGCAGAAAAGCACAGGCAGCTGCGTTCTATAACGAGGGTATTGGAAAGCTGGTACAATACTATGACAAATGTCTCAGTCGGTGACCGATTGTTTAGAGAAGTAGCTGAACAGTGCAGCTAACTCTTGCAAATAAAACATTTTTCATTTTCACCGTGGTTTCCATATCGCGACAGATCTGACCTTGGCTTCGGAATACCCCTGGTATATCACTGCGCAACACGTAATTTACGATATATGATGTCACGAAGAGAGATGCATGGAAAACTGCCGTATCTTGCATGGCGTTTAAATTTAGTATTACTTGCCTGTTGGGCAGATTTCGACGAAATATGGTAAGGAGATAGTTTGAACCCAGAGGAAGAACAAAGGCTACTTTAGAAAGTCTGTAGTACAAGAGGGGACTGATGACCTCAGATGTTAAGTCCCATAGTGCTTAGAGCCATTTGAACCATTCGTGGTACAAGATACTTACTAATTTGAAGAATAGTAAGCGAATTAGGGAAAAATATTTGCTCGTTGAAAAAGTTCTTTACTCTTTGACTTATCATCTTTACGATATCTGTCAAAATGCTATTCTTGGTTGATATGTGCCACGTGATACGACTGAAAGTAACGAATACAATGCTTATACAATCCTAAGTGTGTTTAATCCATACTTCCACACTACTGTATAAAGTACACGTTGTATGACATAGAGCTACTATGAGCACCATCAGTATCTAGAACGAAAGCACTGACAAGGAACCCCTTGACTGCGAGGTCTGAAAGGCCAGTGATGTTTACTGCATTCGACGTCCCACATATTTTCTACCACGCAACCACAGTATTGGCTACTCACGGCAACAGGTGGAGGGACTGAAGGTATCCAATGGTGAGCACAGCAAGAGGCTCCGGAGCGTCGTTGAAGTGCTTAGTCTATGAGTAGCTCACAACAGCACTACGCTGCTAATGCTATTGGTGCTGACACAAAGCAGAGCAAGGACAACGATAAAGAAAGTAAACATCGCATTATATCTGTAACAACAGTTGCCGGAGTTGACATCTAGTCAGAAAGGAACCCAAGTAATTTCGCATAGTCGGAAAGAATTGGCAGATGAAATATTAGCGTTTCTGCTAGATGAGTCAGCGGAATGTATGGTGTCGTATACGCTTGACTGTGCGGACAATGTACATGAGGAGTACATTAATGAAGATACGTGCTTAAGAAGTGAAAGTGATATTGAAACTGGTGTCGAGCCATGTAGTTCGCCATCCTTGTTGGACAGGTAATGACAGTTCGCGTCTCCAGTGAAACATAGTAAAGGACAACCGTTCTCCAAGGAGCAGATGCTAAACATAATTACGTACGTGGAAGTTCATCCGCTGATAAAAAAAGACAAAAACAAATATGAACAGATTTTGAATAAGACCGCAGCAGTATGACCGTATAGTGCGTAACAAAACCTACGGATATTCAAGGGAGGACAGGGCGCACTTGCTACAAAAACTGATATTTGCGCGTTTCAAGGATGCTCAACACAATTTATAGGAGGTGCATGTCACCAACATACTGCGCTATGCACATCAAATTGCTTGCGACAGAGATTACAGCCATTTCAAGGGAAACAGTGGATGATTGCATAACCTCAGTGCTACAGAACTGGAAGACGTAAGATATTTCAAACAAAGCGTCGACTTGAGGATGCTCAGCAAAATGCGAAATCGGCCCAAAGATCTGTAGATGAGGTAAACAAACTTATCCTGCCGTTCAATAAGGAATTTGTGTCAACTTCGACCCACTGGGATTTGAAGAGGAAATGCATGTGAAAGGAGCCCTGATGATTGGAGGTAGCAAGAGAGTTGTGTCAAGATCAACCGACATCGGTGTCTTAGAGAATTCGTATACAATAATGCTGACAGTTAAAATGGATCCTAAATTGGCTGGAAAGTTCCTGATTGTGCTGCGACAAGTTGGAGGTGCTCTGTCCTCTACGATTCTTTCTCGCGTGGGTGATCTTGCAAGAACAGTACGAAATATTTAGGTCACAACAAGCACGAGTGGGGAAATGGGTGTAAGAGAACTACAACTACGGTACGAGCACTGGTTTTGGTCAAAAGTTGGTAAAAATAACTCGATTTTGCTTGCTTCCTGGCTTGCGTATAAAAATCAGGCTCTTTTAGAGCAAACTATCCTTCCTGAAAAGTGAATGACAATGCAATTCATACCACCTGGAACCATTGGACAAATTTAGCCTCTGGATGTTTGTTTTTTTCCGGGTCCATGAAACATGTTATCGCACTATCTGCAGCTAGACCTTAAAGGACAGCCAGTTTCACGATAAGCTCCACGACCGACTGTTTCGCATTCGGTTGCATGTCATCACATCTCATCAGTTTTCATCACCTCGTTACCCAAGTATGATTCTATATATATTCCTTAGTAGTGGATATCCAGCTGAAGGTCCTGCAAGATTTGCAACTCCCACGGGGATTGTCTTCGATCTTGATGCTGCCAACCTTTGTGACCACTGTGGCACGCCATTTTTCATTCGGTGTTCTTGGTGTTCGTTAATGGTTTGTTTTGAACATTTGTTAAATGTCGACGAGATCCATTTTGTGAAGTGTAATACATACATCCCATAGGCGGTTGATCTCTGAAGTTCTCGGACACTATTTTCTGTCGCCTTCCTGATGCACATGGCTGAGTCATTAGCGCATAATATTTTTCCTGTCATAATCGTTAACACAACACTTTCAAATGAGTCTTACTAAACACTGAACCTGCAACCTCGCATGTAAGGGTTTCCTTGTTAGTGACTGGTAAGAAACTTTACACGTAATTTCAAATCTTTCTGGAAATTCTTCTCGCTTACAACCCCACAAAATGATGAATGGAAAACGTTTATCGCTTACTACATTTTCTCTGTTCATGCAGTAAAGCTGACGCATCAGCCATGACAATTTATTGCTCCTTTACTACTAACTCAATTCGCAACATATTTTGCAGACAGTTTTATCATACAGAACAATATATGAGCAAATTTATAACATTTTACGGATCAGAGTTCGGGAGATATGACGTCATAAACACCGAGATGCGTGAAAAACCGCTGCATCGGGCATGAAGTTTGTGTTTATTGCTTCTTTGATGCTAACATTCAATAGACAGTATCCACATCTATCGCTGAATGCACCTACAAAATTATATCACTGTACGGCACAGTGAGAGGCGGGGGGATGGACATAGAAATGAAAGAGGAGGAGAGGGACAAAGAGAGGGGGAGTAGCAGATGGGTAGAGAGAGGGGCAGAGAGGGATGGACAGAGAGCTGGGGCTGAAGGAGGTGGACAGAAGAAGGGGAAGACGGAGATGCAGAGAAACGGGACAGAGAAGATGTACAGAGAGATGGGGAAAGAGGAGATTGACTAGAGAACTGAAGTATATATACAGGCAACGACGGATACTAAGCTACTTAAAAATATTTTCAGGTACAAATTTCTTTAGATGTGGGAATAGATCAACGTCGGTGGGTGCCAAATCTGATGGATAAAGCTAATGATCCAGAAATTCGTAATAGAAATTTTCAGTTTTAATTTCTTAGCCCATCCACCATGGATTCGTATACATGACATATAAAGAAATGTATATCTTAGTGTATTTGAAATTCGAAGCTACAACACCTTTAGAAAGGATTCCCTCAAATGCCTGCTTGACAGCTGTTGTTATTACTTCTCGTAGCACAAATTTGCAGTTGCACAGCATCGGATGCGCTTTTCGTCCAGAAACATAATTTTTCCTTAGCTTGTAACGTTCTTGTCATTAGCACCCGCTTACTGGTATTTTAAGATATGTAGCAAATAATCTGCATAAAAGAGAAAGTAATATACAAGTAAATGCAATAACAGTAACACATAGTCAAATAGAAAACATCAGTACATAAAAATGTGTGAAAATATATGAGGACAGCTCCAAAACTGATTTGAAAATCTGTCTGTTTGAAAATTAGCCTGCAGAACCAGCTAATTGTTCTTTTCCATCACTTTTGGTTGAAGCTGGGAAGACAGGGAAATAACGTAATAGGCATTTGACACTGAGTGACATCGTCCAAAATAATTTTCACCCATGATACGACCTCTCATGTAGAAATCTGGCGGACTTTTGCATGTACCCGTACGCCACAACGACCACAGACCTCCCTTCCGGCCACTGGTCATCCCAATAAAGGATGACCCTGCGTTCCAGCAGTGAGGTCAGGGCATATACGGGGGTTAGTGTGCCACAGTAGACGTCGTGGCAGCCTCATTGAGTGAGGCATCTACCACTTAGTTGTCTCGCATTCCTGCCTGCTCTCGTGCCCAATAGAATGCCACCTAATGCTATAAATATTGTAAGCGGTCGGGAGACCTTGTTCAACGTTCAGATTTCTCTGCTGATTACTTACACTGGATAGCATGAAGGTCACTCAAGGGTTCGGATCAAGTGCTTTCTGTAGCTCGAATAGGTTCCAGCTACTACAGTTTCCTCGAGATCGAACATACTTCAACGATTTACATTGTGAATTGATTCGGCAATTAAACATATATTTGCGGCAAAACACAAAGTTATTAAGGTTATCTTCATGTTCAGCAAATAGGCGCATAGTTGTAATGCGTAGATAGGAATATGGTTTTCCTTTATTGTGAATGTCGCCATACTGTTCGAACAACGGTGCCGTTGTGTGGTAAAAGTTATCTTGATGGTACCAAGGTCTCACGATCTGTCTCTGCAGACATTAAGAAAAATTGAAGAAAATGGAGGTGTGAAAAGTAAACTACGCCAAAGTAAATGAATAACAACACAAAATTCACATTTTATTACGAGGCAAGTAGGATCACTTAAAGGACCGTTCCTACATACTTCGTCCTTTCCACAATTCGCTCTATCAATAGTTTCATGACAACGAATTCCAAGATAGGTTACTGTTCTCCAAATGGTGACAACGGAAACTGCAAAGTGATGCGACGCTTCTATACAAGATTTTGGTTACGGGTGAAGCATCCTTTACAAACCATGTGCATGTAACACCTTACTGTTCATATGAAACAAAAATATCTCTTAAGCTGTCAGTAATAAAAGGAAGGAATGTGATTTTGGCTGACTAGGCAAGTTGCTTGGTGTAAATGACAAATATTTCAGAGTTTAGTTGCATATTTACTTACGTAAAAGAGACAACTACCGTGAGTGAGTGACTCCGAATGTATATTAAACCTGTTCCCGACCTCACGTGGCCTCCAAGTTCTAGTTGAATTTCAGCGCAGTTTTCGACTGGAAGAAGACCACGCGTTCAGACGTGAGTTAAAAACAGGTAGAAGGTGTACGAAATTTAGAATAAAAATGATATAACACTATAGCTAATGGAAAACTCTTGCATCGAAACTATGTGGACATCCTCACTCGCTCTGACATTATACTCAACAGATACTTGGACTTTCGAGTTGTCACTATGAGAATGGTATATGTCGCATACAAATGAATACGAGTGGGCAGATACAGTACTCTTTATCCAGCACACTGGACACGTATTCAAGAGGACGGATGTTCAAGACATTGCAAGGACACCATTATATAGGTACTATATCTGCGGTCGGTTTTCAAAAAATGGTTCAAGTGGCTCTGAGCACTATGGGACTTAACATCTGAGGTCATCAGTCCCCTAGAACTTAGAACTACTTAAACCTAAGGACATCACACACAGCCATGCCCGAGGCAGAATTCGAACCTGCGACCGTAGCGGTCGCGCGGTTCCAGACTGAAGCGCTTAGAACCACTCGGCCACATCGGCCGGCGGTCGGTTTTCTTTTGAAAAGTACACTGGCTGACAAAAAAAAAAAAAAAAAGAAATAGTGAATCACGAAGAACCAAGAAGGGGAGGAGAAAATGAAACGAAACTTCACGGTTTGAGTGAACATATGATCGTATTTCAGTGATTATAAAACAGAATCAAATTTACAAAGAACTAATGTATATGAGTTGCACCTCTTTGGCCAGAATGCGCGCACTGATTCGGTAGGGAAGGGTGTCATAAAGCCGTTGTATCATCTCCTGGGGCCAGGTGGTCCACAACTGTTCTAATTGGTCCTTGCTATCCTTTACACTTGCATTGGGACGGAGGTGAGACCCGAGCTGGTCCCAGGAGTACCTCACCGTCACGCATACAGTTCGTAGAGACGTGTGCCATGTGTGGTCGAGCGCTGGCCTGTAGAAAATTGGCTCCTCGACACTGTCCCAAGGAAAGGTACCAAAGATGAACGTAAGGTCACAGCGACGTACCGATGTGACTTCAGCGCTCCCAATCACTCCCGATCATGACCTAAAGTCGTACCTGATGGCTACCCATACCATGTCACCAGGAGTACCACCGCTGTCGCTCTCCTAAACATCGAAGGGAGCTCTTCCCAGGTCGTCACCATACTCGCCGACGACGGTCATCTCAGATAGCGTAGAACTGCGATCCGTCACAGAAGGCAATGTCACGCCATTCGTCAGCAGTCCGTGCCTCCCGGACACGACATCACCCCAAATGCAGCCGCTTCTGTTGTGGTGTTAACAGAAATCTATGCACGGGGCGGTAATTCACTAGTCAGGCTGTTGCTAGTCTCTGAATAATGGTGCGGGACAACAGAGAATGTTGCAGGGAATTCATTGATTGTTCATGGACGGCAGGCCCAGGTACCAAGTGGTTACGATGTGTTTGGCGCAGAAAACGGCGATCCTCCCTTCTGCATCAGTCACTTATTTCTTTTGTCACTACGCCTTTAGATGGGTCACACCATCATCTTCACGTGGAGAATTGCTTCGTTAAATAGCTGGTTTTAGTGAAGAGGACAGACCCCTTTTCACAGCAGCAGACAGAGGGCAGATCGGAAACTTAACGAGCTCCCATGGAGTTCAACATCTGGTCACTGAGACATTCGAATGCCCCACAAATCTAGATATTGTTGTTGTGGTCTTTAGTCCTGAGACTGGTTTGATGCAGCTCTCCATGCTACTCTATGCTGTGCAGGCTGCTTCATCTCCCAGTAGATATTGCACGATTACACCAGATGGTCAAATGGAGATCCACAATGAGGTTCCTTCGGAACAGTCAGTTGCCGACAAAGATGTCTCACAGGAGTTCGCGGCATTTTCGTGACGTTCACAGTGATCACTCAACATATGACGCTGTTTTCGTCCCTTATATACCCCAACAACAACAACAATACCCCAACATGCCTGCCAACAATACTGAACAGGAACAACAGTTTAGTTTATTTATGTCATGTCGTGTAGATCATTTTCACGATTATTTTATCGATATCATGTGGAACAACTCAGATTACAAGATATATATTTTAATGTTACAGAAATTTTTAGTTCTACACATGCAACTACATTTAGAGGTACATTTTTTTTACCAGTTCTGAAACAGAAACTCGTCCTTGGAATAGAAGGAGTTGACCAAAAGAAATGACTTTAAGCTAGATTTAAAAATTGGTCTGCTACCTGCCAGACACTTTATGTTGTTGGGCAAATGATCAAAGATTTCTGTTGCTGAATAATGTACTCCTCTTTGAGCAACTGACAGCTTCCATAACGGATAGGAAAGGTCATTTTTTCCTCTAGTGTTGTACGTATGAACATCACTGTTCTTCGCGAATTGAGATGGATTATTTATAACGAATTTCATTAGCGAATATATGTGCTCTGATGGTGCAGTTAAAATACATAACTCCTTGAATAGGTGCCTACATGACGTCCTTGGGTGAACACCACTAATTATTCTCTGTGCCCGCTTTTGTGCAACCAATACTTTATGTCTAAGTGGTGAGTTACCCCTCAAAACTATTCCATAAGACATTATCGAGTGGAAATATACAAAGTACGTTAGGAGGCTGATCTGTTTATTACCAAGACTAGCGATTATACGAAGAGCGGAAGAAGCTGAACTTAATTGTTTGAAAAGCTCAGTAATATGCTTCTTCCAGTTCAATTTGTCATCAATGTGAGCACCCAAAAATTTGGAGAAATCTACCCTGTTAATTGAGCCCTGTTCATATGCTGCAACAATTGTCGGTATGACTCTATTCGGAGTACAGAACTGGATATAGTGAGTTTTTTTTCAAAATTAAGGGAGAGTCCATTTTCTGAGAACCCCTCAATAATTCTTTGAAAGACATCCTTAACAATATCTTCAGCTGTTTTTTCTGGAATGGGATTTGTTATAACACCCGTGTCACCTGCAAAACGTACTAGTTCTGCTTGCTGAACATTAAGTGAGAGGTCATTCACACGAATAAGGAACAGCAGAGGACCCAAAATCGAACCCTGTGGGACTCCCTTTGTGATAACTCCCCATTCACTAGAATTTACCACCCTCCCAACATTATCTAAGTTATCTGGCACAACGTTTTGCTTTCTGTTCGTTAAGTATGATTCAAACCAGCTGTGTGTATAGCCTTCAATTCCATAAAACTTGAGTTTTTCTAAGAGTGTGACATGATCCTCTCTAGAGCACTCTCGTGGCCACTGTATCTTTTACAGAGAATTGCGACTGTAATCATTTACACACTCACCGGTGGTGTGCACATGCACAACGCTACACTGACATGCCCTCTGGGTGCTTCGCTTTTTTTTGTCAGGCAGTGTACACGGACGACATCCTTGAGAATGCTTCCCCTTTCCGAGCTTGTACCCTGTCTAAGGAAATTGCAGTTAACTGGACGTTAAACAATAATTTTCCTGCCTTTTTTTTATAATTTCCTTCTCTCTTCTTTACTTCTCTGCACATTTTAATCAATCGATATTTGATTTTAATCTGATATGAACTTATTTACCACATTCCATTTCCAACTCTTGATCGTTTGTTGTGGTTGTGGTCTTCAGTTGAGAGACTGGTTTGATGCAGCTCTCCATGCTACTCTATCCTGTGCAAGCTTCTTAATCTCCCAGTACCTACTGCAACCTACATCCTTCGGAATCTGCTTAGTGTATTCATTTCTAAGTCCCCCTCTACGATTTTTACCCTCCACGCTGCCCTCCAATACTAAATTGGTGATTCCTTGATGCCTCAGAATATGTCCTACCAACCGATCCCTTCTTCTAGTCAAGTTGTGCCACAAATTTCTCTTCTCCCCAATTCTATTCAATACCTCCTCATTAGTTATGTGATCTACCCATGTAATCTTCAGCATTCTTCTATAGCATCACATTTCGAAAGCTTCTATTCTCTTCTTGTCTAAATTATTTATCGTCCACGTTTCACTTCTATACATGGTTACAATCCATACAAATACTTTCAGAAACGACTTCCTGACACGTAAATCCATACTTGATGTTAAAAAATTTCTCTTCTTCAGAAACGCTTTCCTTGCCATTGCCAGTCTACATTTTATATCCTCTCTACTTCGACCATCATCAGTTATTTTGCTCCCCAAATAGCAAAACTCATTTACTATTTTAAGCGTCCCATTTCCTAATGTTATTCCCTCAGCATCACCCGATTTAATTCGACTACATTTCATTATCCTCGTTTTGTTTTTGTTGATGTTCATCTTATATCTTCCTTTCAAGATATATTCCATTCCGTTCAGCTGCTCTTCCAGGTCCTTTTCTGTCTCTGACAGAATTACAATGTCATCGGCGAACCTCAAAGTTTTTATTTCTTCTCCGTGGATTTTAATTCCTACTCCGAATTTTTCTTTTGTTTCCTTTACTGCTTGGTCAATATACAGACTGAATAACATCGGGGAGAGGCTACAACCCTGTCTCACTCCCTTCCCAACCACTGCTTCCCTTTCATGCCCCTCAGTTTTTACAACTGCCATCTGGTTTCTGTACAAATTGTAAATAGCCTTTCGCTCCCAGTGTTTTACCCCTGCCACCTTTAGAATTTGAAAGAGATTATTCCAGTCAACATTGTTCAAAGCTTTCTCTTAGTCTACAAATGCTAGAAACGTAGGTTTGCCTTTCCTTAATCTTTCTTCTAAGATAAGTCGTAGGGTCAGTATCGCCTCACGTGTTCCAACATTTTTGCGGAATCCAAACTGATCTTCCCCGAGGTCGGCTTCTATCAGTTTTTCCATTCGTCTGTAAAGAATTCGCGTTAGTATTTTGCAGCTGTGACTTATTAAACTGATAGTTCGGTAATTTTCACATCTGTCAACACCTGCTTTCTTTGGGATTGGAATGATTACATTCTTCTTGAAGTCTGAGGGTATTTCGCTTGTCTCATACATCTTGCTCACGAGATGGTAGAGTTTTGTCAGGGCTGGCTCTCCCAAGGCTGTCAGTACTTCTAATGGTCTGTTGTCTTCTCCCGGGGCCTAGTTTCGACTTAGGTCTTTCAGTGCTCTGTCAAACACTTCACGCAATATCATATCTCCCATTTCATCTTCATCTACGTCCTGTTCCATTTCCATAATATTGATCTCAAGTACAGCGCCCGTGTATTGACCCTCTATATACTCCTTCCACCTTTCTGCTTTCCCTTCTTTGCTTAGAACTGGGTTTCCATCTGAGCTCTTGATATTCATGCAAGTGGTTCTCTTTCCTCCTAAGGTCTCTTTAATTTTCCTGTAGTCAGTATCTCTTGATCGTATCAGTTGTTTTACAGGATCTGTCGAGTATACACGTGGAATTTCGTATTCTTGTAGAAAAAGAGAATCACACTTATGCCCGATAATGCTTATTTGCACAAGTTATGTAACTATGGTTTGGAGCAGAATACTTCTTGACACGGCGGACACAATATGTGATCATGAAAGACGAGTCACCCAGAGATACAAAAAACTGCAACTAGCATTCAATAAGTAATGCAACACTTTTTTTTCTAAAACCAGGTGGGCTTTATTCAGAATTCCTATACATCCAATGATTACCCATTCTTCTGGCTACAAAACCCTACTTTTCAACATTACCTACATTGATTGCTACGGCGTTACGCCATCTTACTGTGAGGGGCCTGTACCTCTATACTGGTCGGCGACGGAGCCAACACCTTGCTGCATCAATAACCTGCCTATGTAGTGCTTCCGCAGAGTGAATCCTTCATTGGGCCAAACAGGAAGAGATCGGAAGGTGCCAGATCCGGGCTGTAAGGTGGATGAGGAAGAACAGTCCAATGAAGTTTTGTGGGCTCCTCTCGGGTGCGTAGAGTTGTGTCAGGCTAGCTGAGCAACGACATGTTTGATTGTGATCCATCGATCATCTCAAATGAGAGTCTCTGTATGTCCATTTTTTCAGAGATGGTTGCGGCACTCGGCTGTTCGATACAGGATGTCATATCAAACACCTTTCAGCGGTCTAGTCTCCAAACTTATTTTATTTGGCTACCAGTTTCGGCGGTTTACTACGCCATTTTGGACTGATCGCTGTAACAAGCAAAAATCTACTAATACCAGTATTTCTGGCCTCTGTTTTGACCGGAACACGCGGAGAATCTTTCTACCCGTTGGTCAGGGGCCTGAATATGGTGTAGTAAATCGCCGAAACTGGTTGCCGGATAAAATAAGTGTGGAAACTAGACGGCTGAAAGGTATTTGATTTGACGTCCTCAAACGAGAGTGTCTTACACGAGTCACAGCTGTGTGCGGCCGGCCAGCGCGCGGGGGATCGGACATCTTTGCGCGACCTTGTTGCGATGATGACACACGCCTCACTCAACGACTTATTGTGCTTTTGTTCATTGCCTGACTCAGTAGACGTTCTTTAAACACCTGTTAATATCTGCGATGCTCCGGTTTTCTGCGCAAAGAAGCTCAATGACATCTCTCTGCTTGGAACGCACCTCCGTTACAGATGCCAGACACTATAACGTATAGTGGCGCCACCCATTGGAACTGCATGGAACTAGAGGGCTGAAGCGGGAATATTGTACGATGTACCACAAAAAACTCCGCAATCTTTAAGCCAAAACTGTCCGAGAAAAGAAGTCTAACATTACGTTTTGAACGCTACTCGTACATTAGCTGTGCTCTGTATAGTGTTGTTCATATTACATAACAGTGACTTGACGAATAAAATTATTCATAATTTCAGACTTCTCGCAGATGGCATAGCTGTATATGAGAAACGATTGTTTGATAAAAATTAAACCGTAGAAATGTTCCGAGAGAATGGAGACAGAGTGTTTGAACGTGTGGCAGGAGTATAGCTCGCATTGCTGGCGTGTACACTGCGCCTACCTTGCGATGCTGGCTTGTCCCTCAGCGCTGAGCACGTCACGGGGTAGCCCGACTGCTGCGCAGCGCCGAACCCTGCACCTGAAACAGCGAGTCAGCTGTTGTTACGCCTCAGCAAAGCGTTCCAGCGGTACACACCACGCAACAGTCCGTCTACATTAGTAGAGCGGTACGAATCAATACGTACACTTTCGAAGCAAGCACTGATTCCCCACATGAGAGCGTGTTTACTTCTTCATTTCACAGTTGAGGATGCTGAGAGCTCATTAAACAGGTTTCTCACGCAACCCTTGTACGACTCGACATGTTCGTCTTCATACGGCTTTGTTCAGTATGATCATTTAGTCACAATATACATTAGAGTGAGATTTTCACTCTGCAGCGGAGTATACGCTGATATGAAACTTCCTGTCACATTAAAACTGTGTGCCGGACCGAGACTCGAACTCGGGACCTTTGCCTTCCGCGGGCAAGTGCTGTACCATCTGAGCTACCCAAGCACGACTCAAGTCCCGTCCTCAGCTGGTAGAGCACTTGCCCGCGAAAGGCAAAGGTCCCGAGCTCGAGTCTCGGTCCGGCACACAGTTTTAATCTGACAGGAAGTTTCAACAATATACATTACCTGATCAAATGTATCTGGACCCCTATTAGCGAACATTAATATGGCTGTGTACATCCTTCGCCTATATGACGGCTTGAACGCTGCAGGGTACACTTTCGATGAAGTTTCTAAAAGTTTGTGAAGGAATGGCAGCCCATTCTTCTTCAAGGGCCGCAACCAGAAGAGGTAGTGATGTTGAACGCTGTGGTCAAGACTGAAGTCAATATTCTAGCTAAACCCGAAGCTGTCCTACTGGGTTCGGGTCGGAACTCTTGGCAGGCCAGTCCTTTTTAGCAATGTCATTCTCCACAAGTCGTTGCCTCATGGATACTGCGTTGTGACAGGTTACATTGGCATGCTGATACAAGCAGTCATCGTCTCCGAAATGCTCCTCTACCTTACGCAGTACACAATGTCTTCACCTCCTTTCGCATTTAGCGTTTTCTTACGTACAACAAGCGGACCACACTCAAACCACGAATAACAACCCGATATCGTAGCCAACATTCTCTGTAGCTCATGGTTCACACGATACATGATGGCAGGTAACGTTCTCCAGGCATTCGCCAGGACCAAACCCCTGTCGGATTGTCACAGGGGAAAGCTCGATTCATTACTCCATACCACTTGTTCAAAGTCATCCACTAACATGTGACATCGCTCTTTACACCACCTCAAGCGTCGTCTAGCACTGACTACAGAAATATGTGGCCTGTGAGGAGCTGCTCCACCATTGCAGCCCGTTCTTTTTACCTCCCTACACTTAGTCGTTGTTGCAATTATACTCCTGGTAGCACTTTTGAACTACGGAGTCATTGCGTCCGCTGTTTTCAAGCTATTTTTTGCCGCTACCCTCCGCAATGCTGACGGTCACTGTCCGTCAGAGCATGAGGTGTCTGTGTTTTTCGTTTAGCTGTGGTTGCTCTCTTGAGTTTTCACTCAACAATCACATCACCAACAATCGACTTGAGCAGCTTTAGAATGGTTGAAATATCCCTGATGGAACTGTTATTCAGATGTCATCCAATGGCTAGTCCATGTAAGAACGCACTTGGTCTGCTGACCGATTCATTCTGCTGATACTGCTTCTGCACTAACATCACTATACTCCCTCCCCTCCCCTCTTTCCTTTTATTCCGGCAGATCCGCCTCTCGTAACCTCAAGTCGCTAACTGCGCATCACGTAGTGGTGTCCGGATACTTTTAATCAGTACACTTAAACCAATAATTAAATACATATGAAGACATGTCCGAAAGAACAGATACCATATATATACCGGGTGATCAAAAAGTCAGTATAAATTTGAAAATTTAATAAACCACGGAATAATGTAGATAGAGAGGTAAAAATTGACACACATGCTTGGAATGACGTGGGGTTTTATTAGAATCATCCCATATAGCTAGACGCGTGAAAGATCTCTTGCGCGCGTCGTTTGGTGATGATCGTGTGCTCAGCCGCCACTTTCGTCATGCTTGGCCTTCCAGGTCCCCAGACCTCAGTCCGTGCGATTATTGACTTTGGGGTTACCTGAAGTCGCAAATGTATCGTGATCGGCCGACATCTCTAGAGATGCTGAAAGACAGCATCCGACGCCAATGCCTCACCATAACTCCGGACGTGCTTTACAGTGCTGTTCACAACATTATTCCTCGACTACAGCTATTGTTGAGGAA
Source organism: Schistocerca piceifrons (assembly GCF_021461385.2). Lineage (NCBI taxonomy): Eukaryota > Metazoa > Arthropoda > Insecta > Orthoptera > Acrididae > Schistocerca > Schistocerca piceifrons. Next base: position 774,861,887 of record NC_060138.1, read on the forward strand.
TGATGGTGGACATATTGAGCATTTCCTGTAAAGAACATCATCTTTGCTTTGTCTTACTTTGTTATGCTAATTATTGCTATTCTGATCAGATGAAGCGCCATCTGTTGGACATTCTTTGAACTTTAGTATTTTTTTGGTTCTAATAAAACCCTATGTCATTCCAAGCATGTGTGTCAATTTGTAACTCTCTATCTACATTATTCCGTGACTTATTTAGTTTTCAAATTTATACTGACTTTTTGATCACCCGGTATATATATATATATATACCGGGTGATCAAAAAGTCAGTATATATATATATATATATATATATATATATATATATATATATATATATCGGGTGATCAAAAAGTCAGTATAAATTTGAAAACTGAATAAATCACGGAATAATGTAGATAGAGAGGTACTCGAACTCGGGACTTTTGCCTTCCGCGGGCAAGTGCTGTACCATCTGAGCTACGCAAGCACGACTCACGTCCCGTCCTCAGCTGGTAGAGCACTTTATATATATAGGCTCACCGGCCATTTGACCATTTTCTTCTGTGCAGATGCACATACAGTGTTCGAACTATAACGGGAATCGGCAGTAAAGAGTACAATGGGCAGGGGCACTATGAATTTAGTGTGGGACAATAAGTTGCGAATGTGGGTCTCACGGGAGGCGTGCCAGAGATAAGTCCCTGCAGTCGTACTATCCTCCGTGTCCTCGGTGGATCAGATGCCGGCACGGTAGCTCAGCGTGTTCGGTCAGAGAGCTGGTTGGCCCCTGTAATGAATAACTGAGTGGAAGGATCAACAAACGGACTTTAACGGATGTCATGTTACGTCCACAACGACCAAACACAACGAAAAAAAAAGATGGATAGAGCGTCTGCCATGAAAGCACGAGATCCCGGGTTCGAGTCCCGGTCGGGGCACACATTTTCAACTGTGCCCGTTGACTTATATCAACGCCTGTGTGCAGGTAGGGGTATTCATTTCATTATAATTCAGTAATTAAATGTCACGTGTTCCAAGGTTTCCAATCTGAAATTGCTTTGGCGGCTAGCATGTCGATTTCGGTGTTTATTTTCCACACTCCAAGCAGCTACTCAGTTGGCACTACGAGTTTGAGTGGATCTCGTTTCAGTGGTCACCACCACAAAAAAGTCACTGCGAAAAGAATACGGGATCGCCAAGCAGTAGCCAATTCAAAGCTGTTCCAAGTTTCAAAAATAATTACATTAGCAGTTTCTGAACTACTTTCTGTCGAATACACTTATATAACTGATTAAAACAATGGAGTCTAATGATTCAACCTTACAAAACAAGTGTGCAGAAAGAAACTGGAAAGAATTCTAACAAATCAGAAGTAATTCAGCTCACAGAAATATCGTATGCCGTCCCAAAAATCTCAATCACTCAAGATTACATACTACCAATCAGTGGTCATCGCCTAATGCACAGAAAATGATTGGACGGACACCTGAGCGTTAACGGACTGCTGTGGTTAATTTTTCAGAAAGTCGCTAATGATGGCAACTGCTGAATAAGTTTTTTAATTGTCGAATTTTTTCCAAGATTATGCTCTCCATAATGGAGGCTTTAATCTAGGCTTTTTGGGTAAGTGCTAGCTGTCCGCTATTTTTAAATGTGAGACGGTAATATGTCATAACAAAAATTTATGAGACCATTTCCATTTGAAACTTTGAGCAATAATCAACGCTTCTCGAAGTTGCTCTTCACTAGATATTATTTCACTATCATGCGAATTATTGTCCATGGCTTTGAAAGATAGCAAGAAACCTAATCGCTCTACCAATTTATTTGGGTTATCCCTGTGAACAAAATCGATATGTGATGATAGTTAAACAATATCTTCCAATCGTGAACGTCATCCTCTTCATCGTATTCATCCTCTTCTTCTTCATTATCATCATGCATCACTTCATCCAAAGCAAACTGATGGCCATGAATGTCTTTCATCAGGGCTCCAAAAATATGGAAGTTGCATGAGGAGAGATTGGGACTGAATGGAAGATGTATAAGGTTTTCACAGTGAAACTTTTAGGGCCTACTCGAAATGACCTTGGCAACATGCGGGTTGCGTACAATTATGGTTTCCGTGGACAACTGCAAACATTTTTCCATGAAGGCATTGATCCTCTTGTCCACAGTGCGATAAATGTGTCAAAAGTTGTGCCGATTACTTTTGAAACAATAAATACTTTAATACCTCTTTTCTGATCTGTCTGGTTTTATTATGACTGGCCGCTGTACAAATAACTCTCCGAATTATTGCTTGCAATTTCAGTACAGTAAGCTAGCAGCCTGTTGGTTCATTTGCAGAGAGACGGCAAACCATACATGTGATATCTCACACCACCATACTCCATCTTTTGCAGAATGTGTAGAGAGAGAGAGAGAGAGAGAGCGAGATGCAAGCAGAAAAACAGGTGCAGACATTATGCAATGTTTCTGCGTTAGTTTTCGTGGGCACGTGCCCATCAGCTGACCTCTGCTGCTACTATATATGCGTGTGTGTGTGTGTGTGTGCGCGCTTGGGCTTGCGCTAGCAAAATTTTTTGTACAATTAGTTTGCTGTGGGAGATAATGGGGATACCTTGAACATGGCAGACTTTGAAAAAAAAAATACTATGCTGTCATCAGGTGCAAATGTTTCCGGCCAGCAGCATCTTGATGGTTGGCTGAATATATATATATATATATATATATATATAGGCCGGCCGCACACAGCTGTGACTCGTGTAAGACACTCTCATTTGAGGAATGTCAAATCAAATACCTTTCAGCCGTCTAGTTTCCACACTTATTTTATCCGGCAACCAGTTTCGGCGATTTACTACGCCATCTTCAGGCTCCTGACTAACGGGTAGGAAGATTCCCCGTCTGTTCCGGTCAAAACAGGGGCCGTCCGAAAGAACGGATACCATCTTCATATAGTTAAGGCTAAGCGGCCATTGACCTTCTGTGCGGATGCACATGCATTGCCCGACTCTTACGGGACTCGGTAAGAGTAATGAGTGTAGTGGGCAGGGGCGCTACGAACGTAGTGTGTGGACATTAAGTTGAGAATATGGGTCTCACGGGGAGCGTGCAAGAGATAAATCCCTGCATTCGCAATATCCTCTGTGTCCTCGGTGGCTCAGATGGATAGAGCGTCTGCCATACAAGCAGGAGATCCCGCGTTAGAGGCCCGATCTGGGCACACATTTTCAACTGTCCCCGTTGATGCATATCAACGCCTGTCGGCAGCTTGGGGTCTTGATTTAATTATCACTCCAGTGATTAAATTTCCTGCCATTAGCCATACTTAGTTTTTAAATTTCCCACCATCCGCCATCTGTAATTTTTAAGTTTTCTACCATCCGTCATACTGATGACATCATGTGTGGACATGTCAAGGTTACAGATGCCTACACGAGTTCAAGGTCAATGACTGCATGTGATGTCTCCACGGTTCAAAATCAGTCAAGTTGTTCCAAATGCCTGTAGCATACTACTAGAAGCTGCTCGATGTCGAATTTGAATATCTCAACAGTGTGTTGCTGAAGAATGGTTATTCGTGTGTTGAAATAGGAAGTTTTCCTACTATTCATTAAACACATTACTAATGGCACAGGAAAAATCTGGAAGAAACGAAATATCATTTATGAACTCACCCGAAAGATACAAAAACAACTAAGACCCCCTAAGGATGCTCATAAACAGTTGCAAAAATCAGAAATGTACAGGTTACCGTATAGTCGTGGAGATGTGTACACGAGTTGTGCAAAAAGAACAGTGTAAAAACGTCTGAAAAAACTTAAAGACAGCTGAAGGGAAAATAAGACAGCTCAGCTGCTACAAAACGCTTTGGAATAACGACCGTCAGATGCGATTTGGTCCTGGCTGACAAGAGGGGGTCCTATGACAGGCTGTCTAGAGATGTAAGGGAGATTACTGAATGGGACAATAACTTTAATCGGGTGGAGGAGGGTGTGAAACTGAAGTGTACCTGGACTCTGGTGTGAAAAATATATGTACCTGTCTTCCAGCATGGGACGATAGCAATAGCACCAACCGACAATGGCCAATTGCGCTCGAGTTTTGAAAAGATTTTACGTCATGCCTCTGCGTAGGAGTGAGCAGAAATGAAATTTTACTTCGGTCTGTGTGAATCAGACTTCACAGGAGCTACAACACCATTTGAAGACGCCCTCCACAGATAGAGACGATACGTTGGGTTTATCCTAGAAATTAGAACATGACATAACAGCCCGGAATAATTTAAGAAGTGTGGAATTTCTAGCAGTGAAAGTGTACACTCCAGATTGTTATGATCGTATCCCTACTATAAGATGCTCACAGTTCTTTAGAAGAGAATTTAGCGACTAAGCTGATGTGCTAATATGTCGGCGAGGGGAAGAAGTTATCATGTGCCCCAAAAGCTGTCAGTGTAAAATTTTTGACGGCTATATCTGTACCAGTATTCGATATATAGCCACATTCATTGAGTCACTTTCGTCGGAAACAGAAAGCGGAGTGCAGCTCTGAATTTTAAATGTACATATCAGCACCGTATAGGCAGTGGGCAGTTACACACACACACACACACACACACACACACACACACACACACACACACACAGGAATATTACCAAGAATCAAGCCTCACTGACCCCTGAAAAGAGAAACGTCCTAGTCTAGCAGGAAGTTATTGCTGACTTACTTTGAAAATGCAATGGATGATCACTTACATCTCATTATTCTGTCTTCTTTGCTGGGGAGGGGCAATCAGCTCTCTCTTTCATCCGCATTGAGAATCAGGACAGAAACTAAATAGAAGCTACGATGGACATACGGAGGGTAGGCAAGTGGTTGCACTCTCATTGAAGGAGACATACAGCCTTTAGGAGATACGACATACGCCAAAGGCGAGGATGGCCAGGCCTATATTTCAATCATAGAGCAGACTATGCTGTCATAAAAGTGAACTACATTTCTCTGTCTATTCTTGCTTACTTTACGTACTTCTTGATGGAAACTTTTACGTTGGCTTCGTCTTATCTCATATATGTCTGGCGGATAGTATGCGCCGAGTCCTCCAGAAGATGAGGGGCGTAGCCTACAGAAGAGAGCGCCACACTGCCTACAACTCAGGCGCAACATAGTAAAGGTCAGACTCGGGAGATGCCGCACACGAGTAGGACTATACTACGCATCTGCCTTACGTCACAGAAATAATTCCCAAGTGGATATATACCGCTAAAAGTGAATGTAAGCAGACGCGCGGCTCCACTCAGGAGTTTGTACTTCTTCAAGGCGATCGTCGGACAGTATCAGCAAAGTGTCTCAGCGAATGCTTCAGGACTCATCTACAGCCGCCGACGAGAAGAGTTAATGTGAACATTATAAAAGTGATGTTACTCATCGGATTTAGGACTGTACCAGCCTCTGAAGACAGAACAGTGAAACGAACGCTGAACCGTATTGTCATGCTCAGTATTTCTACTACATTTAAGTATTATCAGACCTCTACAAGTTCTCTCAATTAATGACTGTCTGTGGTTTCTAATCTTTGTTGCCATCTATTTTTGCCACAGTTGTTGCCCTAGCCCTATTTGGATCGGTGACGAGGATGTACAGCTGCCGCATGCAAGCAAGCCACCTCATGACAGGAAGTACTTCGGTGGTAGGGAGTACTCTTCCTGCCATTGTTGTATGTTTAGCACCAAGTGCGTTTGATGACTACAACAGTATCACCTAATCTCTGAACCACATGCACTTTTGTGGCGTTTCTAATTTTCTTTCGAAAGAGCTTGCTCCACGTCGCTACGCCATCAGATTCGCTGCCTCACCCTCCTGTGATCCCAACTAACTTAGATTTAGAAAACTGGTAACGGACAACATTTCTAAGAGTGATATTTAGCTATAAGAGTCTGAGGCAGCGGTGTGTTTACACGTTATAATGAAGTGAAGGTGAAGTGAGGTTCTTTTTGATGTTGCACTGTTCCTTACGGAGCGAGTCGCCTTGCTAATATCAGCATGCGAGTGAATTATCTACTTTTGCTCATAATTTACTGCAGATACCTTGCGCACAAGCATGTTCACTTTGAATGGAAACCAGCACAGGTTACACCGTTACAAAAAAGTGATTACAACTGATTCACGAACCTACAGCCCTATATCACCTACATCTAGAACATACTCTGGGGTGAAACACTATGATTTAACGTGACGAAAGTACCTCTCTCCATGGAAATCGGCATGTGTTCTTCGATCATAATATCCTCAGTGGTATGGATATGGGAAAACCGAGTTTTTTCTAGAGTTTCAATAGGCTTTCAGTCAGAACAACATCGACACCTTATGCAGGAAATACATTGCTTCAGGAACACATTGTAGGACATACATTGCAAATATTCAGTACCCTACGTGTCCGTCCCGCAGAGATAGTGCAGATAAAATTAGTCTCGTAACAGGTCACACAAACGCGTAAAAGCACACATTTTTCCCTCTTCCATCTGTAAATAGTACGAGAAGAAGCCTCAGTATACGGCACAATAAACACTGTTCTCCGCCACATTCGTATTCTACAGACGTAGAAGTAGATGCAGATGCCTACCATAGCCATAGTCTTCAGCTCGTCCGGCTTTCTCCAAGGGAACGTTAGACTTTGAAAGTGGGCAATGACATAACGAAGCGGGAAGGGCTTGGGGTGGCACCAAAGTTTCTATTTCACTTGATACTGAAATATTCTACGTGGTATTATGTACGAGTAATACATCAAACTGATCCTCGGGTAAAATTGAAAGCCATACTAACAAACAAAATTCTGAATTAACTTTTTAAATAAGTTTAATAAATCATTGAGGGGTACGAGGACCGGTGGCAGAGGAGTGCTCATTCATCATTCCAATGGCGTTGTCTGCACCAGTGGAGGGACTCATTTTGCCAACTTCTATCGGATTGTGGAACTGAGATTCAAGGGAATATGGACGTCCATCTCAGTGAGCTATGCATATCTGTACTTTTGTAAAGTACCCTGGTAGATATTAAAACTATGACATCATGAAGGCAGCATGCGATCAACGTCAAACTGGTACGGCGTATTCTGCTCCCTTGGATACGCAAATGACCAGCATTTCAGCGCAGCCGAAAAAGTAGATAGTAATAACCCCACTTACATTCTATATATAAAGGAAGATTACCCAGAGGATTTGTCATTCAGAAATCGAATCTGAATGTTGGGTGTAGGTGAGAAGCTCGTGCTGCACCTCATACAAGCAGCTGAAGGCCTACCAGCACGTGTCGGTATTCAGTTGTGGCAGGATCGTGGCCTATCGAAACTATGGTTTATCGTTCCGAGATATAGCCGGTAGCCGCAGTCGGGTTTCCACGACTGTCATACGAATATGGAATTCGTAGGACTACGCACAATACTAGGCAGGCTGTCTATGGCCCCACATAATTAGCTCCCGAGAGTACATACTTATTACTCGCTGTGTCGTTCAGGATCGTGCAGCCACGTCACGCACCTTGAGTCAGGAAGTGAGCTTGTCTGCAGCAAGACACGTATCCTCACGGGCTATCTGACAACCTCCAGACATCACGGACTCGCAGCTCGATGAGCGTGGTTCAGCTTTCCTCAACTTGCGAGCAGAAGGAAGTGCGCCGACAGTGGTGCGCCAAACGAGAACATTGGACTCATGAGTAGAACAGGCTGCCTTTTTAAACAAGTCCCGCTTCTGTGTATAGTATCAAGAATAAGGTATCCACACATGAAGGTTCCGAGGAAATTGAATGTTGCCAGCTTGCATTCATCATTGTAATGAGGGCACAGCAGCTGACGTAGTGGTATGAGATGCCACTGAATACACAACACGGTCACCTTTGGTTCAAATAGTTGGCAGTTTGGAAAACAGATGCTAAATTTCACACATGTCAAGGCCCGTGTCTTTGCCTTTTAGTGACGTTATCTTTCAATAAGACCTTGAGACTGCATATTTTTCGTACAGTACAGACCTCCCCTGATGCAGAGGGTGTTCGAATATTGCCCTGGCCACATCTACACGAGATCTATTATCCGGTAAATACTTTTGCTCTTCGGTTACAGAGGGACTAGCACACCACTACACGCAAAATCACAAAGATATGTGAACTCTGGCTCAAAGCTGAAGCCTCACACAATGCCCTAGCCCATTTATCATTAAAGCCTGTCATTGAATTCTGTGCCTAGACGCATTAAAATCATTGTTGCTGCAAGAGTCGCAGTTCTCTGTAATGTATATGGCACCCTGTTTACCCCCAGATCACGTACACATTTAATCCGAAAATATCGTTGAGCAGGATCTTGTGCACGATCTGACTTCTCGATTATGTCCCATGGATGTTCGATGGGATCCTTGTCGGGCGATCTGGGTGGCCAAACCATTCGCTCGAATTTTTCCAAATGTTCTTTAAACCAATCGCGAATAATTGTGGCACTGTGACATGGCGTGTTGTCAACCTTAAAAATTTCATCTTTGTGTGGGAACATGAAGTCCTTGAATGGCTGCCAATGGTTTCGAAGTAACCTAACAGACCAGAGATCCTGTTACATTCCAAGTAAACACAACCCAAATCATTATGAAGCCGCCACCAGTTTGCGCAGTGCCTTGTTGACAACTGGGGTACGCGTCACTCTCAAATCCTATCAACAGCACTTACCAACTGAAATGTGCACTCATCTGAACAGGTCGCGATTTTCCGGTCGTCTAGAGTCCAACCGACATAGTGAAGAGACCAGGACCAGGAAAGGCGCTGCAGGGGATGTCGTGTTGTTAGTAAAGGAATTCTCATCGCTCGTCTGCTGCCGTAGCTCACTAACGCCAAATTTTGTCGCACTTTGCTAATGGAGAATTTCACCGTATGTCTCACATTGACTTTCGCGGTTATTTCACGTTGCTTGTGTCTTAGCATTGACAACTCTAGGCAAACGCTGCTCCTCTCGGTGGTTATGTGAAGGCAATCGGCCACTGTGTTGCCCGTGATGAGATGTAATGCGTGAAATGTGGTATTCTCGGCACGCTATTGGGTCTCGGAATATTGAATTCCCTAACCATTTCCAAAATGGAATGTTCTATGTGTCTAGCTCCAACTACAATACCGAGTGCAGTGTCTGTTAATTCCCATCGTACTGCAATAATCACGTCGGGAACCTTTTAACATGAATTATCTGAGGACAAATGACAACTCCGCTACTGCATTCACATTTTATACCATGTGTACGCAATACTACCGCTATCTGTGTACGAGCTTACCGCTACCCTATGTCTTTTGTCACCTCAGTGTACGGCAGGAATGCCCTCCTCGCCCCTCCTACTCTGATTTTTTTGTCCTTCTTGCTTCGTCTTTCCGACGTTATTTTACTTCATATGTAACAGAATTCCCGCTCTTCGTCTAATTCCTGATCCCCAGTTTTGATGATAAATTTCTCACTAATCTCATTTAGGATATGTAAAGTGAAGGTCAAGGGTAGGGGGGGGGAGGGAGAAAGGAAAGGAAAGGGAAGGCATTACTGATGTCAGCTGCCAATCCAGCGGCTTACCGACAATCATTCCTCCTATGCACTATTCGCGAGTAGAACAGGGTTGAAGGGATCAGGTAATGGTACCAAAAGTAGCCTCCGCCAGACACTATTACGTGGCTTGCGTAGTATGATGTAGATGTAATGTAGATGTAGATGTAGATGCATTGGGACATTGCGGGGAATCAGCGGCGACGAGTGAAAATGTGTGCCGGACTGGGATTCGAACCCAGGATCTCCTGCTTACTAGGCAGGTGTGTCAACCACTACATCTAGGACACAGTGTCATCGCACCTCGATACGCCTCACGGCCGACCCACACTCCCACCGAGCGCCACCTGTCCGCAGTCCCTGTTCATTTCCTCCGTGCTCGCCACTCTGAGATTCCCGCAGGAGGTAGGACGTACTAGTGCATCCCACTAAAGAAGGTGGATCCATTGTCCGTCTAATTCAATCAATTATAAAAATGCGTGGTGTTTGTTCTTTCGGACGTGTGCGAAAGAGCAGACACCACGCATTCATATAATCTCATTTTTGCTACTCTCATTACGTCCGTCTTTCTTCGGTTTGCTCTTAATGCACGTTCTGTGCTCAGAGCACTGTTCATTCCATCCAGAATGTCCTTTAATTCTTCCTCGCTTTCTCTAAGAATAGCAATGTCATCAGCGAATCTTATGATAGATATTCTCTGACGCTGAATTATCGTCCGACTTACGAACTTGTCTTTTATTTCCGTCATTGCCTCTTCGATGTACGGACTGGAGAGTGAGGAAGAACCATTTGTAACGCATAAATAACTTAAGTAGATGCAACTATCTAATAGTGTGTAATAGGCCTTTCCATCCTGATGGCCGGCCGCGGTAGCCGTGCGGTTCTAGGCGCTGCAGTCCGCAACCGCGGGACTGCTACGGTCGCAGGTTCGAATCCTGCCTCGGGCATGGATGTGTGTGTTAGTTAGGTTAGGTTTTAGTAGTTCTAAGTTCTAGGGGTCTGATGAGCTGAGATGATAAGTCCCATAGTGCTCAGAGCTATTTGAACCAACCATCCTGATGACGCCTTATACGCGTCGTGATTTGCACTGTAAGGCACATCAAAAGCGTTTGGGAGCCACCCTGATGCACAACCGCACAGCCGCTGCTTATAGCTCACGGAGACTGTTTGGGGATGAGTAGGGAATTGGCGGAGGGAAGGCAGGGGAGGAAGGATTGAGGAGATGTCGAAGGACCACTACGTCCTTGATGTGATCCAACCATTCTGACATATTTCGGGAGCGATACATACATTGGCTTATGACGTCATCCTGTGGGTTGCTGTAGGTCAACAGATGTACACGTTACGACAGTTGATTCCTGTATCGTATGCTAGTGAGAGATGAAAGCAGAAGAATCACTGCCCCATTTCATCACACACAAACGTCGCCTACACGAGGAAGCTTCTGCCCACTGCCCGAATGATGCATCGCCTCGTTGATTTTCGTCGTTGTTGTGCACTAACTCCCGCTGAAGTGCAGGAACGTGCGCCGCCACTCATCAGCAGAAACAATCTTTCTCCCTGCCCATGGTAGTGCCCCTGTTTATTTGAGTGATTTGTGGTGGGTGATGGGAAGGGGTCATGGTTGGGCTCATCGCTTCCCTGCCCTAAAACGAAGAGATAGTTCTGAATACTGTGGCTATTCACCGCTTGTTGTTCAGCACTGAACTACCGAGCTTCATAAGCATTGTAACCCGTTCGTTGGCTATTATAATCCACGGTTACCCATGTCATTGTCCACGTTGGGTGACTGTGATGGCGGCTGGTTTCTCGGAATCGAGGTGCTGATGGTGCACCCTTGACAGGTGACACGTGGAAAGCACAGTATTTGCACGTCCTTGAATGTGAAGTGCCTCATGCGCAGGAGATCCACGATGTGGTCGCTACGAAATAATAATCCGATTCGTGCCCACCCTGCGGTATCCTGTCGCGCCTACGCCAAATACAAAAAAGTATGACATAATCTCAGAGAAGTGCCAAGTCGAATTATTCAATTCGTCGTGGCGACACGAACGTTCTCGTTACAACCGAGCAACCGTGTCTAATTCAATTGTTAACGAGTGGATGTAAATGATGATTGTTTTGCTAGAATAGTTAGGCAATAGCGTAGTGGGATATTTCCTTGCTTAGTTTTATGAAAATAGATATTTGCTCATGTTGTCCAAGTATATTTACATTCGTGAGAAAATTTATAGTGTCAATGATTGTCCTTCCTTAAGGGTGTATGTCTTCACTTAATCAGAAATACAGATTTTTTGTGTTCATTATTCAAACTATGAATACTAATCCCTGGCGCATAGTTCCTTACTAAAACGATGGAGCCATTAGTCTCATTGAGAATAGTTGCATTAGAAACTTACGAGACATGTAGGAAGTTTTTCGGGACTGCAGTAGTGGTTCCTGTGCACTGGACACTGCTCTTCTTTTGTATTTCGGAGCAAGCTTCTAAGGAAGTCACCTCTTTCTTCTTAACTGTCTTAAACAACTTCAGACTATATAAAAGAGGTGATTTATACACATCGTGAACAACAACCGTTCTATTAAGTTTTTATTTCTGCGGAAGGTTATTATTCTTTCAAGTTTTCATTTCTGCGGAAGGTTACTATAGCATTTAGAGATCAAAAATTCCGGACAAGCTGTGAAAGATCCTACTGTCTCCATATTTCCAAGGCCCAGAAAGAATGATTTAATTTTTTTAAATCTTGCGGTGGTATGATCTTGTTGCCCTTAATTTGCTACTTCAAAATCACACCGATACTTAAGGGGAGATAGGAGTATATATTTTGTTTTATTTTTTCTTAAAAGCATCAGTGTCTCTCATATAGTCGTAATGGTTTCTTTTTCCCTCAGTGACCGTTTGGTTTGAAAGCATGGATGAGTGGTTTGAATGCTTTGTAGAAGCCAAAGAAGTCCCTTTACTTATTCTCCAAAGTAGCAGTACCAGCGTCTAGAATTTCGCGTCTCACGTATTTCTGGTGTCACAAAGAGGTGTCCCTAAACCAACTTTACCGAATCACGGGCTTTCCTGCCTAGTTCGAGTCGCCTGCTAAAGGGCCACACACACGAGGGTATACGGAAATCTATTGCAACTACTGCTAAACACGTTTCTTTTCCGTAACAGAACTTTTCGACCCATTGACGTTCATAACATTGATTGAAATCGCTTGGGAAATCACTCGTGTGTGGTGTGTCAACTCGAGCGACTGATTGCAGGCGATATCGTATACACCGGATCGCTGCGATCCGTCACTCGTGTATGGTGCCCTTAACCAGCAAGTAAGCTCTATCAGCTTTTCTGCCCATCCTCATAGCCAGTGGAACGGGGGCTACCTCCCTCCCTCTCGTATAAAATTCGGCCTCTTCTCTGAACAAGGGCAGAGGTTGACTTTGTGTCGTGGAGTCGGTAAGTATGTGTGTGGCTTGTGGACAAGAAATTAGATTAAATCGCGATGTGTTTGAGTTAGGATATCAGTAAACTCGAAAACATCAGCATTTTCCTGTTCCCCTATAAATTCTTTGCGTATATTCCAACTTATCGATGTGATTCAATTAGTTTTGAGCCGTTTTGGACTTTGCGCTGGGGCTTTGTTCGTTATTCAGTTCTCACACACGTGGTCCCACTGGGGTACCCACGCTAAGAACGCCTTTCGCGCGTATTTGGACCAGTTCCTTCTGTAGCGATTTCTGCTCCTGCTCTTCACTTCGTGTCTTAATAGAATAGTTCCGAGTGAGTAATTTTGCAGGAGTTAGAATCTCGTTGCTGGGTGCTCGATCTTGAGACCTCGTGGTGAGGGGCTAATCCGTTTTTATAGTAGAGATCAGTGATAAATATATGTATTCGCGAGAGCAGTAATAATTTTAGTTGCCAATGATCCGACAATCGTGTGAAGAGATTTCTCTAAATTTACGTAAAAATGCGGATGGGAGGCTACTATGGTTTTTTAATCGTCCTGTAGTGAGTTCTTCGACAGATGTAGTCTGCATGCTTACTATTCCCAATTCTTTGTAAACACTACCGTAAGTTTCTTTCCGCAACGGTCAAGCTCCCTCACATATTCTCTTTTTCCTGTCTAATCATTTTACTTAATTTCATATCGAAAGAGAGACCACTGCTGAGATGATATCCAGAGGGTCAGATATATTATGTGTTGATATATTGAATTACAATAAGAGGTTTTGCTTTTCATTTGTACCCAAACGTAAAACTAATTATGCAATAAATCTTATGTTTGCCTTTGAAATTCCCTTATTAATGATAATACCACCTTCTCCCCCTCCTAAGAGGTAGTTAACGTATGAGAATTTGCAAGTACTTTAAAGAATTTCATAACAATTATAAAGAAAATAATGAAAATTGAATCACGTCGTCGTACGGTCGGGCAGATCTTGTGTTACCATTGCGTGTTGTCTGATGAATTAGATACATGATACGGCATAATTTCTTCTCTGATCCGTCACGACCGTTGAACGTGTCATTCTTACTCACAGAAGTTTAACGTGTCTCGTTAGTTATCAATTAACCAAAATCCACATTATGTGGTGAAAGAGAGTGCGTTATTAGGAGCGTCATTGTGAGAGACATTAATTATAGTCATCTTAGGCAGGTATTTCAGCCTTTATGAAAAATTACATTTCCTTTTTTGATTGAACAACTCCAGCCAGTGTAGTGTAATGTCACCTGTCCTAGAAATCCCATAATGCTACTTCTCACTACCAGGCACTTCTTTCAATAGTCCGTATTAATCTTAATAGCCACGGACCTCGCAGCTGGACTGGAGGAACCGTTGCAGTGACATGGGTCCATTGGAAAGAGACCTCATTGCTCCCAAGAAAGGAGAAAAAACATACAACATGCACCTATGTATGTTCACAAAATGCTCATAGCATGATCGTGATCAATATCTGTGATCCGGAACGAGTCCTTCTTTGACGCTTTTCGGTTTATTGAAACTGGAGCAAAAGATCACAGATAACGGACAGGTATTTACTTGGGGTTTGACTTTCGCCAGGGGAACGCTATAGGAGGGAACAAGCATTCTGTCTTGTGAAAGGAAAATGGCAGGCACAGTCCTCCTGTGAGCTGACAAGGAATCCTTTGAATGCGAGGTCGCAAAAGGCCAATGATGTTTACGGCGTTCGATGCACCACATATTTTCTACCATGCAACGACAATGTTGATTGCTAATGGCAACGGAACTGAATGTATCAAATGGTGAGCACAGCGTGATACCACCGAACGTAGTTGAACTGCCGGCCGGCGTGGCCGTGCGGTTCAAGACGCTACAGTCTGTAACCGAGCGACCGCTACGGTCGCAGGTTCGAATCCTGCCTCGGGCATGGCTGTGTGTGATGTCCTCGGGTTAGTTAGGTTTAATTAGTTCTAAGTTCTAGGCGACTGATGACCTCAGAAGTTAAGTCGCATAGTGCTCAGAGGCATTTTTGAACCGTAGTTTAACTGCTTAGTTGACGGGTAGCTCACAGCAGTGCTACAGTGCTAGTGGTGGTCGATACACAGCAGAGCAATGGCTACGATAAATAAAGTACAACATTGCATTATATCTACAATAACAGCTGGCAAAGTTGGCATTTCGTCAGAAAGGAACTCAAGGAATTTCGGAGTGAGAGAGAATTGGCAGATGAAATATTAGCGTTTCTGCAAGATGAATCAATGAAATGTGTAATGTCATATACGCTCCACTGCGCGGACAATGTATATGAGGAGTACAAATCCCATCTCCAGTGAAAAGTAGTAAAGGACAATCGTTGTCGAAGAACGGGGTACTAGTCTTAACGATAATCCATTGATAGTAAAAAAAAAAAAAAAAAAAAAAAAAAAAAGGAAAAAAATATAGACAGGTTGGCAGTAAAGTGCATAAGAAAAACTACGCATATTCAAGGGAGGATGAGGTGCACTTGTCACGAAAACCGATGTTTGCACATTTACAAGGATGCTCGACTTAATTTACGGGAGACGTTACGCACATCAAATTGCGCATTACATACATTACAGTGATTTCGAGGGAAGCAGCGGATGGTTGCACAACCTTAAAGAGTGTTACAGAATTGGAACACGTAAGATAATCAAATTTTGAACAGAGCGTCAATTTGACGATGCAGAGCAAACTGCGGAATCGGGCTGAAAACTTGTAGGTGAACAAACTTATCCTTCATCCAGTAAGGAATTTGTTTTCAACTGCAACCAATCGGGATTTCAAGAGGAAATCCATTTGAAAGGAGCCATGCAAATTATAGGTATCAAGAAAGTTGTATAACGATCAAGTAATATCAGTGCCTTATCGCATTCATATGCAATTATGCTGACTGTTAATCTGGAAGCTAAATTCGTTGGAAAGTTATTTATTGAGTTGTGAGAAGCTGGACGTGCTCTGCCACCAACGATTCCTTCTCGCATGCGTGATCTTGCAAGGGCAGTAGGGAATATTTACATCACAGCAAGCAAGAGTGGGAGAACTCAACTATGTTATGAGGATTGCATTTGGCCAATAGTTGGAAAAAAACATGATTTTGCTGTATTCCTGGACTGCGTATAAAATCACACTCCTTTGGAGCAGACTATCCCTCCTGAAAAGTGTGTGACATTGCAGTTCATACCACCTGTAATAACTGGACTGATTCAGCCTCTGGATGTTTTTTTTTCATGCCTATAAAATATATGGCCGCACCATCTACAGCTAAGCCTTAGAGGATAGTCAATTTCACGATAAGCTCCATGGCAGATTGTTTCGCATTCGGTTGCATGCCATCAAATTCCATCATTTCTCATCACCACGCTACACCAATATGATTCTATATGCATTCTTTAAAATTGGATACCTAACTGAAGGTACTGCACGGTTTGTAACTGTCTAGGAGTTCACCTTCGATCTTGATGGTGCGAACCTTTGTGATCACTGTGGCGCGCCATTTTTAATCCGTTGTTCATGGTACAAGTTAGTGATTTGTTTTGAACATTTCTTGGATGTCGACGACGTCCATTTTTGTGTCGTGTAATCATATATCCCTTAGAAGGTTGGTCTCGGCACCTCCTGGGAATTTATTTTCTGTCGCCCTCCTGATGCTCATGGTGAGTTATTAGCAGCTAATATTTTTCCTGTCATAATTGTTAATATAATACTTTCCGGTGAGTCTTACTAAAGATTCAACTAGCAATCGCTCAGTCAAGGGGTTCTTTGTGATATGCAAGCAGTGATTGTAGTGAGGTGAGAGACCCTTCCCGGAAGAACACTACAAGTGTAATACGGGTACAGCAAGAATTAATTTACCGTCTAGTGGTTTTGTTGAATGTGCTGTGCACAGAGTTCGCTCGTGTGCGCTTCTCCCGGGGGCACAGAGGCTACACGCCTTACAGCGGAGTCTGCGGGGCTGTATACACGGCAGGCGTAGACGGCGACACGACACCTCAGATTCGGTCCGGAAACGCAGAAAACGCAGTGGGGAGTCAGAGGACACTGGTCTTGCTCCACTGTTTCGCTGTGCCGAGCACATCAGCGAGATAGGAGCCGCCTAGAATTTAGGGAACTTCAAGTCCCGGCTACAGCAGAGAGAAGTGGAGGATCGAATATAGTTAATGGATTTTGCATGAAGAATAGTTTGAACTTGCTGATTGATTACATTCAGCATAAATATACTTATTTCTACGATGATTTCATGAAATGGCCTGTACGTACCACTGCTGCTGCTACTGCTGTTGTTTCTGCTGATAATGATCAATGAAACTATTTGTAAGTACTTTGATTAGAGTTATAGTGCTGTGGAACTGTATGGGTAGAAAACAAGCAACTTAAAATACCACTAAAACATAACTTGACCATGCATATGAATTACTTCCTCAAGAAAAGGACCTCAATCCAAGATTTTTGGTTTATTGTTTTTCTAAAGAGATTGCAAAATTTACAACTGCAGTATTGTCAAAATATCCTCTGCATTCTGTACTTTTAACAGTGGAAAGCCCATCCTGTTACATTCCATATACTCACCTGCAGGATGTTTTCCTTCGTTCCTGAAAACTTAAGCAATAATCAGACTCAAAATTTGAATGATAGCCACAGTAATAAATAAAATAACAACTTGAATAATAGCGTAATATTATGGAGAGTAAATTTGAACGAAAAGCCTAGAGCGAGCGAACTAACGAAGCAGACATGCCTCTTCGAAGTCGAAGAAAGCTGCTCCACTTGACTGCTGATAAACAGACGAACCTAGGACTTCGGCTGCGCCGTGACGACACCACCCGAGTAGAGTTGGAGGGGGAAGCACTCATTGGAGGGGAATATCTTGCGAGCCACTCTTTGCCAGCCCTGGTCTACTTCTACATACAAACTCCGCAAGCCGGTGTGGCCGTGCGGTTCTAGGCGCTTCAGTCTGGAACCGCGTGACCGCTACGGTTGCAGGTACGAATCCTGCCTCGGGCATGGATGTATGTGATGTCCTTAGGTTAGTTAGGTTTAAGTAGTTCTAAGTTCTAGGGGACTGATGACCTCAGATGTTAAGTCCCATAGTGTTCAGAGCCATTTGAACCATTTTTTTTATGCCGTACGGCAGAGGGTACCCTATACCGTTACTAGTCATTTCCTTTCCAATTCCACTCCCAAAGAGAGCGAGGAAAATCTGTATATGTCCAAACAACCGCTTATTTCTCTTCTCTTGCCATCACCGCCCTTACGCAGAATGCACGTTGGTGACATTAAAATCGTTCAGCAGTCAGCTGCAAATGCTCGCTCTCTAAATTTTCTCAACAGCGTTTCGCGAAAAGGAGCGTCACCTTCTTCCCAGGGATTCCAATTTGCGGCGAGAAGCAACTCCGTAACAAAGCGCATTGATCAGATCTACCGGGAAGAAATCTAACAGCACGCATCTAAATAGCGTCGATATCTTCCATTAATCCGACATGTTGGAGATGTCAAACATTCGACTGATCCTCAAGAAAGGGTCGCACAAGCGTTCTACGAGCCACCTCCTTTACAGATGAGCAACACTTTTCTAGAATTCTCCCAATAAATCGAAGTCTACATTAGCGTTTCGTACTACCATTCTTACGTGCTCTTTCCAAGTAATAGCGCTTTGCAACGTTACGCCTAAACGTTAAATGATGTGACTTTGTCAAATAACGCATCAATAATATTGTATACGAACACTATGGGATTGTTTTTCCAATTCATCTGCATTAACATTCATTTTACTACATTTAGAACAAGTTGCCGTTCATCAAAACGAACAGAAATTCTATCTAAGTCACTCCGTATCCTCCTGAAATCACCCAATGACGAAACTTCCCTGTACATCGCAGCATCATCAGGAACAGCAGCAGGTTGCTGCTGGCCCTGTCCGTCAAGTCATTGATGTGGATATAGAACAAGATTGGTCCTATCACACTTCCCTGGAGCGCTTCTGATGACACCTTATCTCTGATGAACACTCAACGTCGAGCACAAAGTACTGGATTTTTTTCTAGGGCCGTTCAATAAGTAATGCAACACATTTTTTCTGAAAGCAGGTTGGTTTTACTCAGAATTCCAATACACCATATTAGTCTCCACTCTTCTGGTTACAAAATCCTGTTTTTCAACATAATCTCTTTTCAACGCGACGGCCTTACAACAGCACCTTGCAGGGAGGGCTTGAATGTGTGCATGGTACCGTTCTACTGTCGACATCGGAGTCAACCTCTTCCTGCATCAATAACTTCCCTATCGTCCACGTTCTGCTTCCCGCGAAGTGCATTCTTCCCAAAATTGGAAGGTATGAGATCTGGACCGTAGGGTGGATGAAGAAGAACTGTCCGGTAAAGCTTTGTGAGCTGCTGTCGAGTGCGCAGACTTGTGCGAAGCCTTGCGTTGCCACGGAGGAGGAGAAATTATTTTCGTAGCAACGAACACGCCAAAGTCGTTTCTTCAATTTCGTGAGGGTAGCATAGCACACTTCAGAGTTGACCGTTGGACAATGACAGAGAATATCGAACAGCCGGCCGCTGTGGCCGAGCGGCTCTAGGCGTTTCAGTCCGAAGCCACAGTGCTGCTACTGTCGCTGGTTCGAATTCTATCTCGGGCATGGATGTGTGTGATGTACTTAGGTTAGTTAGGTTTAAGTAGTTCTAAGTTCTAGGGGACTGATGGATTCAGTTGTTAAGTCTCATAGTGCTCAGAGCCATCACCTCGAATCAGTGTTCGCACAGTCCAGCACTGCAGGAGTCACAGCTGTTCACGCCTGACCGTACGCGGGAGATTGGACAGGTTTGGGCGACCCAGTTGCGACGTTACCAGACACCTCGTCCAACGACGCACCGTGCTTTTGTCCGCTGCTCCGTAGACATTTTGCAGTCGCCTATGAATATCTGCGACCCTCTCATTTTCCGCCAAAGGAAACTCACTCACAGCTCTGTGCTTGCTACGCAGCTCAGTTACAGACGCCATTTTCGAGGCTACGTATAGCGCCACCACCAATAGACTTCACGAATTCATGAAACTATAGAGACTGAAGGAGGATATTCCACGATATCCTACAGCAAATTCCGCATTTTTCCAACCGAAATAGATGGAGGAAAAAAAAGGGGATGCAATACTTATTGAATTCCCCTTGTATTACTTAAGAAATCTTCCAGTCTCTCACACACCTATATCTGGCAACCCGCTCCAAGTGCTCGTACTTTCTTTAACATTCTGCAGGGGGGCACCGCTTTCTGGAAATCTAGGGTTTCCGTGACTGTAGTTATGTCCCTGCTCGCCAGAAACTAAAATTTCCAGAATCTATCGTTGAGGCAGGTTTTGAGTACTACAGCACCCACGGACGATGTGTGTAGTCAAGTTCTGTTTCGGAGTAAGCTGTCGTCGGGGTCGCGGCGTTTCCCCGCCGTGTCCGTCAGACCCCAGCTGTGGAGGAGGTGGGGGCGGCGAGGCGAGGAGCGAGGAGTATGTGAAGGAGCGGCGGCGGCCGGAAGCTGGCGCTCGCCGTGACACGGCCGTGTAGGTAGCGAGCGGCGGGTCCCCGGAGAGGAGCGCTGCCCGGCCTAATGAAAAATACACGAGCCGCGCAGCCGAGCAGCCGAGATTACCAGCGCCCACTTAGCTCGTCCACTTAACATTGGCTGCGCTCTTCATTAATTCACGCCGCCGCCGCGCCGCCCGTCCCGCCCTAACAAAACATTACAAGCATTAAACACATTAGCTTTTTTTATTTAGCGAAAAGCCCTCTCTCGGCGGGCCTGCGGCGGCCTCTGCCAGCCAATTCCACTCTGAATTGAATAAGTAACGGAGCCTCTCGCAGCGCAGGAAAGTGGATCCAAAAACGCGGCCCGCGCCCCGCGCCTAATAAAGAATTCAGGCGCAGTTTAAATTCGTACGCGCAGCGACGGCGCCGCCCGCTGCCCGCCGCACCTGCGCCTGCGGTCTGCGCAAGATCGGCCGCCGCTCGCGCTGCCGCTTTCCGCTGTCGTTTTGTCTTCCTCTCCCTCGTTCGCGTTTCCCTTTCACTTTTTCAGCGGCGGTATCTTCGCTCGGATCATCAGCGCAAGGCAAAAAACCGAGGACAAAATAAAAAGGGCTGACGCGGCCGCGCTGCTCATATTTTATTGCTGAGGATCGCGGTCGGGGCCCGCCTTGCAGCCCATTGGTCCCAGGCGTGCATGTCACGTGGCGCCATCTGCGGCTGCTATTGGTTCTCTCCCCGCTGCCTTCAAGAACTGCTCTGGCACGGTCGCCGTACGCGACACGGGCGGCGGCGCACAAAATAATCAAAACGGACAACGTTAAGTAAATTTGTTTTTTTTCCCTTGATTACCATTACAGTCACTCTAATCAAGTATACACAAACCTGGATGACACAGAGTACAAGGTAGAAAGGCCTAACCTCACTGACATCTTTCACTAGCTGAAGTGTAAGCGCCGGCCGATGTGGGCGAGCGGTTCTAGGCGCTTTCGTCTGGAACCGCGCCACCGCTACGGTGGCAGGTTCGAATCCTGCCTCGGGCATGGGTGTGTGTGGTATTCTTAGGTTAGTTAGGTTCAAGTAGTCTTGTAAGTAGGCTGTTTAGGTTTTTATGTTGGTAACGTCACGTAGCGCTCTGTATGAAAATCAGTGGCTGTGCTGTGTGCAGTCTGTGGGTGGATGGTATTGTTGGAATATTTGCTATTGTAGTGTTGGGCAGTTGGATGTGAACAGCACGTAGCGTTGCGCAGTTGGAGGTGAGCCGCCAGCAGTGATGGATGTGGGGAGAGATCTGGACGTGTTTCCATCAGAAAGAGTAAATTTGTAATACTGTATATCTTGAACTGATATATATATATATATATATATATATATATATATATATATATATATATATTGACTTTTGAATATAATTAAGGTAAATACATTGTTTGTTCTCTATCAAAATCCTTCATTTGCTAACTATGCCTATCAGTGGTTAGTGCCTTCAGTAGTCAGAATCTTTTATTTAGCTGGCAGTATTGGCGCTCGCTGTATTGCACTAGTTCGAGTAACGAAGATTTTTGTGAGGTAAGTGATTCATCCTCCCCCCCATGAATCATGGACCTTGCCGTTGGTGGGGAGGCTTGCGTGCCTCAGCGATACAGATAGCCGTACCGTAGGTGCAACCACAACGGAGGGGTATCTGTTGAGAGGCCAGACAAACGTGTGGTTCCTGAAGAGGGGCAGCAGCCTTTTCAGTAGTTGCAAGGGCAACAGTCTGGATGATTGACTGATCTGGCCTTGTAACAATAACCAAAACGGCCTTGCTGTGCTGGTACTGCGAACGGCTGAAAGCAAGGGGAAACTACAGCCGTAATTTTTCCCGAGGGCATGCAGCTTTACTGTATAGCATGGAGAGCTGCATCAAACCAGTCTCAGGACTGAAGACCACAACAACAACAACAAGTGATTCATGAAAGATATAGGTTATTGTTAGTCAGGGCCATTCTTTTGTAGGGATTATTGAGAGTCAGATTGCGTTACGCTAAAAAATATTGTGTGTCAGTTTAGTGTTGATCAGAGTAAGTACAGAGAAATGTCAGAGTACGTTCAGTTGTGCTCAGCTGTTTGAAAATCAAATAACATAAGAGGTTTATCAGCACTGTCATTCATAAAATTTTTCTAAGGGGATGTTTCAGTTCTAAGTTCTAGGGGACTGATGACATCAGAAGTTTAGTCCCATAGTACTCAGAGCCATTAGAACCATTTTGAAGTGTAACCTCAACACTAGGCCGTCCGGCGACACCACAGTGGTGTCGTGCGCGAAATAGCGGTCAACGGCCGGCGACAACACAGTGGTGTCGTCTGCATAGTATCGCTCAGAGGCCGGCGACAACACAGTGGTGTCGTCTGCATAGTATCGCTCAGAGGCCGGCGACAACACAGTGGTGTCGTCTGCATAGTATCGCTCAGAGGCCGGCGACAACACAGTGGTGTCGTCTGCATAGTATCGCTCAGAGGCCGGCGACAACACAGTGGTGTCGTCTGCAAGTATCGCTCAGAGGCCGGCGACAACACAGTGGTGTCGTCTGCATAGTATCGCTAAGAGGCCGGCGACAACACAGTGGTCTCGTCTGCATAGTATCGCTCAGAGGCCGGCGACAACACAGTGGCGTCGTCTGCATAGTATCGCTCAGAGGCCGGCGACAACACAGTGGTGTCGTCTGCATAGTATCGCTCAGAGGCCGGCGACAACACAGTGGTGTCGTCTGCATGGTATCGTTCAGAGGCCGGCGACAACACAGTGGTGTCGTGAGCATAGTATCGCGCATTGGCCAGCGACTGCACTTCAGTATCTAGTGCAATCTGTTGGTGTTTTGCTTAGGTAACAATAAGCTACACAATTCAACAAGTTTTCTGTTTTTGTAGGAACTTGTGCCCTTTCGCCATGGCAGACGAAAGAGACGATACGAGTATTTACGATGAATGCACCGACGTCTTGTCTGACGTTCCGGATGACTTGGTAAATTGGGAAGAAGACATTGAATACAAAAAAAAAATGAAAGTGAAGCAGAATCGTCGGAAGATAGTGAAATACGTCCAAGAAGAATTCGGCGAACGCAACGGTTGCCAACTGATTCGGATGAATCGGAAGAAGAAAGAAGACAGTGCACAGTGGTCAGACTTTGATTTACCGAGGACCAATAATAAATTTGAAGGATCTCCGAGTCCAAACAGATTTTCCAAAGATACACAGAGCGTCGAGGATACCGTAGAATTAGGTATTGGGAAGGATCTATTTGAATATATTAGCAACGAAACCAACAACTACTACAGTCAGAATTGCAATAGAAGGAAACTAGATAAAAAAATGCCCAATTTCCAGAGATTTTCACTCCGCAGCGGAGTGTGCGCTGATATGAAACTTCCTGGCAGATTAAAGCTGTGTGCCGGACTGAGACTCGAACTCGGGACCTTTGCCTCTCGCGGGCAAGTGCTCTACCAACTGAGCTACCCAAGTACGACTCACGCCCCGTCCTCACAGCTTTACTTCTGCCAGTATCTGGTAGAGCACTTGCCCGCAAAAGGCAAAGGTCCTGAGTTCGACTCTCGGTCCAGCACAAAGTTTTAATTTGCAGGGAAGTTTCAATGCCAAATTTGTCGACGTTACGGGACCCGAACTTAGAAAATGGTTTGGGCTTGCTATCCTTGCGGAAACTGTAAAAAAGCAAGGATCGATGATTATTGGTCAACGTTTCCTTTGATAGACACACCGATATTTCGCAAAACGATGTCGCGCAACCGATTCAGACAAATATTATCATTTTTTTAATTTTTGTCACAACAACAATAATCCGGATAATGCCGCCCGGCTTTTCAAAGTACAATTCGTAATTTATTATTTTTCCAAAAAGTTTAAAGAAATCTGTAATCCAAGTCAAAACATCTCAGTTGATGAAGGAATCATACCGTGGCGTGGACAGTTACATTTCAAAGTTTACAAAGTTACGAAAAATGGCATACTCATTCGGATGCTGTGTGTTTCGAGTACGGGATACATTTCCTCATTCAAGATATATTCCGGCGCTGGGCAGCCTTTAGCAGAAACAGTGATGCAACTATTGACACCTTCTGATGGAAAGTGGCATCACCTCTACATGGATAACTATTTTAACAGTGTAGAACTTGCAGAGAAGGTACTTGAAAAGAAAATTCATGTTTGTGGAACGATACGTCAAAATACACTCCTGGAAATTGAAATAAGAACACCGTGAATTCATTGTCCCAGGAAGGGGAAACTTTATTGACACATTCCTGGGGTCAGATACATCACATGATCACACTGACAGAACCACAGGCACATAGACACAGGCAACAGAGCATGCACAATGTCGGCACTAGTACGGTGTATATCCACCTTTCGCAGCAATGCAGGCTGCTATTCTCCCATGGAGACGATCGTAGAGATGCTGGATGTAGTCCTGTGGAACGGCTTGCCATGCCATTTCCACCTGGCGCCTCAGTTGGACCAGCGTTCGTGCTGGACGTGCAGACCGCATGAGACGACGCTTCATCCAGTCCCAAACATGCTCAATGGGGGACAGATCCGGAGATCTTGCTGGCCAGGGTAGTTGACTTACACCTTCTAGAGCACGTTGGGTGGCACGGGATACATGCGGACGTGCATTGTCCTGTTGGAACAGCAAGTTCCCTTGCCGGTCTAGGAATGGTAGAACGATGGGTTCGATGACGGTTTGGATGTACCGTGCACTATTCAGTGTCCCCTCGACGATCACCAGTGGTGTACGGCCAGTGTAGGAGATCGCTCCCCACACCATGATGCCGGGTGTTGGCCCTGTGTGCCTCGGTCGTATGCAGTCCTGATTGTGGCGCTCACCTGCACGGCGCCAAACACGCATACGACCATCATTGGCACCAAGGCAGAAGCGACTCTCATCGCTGAAGACGTCACGTCTCCATTCGTCACTCCATTCACGCCTGTCGCGACACCACTGGAGGCGGGCTGCACGATGTTGGGGCGTGAGCGGAAGACGGCCTAACGGTGTGCGGGACCGTAGCCCAGCTTCATGGAGACGGTTGCGAATGGTCCTCGCCGATACCCCAGGAGCAACAGTGTCCCTAATTTGCTGGGAAGTGGCGGTGCGGTCCCCTACGGCACTGCGTAGGATCCTACGGTCTTGGCGTGCATCCGTGCGTCGCTGCGGTCCGGTCCCAGGTCGACGGGCACGTGCACCTTCCGCCGACCACTGGCGACAACATCGATGTACTGTGGAGACCTCACGCCCCACGTGTTGAGCAATTCGGCGGTACGTCCACCCGGCCTCCCGCATGCCCACTATACGCCCTCGCTCAAAGTCCGTCAACTGCACATACGGTTCACGTCCACGCTGTCGCGGCATGCTACCAGTGTTAAAGACTGCGATGGAGCTCCGTATGCCACGGCAAACTGGCTGACACTGACGGCGGCGGTGCACAAATGCTGCGCAGCTAGCGCCATTCGACGGCCAACACCGCGGTTCCTGGTGTGTCCGCTGTGCCGTGCGTGTGATCATTGCTTGTACAGCCCTCTCGCAGTGTCCGGAGCAAGTATGGTGGGTCTGACACAGCGGTGTCAATGTGTTCTTTTTTCCATTTCCAGGAGTGTATTTTATTTCCGGAAAAATTAAAGCCCGCAATAGTCAATGTGTTTGAAGCTTGTCATCAACGGAAGCGTGCAGTACTCGCACAGGTATGGAGAGCTTCGAAAATTAAAACGATACGAATGATATCTATAATACATAATGCCACTATGACTGACACTCAAAGAAAATGTAGAAAAACCACTTACACAATTAAAAAACCTGTAAGTGTATTAGACTACAACAAATACATGAAAGGAGTGGATCGGGCAGACCAATATTTGGGTTATTAGCCTATACACAGATAAACTATAAAATGGTCAAAAAAGGTTTGCATGTACCTCTTTAATTGCGCATTATTTAATGCGCTCCGTACATGGCAATATTTCAATACAGACCACAAGAGTCTCCGATTCAACGATTTTTTATCGAAAGTGTCTGCTTCGTGGATAAAAGATCATGTACCTGCTTCTGAGCAAAACTTTGGGGTTGCCACTACATCGCGTACGTCTCATCATGATCCGGTCGACAGATTTTCCGGTCACATAAAGCAACACCAGCTAATACTTATTTCCGAAGCAAATAATGAAAAGGAAGGAACTGCCATGTATATTCCAAAAACAAAAAAAGGAGAACAATAAACTTAATGTGCAAGTCTTGTGCAGTTGAGTTACGTCTTTGAGACTGTTTTGCTGAATGTTATACGAAAGAGAAATACTAAGTACCAAAGAAAATGCAAATAAAGAAACATGTGAAACAAACAAATTTTGTATTTATTTAAGTATATATATCTTCGAAATTTTATGAAAGTAGGGGAACAGGGCTGTGAACTTATGAGAACTAACGATGAGATTAGTAAAATTTAACAATTTATAATCTCCCGATAATGTCAAGAACGGCCGACGACAAGCCAAGTAATCCGAATTAGCGCTGCCGGCGCCAGGCGAATACATTTGTACGAGAAGTGCGGACGGCAAAGTGTTAAATGTACCAAGTGGCGATCGAATGGTGCAGCGTCAACTTCCTATCTACATACCCCTACCCTATAGTGATTTTTAAGCGTCCTCGAAAACTAACAAAAAAAAGAACAATGTTAGCAGACATGGATTATACGACGGCTATTCGGAAAGTAAGGTCCGGTAGGCCATGGTGTGGATGCTGAAGCCTTGCACAGATGTGTTACGCAGTTTCTCTAGTATACCTGACAATCGTGTCACGTCGCTGTTTTCGGTTCTGAGCACACAGTGAGCACGTAAAGGTACCTGTAACATCAGAACGGGTGCCCGCTGACAGGTTTCGCTGATTTCATGCAACCTCACATAACATACCTGTTGTGCATTTCCTTCTTCATGACAATTCCTGGTCACACACTGCAGGGGCAATGAGGATACCCCTGCAGTGTTCACGATGGGAAGTGTTTGATCACCCACTATGCAGCCATTAGCTGGCTCTTTCTGATGTACGTTTCCGTTTCTGCTGACATGAACTGAGGGCTACGAAGACAATATTTTGGCACAGACAACGAACTGCAGACCAGCATAGAGAAGTGGCGGAAAGCATAAGCTGCTGTCATCTATGACGAGAGTATTGGAAAGTTGATACAACGCCACGACAAATATCTAAATGGAAGCGGCGACTCTATAGAGAAGTAACTGGAAGGTGTAGCAAACAGTTGCAAATAAAACATTCTTGATTTTCATTGTGGCTTTCATTTAGCGACCAATCGGACCTTGCTTACCGAATAGCCCTTATAACATCAACTGAAGATCGTATTGCAAGATTCAGCAACAATTTCCACGCTACTCTCGATTTCTGAACTCGCCACTGAGGAGAAAAGGAACTGTCATCATTAACAGAGTAACAGCAGGTCAAGTGAATTCTAATAAGATGAGTCATTTGTTAAAATTAATACCCTCTTACATGATTCCTACCTCATTCAACAGGAAAATGTACAAGCATTAACAGAATGTGATCAATAAAATCATCCAAGAACAAGTACACTGTAAAACGTTTTTCACTTAGAGTAGGTCGGGGACATATATGTTCGCTGTCATATACACTGGCTCATAAGGCAGTAAAGCACCCAGAAGAGCAGGAGGAAACAATCAAACTTTATAGGTTCAGAGGATATGAGACATTATTTCAGTGATTACAGAATCAAGAGAAATTTACAAATAACTTGGTAGAATGGACTCATTTGCCTGTATGACGTTGCACCATGTCTGCCTTACACGAACGGCTGATTTGGTTGGGAAGGTTATAATAAAACCGTATTATTGTTACCTGAGACAAGCTGGCCTGTAACTGTTGCAACTAATTATTATGTGCGACATATTGGCTCTGTGACGGAGTTGACGTCCGAGCTGGTTCCATACATGTGCTATTGGGCACATATGTGGTGATCTTGCAGGTCACGGGAGTATCTCAACATCAAGCAGACAATTCATAGAGACACGTGCCATGTGTGAACGAACATCGGCCTGTTCAAAAATAGCACCACGCTACTGTCACGTGAGGGAACACATGAGAACACAGGATGTCGGTGACGTGCTGTTGTGCCGTCAAAGTTCCCTCAGTCACTACCAACTGTGACGTGAATTTATGCCCGATGCACCCCCCACACCGTGACACTAGACGTAACACAGCTGTGCCTCTGCAGAATATTGGAGAAAGGGGACCTCTCCACAGGTCACTGCCATAAATGTTTCAAATGGTTCAAATGGCTCTGAGCACAATGGGACTTAACATCTGAGATCATCAGTCCCCTAGAACTTATAACTACTTAAACCTAACTAACCTACGGACATCACACACATCCATGTCCGGGGCAGGATTCGAACCTGCGACCGTAGCGTCGCGCGGCTCCAGACTGAAGCACCTAGAACCGCTCGGCCACACCGGCCGGCGTCACTGCCATACTCGTCGACGATGGTCAGTAGTGCAGACACACGATTCATTGCTGAACACAATGGGAGGACATTCATCAGCAGTCGACGCTTCCCAGTCACAGCACCACTCCAAACGCAGGCGTTTGTTTTGTGGTGTTAGGGGCAGCCTACGCATGGGACGGTAACTCCCTAGGCAGGATGATGCTAGTCTCCGACCAATGGTGCGGGATGACAGAATGCTGCAGGGAGTGCGTTACTTGTTCTAGGATGGCAGGCGCAGATGTGAAGGATTTCGGTGTGCTTAGTGCACAATACACTGATCCTACCATGTGGTGGTCAGGCAACTTGACGGCGAATATGCCTCCCTTCACGTTCTCATGCAGTCCAACTTTGGGCCACTGCCCAATTGGAATGCCCAGCAAATGTGAATGCTGCACGATTAGACCAGCCCGTCAAACGGAGACACACAATAATGCCCTTTTTTAATTCTGCCCCTGATGAGTACGTGTTCTTCACAATGAACACTCAACATCGGAGCCTATTCACAACCCCTCTACATCTTGCCAGGCCTAGTCACACCACTAAACACGAACAATAATAATTCACGCTCGTGCCCGTTTTACCTGCGAAAGAGAACTACCTCTCTGTTTACACTGTTAACACACTTCCCCCTCCCCCCCCCCCCCAATCCCCCGCCCTACCCCGATGGTTTGTACATTTATGAAGTTACGTTAACATCTGAACATATCTTCTCGGTGCTTCTCTTTTTTGTCAGGCAGTGTGAATGAGAATTAGGAAGAAACAAATTCAAGACTGAAATGTAGATTATAAGAATTTATTTATTTATTTACTAGTGAACCCGCAATTCATAAATATATGTGGGAACTGGATACGTGTTCTAACTATTCCTTCTACCTCCTCTCTCTCTCTCTCATTATCTCTGCTCCTCCCCCCTACCTTTGCTCCCTGTAAATCCATTATTCCACACTCTATTCATCTCCTCCTCCCTCATCTCTCCATCCGATCCTCCTTCCCCTACTTTATATTCATTTCCTCCCCATTCTCTGTCCAGCCCCTCCTCCTCCCTCCATCTGACCTTATTTATTGTTATTGCAAACGGAACCTTGATTGAGAATACTGCAGAAGGCAACATGAATGGGTAAATCGGTTGAAATCATTAGCAGACGAGTATGAGACACACCTTTCCAGCTGCTTGATTTGTGATGATAGGCGCTTTAACGACAGTATTTCGCATGGTTTTAATCTACGCGTAGGTAGGATCGTAAAGTTAGCCAAAAATTTTTTTTCCTTGTGTTCTTTTAAAAATGACTGCGAAAAGGAAAACAAAACTGCTCTGTGCGTTGACTGTCAGTCAGTCAGTTTGTCGAGAAGGGATTCATCCAACCGCAACAGAGTCTTTCGCCGAATTTTTGTGAACTGAAACAAAACAATTTCAGTTAGATCATGAATTTATTGAAATGAAATAAATCGGAATTCATTGTTTTGACAATAATTTGTTACTGTTTTTAATACATTCAATACTATGCTTGGTGATGAACGATATTTCTTGTCTTTACGTCAGGAGATTTGTTTTTTGTTATAAAAACATGTGACAGCAGAAATGTCAAACCGAACGCCACATTTCTTTCATTGAGATGTTCATACAAAAATACCATCCAGATTTCCGAGTTCTCCGGTGGATTTTCCAAAAATTTTCTTTCGTACAAAGCTTGTCCTGCCAGTTACGACCACATAAAGAAAAGAAGTTAGCCGAATCACTCGGGCCATTCTCAAGTGATGATCTTTAATACCTGCAGCAACTGCTTTTTATTTACATAGATTTAACAATAGAGAGAGGATAACAGACAAGTAACAAGTTCAGAACTTAAAAAATGATAGTGAGAAGTTATACTGACATGGAGGAAACAGGCAATTATTTAACAGATGCAAGTGGAAGATATAAATAAAATAAATCTACAGAAAATCTCCAACAGAACTTGATAACTTTTAAAGGAAAAGCTAGAGTTTCAAGAAATCGATAACAGAAACGCAATAGAATATGATGAAATAAACAAAACTATTACAAAATATCTTCAGGGGATTTTAATGTGTTTAATAATATATAGATAAGCGAAACATCAGAAAACAGTAAGAGAATGAGTAAGGCAAAAGGGAACATGGATTCATAAGGTGTCACATTTTATCGGTTAAGATGAATCAGATATTTTTTTCCCCTTCGTAGGTCTGTGGAACGTACGGAGAGGTATTTTATGAATATGCGCAGTAGTCACTCAGACGTTCTCTCCACGATTCCCAAGAAGTTGCGTCAGGGTGGCTGTTTTCAGATACATAATGACAAACCTTATCGTCGTTAGCATAAAAAGGAGAGATATCAAGATACTCCCTGGGAGTTCGATCTGACAAGAACGTATCATTTACATTCAGTGACTAGAATTAGTACGCATACCGTTTTCTGAGAGTGGAACCGTACTGTAATTTGAGTAAATTTCGCTGTAGACAGGCGTGAATCTTCACTCACCACATCAGTCGCCACAGTAATATTAGGTAGAGCGTCGAACATAATGCTGGAATGTTTGATTTGTTCCATTAGATCCAGCTCTTTTTCCGTTTCCATGTTTTATCAGTCCTATTGAAAAGACTAAGACAGCTCACCAGAATGTCCTGAAGAACAGAGATGAGTTTTTCAAGTACTAACTAATCGGTATACCAGCTGTTTAGTCCGCAACTCGTGGTCGTGCGGTAGCGTTCTCGCTTCCCACGCCCGGGTACCCGGGTTCGATTCCTGGCGGGGTCAGGGATTTTCTCTGCCTCGTGATGACTGGGTGTTGTGTGATGTCCTTAGGTTAGTTAGGTTTAAGTAGTTCTGAGTTCTAGGGGACAGATGACCATAGATGTTAAGTCCCGTAGTGCTCAGAGCCATTTTAACCAGGTGTTTAATTTTTATATATTAAACCACTGCGAGTAGATTTCTTGGTACAAATAAAAGGTTTAACAGTGGTTTTCATGGAAGCAAAGCGTTTGAAAAGATGCTGATTTGAAAAATGTTACTCAACGATAACGACCAGCGATAATCTGACGAAAACTGACATACAAGCAAACGTTCACAGCTTTCACTGTCTATAACAATTTTTCTTGTGGTAATCTCGTTTTCAGTATTGGGTTCTATTGTAGTTGGTTTTAAGAACTGGCTACAGTAGATTTAGTTTTCTGTTCTCTATTTATGCTATGACAAAACAGACAGTTAAAAAAATTTGTTTTTGTAAATTTTTTTGTAAGCCCATCTGGTAAATTTAGACGATCAAGCTTTTGCTACCCCTAGCTATAAGCCACCTAATGGTCCCAGCCCACCCAACTACATGTGGGCGTCACAAAAGGGAAAGGAACTGTGCTGAATGCCTAGCCAGTCTACTTGGTATTTCTTATTTTTTGTGTATAATTTTTGACTTTAATGTTTTCCGGCAACTTTCAAGTACAGTGCACTGTTGCGTACTTGCCGAATATGATCGTCGCTTCAGCATAGTTTGTTCCTGCAGAAGGCTCTGACAAACAAGCTCACTATACGCCGCTGCCGGTAGCCAATAGGAAGCGTGGGGGAGAAATCACAAGTCGGCTGTCGGCCACAGCCTGGAGTATCGGATCCACGCTGGATTCTCCCTCTCTCTGGCACTGGCTTTCAGTTAGCTGTGACGTGATCACTCTGTTACACTCCTTTTGTATCTGATTTTGTTCCGACACCGAAATTCCGTAATTTGCAGAATGAGGCGACTTTTTAAAGACGAAAATCTGTCGAATGGATGGATAAACGCTGTTACCAGAAAATAACGTATATAAGTAAATAACTCTAGCAGTTCTTTCTATGTACGGCCCATGCTTCGGCTCGGGGAAAAAGAGGGAGGGACATCGACTGCACTCTGAAATTGGTTGTAATATTGTAAAGTTGAATTTGGAAGCAGCCTGCACAACGTGTTAACAGGCGACACGCAAAAAGCAAAGATAAAAGTTCGCTGTCGTGGTAGGCGCAAATTCTCGCTATTGACACAGAAATAACATCTTTTAGGTAGAAAGCGAATAAGTAATCTTTGGTAGATAGCCAGGTCACATCACTGCCATACATATTGCAGAAACTGTTATCCCGTATACATATATACCCCCTTGGAACAACAGTGGAAAGCTGAGAAATTAGTACTGGAAAAGCAAATTTTTTCTCTTTGATCGCATCGAAATGAAGCGTAGCTACCTGCCTGTCATTACTGTAATTCACAAAGTACGCAGTTGTCCACTACCTTTTATCATGCATTAGCGCAACGATAAACAGACAGATGGAATCTCATGCATGGTGAAGTGATGTGTTTTGCATAAGGTAATAGTCGTAGATGAGAAACCCACACTTTGAGCACATCCTGTAACTATCTATACTTGATGTTTTCGAAATAAAGCAAAAAAAAAAAAATCTGTTGGAAATCGGTAGAGTTTTCTCTGTCATCAACACCACACTTCCGTCTACTAACAACATAATAATTTCCTGCATTGGCATCAAAACATGATCCATGGTGTACTGCTGCCGTATGTCTGATTAGTTTGGCTGTAGCATTCGTATCATCGAAACGAAATAATTACTTCTACTTGTTGTCTAATAATTGGAAGGTCGCTTGGGTTAATAATTGATCTACAATTGATCCTTGGGAAACCACAATAATGCCTTTCCCCGCGGCCGTCACCCCTCGCTTCCTCCCCGCTCCTCGCCACCCTCCAGTCAGAAAAATATTGATTTCTACAACTGTGATTTTATATTACAACTATTTTTGCTAAAAGTGACGCGAGTCATTTATAAAATACATCACCAATTATACAAAACACCGGTTTCTAATCAAATACCGTAATTTGCTGTATAAGGTATCTTTTTGAAGAAGAAAATCTGTCGAACGAACGTGTTAACACCGTTTTCAGAAAAGAAGGCATATAATTTTGTCCACATGTTACTTACTATTCTGTTGGATATAAAGAACGCTTACGAAATATCAGCTTAAAATTAATTCGCCGTCAGTGTCGCATACTTGAACTCTCCAACGGACTAAGAAGAGCGGCCTGATATATATACACGTGCCGCTAACAAATGGGTGGTAGCTGAGCATTGCATTTCTAGTCGTCATTCAACGTAATTTATTACTTTTTTTCTGTATGTATGTGTGGTGTCTGATCCTTGTGACATGTCCGAAACGCCAAACACCACACACAGGGTAATGGACGGGGGATGTATGTAGTGTGCGACAAGCTGGGAATTTGGATTGGAATTGAAGCGTTCTCAGACAGCCGAAGTGATCAGCCTCTGCAGATGGGACAGTGCGCCGTAAAATGCGCTATTTTTTTTACCCAGTCTTCTGTTTTTTTTTTGTATGTACGTGGCGTCTGTGCCCCACTCTGCCTCTCCCGAGCGCCCGTCGGTCGGCCCATTCCTACACACACACACACACACACACACACACACACACACACACACACACAAAAGCGGTTAAGATGACCCCTCCTGTAAAGCGGCAAATACGGGGTCAAGTCCCGGTCTGGCACAAATTTTTACTTCTCGCCATTGAATTTATTTCAGTTTCAGTGCCCAATTGCTGCTAATTTCGGAACCTGAATTTCTTCATCACAAGTCATTATGAGAAAATGTGGAAGCTAGCTCCAATTTCATTATTTCGGGATTCGATGATGGATGACGTTGTGGAAGTGTTATTAGTAGTTAACTTACTTAACCAGGGTGACATTTTCATTCAGTTGATACATGGGATTTTTCACTTTATAAATAGCCTTAATATCATACAGCATCTTCGTCAAAGCCACGTGCGGTGCCTGACGTCATACGTAGTGGCAGCTGTTCCCACTACCGAGCACTGCGACGAGGCTGTAGGTTTCTATTGGCGGGGCGTATCTTGGTTACTCAATATATGAAGTGTGTTCTAAATTATCTTTGAGTTTTTTCTTTTAAAAATGTTTACAAACTGGAGGTACTGGTTGAAAAGTTGTTAGTTGCAGGCATGTGCTGAAGCAGCGTATGGTCGCAGCGAAGTTCAGCAACGGAACTGTTTTATTCTTCAAAAATTTTCTAAGAACCTGTAGCACAGGTGAGTGATAGTAATGTTATAGTAGAGACGAAGCGAAATGTAGTAGTTTCTCAATCAAATTAATGTTAAATCAAATTAATGTTGATTGAAGTGATAAATTATATGCAGTAAATTATACGAATTAAAATAATAAATTACTTTAATTAATATTGATTAAATATTGAAATAGATGCTTGAAATAATTTAGGCGATTTGTGGGACGGCTTACGCAAGAAGGCCAAGAATAGTTTTTTCCCCACTTCTTTTCCGTACGCTCAAATGTCTGGTTGTAATGACGTCAATACGGAGGACCATTGTACTCTAACCACTCCCTCCTCCTCCTTGAGAACAGAAATGCAAAGCATTCCTCCGCTTTAAAATGACAGAAACTTGAGTTCGCCAAACCCTACGGTACTTATGGCCGCTGGTGATAGGTTTGTAGACGACAAACAGAACAGCCGATATGAACCCCACTTTGTAGTTTATTATATCTTGGCGATGAAGAGAATTTGCAAACTGTTTCTATTCACGCATCTCAGCCCAGGGGCGTTCTGATTGTAAGTTCGTTACACCACTAAACATCGTGTTCTGGTCCTCTAACTGTAACACACAGCAAAGAAGAAAAAAATCTTGTTACATGCTACGTCACGTCTTTTGAGAAGTTATTTTAGACCGTATAAACTAACTTCTGTAACAATTTATTTAGTAGCCTTTGTTTAGTTTATAATCACTATCAGCCTTTCAGAGTTACTCCGAGATATCGTCAGAGATATCTTTCTGTATGCAGGTTTTCGTTATAGTACAGCGATTGTGGATTCATGCTGTGGTATGAAATGTGCAGAACGCCAAGAGTTAGGGACTGTTGCACCACAGCTTCTCTGCTTGCCATGGCTAAGTTAACGAAAAGATGCCACCACGGGCTGACACATTGTCACGGAAGCAGGACATAAAGACGCCAGCTAGACACTCTTACGTAAGAAACTGCTTAAGGGGAATGATGATACCTCACGAATTACTACCCGGGTCTCGTGGTAGGTGCAGCCGCCACACCTTCAAGCCCTGGCGGTACAGCCAGACTTGCCGGCCGTTGTGGCCGAACGGTTCTAGGCGCTTCAGTCTGGAACTGCGCGACCGCTACGATCGCAGGTTCGAATCCTGCCTGGGGCATGGATGTGTGTGATGTCCTTAGGTTAGTTAGGTTTAAGTAGTTCTAAGTTCTAGGGGACTGATGATCTCAGAAGTTAAGTCCCATAGTGCTCAGAGCCATTTGAACCAACAGCCAGACCTTTAATGCCGCTGCCTTTGCAGAAAGATGAAAGCCACTGTGGCGATGGTGATCTAATTGCCACACGACAAGGCCTCCGTTGTGGCCCTTTGGAAACAGTGATGGGCCTGGCCCGCATAAATACTGCCCACTTTAGCCACGCAGTATCAATCACTGCCTGCAGCGAGCTACCGGAGGTGCTCCACGCCGCTCATTGTCGTGAAATGGCTCATGTAGCTGCCGCTGTCTTCACTAAACTGCTGACGTACCTACTTCATATGAGTCTGAATGCTGCTGGGAGCTGAACTGGTGCCTTCCAACCAGAGGGCGACCTGTCGGCTGGCTTACATCGACTGCGGGTCGCCTACTTGGGAGTCCATGGTTCACGCCTGAACCTGATTAGCTGCCTTGTGCGGTCCCTGTTGCTGACTCGCCTCGTGTATGCACACACTGACATTGCAGGCTGCTGCTACTGCCATCCAAGATGGGTTCCACGGTTCGAGGCTGCGTGCTCTGGTGCGTCCTGCACTGATCTGTGCTCCAGTGCCAGCCAGCGTGGGCACCTTGCCCAGAGGCCGACACAGCTGCATGCTGCCCGGCCGGAGATCTGACTTTTTGAGTTTCTGTGCCGTCTATGTGCTGACGGCTGGATACTGGCGCTGCGAGCCGATTACACCGTGAGATGGCCGTGCCAGCGGAGACTGCGTGCTGAGCTCAGCACCCTGGCACACTCGCTCAGGGACTGGGTGTTATGTTGTCTTCATCATCATTTCATCCCCATCTGGCTCGCGGGTCGCCCAAAGTGGCGTCGAATGTACGAGGCGTGTTTTTTAAGTAAGTAACGTTTTGAAATTAAAAAAACGATGTGCTAAGATATCTCAATAATTTTATTTTTACGCGAAAGCCTGTACCTTAATCTACTTTTCTACATAATTTCCGTCAATGTTGAGGCACTACAAGTTTTTGAATACCCTCCTCATAGAAGTCTACCGAGCGAGGTGGCGCAGTGGTTAGCACAGTGGACTCGCATTCGGAAGGACGACGGTTCAATCCCGCGTCCGGCCATCCTGATTTAGGTTTTCCGTGATTTCCCTAAATCTCTTCAGGCAAATGCCGGGATGGTTCCTTTGAAAAGGGCACGGCCGACTTCCTTCCTTAATCCGATGAGACCGATGACCTCGCAGTTTGGTCTCCTCCCCCAACACAACCCAAACTCATAGAAGTCTGCTGCCTGACTTGTTAACCACTGCATCACCACTGTTTTGACTTCGTTGTCGTGTTGAAGACGCTGACCGCCCAGGTGTTTCTTCAAGTGCAGGAACAGATGGTAGTCACTGGGCGCAAGATCGGGGCTGTACGGAGGATGTTCTAGAGTTTCCCATCGAAAAGATGTGATGAGATCTTTAGTCTGATTCGCCACATGCGGACGGGCATTGTCTTGCAGCAAAACGATGCCCTTCCGCAACTTCCATGAACTATTGCTTTGATTCTGGTGTGACGCAGACCACCCATGTTCCATCGCCCGTAACAATTTGGCTTAAGAAATCATCACTGTCGTTGTGATACCGCTCAAGGAAAGTCAATGCACTGTCTAAACGTTTGGTTTTGTGCACATCCGTCAACATTTAAGGTACCCAACGTGCGCACAATTTTCGGTAATTCAAGTGCTCGGTTACAATGCCATACAAAATACTACGAGAAACATTAGCAAAGTCAACCCGCAAGGAGGAAATCGTAAAGCGTCTGTTTTCTTTCACCTTATTGTCCATTTCCTGCACCAAACATTCATCAACGACCGAAGTACGCCCACTCCGTCGTTCGTCATGCACATTTGTGTGGCCATATTTAAATGCTCTCACCCACTTCTTACCATTCCATCGCTCATAATGTTTTCTCCGTAAACTACACAGATCTCACGATGAATATCGACCGCTTTTAGGCCTTTAGCACCAAGAAATCTTATAACAGCCCGTACTTCACAGTCGGCGGGACTCACGATTATCGGAGGTATCTTAAACACTCAGTACACAACGTAAACAAGGAAGAATCAGACTGTAATGGCATCAGTGCGTGGATTAAGGTACAGGATTTCATGTAAAAATAAAATTATTCAGATATCTTAGCACGTCTTTTTTTAATTTCAAAACGGTACTTACTTAAAAAACACGCCTCATAATAAGACCTGCACCAAGGCGGGCGGACCAGGCCTCCCGGCCAATGACGCCAAACGCTCATTTCCATTTGCCAGGGCCTGAATCCTACCATGGCGACAAGCTACGAGAACACAACCACTGTATATGAGAGAACAAGTAACAGTCACTTTAAACTCTCTTTATCTGTTACTGGCCACCTAGTCGGCTCCTACCTGGTACCTTCCACGTACCATAATAGAAGTTGAAATACCGCACACCTCTACAGAACTAAACAGTTAACCAGACAGGATCAGCAGGACTAACAGATTGTTCACTGACGATGCTGTTGTATACAGGTGATATCGGTGATGGATAGTCGTAAGGAAATGCAGAAAGACTTAGACAAATTTTCCTCTCTCTCTCTTTTATATAGCAGTTCCATTTGGTGTAGCGAATGTTTCAACGTGTATAAATGCAAGACAATTCTCATAACAAAAAGAAGAAAGACGTCACGACGCCCGATAAAAAAACTTATACACTTATGGATGTCACCATGTCGTTTACATATTTAGGGGTAACAAATGGTTCAAATGGCTCTGAGCACTATGGGACTTAACATCTTAGGTCATCAGTCCCCTAGAACTTAGAACTACTTAAACCTAACTAACCTAAGGACATCACACACATCCATACCCGAGGCAGGATATGCGACCGAAGCAGTCCCGCGGTTCCGGACTGCAGCGCCTAGAACCGCACGGCCACCGCGGCCGGCTTAGGGGTAACAGTAAGAAGAAATTCGCAATGGGACGAAGACGAAAAATCTGGAAAGCGAAAGGAAGATTAAGATTTGTTGCAAGGGCTCTGGGAAACTGCAGTACATGTTTAAAGGACACCGAATAGAAAACGCTAATGTGACTACATTATTCAAAAACAGTTGTCATCATTTTGAATGCAGGTAATTTTCAGAATATTAGCTTTCCACAAGAACAAACTTACTTTACAAAATTGTCCACATCTTCCCACATAGAAATGAAAATAGCCCTTACAAAGGACCCACCTTACTTCCTGCTGTGTATAAAAAAGTGTGAAGAAGCATAAAACTGAAATGGATCTTGTTGCACATGAAAAATGTTTCCTTGCAGTTGATGCACATCAGTAGGCCGTGTTGCCCCCTCTTGCTTGCAGCACAGCGTCTCGACATACGTGCCTCGAACTAGCTGTCCAATGAATTCCTCTGGTATTTCTTGTCTCTCCTCCAGTAAGGCTCCCTGTAACTGTTGTAGTGTTTTTGGAGGATTTGGACGACCACTAACTCTTGTCTTCAGATAATCCCAAACGTGCTCTATGTGGATTAGGTCAGGACTACATGCTGGCCACTGTAGAAGATTGATATTGTGTCACCGAATAAAATTTTGCACTGTGGCTGCAACGTGGACACGAATGAAATGCTTTCCCAAGATCTTGTGCCAAAGGATCAAGCATTTCGTTGATGTACCTATGCCTTGTTAGGTCTCTGTTATTCCTTCTGTGGACCATAACCATCCCTGTTCTAGTGTCCACTGTAATTCCTCCCCCCAGCATGATACAGCCTCCTTCAAAAGAGACTGTTGGGGACACTGAAGCTTCCACACTACTTTCCTCACGAGCTCAAAAAATGGATCAAATGGCTCTGAGCACCATGGGACTTAACATCTGAGGTCATCAGTCCCCTAGAACTTAGAACTATTTAAACCTAACGACACCACACACATCCATGCCCGAGGCAGGATTCGAACCTGCGACGGTAGCAGTCTCGCGGTTCCGGACTGAAGCGCCTAGAACCGCACGGCCACCGCGGCCGGCCCCACGAGTTCTTCACACCCCAATATGGCCATCATTTCCACGTAAGTTCACTCTAGTTTCGTCGCAGAACAACACTTTTCTCCAACGCTTTACCTGTCAGCGTCTATATTCTTTGGCAAAGCGCAGTCTTTTTTGCTTATGTAATCCGATTAAATGAGGCACTTAGTTCTGCCGTACGTAAACTGTTTCTCGTGTAGTCTATTATAAATTGTTAGAGCACTTCACAGTTGTCTGGTCGTTTGTCGAAAATCTTCACGTCATTTACGTGCTGTTTTTGTGCGATTCCTCGATACAAGAATTCGAGGGTAGTGATCCTCAACAGCTGCTGTTTTTCTTCTGCGACCCTAACCTTGCTGTCTAGCAATAGTATGCCTTTCATTGTATCGTTTGCAAAGCTTCGATAATGAATGTTGACTTACGCCAAGCACTCTTCCTACATATAGCTGTGAATAATTCTCTTGTAAGAAAGTTACTCCACGATTGGCTACCTCCACTGTTAATATTGTTCGTTTACCACGCTACTGAGTCTGCCACGTATTTCCATACCCATGCAATATTGTATACTGCGTTTAAAAGCTCTAACACGCTGCACACTCCCTTTGTTTTGAGCATTGTGTACGTCAGTGCTTTGTGTTGATATAGTCAGTAAGTCTACAAAGCTAAGGCTCGTGTGAATGTGAGGATAATGCGATGTGTTTTTCACATATATTGGAAATGCTACAGTGTGCTTTCTTTGCCATACACGAGACCTGACACTAGCAGTGAAGCATATTGTTCCAGTGTTTGGAGCCCTTCTCAAATAGACATGACGTCAGATGTCGAACGAGGAGGAGGAGGATATTGGTGTTTAACGTCCCGTCGACAACGAGGTCATTAGAGACGGAGCACAAGCTCGGGTTAGGGAAGGAGGGGGAAGGAAGGCGGCCGTGCCCTTTCAAAGGAACCATTCCGGCATTTGCCTGGAGTGATCTAGGGAAATCACGGAAAACCTAAATCAGGATGGCCGGACGCGGCATTGAACCGTCGTCCCCCCGAATAGACGTCGAACGATTCAGAGACTTACTGCTAGGATCGTAACAGGTCGGTATAGTTCATACGAAACTGTAACATAAATACTGCGGAAATTCGTGTTGGAGAAGGGTGGCATATTCACGAAACTCTGTTAATAAATCTAGACTGAATTACAAAATTAGCAACATATTGCTGACTCAAGCATGTACTCAAAATGTGGTTTGAAAAAAGTTCAGGTCCATCTTGACAGTACACGCAATGTAAATAGTTTTTATCAGATTCGAAACGGTAAAGTTTATGTTGTGTGTCTGTACAATTTAGAGAAGAATAAGAAAATATTCTAACTGTTTATGCATACTGTTTCGAGTAAAGGGTAAAGTTAGCTTAGACAGGTTGTGTGACAGGAAGATGAATCAATCTCGCATCTAATTCGCTCTGCAGATCAACAGCTGTTGACATAGTCCTGCGGCTAGCCTGTTTGCTCCAAGTTTCTCTTTCAGCAACAGCATGCAGAAACATTTGAACATGAAATTTCACATAACAGAATTTACACAATTATGCAAGTGAGGACGCTACACTGCTTCCCTTCTATTAAAGAGGAGGGTATGGAGTCCAAAATCTC
This sequence comes from Schistocerca piceifrons, assembly GCF_021461385.2. NCBI lineage: Eukaryota > Metazoa > Arthropoda > Insecta > Orthoptera > Acrididae > Schistocerca > Schistocerca piceifrons. The sequence continues at coordinate 774,903,908 of NC_060138.1, forward strand.
CTAAGCAACGAAGTCATCAGAGACGATCTTAGATTAAGGACACGTCTGGCAGCCAGGAGAGTGTTGGACCAGACGCGAAAAGACTTCGAGATACTCACATGCTAACTTTTCCGTGCACCACGTCCTCAACACCCACATTGATTTTGCGTGATTTCTAATGAAACCTACCCATCTTGCATTACGTCGTCATGTCTTTCTCTTGGAACCCAGCAAGACACCTCATCGATCTGTATGACACCTACCCACCTGATTGCCGGTGGCAATGGAGGGTGTAGCTTTGACAATGCCAGCCACTCGTGCTGGCGAAACGTCAGAAAAATCATTAGATGAACGTCGGCCGAAGAACCCGAGACAGAAGCCAATAGGCAGTTTGTCAACAAGTGGCCACGAAAGCCTTAACAATTTTGTAGTCGTAGTAATGTTTTCCTCCTTTATTTGTTTCCTGATACATCTACTTTTTTGCTGTCTCTCTTACTGATTCCCAACATGTACGTTCTCATTGCTCTTCATCAACTATTTCTGTGATTTCAATGTTAATGTGGTCTACTTCTATTCTATTTGATTATTACACAATTTTTTGGTCTTCAATCCTACTTTCAAGCTTTCTCCATCCAGTTTTTCTTTTCATTGTGGATATTTGTCTGTAATATAGGAAAGAAACATCAACAGCAAAAAAGGTGGTTCAGTTAAGGTCAAATTACACATATTACTTCTTCGTTTTTCCTGTTCAGTGATCCGAAAAGATCCTTCGAACAGCTGAGATTAGCGTTGGTGATATGAAATCTCTTTGCCTATGTCACCTCCCAGTTTTAAATTTCCTACAGTTGTGAAGAAGTCTAATGGAACTTCCTACAGTGGTGCATTTATTACTCTGAATTATGACATAGGTTGAAGAAACACTTCAGTTTTAGCTGGTTGTTAGAGCAAATTTTATAGAAACTGTGTTAAAAGCATTCTCAAAATCTGCTAATTCCATGCCGAGTAGTGATTCGCATTCATCAGTCCTTTCTATTATTTCTTTCACTTTTTTCAAACTCTCTACTGTACGGTATCCACTTTTAAAGCAAGTGTTTCTTTCGCCTCATTAAAACCCAGCGTTTTTTCTATGAAGCTTGTGATAAATTTAATGTACATGTAACACATTTTGAAGAAGAGCTTGCTAGTTCAATAAATTTTTATGTCTTGATTGTTCAAATGGCTCTGGTTCAAATGGCTCTGAGCACTATGGGACTTAACTTCTATGGTCATCAGTCCCCTAGAACTTAGAACTACTTAAACCTAACTAACCTAAGGACATCACACAACACCCAGCCATCACGAGGCAGAGAAAATCCCTGACCCCGCCGGGAATCGAACCCGGGAACCCGGGCGTGGGAAGCGAGAACGCTACCGCACGACCACGAGATGCGGGCTGTCTTGATTGTCTTCTTTTTTGTGTGGCAGAATAATTATAGATTTGTTACAGTTCTAAGGACGAAATTTCTTCCACAGTCATTTTCGAACAATTTGGAAGTTTGTTGACTGCTTCTTTGCATCCAGCTTTCTCCATTTCTACTGAAACGCCTTCATCTCTAAGTTCCTTTCCTTTCTCCGACCGCTAATAGCTTAGTTACTTACATGTTACATATACCATTTCCACGATTCTTTTATCGAAGTGATGTGGAGAGAGTCAGTTTAGAGGATATGTGTAAATGTATAGTGTTAATATTAACGAACACATTTTCTATTTCTACTCATGCAACTACACTTAAAACTGTTTTTGTTCTTTTTATTTACAGGTTACAAGTTATTGAATAGAAACTCGTCCATGGAATGTAAGGAGCCGTCTAGGAGAAATGATTATAGGTTACATTTAAATCTTGCTTCGCTACCTGTCAGACATTTTACGTTATTAGTCAAATCATCAAAAATTGTTGTTGCTGCATATTGAACTCTTTTCTGAGCTACCGATAACTTTAATAATGGATAACAAAGGTAATTTTTCTCTAGTGTTGTAGGTGTAAACATCACTATTCAAATGGTTCAAATGGCTCTGAGCACTATGGGACTTAACTACTGTGGTTATCAGTCCCCTAGAACTTAGAACTACTTAAACCTAACTAACCTAAGGACAACACACACATCCATGCCCTAGGCAGGATTCGAACCTGCGACCGTAGCGGTCGTGCAAACATCACTATTCTCAAATTGTGATGTTACAGGGTTATTCTAAATGATGGACCAATTTTCAAAACTTTGTGTTTATTCAAGTACAAATCCAAAATCAACAATCTTTATACCAATCAAAAGAGGAAGTTTCAAAGTTTTTTTTCATAGTGTTTTATGTCAATTTGATAAATTTAATAATTTGTAATTAATTAGTTTTTAATAATTATTTAATAATTAGAAATGTGATAAATACCATAAACGTTCAATGTGGCCACCGTTGGCTGTACAGCAAACACCGACACGGTAACCAAACTCGTCCCACACTCGCGAAAGCGTTTCTGCTGTTACTGAGTTCAAGGAAGCAGTGATCCGGTTCCGCAGATCGTTCAGAGTGGTTGGTAGAGGCGGGACGTAAACAGCTTCCTTCACATAACCCCATAAGAGATAGTCACAGGGTGTGAGATCAGCAGATCTCGGTGACCAGAAGTGCAGAGCCAGGTCCTCAAGCCCCTGCCCTCAAGCGACCGATCCAGCGCTGACGAACGGAGTCATTCAAAAAGCCTCGTACATCACTGTTCCAATGAGGCAGAGCTCCATCCTGTTGGAAAATGAAGTCCTGGGAATCTTCTGTAACTTGAGGGAACAGCTATGGTTCCAACATGTCCACATACGTGATTCCCGTTACATGTTCTTTCCGCAAAGAAAAACGGTCCATAAACCTTTGTGGTATACAACACAGAACACACTGATCTTCGGTGAGTCTCTTTCGTGTTGCAATGGTGAATGTGGGTTACCAATACCCCATATTGTGTCTGTTAACTTTTCCACTAAGGTGGAACGTCGCTTCATCGCTAAAAATTACGCGTTGTAGAAATGCGTCATCCTCCATCTTTGCTGACACATAACCACAAAATGCGAGACACTTCCCCCTTGTCATTGTGATTGAGAGCCTGCACAAGCTGTAATCGGTAGGGCTTGTACAGCAAACGCAGTCTCAGGACTTTCCATACAGTTGGTTGGGGTATTTTACGTTCTCGACTGGTTTATTGGTAGACTTATTGGGACAGCGCACAAAACTTTCTTGAATCCGTCGGAATCATTCTCTGACACGCGCGATCGGCCTGTGCTTTTTCCTTTGCACACACTCCCAGTCTGCTTAAACTGCTTAAGCCAACAGCTAATGCTTTTGCGAGTTGGTGGCTAAATACCGAATTTAGTACGAAATGCCCGCTGCACTGCAATGTGCGACTCACTTTTCGCGTACTCAAGACGCAGAAAACCTTCTGCTCCACAGTCGCCATCTCACTCATAACGGAATGACGGCCCTATTGCCGCGCGAACGCTACCAGCCGCTTCTCAAACCATTACCGTCCACCTGTCAAAAACTTTGAAACTTCCTCTTTTCATTGGTATAAAGCTTGTTCGTTTTGTATTTCTATTTGAATACATACCAATTTTTGAAAACAGGTCCAGCATTTAGAATAACCCTGTATTTATGATGAATTTCATTAGTGAATGTATGCATTGTGATGGTACAGCTAAAATGCCTAATTTCTTGAAGAGTTATCTACATGACGTACGAGGGTGAGCACCACATATTATTATTACTGCTCGCTTTTGCACAATCAATACTTTCTTCCGAAGTACTGGATGAGACATTATTGAATGGAAAATGCAAAATATGTCAGGAGATTGAGTCGTTTCTTTCCAGGATTAGCAGTTACACGATGAGCAAAAGTTATTTCAGAAGCTCAGTAAAATGCTTCTTCCATTTCAAGTTCTCATCAGTACGTACACCCAAAAATGTGGAGCACTCTACTCTTTACTGATTTCTGCTCGTGTGCTACCTCAGTATTTTTGATATGACTCTGATGTACGAATTGAATATAGTCTGTCTTCCAAGAATTAATGGAGAGTCCATTTTCAGAGAACCACTTAATAAGTCGTGATCATCGACCCATCGAATTTCTTCGTATGAAGAAGCGCACGTCTGGGTACACTCATGGTTCCGTAGGCAACGCCAAAATTTTTTTCATGAACGCTTTGACCGTCTTGTCTCACAGTGGGATAAATGTTGTAACAGGTATGGTGATTACTTTTGAAATAATAAAAAGTTTACTTACTTTTTTCCATCTGTCTGGTTTTCTTTTGGCTGCCCCTTGTAACATCACTGGAGAAAGGCAACATTAACTATTGCCTACTAATTCCTTATATGACTGAATATCAGTAGTGAGTTTGATTTTTTGATAATAATTTAAGACAGACTTTTATTGGCCGACATTGGCAACTACTGAGGGAGCTGCTTTTGTGACGAAGCTCTGCTGCCGCTGTACCTTCTGGCGATTGGGACTGGTCAGTACTCGTACAATGTGTGCCGCCCAAGGACGTTTCCATGGAAACCTAGTGTTGAGATTTTGCTGTGACTCTCAATCCGCATAGCTTTTTACTGTGGCCTATGTGTATGTAGATTCCCCTTTGTTAAGACTGTGTTATAAGTGCAACAGTGACGACAGTTAATCCATGTTCGCCGATAAATGTTTCATAGTTATTCAGTGGCCGAATACATCGTGTAATTTGTCCCGGGCGCAATTCGCCGCTAAGGCTGTCCGGGCACGAACCTCGTCATAAGAAACTCACTCAGGACGACAGTTGGCAATGAGTCGCTTTGCAACCACTTCTTGTTACATTCAATGGAATGCTCCGCACAGCGCTAGCAGTTGCAAACCCGCAAGATACCAGTTTATGAATGGTTCGAAGCGGCTCGTCCTGCCATTCGCCGATGACTGTCTGCCCTCAGTTTAGAGAGATCATGAGCGTCCTTACAACGGTGGGTCAACAAGTTTGCAATAGCATAACTTGTGTAATGCCTTTGAAAATGCTCATTGAATCATTTTTTTCCATTCTGTATTTAACCTATATTAAAAATTATTTCCAGATATCCATTTTCTAGTGGAGAATGATCTCATTGCTAAAGTGATAAAAGAGACGTCTCATATGCAACAAAATAATATGGTAAAGCTCTGTCATTCTGCGATGGGAATGGAACATCAAGAATTGCATGCATTGTCCAGTGTTTGATTGCTAAAGCATGGAAGTTTTTTCCGTCACTACTCCTTCCAGTATAATCGGTCTCAATCACAGTAAATAACCATTCAGCAGCACAAGAGGCCATTAACAAAATAAGAGGTGTAATTTATAATGGAAGTATGTTAAACAAATATTCACCAGCTTGCCTTCCAGTGCACCAATACAGTTCGGAGTATTCTGTAACTGACCAAAGAGTTCGGCAAGTTCTTTTTTCCAATCTTCATCCATTGCTACGAACATGTATATCGGGTTGAGTTTGGTCTCCGCTACGATGCACCCAATAGTAATTTCACCTCTTGTGAGGTACTACTAAAATGAAACAAATGCGGAAGTTGTAGCCATAGGGGCTTGGTTTATTTTATCATTTCTATATTTTTCCCTTATTATTTCCTATGAGTGATGTCAAAGTTTTACCTGAATGCAAAGCAGGATGGAATCACTTACCACCTTTTTTTTGTTAGAAACATACAAGCTTTACATATTTACTGTGAGTATAAACTAAACCGACGCTTTCTTACCACACGGTGATTAATTTCCGCTTCTGTGTGGAAACGCACTCTCTCTTGTTCATACTGGGCAGTGACATGGCGAGAGAAAGAAGTTGTACTAGATCACTGTATCACGGTTTAGTTAATCTGTAGAAAGTTATGAATCTGTATGTTGAAGCTCCCTCACTACTACAGAAAGCCTGCGGCTTACATTTATCTCGATCTACGGACGAACTCAAAATCTCCGTTTCTCTGATACAATACCACATCTTGCTCTGAGCTTGAATCTGTACTCGACGTACCGAGTGTAACAAAAAGCTACCCATGCGTAATAACAATCAGGACGTTCTTTCTTACAACCTCGCACAATCTGCGTCCCTTCAGAGCACCAGAGTTGTTAAGTACGCTGTTTAGGTTTTTTGGTTGGTAACGCCATGTAGTGCTCTGTATAAAAATCGCTGACTGCGCTGTGTGCTCTCTGTGGCTGGGTGGATTCATTGTTGGAATCTCCGCTAGTATAGCGTTGGGCAGTTGGTTGTGAACAGCGTATAGCTTTGGGCAGTTTGAGGTGAGCCGCCAGCAGTGGTGGATGTGGGGAGAGAGAAGACAAAGTTTTGAGAGGTTACTATGAGCAGACGATCTGGGCGTGTGTCCGACAGAAAAAGGAAATTTATAAGACTGGATGTCATGAACTGATATATATTTTGTGACTTTTGAACACATTGTTTGTTCTCTATCAAAATCTTTCATTTGCTAACTATGCCAATCAGTAGATAGTTCCTTCTGTAGTTAGAATATTTTATTTAGCTGGCAGTATTAGCGCTCGCTGTATTGCAGTAGTTCGAGTAACGAAGATTTTTGTGAGGTAAGTGATTCATGAAAGGTATAGGTTATTGTTAGTCAGGGCCATTCTTTTGTTGGGGTTATTGAAAGTCACACTGCGTTGCGCTAAACATATTGTGTGTCAGTTTAGTGATGATCAGAATAAGTAAAGAGAGAACTGTCTGAGTACGTTCAGTTTTGCTCACCTGTTTGAAAATCAAATAACGTAAGAGTTTTTCCAGCACTGTCATTCTTTACATGCAAAGGAGAAGTTTCACAGCGTATGGAACTGCGTTACCGTCGAGTCGGTAACCAGTCAGCTATTTAGATCAGCTATCAGTTCCATTCCGTTTGAGAAGCTCCGTGTCCGCATGTGAACTCCAGCCGCAGCCCAGAGTTAAGACTTGTATAGCCGGAGCTGAATTGTCTGCCATGTTCTCCCCAAAGTATAGCAAAGTATAGGATATTCATGCTTGTAAACATATGAGTCACGATGCGAGTGGAGAATTTAATGAAATGTATTGAGGAATACGTTGTAAATATGGATAGCTGCTCAGATGTGAAGTGCAGTAACCATTGTAAAAATAGTTGCGCCTGTTTAGATTTCCAGGTGACTACGAACGAAGGAAAAGATGGGCCATAAATTGCCGCAGACAGGTGGAAACCAGGACTTGGCGCTCAATTGTGTGATTTGAGTATGTATTAATAAAAGCAGTTGTAAACATGAAATCAGTTGCACTCGACTGCGTTTCTCCCCCCCCCCCCCCCCCCCCGACTAAACCTATACTTAAGCAGTCTGTCTTAAAATTTTTCTGTTTCGGAGATATTTTCGGAATTAGAAAATTGGAGAGGAGTACGTATCGTCATGTACCAATATTTATACGTCGTTATCATAAACATACATACACAAACTGAATAACATCTAGCCCCATTTCTTATATAGGTACAGTAGGACGAGTGATAATTAAGATATTGTTGTAGAGGATTGGTCACTGCGAGAGAACCTCTCACAAGTAACGTAACTTTCAAAGAATAAAGTTTTGACCTCAACTCAACAAGCAACAAATTGTTTGTCTCATTTTGTCTTAGTGATAAAGATATTTGATAACGGTGTCAATTGCAGATACACAAAATTACAGTTGGTGTTTGAGGGGGCAGTTCCTCAGACCTTCTTGCTGGACAAAAATTAATTTAATGTAATGCACAAAAAATAACATAAAATGTTGCTTTTGCATAATAGTCCTGTTGTTGTTTTTGTGGTCTTCAGTCCAAAGACTGGTCTGATGCAGTTCTCCATGCAACTCTATCCTGTGCAAGCCTCTTCATTTCCGAGGAACTACTGCAACATACATCCCTCTGAATCTGCTTACTGTATTCATCCCTTGGTCCCCTCTACGATTTTTATCCCCCACGCTTCCCTCCAGTGCTAAATTGGTGATACGAGTATTTTGATGCCTCACAATGTGTCCTACAAGCCGATCCCTTCTTTTTGTCAGGTTGTACCATAAATTTCTCTTCTCCCCAATTCTATTCAGTATCTCCTCATTAGTTGCGTGATCTACCTATCTAATCTTCAGCATTCTTCTGTAGCACCACATTTCAAAAGTTCTATTCTTTTCTTGTCTAAACTGTTTTCGTCCATGTTACACTTCCATACATGGCTACACTCCATGCAAAAACTTTCAGAAAATACTTCCTTACAGTTAAATCTACACTCGATGTTAACAAATTTCTCTTCTTCGGAAAAGCTTTTCTTGTCATTGTCAGTCTACATTTTATGTCCTCTCTAGTTCGACCATCATCAGTAATTTTTCTTCCCAAACAGCAAAACTCATTTACTACTTTAAGCGTTTCACTTCCTAATCTAATTCCCTCAGCATCGCCTGATTTAATCCGACAACATTCCATTATTCTCGTTTTGCTTTTGTTGATGTTTATCTTAGAACCTCCTTTCAAGACATTATCCATTCCATTGTACTGCTCTTCCAAGTCCTTTGCTGTCTCTCACAAAATTACAGTGTCATCGACGAACCTCAAAGTGTTTATTTCTTCTTCCTTTCTTTTGTTTCCTTTACTCCTCGTTCAATATACAGACTGAACAACATCTAGAATAGGCTACAACTCTGCCTCCCTCCCTTCTCAACCACTGCTTCCCTTTCATGCCCCTCGACTCTTATAACTGCTATCTGTACAAATTGTAAATAGACCTGCGCTCCCTCTATTTTACCCCTGACACGTTTAGAGTTTGAAAGAGTATTCCAAAGAACATAACCAAGAGGTTCCTCTAAGTCTACAAATGCTAAAAGGTAGGTTTGCCTTTCTTTAACTTATTCTCTAAGAGGAGTCGTAGGATCAGTATTGCCTCGCATGTTCCTACATTTCTCCGGAATCCAAACTGACCTTCCCCGAGATTGGGTTCTATCAGGTTTTCCATCCCTCTGTAAAGGATTCGTGTTAATGTTTCGCAGCCGTGACTTATTGAACCCATAGTTCGGTAATTTTCACACCTGTCAGTGCCTGCTTTCTTTGGAATCGGAATTATTTATTCTTCTTGAAGACTGAGGGTATTTCGACTGTCTCATACATCTTGTTCATCAGATGGAAGAGTTTTGTCATGGCTGGCTCTTCCGAGGCTATCAGTAGCTCTACTGACGGGGCCTTGTTTCGACTTACGTCTTTCAGTGCTTTGTCAAATTCTTCACGCAGTATCATATCTCCCTTCTCATCTTCCTCCATGTCCTCTTCCATTTCCATAATATTTCCCTATGTTTTCACTGTGGTTAGATACACGCTTTGAGGGCGGGATATTAGGTACTTAATTTCAGGATTACATATTCAATAATGCCACTGTTACGGCATATTACTATTGCACCTTGGTACTGAGTGAAGACCACGCTCGCTTTCTGCACATGAACATGTGAGAATACTGAATAGGATTAACGTCCGACACGGTAAACAATGGCGAATGCTGAGCTTTGGGGAAAACATGGACGGTTCAGCCTATTAAATAGGAGCTCTTAACAAAGAGCGAGACGCTCCACGACATTCCATGAGTACGAGTGGAGAGAGATTTCGATCTAGCTTACTGGACGTCGTTGTATTCCACCGATTTATTGTGGCTTTTGTTGTTTTATTCTACCCCTACAATGGTCAGACGTCAGCGGAAAAATGTTCCACAAGTTCTCTCAGTCTTAGCAGAGTTCTGCAGGAAGAAGACACAATAATGCCCGCCGTCTGAGTTTCCCTGTTGTTCGAGACGGAAACTTGGTGTAACTGGCGGTGTGAACAAAAGCACGGGGGCGGCAGGAAACAATCAGCCACTGCGGGGGTTGTATGGGGGGCAGGCGGGGGTCGTTCGAGGGAGGGTCAGCGGAAGGAAGGAAGTCGCCGAGCGGGCCGCACAATGGCCAGCAGGTGCAGCCGCCGGCCGTCATTAGTGGCGCTGCGAGTCAGCCAGGCAGCGGGGAGCGGGGGGCGCTGGAGCTGCTTCTGACTGACACAGGCTTCGTACTACAGGGGTCGTCACGAAAATAGCCACCTCAGTGTCATCTCACCGCACCCGCCAGGTTAGCCGAGAGCGCTACTGCGTGCTTCCTGGACTCGGATAGGCGCGCCGGCCCCGGTTCGAATCCGCCCGGCGGCTTAACGACAAAGGCCGGTGTGCCGACCAGCCTGGATGTGGTTTTTAGGCGGTTTTCCACAACCCATTAGGTGAATACCGGGCTGATCCCCACGTTCCGCCTCAGTTACATGGCTCGCAGACATATGAACACATTCACACTGTTCCATGGATTACGCTAGACACAGACAGTTGGGGTACACTAATACCGTCCTGGACACGTACGGTTGGGGTACACTAATTCCGTCCTGGGGGGTACGGGGTGGCGGCAGGATGGGCATCCGGCCACGCCTTAAATTAACCTTGCCAATTCCGATTAACCATGCCGACCCTGCGTCATTGCGGGAAAAAGGCACAAGCAAAAGAAGAAAGAAAGAAGAATGTCATCTCACCGTCCTACAGCGTTGACAGTTAGTGATAATTTCAAATGCTTGTAATAACTTCGAAAAAATATTAGACGTCAATAGTTATGATGGAGTTCTTGCCAACCGCTATGGGAAAAATGAAACTAACGTTACAAGAAATTTTGAAGAAAAATGTTATTTTTTACTTCAACCAGTGGAAAAAAACAGAACCGCTGACGTATTTGGACTGAAAATGTTAAATGAACATTCTCAATGTTTGTAGATGCATGTCATGCATATTTTAACGTGAAAAAATAAAAGTATTCTGAGATAAAAAATAAAATACCGTAAGAGGTGTGAAACTGTTCCGCCTGTGTAACGAAAAATCTTGCTGCTGATGAATTTACGTTCTGTTGTACCTTGTGGAAACTTCCAGCAAGAAAGTTGCTAAGAAAACGAAGAAATTACTTTTGGTAACAACTGAGAGGCTTATATCGTGTCGCGTACGGCCACATTTTATTTACAAGAGTATTTTACTTTCGACACCTCACCTTAACACGACTGAGAATATGCTCCCCCTCCCGAAAATTTTTAATTTGGAGCTTTTGCTGTCCTTCGTCACTGCACTCATCTCCTAAACCGCCGATATACGCTATACAAAATTAACTGTAGGTACTTTCACGCCAATATTTCCGTTAAAGTCGAACTTAATATGTTTTTACCTGCGGTTTTACGAAACCATAGTTTCATCGAAGTATACTACAAGACTACCGTCCTCATCACTTAGTAAGTGCATTTCACACAAAACTTCGCTTTTTCTGCTGTAATGTCTCATCATTCCACTAAAAAAATTTGACCATCATTATACTTTCGGAATCAAAAACCAAGTGAGCAGAGAAGACAACTACCCTGTGGACAGTGTACATGCGGCTATAAAACTACGTGGCAGGCGAATCACAGGGCTTAGTGCTAGCAGACTTCGGGGAGCAAGGTGTCTAATTTCGTGAGGGCCATCTTGTGCTTCTGAGGGGAGCAGTTTTGGGGTGTTGTTACAGAGTCTGTAAACTGATGATCAAACTGCGCTTATGTTGTGGGAAGTGACCTTTCCTAGAAGAATGCTATGTCTGCCGTACAGGATACCTAAGAACCAATTTCCTGTCTAGCAGTGTGAAGCAGCGTGCGGTGATTTGTGTATATTCTGTTTGTGGGCGTTTCTTTCGTTAATTTTGTGTTACATATACTGGAAAACAAACGCTCCCTGCACGTGTCTGCACACTGCATTGCCACTGATTCCTACGGCACGCTACGGATGGATCCGTGTAGCCTTGTGAAACAGCCTGTGGCTTCTCCGTCGCCAACAAGGTGTATGTAACCTGTGTTTGCATCACGTGACACTACAAGTTTTCCGAGTTCCAGCGATTGTCTCCGGCAGGGAGGAATTCGCTACCATTTCTGACCAGTTTAATAATTCGTAACTAATACATACAAGCTCTCGATAACACATGTCTTTAGTGAGTTCTTTAACTGTTATTGACATACTGATTCTAACTGCGTGGTAAACTTTCTAACAATGCAATTCGTTGCAATATCACCTCTTGCAGATTTTATACAAGCAATAAAAACTGACGAAAGCATACACTTACCTTTTGAGCTGTTTCCAAGTAGAATACATTTATGCTCAAAGTGATTCATTTTGACACTGTATACGCTCCACTATGCATAACTGTTCCCTTTCGGAACGAAAGTCAAGGGCAACAAATACGAAATTTAATGAAAGGATAGTACATGAATTAATGACACTGCAAACGCCTCTGATCTTCAATTCTAAGAGTATACATAAGATTTGCAGAAGAACTGAGTACAAAATGAAAAACTGTAAGAAGACGAGGTGAAAGAATGAAGCCGTAATCCCCAAGATCTACAAAATTCCAAGCTCTGTCAGTGATCAATTTCCTAAAAGGCATTGACAAGTCAATTATACAGAAACGATGTACCTTACACTACTCTTGAAAGTAGGGCAGAAGTGAGCAAATCTGAGATTCAGACACCTTTGTGGAGAACAATAAACTTTTGTGTCATAAACAATCTACTGTTCCCTCTAAGAAAACACACACATACAGGGAGAAATAGAGAGAAAAGGGGGGGGGGGGCTAAAGAGAGCATTTTCGATCTTAAACAAATTAATGTGGGTGCAGTTTCCTACAGTGCCACAATACACGACTCAATAGTAAATTGTGCAAAACTGAACTGAATGCTCAAATATCTCTAAGGAAGTCAGATATGTTCCATTTAATAAGAAAGGCTTCTCTGCAAGAAGCCACATTTGGCCCTTACAGTAACTATTGCAGTTTTCTGCCCTAATAACAGCGATGTCAGACCTGTTGCACTTTACAAAAAGAAACCAAAATAAAGTATAAATTACGATTTTGCAGACATCAGTAGACACTCAGCTACTAGACAACAATGCGAAATTTTTTTCAAGTATGACATCTAATATTTAAACATTAGTTGCTGACCAAGACACACACATACAAGCAAACACACACACACACACACACACACACACACACACACACACACACACACACACACAAATGCGAGCGCGCGCGTGCGCCAAGAGAGAGAGAGAGAGAGAGAGAGAGGGAAACTGCACATGTCTGAAAATACTCCAGTAGTTAAACAACTCAGAAGTCAGCTTGTTGAGAGTATAATTTTATTTGCATTAGCGAAACAGAATAAAATCATTATCATAAACAGTTCAGCAGTTACATATTCATTCTTCTGTTTATAGGTAAGTCCTAAATTTTTGGAAGTTTTTCTGAAGTGACCTGATCCTCTCCTTTATTAACGATCATTTCTTAAAGTTGCAGGTAAGTATCTTGCACGTAGAAAGAGAGACATCTGCAAGTTTCCCCAACAGTCTGTTCTGGAGCAAACACTTGCACGTATCATCAATGAACTTATATTCATCGATCATCTAATGACTAAATTATGTGAAATAGGTGGTTGTTTGCCATATTTCATAAATTTCTGAAGAAAATTGTTTGAAAGTACACATACGGTATACCACGCCTATCCAACAGTGAGCTCTACTTCCCCATAAGTAAATGTCTGTTTACCTCTGTTTAGGCCCTCAAGAAAGTCATATGAGGTGCCTACTTTCACTTCTTCATTTAGCTGTAACCGCACAGTACACATATAATATTTTGATTTTCGCAGATCTTTCCTCACTGTATAGCCAACTACACTACTTTTTGTAAAAAGCGAAACACCACGATAAGAGGACGCGTAGAACTGCGGAACCATAAGTGATTTAAACGACAGAGAGGTTGAGTGTACGTAAGAGTAACAGCGCCCTCTTTTGTGTGACCGATCAGGTGAACGTTACGCAACGCTCAGACAATGCGGAGCCGTCATAGGAAGTGGAAACGTATGACCAAGTGCCACTATGTCTCGCCAACATCACAGAGTGGAATATCGGCATTTGAGTGCGGTCGAATGGAGCAGTATGGTTGGTCTCCGGGAGGCGGGTCTATCGTTCCCTGACATTGCGGATCGTACAGGGCACGCTCCTTCAACAGTGAGACATATGTACAACCAGTGGAGAGAAGAGGGTCATACACAGCGCCAACAGGGTACGGGGAGACTCAATGTGACCACGGCGCGAGACGACCGCCATCTTGTCCGCTTGATCCTAACGGCCAGAACAGCTTCGTCCGCAGTGTTGGCGCGACGTTGGAGCACTGCAACGTGTGTGGACATGTCTGCGTCTTCTGCGGACTGGACCGGTGGCACGCATGTCATTACGTCGACTTCCACTGACCAGAACCCACCAACGTCGCAAGCTGCAGTGCGCCCGTGAACGCCGAGACTGGCATGCTGAGTGGCAAAATGTGTTTTCGGGCGAGCACCACTTGAACGTGGTCTACAGTGATGGCAGCTTAAGCGTTCGGTGTCGCGGAGATGAATCCAGCCAGGCGTACTGTATTGTTGAGCTATGTGGCGGACAAACACCATTGCCTATAAACTGCTATCTCTCCTCCTACGTCTTGAGGTCAATTTGAATAGCTGTCACTACATCAGGGAGGTTTTACAGCCCGAGGCACTGCCCCTCCTGCAACCGGCTCCACATGCCATATTTCAGCGGGATAACACTCGAACGCATGTGGCGAGGAATGTACAAGCCTTCGTCGAAGGATGACAAGTACCAATGCTTCCCTAGTCTGCCCCTTCGCCTGAAGTGCCGCCGATCGAAAATTTTTGGGATATGATCGGTCGGTGTCTTGGTCGTTCAAGTACTCCTGCAGCCACAGTTGATGCTTTGTGGACGCGCCTACAAACCACGTGGAAGAACATTTTCCAGTAGCATATTCAGGCGATTTTTGATTCCATGCCATGACATCTAGCGGATCTGGTTGCAGCACGTTGTGGTGCTACTCTGTATTGAATCTCCACAGTCGTAGCGCATGTACAGGTCTGCAATACTACTCATCTATGGAGTGTCATGACCCTAATCTGTGGAACAAATTTCATTGTGATCACATCCGTCGTTCTTGGTGTTCCACTTCTTCCAAACAGTAGTGTATATATATATGTATATATATATTTGTATCCTACAGAAAAGTTTATGATCTTTAACTTACTGAAATGGATTTAGAGTTTTCGGGTGAATATTAGTATTCCGAGCAGTAAATAGTACATCATTATCAAATGTTAATATCTTTTCATTTTCGAAGACTTAGATATAGGTTATGTAACAGGTTGGCCCCACTTAGTTTTCTATGGGATTCAAAGCAGCTCATGTTGTCGGATCGAAATTTACCTAGAAACATGTAGCCCATTTTATATTTTTAAATTGCTGCTTTTCAATTGTTCAAGGGCACAAAATCGTTGATGGAGGAGTGTGGCCATACTTAACTAACGAGTTTTCCTATTTCTAAAAAACAGTTCCACGAGTCTGTATTGTGCTGATAGGATTACCAAGCAATCCTTCACATCTGGAAAATATAAAATTTGGGTCACTTTTCGTTTTCTTTTCCAACTGTTTCTGAGGCACTTCAAAATGTACAGTGTCAAACACACAAAAAATCTAGTTGAATCTAGTGGATTCTCAACAAAAGGTTTCATACGCTTTCCTGATTATCTGCAATGAGTGTAACTACTTTGAACCCTGTTCCTTCCAACACACCCAAAACAATGTTGCCTAAGGATTTCACCTGCTTATCCGTCATATTAGCAACAGGGAAGATTTCCACCACATCAAATTATTTTGACAAAAGTGAAGCCACGACAAATTCCTGGGCTATTTTAGCACAAGTTTAAGTTTCAAATACGTTACAGCCGTATGTTTCTCTAAAAGTTTTGGCTGTATATAAGAAGAGACAGTAGTTCTACGGCGTCAAATACTTACTTGTGTTTTTCAAGTGTGGAATACTACTATTTAATAATGGCTTCACCAACTGGTAAACAAAAATCAGGTTCTCTGGTAGAAACATCAGATTGCATGCCTCTAGAGCACTGTACTGAGAGGAAGAATGTACATACAAACAATGCATTGTTAGAATTGACATGCAAACAACTAATTCCTATCATAGTTTTGTTGGCATACAGTCTATATTTTGTTTTCTGTGGCGGTTTTAGTTGTTCCACAACCAATTTTAGTCGTTCATTTTCATCCAAGTTGGGTGAAGTTCCCTCATATTGGATTGCACAGTCTAATTTGTTTCTAACAGGTGATTCCATTTTTCCTTTTGCAGTTTCCAATATAGGAAAGTCTAAAGCGTTTATTGAGATCCGTTGCTTTGTGTTTTCTACCAAGGTTTTCACAGCATTATTGCCAGTATTAGTACTTGCACTGCATGATAAATCATCATCGATAGTGATGAAGAAAATTACATGAGATAGTCATTGCCTACTACTAGAAGACAAATATGCACCCGTCATCACGCTTCATCACATACCACCTGTTATGAAATATTTTTCTGTTTTCTGGAATTGCGACATCGTGTTTGGCAATTCAGTAAATCGTGCTCAATGTATTTCTTATGGGGAGTAACATTATTTTTTAATAGCTTTTGCCAGATGGTCCTTTTCCTCACTGGAGATACGTTTAACTATACAAGGTGATTTTGAGCCGTAGGGTGGTGTATACGGACGGATAGGAATATAAAGCAGCTGGAAAAATCTGCATGCTCAAACAGACGCTGTATGGTCTGAAACAAGCTCCTTTACAATGAAATAAGAAACTGAAAAAGTTTCAGAATAATGAAAAAATTCAACTGAAATCTGACCAATGTGTTAACCAATCAGATACAGAGAAGAGAATTTATCTTCCTGTACACGTTGATGGTAGACTTCTATTTGGAGAAGGCATTTGTCAAATGAAAAATCTCCAGCAAAAACATTACAATTAATGAAAAACCAGCAATGTTTCACGGACTTGAAATCGAAAGAACAAAAGAAGGTGTTTATATTCATCAAGAAAAAGAAGTGGTGAAAAGCTATAGAATGGAAAACTATAAAAACAGTGACAACTCCAATTCCACCACAAGGAGAAATTGAAGAAATCGATGCAGCAAAGTGTGACGTTTCCATAGTGTGAATCGATAAGAAAAAAAAGGTCAAATGTGTGTGCAATCTTACGGGACTTAACTGCTAAGGTCATCAGTCCCTAAGCTTACACACTACTTAACCTAAATTATCCTAAGGACAAACACAAACACAAACACCCATGCCCGAGGGAGGACTCGAACCTCCGCCAGGACCAGCCCCACAGTCCATGACTGCAGCGCCTGAGACCGCTCGGCTAATCCTGCGCGGCGAATCGATAAACAGTTTATTTTGTTTAACATGTAAAACAAGATTGGACCTGGTATATTCGGTGAAATATGAAAGCAGGTCAATGAGTAATTCAAATCTCACAGACTCCCAAAACTTGAAGAGAACATTAACATACCTGAAGTGAACGACAGGGAGTGTATTATTCTACGCAGCAGAAGAACAAGTACAAAAATTAGTGGATCACTGTGATGCAGATTTAGTTGCTGATAGGAAAGTCAGAAAAAGTACTACGGGATATAAATTTCTATGCCGTAATGCCCCAATCACCTGATGCTGCAAGATACGGTGTGTATTTGCACTATCTGCTGAAGCAGAACACATATCTGCAGCTAAATGTGTCAAGAGATGAAGGTTTTGAAGACTTTCACAGTAGAACTGCTGACTAAAAACATAAAGAATACACTTTGTGTAGATAACCAAAGTGCAGCAAGCTCATTGGTGTGAGTATAGTTTTGTAAGTGATGAACTGAACCATGATTAGAACGGTCAAACTCAAGAACTACTTACTGACATTCGAACTAAACCATTTCAAAGCATTGCTTTTAAAAGAATGAAATAAAAGTTAATATTTAATTGAAATTAAAATCTTTTGTTTATTTAATAATATATTTTCAGAGGTATGGTTACAAATATTTTGTGAGATAATGTCATATTGTTTTGTTTAAGGGGGCGCGTTGAGATAAAAGAAAGAAACTTTAGTAAATAAAAAGAATATGTACCTGTTAGTGTAAGGCCACAGCTGGTATACATTCTTTCTGTATTTGTAAGTAAGCTGTTTAGGTTTTTATATTGGTAACGCAACGTAGCGCTCTGTATGAAAATCACTGCCTGTGCTGTATGCAGTCTGTGGCTGGGTGGAATTGTTGTAATAGTCGCTATTGTAGTGTTGGGCAGTTGGATGTGAACAGCGGGCAGCAATGCGCAGTTGGAGGTGAGCCGCCAGCAGTGGTGGATGTGGGGAGAGAGATGGCGGAGTTTTGAGAGCGGATGATCTGGACGTGTATCCATCAGAGACAGTAAATTTGTAAGACTGTATGTCATGAACTGATTTTTATATATATATATATATATATATATAATGACTTATATATTATGACTTTTGAACATTCTTAAGGTAAATACATTGTTTGTTCTCTATCAAAATCTTTCATTTGCTAACTATGCCTATATGCCTACCAATAGTTAGTGCCTTCAGTAGTTAGAATCTTTTATTTATCTGGCAGTACTGGCGCTCGGTGTACTGCAGTAGTTCGAGTAACGAAGATTTTTGTGAGGTAAGTGATTCATGAAAGGTATAGGTTATTGTTAGTCAGGGCCCTTATTTTGTAGGGATTATTGAAAGTCAGATTGCGTTGTGCTAAAAATATTGTATGTCAGTTTATTGATGATCTGAATAAGTAAAGAGAGAAATGTCTGTGCACGTTCAGTTTTGTTCACTTGTTTGAAAATCAAATAGCGTAAGGGGTTTATCACCACAGTAATTCATTAATTTTTCTAAGGGGATGTTTCATAATAAGGTGGCAATATGAAATGATCGCTATTTAAAAAGAATAAATGTAGTCGGTCGTTCATTGTAGCCTTGTGTCTTAATGTGCTATTTTAAATAAAAGACGATCCCCACATTTTATGAGTTATCTTGACACTCCCTTATCCAGAACTCTGTCAGTCCTAATGATATATGACTCATCGAAATATCTGACGCTCACACCAAGTTGTTTTATCTTGGAAAGGTCCCTTGGGATATGACGAAGCATGCCTTTCGTCTATTGTTGTTCTTTCAGTTTCAGAGTCGTAATCTGAATGACATCCAACGACATTACATCTTTATGGCAATTCTGAGGTTTCATGAAATCTACTAAACAAAATAAACAGAGTTTTAACACATTACATTTTAGTACGCACCACAATGGACAAGTATAGCTCTACATTTTATCGAAGAACATGCACTTAAGCTCGAAAACCATAGCAAAAGAGAGAGTTCAGAACCTATGTACCTTGTTCACAGAAGATGTTTCTACACTGTTCAGAATGGAACTCTAACATTCAGCAATAATGACATGTACACTACAAAACTAACTTCCAAGTTAACACTCTTAAAGAAATAATAATAAGAAGCGAACACTTAACACATACATAATGTATGCGTGACAGCTCAAAGTACTGGGTAACAGAGGACCAGCCAAGACGACTAGTGTGACGTCAAAGTTTGTTGCAGGGGGCTCACATTTCCCGTGGGCACGGGGTTGCTCCTTGTGATGTA
The DNA here is from genome assembly GCF_021461385.2 of Schistocerca piceifrons. Taxonomy (NCBI): domain Eukaryota; kingdom Metazoa; phylum Arthropoda; class Insecta; order Orthoptera; family Acrididae; genus Schistocerca; species Schistocerca piceifrons. The sequence continues at coordinate 774,923,516 of NC_060138.1, forward strand.
TTAGACTGAAGACTAGCCCACTCGATCTTGAATTTTCAGTCGAACTATAGAGTGATTACAATTGTACGAATACACGAAAAGGCCTCAAGTGTAGATTTGGTTTAGACGAAATAATTGTGTGGCCCTACCAAAATACCATTTAATTTCATCTTTTACTTTTAAAACGAAACAAAAATCGTTTAACAAGAAAAGATCTCATTTCTCTTATGAACAAATATACCTGCTTTCGGCACTCACTGTGTGACCCAGATATATTAACTTATTTTTTTTTCGTTAGACCAAATTAAGTGAAGTATGTTTGATACTGTCGCTTATTTGGTACAGCCATTGTCAAAACACATTAGTCAGTTTTAGAATTTGTTGTTGGGTGTGTCAAACTAGGTGTAATTATATATACTGTTTCTCATTGAGGTACTGGGAATTTATGCTTTTACCGGGCTCGGCAGAGAAATCAGAAAGAAAATGGAACGCTTAAGGCATTTGATGAGAAACAGAAGTCGAAAACAGGTACCTATTAAAAGGTCTGGGATATGTAGCTAACTGTACATTGTCAATGATAGTTAAGAAGAGAGATCAAATTACGGCAGTGTTTGAGTGCAGTATGTAAGGGCCAGTGAGAAAATAGCTAAACAAGAAAATACAGAACTGCGCTGCTTATTTCGTTAAAACAAGCAAGGTTTCAAAATACTTCCATGATGTTTTGCTAGAAAGAGCCGATGAACTTGTTAAATAAATGAGCATTGATTTTTCTCAAGAACAGCTTGCTGAAACTTTTCAGAAAAGGGTACGCCATAAAGTTAAAGGTACGTTTCCGATGTACCTAACCAAGTTTTGCCATCTGTGCATACAGTTTTTTGCAGTCTGAGCTACCTTCAATACTTAAACAATATGACGTGACAAATATATTCTCGTAACTTATGCGTTGTTCAACACGAAATTCTTTGACACGGAAAATGTTTCGGTCCCCATAGTTCCGTGTTAATTATTTTTCAGTGTATACCAATAGATGTTTCAATGCGAAACTGACCTGCTAACTTATTGCTATAAGCACGCAAGACGAGAATGAAGGAGAGCTCACATGATTCACAACATATGTTTCAAAGATTTCATGATACCTGGTCCCTAAAACCTCTTCGAAAATTTGCTACGATGGCAAGTTGAACGTTATAATCCTGTCATAGATGTTACATTATTCCAATGAAAGTTTGCTTTTTTTTGTAGATATTTCTCGTCAACCTAAGTCAAGCGTAAACGTGATCCGCTAAACAGTCTTGCATGTACGAATTCATTTAGTAAGCGTCCTGTATGAGTTTCTTTAAATGGATAAACTAGACTATGGTGTCGTCACTAAATTAGTCGTTATGAACGGTTTATCACCATTGACAGTTCATACAAAGTAAGTGAAAGTTTATAAGACGTCTACTTCTTCGTTTTCAACAGTTAACAAACTAGTTTTGAGTTAAGATTTACTGTGCTTTTCTTGAAGATAATCCTCGTCAAGGAGAATTCGAAACTGCAATCATAGACCCAAACAGGGAGGAAGCGCATAGTGTAGAATTATACTATCGATTATAGGGTACAACATATTTTACATAAAGAATCAACAATAAGAAAACTTTGTGCAATATGCCTACCATGTTAGTCCCTGACTCAAAGTAAGTGCCCATACATACAGCCCTTAAGGGCACTTGACCCAGTAACAGCTGTTGAAACACAGTGGCGTGCTTGTGTAGGTACCATTTTACACAGACGTTTTTCAGTGACAGCTTGTAACATCATTCCAAAACGTAGCCCTCCAAAGGTGCAAGAAGGATAACTGTAACTGACATCTTCCAAGGTATGCATTTTGGTCCTTGCATCCACTATAAAGCTTAAAATTCTTCGCATATAAATTATACTAATTGGTGGTGTTGCGGAGTTCACCCAATCCCGCATGAACGAAAGTATACAAATGGCCAAGCGAGTTAGCAAGGTCTGTCTCATAGCATACAGTATCGCCTTTCACTCTTACGAATAGGAGAGAGCCACCGTCATTTACACCACATAAGACAACATTCGATAGTCGCCCACAACTCACGGAGGCAGTATGGTCAATATCCTAATAGGTTCTCTGAAGTGCATCCAGTGCGTACCAAAAGCCTGAGTTTTATTGCCTTCTGGGTGAGGTAAAGTAGCGTCAGGTACATAAGATGTTCATTGAATCACTGTGAGGCAATTCTGAAACAATGTTTCTCTGAATATCGGAATACTGGAAAAACGGAAGGTTTGGTTATAACATACTATCGATGACGAGGCAGCTAGAGACAGAGCACAAGCTTGGATTTGAGTGATATCAGCCATGTTCTTTTCATAGGAAAAGTGTTAGTACCTGAATTATCTGATTTAGCAAACCCACGGAAAACGTAAATCAGGAAGACAGAACAGGAATTTGAACCGTTGTGCTCCCTCCTGTATTGTAGGCTTATACCTACTCTGCCAGCAACACGCACTACATCCAAGTTACGCGGGCAGCCGGCTGTTTAGCGGGCGGCACCCGAGGGCTGCAACGCTACACACCTAAGCGCCGACAGAGGCCACTGCCCCCACGAATCACTTTCTTACGCCGGCCACGTGGAAGGAAGCAATACAGACCGTATCCTGGCCGTATTTAGGGCGACAGAGCACTAGTGCGGCCGCTGCCACGGCCAGACTTGCAGCTGGTCGGATGCGGCCAGGTTTGCGTATGTTATAGGCCCTTTGCTGTTCCTTCTCTATATAAACGATTTGGGAGACAATCTGAGCAGCCGTCTTAGGTTGTTTGCAGATGATGCTGTCGTTTATCGACTAATAAAGTCATCAGAAGATCAAAACAAGTTGAAAAACGATTAAGGAAAGATATTTGTATGGTGCGAAAATTGGCAGTTGACCCTAAATAACAAAAACCGTGAGGTCATCCACATGAGTGCTAAGAGGTATTCTGTAAACTTCGGTTACACGATAAATCAGTGTAAACTAAAAGCCGTAAATTCAGCTAAATACCTAGGTATTACAATTACAAACAACTTAAATCGGAAGGAACACATAGAAAATGTTGTGGGGAAGGCTAACCAAAGACTGCGTTTTATTGGCAGGACACTTAGGAAATGTAACAGATCTACTAAGGAGACTGCCTACACTACGCTTGTCCGTACTTTTTTAGAATACTGCTGCGTGGTGTGGGATCCTTACTGGATAGGACTGACGGAGTACATCGAAAAAGTTCAAAGAAGGGCAGCACGTTCTGTATTATTGCGAAATATGGGAGAGAGTGTCACAGAAATGATACAGCATTTGGGGTGGACATCATTAAAAGAAAGGAGCTTTCCGTTGCGACGGAATCTTCTCACGAAATTCCAATCACCAACTTTCTCCTCCGAATGCGAAAATATTTTGACATCGACCTACAAAGGGAGAAACGATCACCACGATAAAATAAGGGAAATCAGAGCTCGTACGGAAAGATATAGGTGTTCGTTCTTACCGCGCGCTATACGAGATTGGAATAATAGAGAATTGTGAAGGTGGTTCGATGAACCCTGTGCCAGGCACTTAAATGTGATTTGCAGAGTATCCGTGTAGATGTAGATGAAAGGTGCCGCGCAACGCGCACGGAGCCGGCTGCAGCCAGCACTTAGTCGTACGACAAGGAGTGCCGCTGCGGCCTGAAGTTGCACGCAGCTGAACGGGACATCGCGCGCGTTCCGCTGCCAGTGTGCTGCCAGCCGTCTGTGCGGTTCCAGCTGCGGAGGTATTTTAGATTTTATTATTTGTTTGCTGCTGTGTGTCTGCAGAAGGACCATTCTGTCATCATGGACTTTGATACGGACAAATTTATTATAAACATAAGCGAGAGGCCTGCTTTTAGGGATTTGTCATCTGAAGAAATATGCTGACAAACATGTGAAAAAGAGAATGTGGGAGGAAGTGAGTATCATGTTCGGGGTCAGAGAATATGCAACACCACTGGAATAAAACACTCTGTGTAAGTTCTATTACTTTTATTTATCTTTATTGACGGAACATCTACGTATAATTTAGACTTCAGTGAGTGTACTCCAACTCCCGTGGCAGAGTGCCTTCATGTACAAAATAATCGGCAAAAACGTTGCTGTTGTGTGAATTGGATGCAAGCCTGCGTATTCGTTGGCGAATGTCCCCATGAACTGAAGGATATCCATACTGTGCATCTAAATATTGAACACCATCACACTTTCGCACATAGTTGCGTAAAACACAACGTGCCTTAACCAAGTGTATGTCTAAATCAGTGTCCACATCCAGGCGTCTGTGAAAGATCCTCCACTTATTTGCCACTATCCCGAGCGTGCACTCTACGAAACGTTTGCTCGAGCATAACGATAGTTGACTATTTTTTTTTTATCAAGTCGCAGACCTACGTATGCACACATAATTCTGTGTGACTGCGAAATTGCGTCGTCAGCAACAAATACATAAGGCACTATCGTTTTGTTTATGTCTGAAAAGTTTGTCTTCCAGAATGTCCCAGTTATTAACCAGTACCGCTTATAGAACACTGATTGTTGAAATGGCGATGAGTCAGCACATTTACCATACCATCCCACATATACAGCAACAAATTTATAGTTTGCATCACAAACAGCCATTAATAGAATAGAGAAATATTTCTTATAGTTGAAGAACATAGATGGACTGTTTGTTGGTTTCATCATTCGCACATGCTTTCCGTCAACGGCGCCGAGACAGATTGGGAAATCGGCCTTAGTTTCAAAGTCGTTTGCCATTTGCACCCAGTCGTTTCTGGTCGGTTCTGACAAACATTCACCTTTTAAGATAATCCAGATTGTTGAACGTACTCTTCTTATAATTTCACTGATAGTTCTTACTCCAAGTCGGAAAGCATGATGCAAATCAAGGAACGAATTTCCAGTTCCCAGATATCTGTAAGGGAGAAATTACTTAATTATTTCACACTACTGCGAGATAGGTTAGTTTTAAGGCAACCTTTTTCTGAACAGAATGTCTCGAAATATTTTTCTAAGATAATCTAATAAATAGAATCGTTGTAATCATTTTCTCTAAATTTACGTATGTCCCATCGGTTCAAAATGGTTCAAATGGTTCTGAGTACTATGGGACTCAACATCTGAGGTCATCAGTCCCCTAGAACTTAGAACTACTTAAACCTAATTAACCTAAGGACATCACACACATCCATGCCCGATGCAGGATTCGAACCGCGCGACCGCAGCGGTCGCGCAGTTCCAGACTGTAGCGCCTAGAACCTCTCGGCCATCCGGGCCGGCAGTTTCCACCAAAACAACCGACGACGGTAGTATTGATAATCGTGTTACATCCCCAATACTTACATGTTTCGGTGAATCGTCAAGTTAATTTTAATTACTACATAATGTAACATTCACAATTTCGTTATTGGTAAAATTTTTCTTTTATGAAATTTACCTTAATTTGCAGTTTCTCTTCATTTCCTATGCATTGTGGCATTGCTGTGTCTGTACCTCTTACGCTGTCTCCAATTTTCTTTAATATTTCATCAAAAGTTTTTATAGATATTCTAATGAAATTGAAGAATTTGTCTTTGTGTTCACGAAGTTCGCAAAAAAAAGTAGCGAACATTCGGTTTGTAGAGCGGGATTGCAACAAAGGACGCACTCAGTATCTTTTCTTCTGCAGTTTGGCTTGACGATGCCAGAGGTACACAGCCGTGATCTCCATCGTGCGACTGAGCTGCAGCCAACCGACTGCCAGCCGTGCCCGCCACCCGCAGTCCTGGTCGCAGAAGCTACGGCCACGGCCGCGGCTGTTGCCCTTAAGCTGTCGCCACACGGACCGTGCAACCGAACGCTGAGCGTGCCGAGTTTCTGACGTCATAGCGTGGAATAGCACGTTCGGGAGTCTTTCCGAACGTGCAGAGCAATATCTGGCATGTCAGATATTCTGAGCGTTGACCAATGAGATGGCACGATGCCACCTACGTCACACGCGCGCCGTCTCCCTTCAGTACAAAGTTGTGAGGCTCCATATTGGCATTCATTTCAAGCCTATGTCTAAATATGCCGTTTCTGGGCATCAGCAAGTTGAGAATCACTGGAAAACCCTTTGTTAACTTTGTGATTCGTTCCAATAAAATAATGAGAAACATCATATTCGTGCCAAAAGAATTATAGCAACTTTCGTATTATGAGAATATGCTATTTGAAGGCAGCGACACACTGAAGATCCACCCAAAACGCATTGTTCTTGGTGCTATTTGTTATAGTTAAATTTCAATTATTAACTTATCTACGATTAAGGTTTTCAGCAAGTGGTAAGATGCTATGATTGAGTGCAATAGTATGTTGTTGGTTTAGCGAAGTGAGTAGCCATTATTTCGCGATATCATATTCAGAATAATGGACATGTGGGTCTGTGAAGAAGACTTTCGTGTTTTTCGAACCAGGAAGGTGCACTCTCAGTTTGGTCTCCGGGTCCTGTTGTTGGCAGAAGCAGGCAGTGAATCTCGTCAGGAGAGACAAGCCTCCCCAGGACGAGAGTAGTTTCTGCGGCCTGCTTCGTGTCTTTCTGTACAGAGCTGACGCTTGTCCTAGCTGCGAGCAGGCGGCGCCGTGTCACCACTGCCATTCCCGGAGAATTACTGAGCATGACGTTTGACGCCACGGCGCTGCCCGGCCAGTGTGTGAAACACGGTTGCTCTCGCCCCAAAATTCTCGTCATTCAGTCGAACTGAATCGCCCCGACACCCTGTTTGGCTTAAAGATCGCGACCAGTCGAGAAGATACTTCACTAGGCCAGTACCAGCCTTATGTCTGTTAATGTGTGTTTTGTGTGCCAAGAGTGGAAAGTTTGTGCTGCATTCCCCCGTTTTTTCATGAAGCAAGCGATGTTCTCATCAATCATATTGCAAGTTGCATTGAGACACTCCCTCATGTAGGATTTTTTGAAAGTAGAGAACTGAGGGTGGAGAAGTAAGTTCTGTTTACTTTGTGGCTAGTTTCCTGGTGGCCGCCTCGCGCTGATGGTAACACGCTTTATTAATTTGGCCAAATGTAAGTCCTTCAATCTGCAATAGTGCGATCTGTGCTCTGAGTAGCTAGCTACTTACTTGTTCTGGCACGCAGCTTGAGTTGTCCATTTGATTATAAGTTGTGATTTTATGTCTTTAACTTTGAATCCGTGAACTGCCCAGATCAGGATAAGTTGTTACGTTTTCTCCGTGGAGTCTTCCATGTAGTCTGGTACACCCCCACAGTGTTAGCGCCATTTGTGTGTGAAATGGACCCATATTTTTAGAAGACTTTACTTTACTCTCTATCAGTTACTTATGTACTGTGTCCAATAATTAGAGCAAATAAAAATCTATTATTCTCAGACTTGATTTAAATTGTAAGATCCTTTAAATTGTTCTACAGTTTTTCCATGGATAGGCACCGCAGTAATAATAAATATAATCTATTGCGCACTTAAGCTTGTTGCTCTCATTATGACAGTGTTGCTGTTGTGCGCAATGGGCATACTCAACGATGCTTCTCTTGTTACTCAGTGGCGTTAATGAGCACCACACTCACTAAGCTTGTTTAACTATGAGTCTGTTTATTGACTTGGGACAAGAGTGTCGATTTCCCCTAGGATTATAAGTTGGCCGCGTGCTCCTTCGCGACTGTTTGGCTAAAGATCTGGCAGTATTCAGACGTAGTAAACACCAACATTTCATGTAACGTCGTACCATGACGCAGGTGTGCCCACGTAAACACCGTAAACTTTCACCTCAATGGAAAAAAAATTAGTCACCTTCTTAAAAGAGCAAATTATTCGCTTTGAAACGCTGTAGAGTTTGTGTAAAACTGAGAACAGCGTTAATGTGAACCCCTACCATCGACGTGTCGCGGCCATGACATGTGCCAGCACCAGAGCGTTGTCTGGAATTGGTGCCGTAAGGTGGGCCGTCATGGGAACTTGACGGAAAGGCATAAAAGAGCTATTGTGTTTGCACGTGCCCATGACCACACCGTGGATGAAGTTATCCAATTTGTTTTTGTATAAAACGCAAACTTTCGATTGTTTCTACTTGGAATGGCGTACTACTCACAGTGGTCATAAAAAGATACTAACATACTGCGACCCGAGACAAGTGTCATGACTTGTTAGTGACAATCGCTTACAAACCCCACACTGGATGAAGGTTCGTTTACACCGGTTTCCGAGTTTACACTGCGGAGTGAGCTGTATGCAGTAGACATTTGGAAAGCAATATCTCTCAAAGCCATTGCTCACAGCCACACATAAAGCTGTGAGTCTTCAGAGGACCAGTAATAATATAATACTCAATATTCAACGCAATAAGATCTCATTCAGCAAGAAACATTTGCAGGCAAAGCGGCATTAGATATGGCTGTGCTAGGAAGATTAATAGCGACGAGATTTGTGTCCCAGTTTATCGAGTTATTGTCTTCTCGCCGTATATGGCTCGACTACACAGCAGACTAGCGCGGAAAACACGCACAGGCAGATGGTGTGCCATTACCTACTGCATGGTCGTCTCAACAAGACAGCCAGGGTAAAAGCAACACAGGCGAAAGATGCGAGCTGGTGCCAGTGCCATAAAGACTCGCCACTTGCGCGAGTTCCACCAGCACCACGGGTAGCTCTGAGGATTAAGATATCGACTTCGCCTCGACCAATTGCTAGCCGAGTACAATCCACCAATGACCGGACGATCACGGGCGGAAGCCTGCTCAGAAGACACAAGAGCAGCTCTCGTCCATTTGGTTAAAGATCATTGTCCAGGGCTGACTTAGACAGGGAGCGTCGTTTAGTGAACTCTTAGAAGTGTACAGACAGTTGCAAATTGCCGTTGCTATGAACTGTGATGTTTACCTACAATTATTTGTGCTTAGCCATTGAGGGCTTTTTTATTGTGTTATATTACAAGCAGTGTTGCAGACTTAATTGTTCAAGTCACAAACGTAAGTAAACATTTTAACCCATTTGTGTGACTTTGTTTCTAATTTTTTGGAGTGTATAGCTGTGTAACAGTGGCAGGGAGAAACTGTCTTGGCGGTGTACTGCACCACAAGCCGTTTCACGAACTCACAAACTCGGCCTGTCGTAACAACAGTGGCAACTCGGCCTCCACAGCAGTAGCGACGAGGCCTTTACAAAACTGGCGACTAGAGTTCGCAAAACCTACAAACTTTCTAGTTCAAGACAAACTAAATTTTGTACTACTTGCTGAGAGAGTATGTTGTTAAGACAAACTAAATTTTGTAATACTTGCTGAGAGACTATTTTGCTGTAGGAGTGTAAAATTTCGAAATTTGTGGTAAGGTCTTATGGGACTAAACTGCTTAGGTCATCGGTCCCTAAGCTTACATACTATTTGATCTAACTTAAACTAACTTACGCTATGGACGACACACACCCATGCCCGAGGTAGGACTCGAACCTCCGACGGGGGGAGCCGCGCTGACCGTGACAAGACGCCTGAGGCAGCGCAGCTACCCCGCGCGGCGCTGTTGGAGTATGTAGAGGTCGGCATTCAAATAAATTGGCGTGGGAATGTTACTGAGTAGAAGGGTAAGGAATCTGTCACGGTCTTTGGAGTGTTTATGTGGTTTAGGCGAACCGCAAAACTTAAATAAGGATGGTCAGTTCGGAATTTAAAGTGGAATATCATGGTTCAAATGGCTCTGAGCACTATGGGACTTAACATCTATGGTCATCAGTCCCCTAGAACTTAGAACTACTTAAGCCTAACTAACCTAAGGACATCACACACATCCATGCCCGAGGCAGGATTCGAACCTGCGACCGTAGTGGTCACGCGGTTCCAGACTGAAGCGCCTAGGCACGGCCACACCGGCCGGCAGTGGAATATGAGTGCATTGTCTTAAGCACGACAAACGCCGCCGAATCGGGACAAATGGCAATGAAGGAGGAATAATGTCTAGCGTGCGTGTGTGAATGAATGTCAGTGTACAAATGAAGGTGCAGGCTGGATTTCCTGGGCTATAAAAATATTTTTGTGCCAGAAAGTGATCCGTATCTGGATAATGGTCGCCTTAGATGACACATATAGGTACGGAGAGATGGTGAAAGAAGCAGAATCAGGTACCAAGTCGTATCAGGAGACTTAAGATGAGGAGACCCAGTGAGGACAGGATTACGCCTCATACAAAAGGAACATGTTTCACGTAGTCTTCGGAAGCAAATCACAGCCGCGAGCGGCGGCCGTCACTGCGCGGCCCTCGCTGTTGCACGCGTGGAACCAGGGGCAGATACGCGGGCAGGAGGAGCAAGGTGTTCGCCGCAATTGGTTTACCGCCGGCTGTCATTGATATTCCGCCAGGGCCGCCTCTGGCGGAAAAGCTGAGGCAGCACGTCGCGCCGCAGCCCTCCGCCAGCCGGCTGCATCAAAATTCATTTCTCAACTACCCTCTCCTCTCCACCCCCTTTATTTACCACAACGCTATTTGATCCCGTTGTTCCCCATACTGAGCAGTTTTTACTAAATCGTACACAGTTTCTTCGTCTCTCTTGACTCCGGATGGATCTTACTACCTTTATATTTATAGTATTCAAATTATTTTTTATTTGTGAAGCGATGCTCAGACGAACTCATCGAGAGGAATGTCTTTTCCCACTAATGTTGGCAACCTATCGTGTCCTACAGCAATCTAGAACCTACTTTCACCTGATCTACGTCTCTTGCGCTAAATTCTACATTCGATGTTGCTGTACTTCTCTTGAAGACGATCCACGTGAAGGATGCCTCGAAACTTAAACCTCAGATCAAAACAAATACAATACTGTATCTGCGGAAACCTCCAAAGACACGTTCCGTTTCATTCGTGACAAACAAACGTTGTATATGTAAAGTAACATGTTAAAGAGCCCTAAAAGCAACCTACAGAGTATGGAGCAGTGTGATTAGAAAAAAGCACCATTCAGAAAACGAAATTATTGAAAGAAGTGGAAATCGTTGCGTATGATGTAAGGTCGCTATCCGCTGGTGTCAGCCGAGGATATACAGGGTAAATCACAAAACACTTGTTCCGAAAATGTATCGATAATGGAAGAAACATTTGATAAGAGGATTCCACAGATTGGAATGACAGCTAGGAGCCCGCCTTTGGAGCCCATACACAGTGGTTGAAATGGCTCTGAGCACTATGGGACTTAACATCTGAGGTCATCAGTCCCCTAGAACTTAGAACTACTTAAACCTAACTAACCTAAGGACATCACACACATCCATGCCCGAGGCAGGATTCGAACTTGCGACCTTAGCGGTCGCGCGGTTCCAGACTGAAGCGCCTAGAACTGCTCGGTCACACCGACCCGCCCATACACAGTGTTTCATCGGTTTCAAATGCGTATTTATTTACAAAAGTTACAATAACTTCAATGGAACAATGCCTTTTGACAGTACCACGGTCAAATTAGAAACTAAATTAGAATATCAATGGTGTTCGTTGCAGGAGTCTAGTGCAAGCAGTTTATGGGATCTGCAGTTTGAACATTGTAAACACCGACAGTTGTTTTTCCATGTGGTGACGCAAACCAATGTGAATTTCACGTGGGTGTGTACGTGCAACCGTACACACAGCTTACTGCGCCTCCGGAGGTGTCGTGTTGTTGAATGAGACACTGCCTAGACCAAACGAAACATGAACGGAAATGATAACAGGACCTCTGTAGTATCTGACACTGTAAGTAGGCTGTTTATGTGTTTGTATGTTGGCAGCGCTACGTAGCGCTCTGTAGTAAATCTCTGACTGCGCTGTGCGCACTCTGTAAGAGACTCGCTGTGGCTGGTCGGATTTGCAGTTGGAGGTGAACAGCCAGCAGTGATGGAAGTTGGGAGTGGGTAGTCAGCAGTGATGGAGGTAAGAGGTTAATAATTAGCAGTGTTGGAGGTTTGCAGTAGTAGCGCGAGCGGACGATATGGTCGTGTCCGACTTCAAGATTGAATATTATTCATGATTATATAATTTTTCAAACTGGATGTCATGCACAATTACGTAATTTTTGAACTGGTTGTCACATTATTGAGGTAAAAAAATATTGTTTGCTTTGGAACATAATCTTTCCTTTGCTGACCATATGAGTATTAGTAGTTAGAGCCTATAGTAATTAGAATCTTTTATTTAGCTGGCTGTATTGGCGCTTGCTGTATTGAAGTAGTTCGAGTAATGAAGATTTTTGTGAGGTAAGTGACTTATGTAATGTGTAGGTTATTGTTAGGATTTTCTCTAATTCACGGCCATTTTTTGTATTAATTATTTTGAGTCAGTTTATCAATATTAAAGCTGTCAAATCGCGTCATCCTTGAATATTGTGAGTAATTAATATATAGGAAAAGTTTGAGTTCTGTTAGTCAGGGCTAATTGATTAGGTCAGTGTTGTAATGATAAAGAATAGCAAAGAGACAGTACATTCTATTTCACTCAGCAATATAAGCAGAAAATTATTTTATTGAGAAGTTTCAACACGTAAAGAAACAATGTACACTCAAAGCCTGTGCTCAAAATGATCGTCACCAGCGTCAATACAAGCTTGCAGTCTGCTGTGCAGTGATTGCTTCACACGTTGTAGCATTTCAGAGGAAATTGCAGCGCAGGCTGCAGTAATACGCCGTTTCATACCATCTATAATTGTTTGAAGAGGGTGGGATATCTTTCGGCGTACACGGTACACGAACGAAAGCAAATTTCCTACAGTCATCATAAGTCATGAGCATATCCGCTTTTTTCGCATTGGGAAATATCATCTTCCAAGCACGCGCTACTACATTCACTATCACACAATAACTGACAGCATCGTCGCAATGCAATCTCAGTGTACACACAACACAATGTAAACAAACATATCATCGTCATCTAGCATCTAAATAACAGGATGGAACAAACAGCTGTCTGTGTTTCAAATGTTCACGATACGATAACTCGTAAACTACTTGCCCTAGCTTGCTGCAACAAACACCATCGTGGTTCTCATTGACGCTACTGTTAGAACTTTCCTGTCAATAGGCATTTTCCCGTTTAAAAATTTGTTGCTGTTGTAAATAACTGTACTTTGGTCAACGACTCAAAATCTCTGTATTGCCTGCAAATACTTGCCCTTGCCTACAATTCAGTTCCTCGAAAATCGTGCATCTGTAGTGGCTTCCATGTCCGCAGTTATATGCGGTGCAAGTGTTAGGTGATTCACTCTGTATACCCACGGAGAGTGACGCCAATAAGTGCAGCCTGGGGGCGGACCTGAGTAGTAGACAGACTAGTGGCGAACACGGCGAGTGAGGCCGGGCTCTGAGAAGAAATAGTGACATACGTAACAATCTTGAGACAGAATACTGAGAGAGGAAGATAGTGTTGAATACTGAATATAAAAGTACTCGAACAATTTTATGCTTAACAAAGTGAAAACATGTGATGTAGTAAATAATAACAGTGTATGGTAAAATATGACATCGTAATGGAAAAAAAACCTCAACTCCGCCATAACAGGTCATGAAAGCCAACGGTAACGACTGGCCGCCGTGTCATCCTCAGCCCGCAGGCGTCAGTGGATGCGGAGATGGAGGGGTATCTGGTCAGCACACCGCTGTCGCCGCCGTTTTGTCGGTTTACGGGACCGGTGCTGTAATATAACAATGAAAATGCAAGTGATACTGCTGAAGGGATGACAGTAGGTCTCTCTTATTTCAGTGAATCATTGGCCAACGAATTTAACTCAAGAAAAGATACATATACTTCATCGAAGTTCAACTCATCTTAAGGTAACAAAGAGCTCATTTGTATCGCAGGTGTGCAGGACAGTTTCTCAAAAGAGACGGCCGGGGTGGCCGATTGGCTCTAGGCGCTGCAGTCTGAAACCGCACGGCCGCTACGGTCGCAGGTTCGAATCCTGCCTAGGGCATGGATGTGTGTGATGTCCTTAGGTTGGTTAGGTTTAAGTAGTTCTAAGTTCTAGGGGACTGATGACCTCAGAAGTTAAGTCCCATAGAACTCAGAGCCATTTTTTTCTCAAAAGAAAGAAAAAATTAACGAAAATCACTGTGGGATGGTAGTGTTGTTTGCACGTTACAGAAGAGCTAAACAACTTTTCTTGCAGATTGCATTCATAAACACAGTTAGGTTCAATCATATGAACAGACATGCAAATTCAAAAAAAAAAAAAAAAAAAAAAAGGCTCTGAGCACTATGGGATTCAACTGCTAAGGTCATTAGTTCCCTAGAACTTAGAACTAGTTAAACTTAACTAACCTAAGGACATCACACACATCCATGCCCGAGGCAGGATTCGAACCTGCGACCGTAGCGGTCTCGCGGTTCCAGACTGCAGCGCCAGAACCGCGCGGCCACTTCGGCCGGCCATGCAAATTCTATTGCACATAAACATTAACATTTAACAAACAGATAACAGTAGACATACTACTCGTGGCCTCTCCTACCAGAATAAAGCAGTGATAAGGAAAGGGCATGATATAGTTCACTGAGCCTGCCAGAATAAGACTTAGCATCCATGTTATACTTGGGTCAGCCTGCCAGTATAACATGTTGTAATGTTTATGCTTCAAACTATAACACTTCTATACATCAAAATGACTGTAAGGTATAATCTTTAGTCACATAGTATATTTATTTGCAATACTTTCTCTATTTTTGTTGATTATATGTGCTCAATAATAATCAAACGATATCGATGAATTATGCCATGGACAACGAATGAGGCAAATTCTCACAATATATTTATAGTGATGTAGTTTGTTTTCACGACTTTTTATTTGTTTTAACATTTATATAAGAACATAACAGCCCTCAGGTGCGACTACTTCACCAGAGAACGACGGAGAAATGGCTGGGATCTTGATACGCAACGGCAGTCATTGTTTTAGCGAGAAAGAGTCTTAGCCTGTTTCATTGTAGTACCATTAAAACCTCATAACAAAAGCGGCTGGCTCAAGATCTGCGTTGTACCTCTGTGCTGCAACGACATCACTTGAACATACTAGGTTGATGAAAATATTAGAAATCCTGTGTTTTGCTTTGACGTGACAACAAACAGCTAGGCCCCTTACGCGTTCGTCTACTCCAGTACAAATGGAGATAAGTTACGTGCCAACTGTGGTAACTCAGATGAGGGGATTTTATACTTATTCATTGTGATTAGGAATCCCATAGCTTTTGGTTAAATGATGATAGCGACCTCTTGGGTAAAATATCCGGAGGTAAGATGTCCCCCGCTCGGATCTGCGGACGGGGACTACTGAGGAGGTTGACATCATCACCAGAAACAAAACCGAAGCGTGTAATGTTAGATCCCTTAACCGGCAGGTAGGTTAGAAAATTTAAAAACGGAAATGGGCAGGTTGAATTTAGATTTAGTAGGAGTCAGTGAAGTTCGATGGAAGGACATCTGTTGAGGTGAATACAGTGTTATAAGCACAAAGTCAAAGAGGAGTAATGCAGGAGGGGTTTAATAATGAATGAGAAAATAGAATTGCGGGTAAGCTACTATGAACAGCATTGTGAACGCATTATTCTACCCAAGATAGACACGAAGCTCACACCTATCACAGAGGTACAACTTAGGGTGTCAAGTAGCTCTGCACATGATGAAGAGATTGAAAAATCGTATGACGAAATAAAATAAATTATTCAGTTAGTCGAAGGAGACGAAAATTTAATTGTATTGCGGGGCTGAAATTAGATACTAGGAAAAGGAAGAGAAGGAAAAATAGTAGGTGAATATGCACTGAGGAAAAAGAATGAAAGAGGAAGCCGCCTGTTAGAATTTTGCACAGAGCGTAAGTTAATCATCGCTAACACCAGGTTCAAGAATCATAAAATAAGGTTGTATACGTGCAAAAGATTTGAGACACCAGAGGGTTTCAAATTAATTATATAATGGTTAGAGAGAGATTTAGGAACCATATTTTAAATTGTAAGACATTTACAGCGACAGATGTGGATTTTCACCACAATATTAGTTATGAACTGTGGATTGAAACGGAAGAAATTGGAAAAAAGTAGAAAATTAAGAAGAATGGACCTGGATAAGTTGAAAGAATCAGAGGTTATTGAGAGCTTCGTATTAAGCATTAAGCAAAGCTGACCACAATTTATTGGTTATGAAATATGGATTGAAACGAAAGAAATTGAAAAAGGTAAAAAATTAAGAAGGTCGGACCTGGATAAGTTGAAAGAATCCTAGGTTGTTGAGAGCTTCAGAGGAAAAGGTTGATTAGAACAGGGGAAAGGAATAGAGTAGAAGATATTGGTAGCTTTAAGAGATGCTGTAGAGGATCAAATAGGTAAGAAGTTAAGGCCTAGTAGAAATCCTTGAATAACAGAAAAGACATTGAATTTAACTGATGAAAAGAGAAAATTTAAAAATGCAAGAAATGAAGCAGGTGAAAGGGAATACAAACGTTTAAAACGTGAGATTGATAGGAAGTGCAAAATTGCTAAGCAAGAATGGCTCCAGGACAAATACAAAGGGACCGAAGACCTCAGCGGTTTGGTCTCATAGGAACTTAACGACACAAATGCAAGGATTTAGAAGCATGTTTGACTAAGGGAAAAATAGATAGCGCCTACAGGAAAATCAAAGAGATATTTGGGGAACAGAGAAGCAGCAGTATGAATTTCAAGCGCTCAGATGATAAACCAGTCCTAAGCAAAGAAAGGAAACTCAAAAGTGGGAGGAGTAGTACGGGGTCTGTAGAATATTGTAGAAATGGAAGTGGGCGTAGATGAAGATGAGGTGAAGATATGAAACCGCGAAAAGAATTTCACAAAGCTCTGAAAAATCTAGGTCAAAACAAGGCTCCGGTAGTAGACGATATTCCACCAAAAGTAGTGATAGCCTCGGGAGAGACAGCCATGATAAAACTCTTCTGTCTGGTGTGCAAGATGTATGAGACAGGTGAACTACCCTCAGACTTCAAGAAGAATATAATAAGTCAAACACCAAAGAAAGCACTTCCGTATCTCTACATCTGTATGGATGTTCTATAAATCGAGGTTTCATCAAACCACCTTCACAATAATTCTGTTTTATTCCAATCTTGAGCAGCGCGCGGAAAAAACAAACACCTATATCCTTCCGTCCGAGCTCTAATTTCCCTAATTTTATTATGATGACCGTTTCTCCCTATGTAAGGTGGCGTCAATAAAATGTTTTCACATTCAGAGGAGAAACTTGGTTATTGAAATTTCGTGAGAAGATTCCGTCGCAACGAAAAACGTCTTTGTTTTACCGTAATGATGTCCACGCCAAATACTGTATCACGTCAGTGACACCCTCTTCCTTACTTCTCGATACCCCAAAACTTGTTGCTCTTCTCTGAACTTTCTCGATGTACGCCGTTAAGCCTGTCTGGTAAGGATCCCAAGCCGTGCAGTAGTACTATAAAAGAGGACGGACAAGCTTAGTGTAGGCAGTCTTCTTAGTATATTTGTTGTATCTTCCAAGTGTTCTGCCAATAAAACGAAGTCTTTGGTTCTCATTCCCCACAAAATTTTCTATGTGTTCTTTGCAGTTAAAGCTGTTCGTAACTGTAATTATTAGGTATTTAGTTGAATTTATGGTCCTTAGATTTGCCTGATTTATCCTGTAACCGAAGTTTAATGGGTTCCTTTTTGCATTAATGTGGATGACTTCAAACTTTTCATTACTTAGGGTCAACTACCGATCTTGCACCGTACAGATATCTTTCTAAATCATTTTACAGTTCGTTTCGATCTTCTGTTACTTTACTAGACGATAAACGACAGCATCATCTGCAAACAACCTAAGACGGCTGCTCAAATTGCCTCCTAATTCGTTTATATAGATAAGGAACAGCAAAGGACCAATAACACTACGTCAGTGAACGCCAGAAATCATTTCTGACTGACTCGATGACTTTTCGTCAATTACTACGAACTGTGACCTCTCTGAGACAGGAAATCACAGATCCAGTCACATAACAGACGATATTCCATAAGCACGCAATCTGACTACAAGCCGTTTCTAAGGTACAGTGTAAAAGCCTTCTGGAAATCTATAAATACGGAATCAGTTTGATATACCCCGTCAATAGCACTCAACACTTCGCGTGAGTAAAGAGCTAGTTGCGCTGACTGTGTGTCAATAGTCCGTTCTCTTCGGAGTTAATCATAATGTTCGAACACAATATATGTTCCAAAATCCTGCTGTATATCGACGTTAATGATACGAGCCTCTAATTTAGTGGATTACTCCTACTGTCTTTCTTGAATATTGGTGTGACCTGTGCAGCTTTCCAGTCTTTGGGTACGGTTCTTTCGTCGAGCGAGTGACTGTATATGATTATTGAGTATGAAGCTGTTGCATCAGCATACGCTGAAAGGAACCTGAACGGTATACAATCTTGTCAGGAAGACTTGCTTTTATTAAGTGACATAAGTTGCTTCACTGCTCCGATGATATTTACTTCTAAGTTACTCATGTTGGCAACTGTCCTTGATTCGAATTCTGGAATATTTGCTTCGTGCTCTTTGATGAAGGAATTTCAAGGTTATATTAAGTACCTGTGCTTCGAAGCACTGTCGTCGATAGTATTTCCAGTGCTATCGCGCAGAGAAAGGAAATGATTGTATCCTGCCGCTAGCATACTTTACATACGACCACAATCTCTTTGGATTTTCTGCAAGGTTTCGAGATGACAGGTGTTAAAGCTACCAAACTATCAGTTTAATAAATTATGGTTGCAAAATACTAATACGAAATCTTTACAGAAGAATGAAAAAGAACTGGTAGAAGCAGATCTCGGGGAAGATCAGTTTGGATTCCGGAAAAGTATAGGAACACGCGAGGCAATTGTGAAATACACGCGACGTCAAGACTTACGAATATTTTTATCCACTATTCCAAACGTAGCAAACCGATACCTTTCATAAAAAATAAAGAAAAAGAGAGAGAGAGAGAGAGTTGTTGTTGTGGTCTTCAGTCATGAGACTGGTTTGATGCAGCTCTCCATGCTACTCTATCCTGTGCAAGCTTCTTCATCTCCCCGTACCTACTGCAACCTACATCCTTCTGAATCTTTTTAGTGTATTCATCTCTTGGTCTCCCTCTACGATTTTTTCCCTCCACCCTGCCATCTAATGCTAAATTGGTGATCCCTTGATGCCTCAGAATATGCCCTACCAACCGATCCCTTCTACTGGTAAAGTTGTGCCACAAATTTCTCTTCTCTCCAATTCTATTCAATACCTTCTCATTAGTTATGTGATCTACCCATCTAATCTTCAGCATTCTTCTGTAGCACCACATTTCGAAACCTTCTATTCTCTTCTTGTCCAAACTATTTATCGTTCACGTTTCACTTCCATACATGGCTACACTCCATACAAATACATACAGAAACGACTTCCTGACATTTAAATGTATACTCTATGTTGACAAATTTTTCTTCTTCAGAAACGCTTTCCTTGCCATTGCCAGTCTACATTTTATATCCTCTCTACTTCGACCATCATCAGTTCTAAACATGATCTAATGTGTGTTAAATCTTATGGGGCTTAACTGCTAAGGTCATCAGTCCCTAAGCTTACACACTACTTAACCTAAATTATCATAAGGACAAACACACACACCTATGCCCGAGGGAGAACTCGAACCTCTGCCGGGACCTGCAGCACAGTCCATGACTACAGCGCCTACGATCGCTCGGCTAATCCCGCGCGGCCCATCGTAAGTTATTTTGCTCCCCAAATAGCAATACTCCTTTACTACTTAAAGTGTCTCATTTCCTAATCTAATTCCCGCAGCATCAGCCGACTCAATTCGACTGCATTCCATTATCCTCGTTTTGCTTTTGTTGATGTTCATCTTATACCCTCCGTTCAAGACACTGTCCATTCCGTTCAACTGCTCTTCCAAGTCCTTTGCTGTCTCTGACAGAATTACAATGCCATCGGCGAACCTCAAAGTTTTTATTTCTTCACCATGGATTTTAATACCTACTCCGAACTTTCCTTTGTTTCCTTTACTGCTTGCTCAATATACAGAGTGAATAACATCGGGGAGAGGCTACAACCCTGTCTCACTCCCTTCCCAACCACTGCTTCCCTTTCATGCCCCTCGACTCTTATAACTGCCATCTGGTTTCTGTATAAATTGTAAATAGCCTTTCGCTTCCTGTATTTTACCACTGCCACCTTTAGAATTTGAAAGAGAGTATTCCAGTCAACATTGTCATAAGCTTTCTCTAAGTCCACAAATGCTAGAAACGTAGGTTTTCCTTTACTTAATCTTTCTTCTAAGATAAGTCGTAGTGTCAGTATTGCCTCACGTGTTCCAATATTTCAACGGAATCCAAACTGATCTTCCCCCAGGTCGGCTTCTACCAGTCTTTCCATTCGTCTATAAAAAATTCACGTTAGTATTTTGCAGCTGTGACTTATTAAACTGATAGTTAGGTAATTCTCACATCTGTCAACACCTACTTTCTTTGGGATTGGAGAGAGAGACGATGTAATAATTCCACTTTACCCTTGCCGTAAGGCCATATCAGACCGTAATGAAGAGCCTTACCAAGAATGATGAGCTATTGCAAGAAATAAAATACGTCATCTAGTCAAAAACATGTGCACAACCATCAGTGGACATTAACATGCGGAGTGTCCACATTTAGCCTTTGTGGCGGCTTCAAGTCTGCTGGGGACGCTTTCAGTGATGTGTCTGAATGTCTGTGAAGGCATGGCAGCCCATTGTTTCTCAAGAGCCGAAACCAGAGAAGGTAGTCATGTTGGACGCTGGGGTCTGGAGAAAGTCGACGATCCAACTTACGCCAAAGGCGTTCCATTGGGTTCAGATTGGGACTCTGGTCTCGTCAATCCATTTCAGGAATGTTGTTGTCCACAAACCATTGCTTTACGGATGCTGCTTTATAAGACGCTGATACAGTCATTATCTCTGAACTATTACGAAGCACACAATGCGGTAATAAGCGTTCCTATCCTCCCGCATTTTGCGTTTTCGTAAGCGGAATAAGGGGACCATGTCCTTATCACGAAAAACCACCCCATACCGTAACACCATAACCTTTGTACTTCACTGTTGGCACTACACATTATGGCAGATAACGTTCTACAGGCACCCTTCCATCAGGGTGTAGAATGATTCATCGCCCCAAATCACTCATTTCCAGGCATCCATTGTCCACTGTCCTCGCTCTTTACATGACCCGTTGTGTCGCTTAACACCGACTACAGAAATGCGAGCCGTATGATGAGGTGTTTCACTGTTTACTCCAGTTTTTTTGACTTCACTCATTTCCAGGCATCCATTGTCCGCTGTCCTCGCTCTTTACATGACCCCTTGTGTCGCTTAACACCGACTACAGAAATGCGAGCCGTATGGTGAGGTGTTTCACTGTTTACTCCAGTTTTTTTGACTCCCTCCTCACAGTCATTGCGCTAGCTGGACTGCTGGTAGCATTTTGGAACTCGTGATTTCTCCTGATGATTTCATCCTGTTTTTTACAAGCACCTCATGCCATGCTTGACGGCTCTTGTACGTCAGTACGTGATGTCTGCTTGGTCTTATTCTAGCTGTGGTTGTTCCCTCGCGTTCCTCCGCGTATCCACTTCACAGTCACATCACCAGCAGCTTTAGAAAGGTTGAAATATCTCTGCTGGATTTATTACTCAGATGACGCCAAAATCAGTATTATGACTTCTCATTTGCTTGACCTTTTCTGCCCACGTCCCGTTCCTAATCTATTACATATGGAAACATTTATGTACGCCTATGCTGTATTCAAAGCGCCAGATTTGCATCTGGTGGCCAAAATAGTAACTAATTTTCTTCGCCGGCCGAAGTGGCCGTGCGGTTCTAGGCGCTGCAGTCTGGAACCGCGAGACCACTACGGTCGCAGGTTCGAATCCTGCCTCGGGCATGGATGTGTGTGGTGTCCTTAGATTAGTTAGGTTTAACTAGTTCTAAGTTCTAGGGGACTAATGACCTCAGAAGTTGAGTCCCATAGTGCTCAGAGCCATTTGAACCATTTTTAATATTCTTCCAGTTTAAATAAGTTCCACATTAACGCAGTAGAATACCTACAACGTTTTGCTGCCTTACGATCATTACAGCCCTCGCTAGACCTCCGTGAGTAGCTGCACATTAATTATAACACCGCGGTACGAAAGCGAAGTCATCTTTGCATGAAGTATACCTTCTTAAGGTCTTAATAAATCTGAGTGTTACCTGCCTCTTCTATTATTAGATTTATGGTGATCGTTCCAGCTTAAATTACTCGGCACAGGTAGTCTAGGACAGTCGGGGTTGCCTGACCGATCGTAAGAGGAATCGGATATCATTGATTTACGAATGTTAATGGTGATCATCCGTCTGTACGCCGTTGCCTCATCTAGGCAATACCTCGTAGAGCTTCATACGTAATGCTGTAGGTAAATTATGCATATCACGAACTGTTTCAATCTTATGGCAATCCTCTGAATTGACTACACGGTCTTAGGTTCATTGTGCTGAGGCTTCAAATACGCCACTAGAGAGATCTGCGGTTGATTTCTTTTTCCATGTGACGATAGAACGAGTACGTGTCCACGTCGACAGTCCACTGCATGCAGTCGTGCTGAAAACAGAGAAATGGTGGCTTCAAAAGAAGATGAAAGGCATGTAGTACGTTTCCTGACAGCGGAAGGATTACCGGGAACGGAAATCGATCAGAGAATGGCACAAGTGTACGAAGAACACTGCATGTCCATTGCAAGGGTCATGGCGTAGCACAAGCGATGCAAGGGAGGTTGGGTGTCGTTGGCCGATGACGCACGGTGTGGGACACCAAACCGCATTACCGATACCGTTGTCCGGCAGGAAGATCCTCATTATTGGAGATTGGCAAGTTACGGTGGCAGCCATTGCACCAGAGGTCGGATTGAGTGTTCAGTTGCAACGGACATTCAGTGTTCACGTTACACTTGTTCCTTTCTTCGATGAATTAACGTCACCGCATCTCTCCCGCCGTAAGGAAATGCACTACATCTTCTCTACGCACTACATCTTCTTTTGAAGCTCGCTCTATCGTCACTTGGGTGTGCACCCACATCCCTCTAGCGGTGAATTTGCGTCACAGTGCTCATACAGGAACCTCACCTTCGTCCGCAGGCAATGGCATTACGATCCCATGAGCGGTTTTCATTTTAGAGCTTGCGGTTTGTTTCTTTTCGAATGATCCTGGTACTTTCGCTTCAGACGCTGTTTTCGCGTTGACAACGTACTATGTTCTGTTTGCCAGGAATTTGTATCCCATTGCGTGACCGTTCGTCTTGCGGAACTGTATGGAAGACTTATTGGATATCAAGGAATACTGCATCGGTTGTGACCTACTCTACGTGCTCATGATCTCATGAACGAACAGATCGACGTGACCTTCATACAACCGGTGCTTCGGAAATAATGTTCTTTCCTTTAGAACAGATGTTCAGTCTCCACAAGAGTTATTACACGCAATCTGGAGCCGACCGAAGTGGCCGTGAGGTTAAAGGCGCTGCAGTCTGGAACCGCAAGACCGCTACGGTCGCAGGTTCGAATCCTGCCTCGGGCATGGATGTTTGTGATGTCCTTAGGTTAGTTAGGTTTAACTAGTTCTAAGTTCTAGGGGACTAATGACCTCAGCAGTTGAGTCCCATAGTGCTCAGAGCCATTTGAACCATTTGAACGCAATCTGGAAATGTGTTCCATGGTTCTGCTTTTGAATGGTTCTTACCTTAGAGACGTTGGTACAGTGTGACCCTGACGAGGAGAACACGGCAAGTGTCATAACCCGATTTCCCATAAACTTCTCTCAGAGGAAAAGAGACAGAATTAAGCGAATACGCGTCTCGTCTTGTCGGTAAATACTCGACCGTTTCTGAAAACACAACTGTCGAAGTTTTCGAGTAATTTTCGAGGTACTTGATGCATCTTTTACTGTGCGATGTCGTTACGCTAAATGATGGCAAAATGATTAGCGTCAAGCTTCTTAATTTTACGCCTTGTGTTCGAAATCTGATTGTTACTTTTATTTTTGTTTTTCATTTACATACCCATGTCTGTAGAAGATTACTGCGCAAATGTTTTCCAGTGTATGTTGATGTAAAGTTTTCCTTATTCGTCTACTAATTGTTGCCAGACGAATGAATTAAAACAGAATTATAAAATTATTTGAAATTGTGAAATTCCTGTAGTGCATCTCAATTCATAATCAACTGCAAGAGCCAATTTTCAGAAAAGTGATCCGTTAAGCTTGGTTTATAGCGAAATTATTGCCAACGCGCAAAATATTCACGAGAGATTACGAGGTTTCTTCCCCGTGTGCGATTCATACGAAGAAATGTCATAACGGCAAGCCTGCATTCATGCGATGCCCGTTGTGTTCTGAATGTCTGTTTTTCGAATGCTACTGCGATCGGTATCATCCAAAGGAATACACCTAATCACCCAGAAGAATTAACATATGAAAAAATTACAAGAATCGATGTGAGAATGAAATATCAAAATACGAGAATTTAAA
This sequence comes from Schistocerca piceifrons, assembly GCF_021461385.2. Taxonomy (NCBI): domain Eukaryota; kingdom Metazoa; phylum Arthropoda; class Insecta; order Orthoptera; family Acrididae; genus Schistocerca; species Schistocerca piceifrons. Next base: position 774,948,081 of record NC_060138.1, read on the forward strand.
AACAGTGCAACCCGTCAACATACCATACACACTTATATTATATAATAAATGTTTGCCACGTATTGTGAAGACTAGTTGTAATTTTACAGTTAATTTAACGTCCTCGTATCCGCTATTGTGATGAGAAACATTTGTGTAGTAAGACACAAAGGAATTGCAGACATTGACTGCGAGCGGGCATTGTCTGAAATCAATGGGGAAAGTTGAAAATTTGTGCCGGGCCAGGAATCGAACTCAGGTTTCCTATTTACTAGGCAGGTGCTCTGATCACTTTTTTTTTTCTCTTCGTTTTGATCGTTATTGTTCTCGTCATTTGGACTGGGCGGACATCACGTGATATCTATTCAAGTTGATGGGGATTGGGATTCGAACCCGGGTCTCCCGCTTACTATGCAGACACTCCGACCACTGAGTCATCCGATTATTGTTGTCATTACAACTGTACAGACTACCCTTGCACGCCTTCCGCCACAATCAAATTTTCAACTTATCGACACACGACAAATGTTGCTCCCCTTGCCCACTGTCCTCATTACTAGCGGCATTTCGCCGATTCCCATAGGAGTTCGAGTCCGGTGTGCATCTGCACTGAAGAGACCACTGGCCGTCCCGGCTTAATTATTTATGTACGTGTCACCTTCTGCAAAGGTCGGTAGATAAATGAAAGCAATAATGGAAAAAATAAAAACAGTGATCAGGTTTTTAACAGGGGCTGCAGAATTAAGAACCTGCAACGGTAACCACTGAGCCAACGTTTTACCTGAGGATACCGGGCACATAAAATACTTCGAAAACTTTAACCGTCGTTTTCTCCAGAAACGGTCGAATATCTACGAATAAGCCGAGACACGTGTTCGCATATTTTAATTCCACTTCACTGAGCGAAATTCTCGGGAAACTGGGTGATGGCACTTGCTGTGTTCTTCTCGTAAGCAGCGTTACACCGCTAGGCAAGATGTGTGCGATAGCAAGAGGGGAGGAACACTTCATTACCCCACCTCCCGGCATTAAGTAGCCGCAGGCACGGTAAAAGGGCGCACAGGCATTTTTAATGAGGGGGCGCGCGAGGTAAATTAACCTGAGCTGTAGGGAGGGCGGGGGTGGAGGTGGAAAGGGTGAGGGCACGTGGTAAACGCGCGGATCATCGCCGCCGGATGATCCTGCCGCGCCTAATCCTAATTGACACAGCAGCAGCCCGGCTGTGCAGAGCACAGCCACCTCCTGGAGGCCTGCTGGGTGGTGGTGGTGGAGGAGCGGTGGGAGGGGCGGGGGAGGGGGGCCCTGCTGCCTGAATAATGCAGCGCAAAGCTTTTAACGTCATTTCGCCCGGCCAGGGAGCAGGCGCCCCAGGGCCGCTCTGCAGACGTCTCGCTACTACCTCTCGCTGCTGACGTCACGCGTTGCCTGCACAGCTCTTCCGCGGAGGTCACGAGCGCAGAAGCCGTGTCTCACCCGGCATTGAGAGACTGTGCTTTTTCCTCAGGAAAGACTCTGAAAATTCTGCAAAATAATGATCGCACAGATTCCATAGCTCCTGAATTCGAAAACCTTCAATACAGTTCCGCATCGTTGCCTAATAACTGTACGTGCATACGGGATATCCAAACAGACATGCGACTGGACAATAAATGGTACGAAACAGATCAGGAAACCTCGTTCTTAATCAGGAGGCAACATTTGTTTCTTAAAACTGATTCACTGAAGAAGGTCGCACAGTGATTCCTCCTGTAAATCGTCGCACGAACGACAAAGTAACAGATAACGAAATAAGTGACCACGGGATATAATAAAAACTGAAATCGCTCAACAGTGGAAAGCCCACTGGACTGATGGGAAGTCAAAACATGTCCACGTAGAATCATTGAAAGAACTTGCTATTCTTATAGCAGCTGTGTACCATAGGTCGTTGGAGCAGCGAAGCGTTTCTAGTAATTGAAAAAAAAAAAGCTCAGTTCATTCCCGTTTCCAAGAAGGTTGTCGAACAGATGCACGAAACTATAAGACTATATTTCTCATGTGGTGTTTTGTAGAAACTGGAACATGTTAGATGGTGGAAAGTTACGACACTTCTAGAGATTGTAAATCTCTCCTGTGGTAATCAACATGGATTCCGAAATCAACGATCGCGTGAAACCCAGTTCACTCTGTCCGTCCTCCAGATCGAGAAAGCAGTAGACACAGGCTTCCTCGCCAATGCCGCATTCCTTGACTTCGGAAAAGCGTCCGATACACTTCTCCACCGCCACCTAATGAACAGAACAAGAGTGTGATGAATATGAGACCAGCTGTGTGACTGGACTGAAGAGTTTCAAGCAGACAGAACACATGTCTTTCTCAAGGGAGAGAAATCTTCAGACTAAAAGTATCCTCGGACATATCTCCAAAGAGTGTAATAGGACCATTACTTTTCACAGTATATATTATGACCTAGTGAATAAAGTCGGAAGTTCCAGAAGGTTTTTCACGGATGATGCTGTTGCATATAGAGAAGCCGCAACGCTTGAAAACTGCAACGAAATGCATTCGCCTGGCTGCAGGTGTAATTTCTCACCCCGAGAACGAGTGACTGATGAAGAATTTCTTGTCCGATTCTCTCTTCTTTATTTGAGGGACGTTTGACGGGCGTAGAACGACTCTTTCAGGGTGTTTTCAACATTCAGCGTAACTGATTTTCCTAAACTGAATTTTGGTCATGCTGTTTGGTAGCAAATGACGGTAGCCACAACGATGTCACTAGTCTGATTTCGGACGCTTTAAAATCAGCGGTAAATTACTTTCAATTCCGAAACAGTCAGCACTTTAGATATGTATTATTGATAGAGCTCTTTCTGTTGACTCTACGGGTTTTGTCGCATGAACATCGCGCCGGTCCGTTAATTTTTCAGGTGTTTCTTGATGGACAACCAATTTATTCGGGCATGAATTTGCCATAGGGAGCATTATCGATAGTGTGTCGTTCCCGTCCATCTGAAATATCCAGTATTTAAAAAAAATTACCTTGATTGATATCCGTACTTTCTAGAGCAGTCGTCCCGAACCTTTCTGAAAGCATTACCACTGAGTATAATCAGATATTAGCTGGTACCCCTCCGCTTCTCCCACCATCAACATTAGCACTTAAACGAGCTTCAGAAAAAAGAATGTTCTTCGAACACTTATTTTTAAAATGACGAAAGATAAAATGATACTTCGCTTTTGTAAGAGTTTTATTAAACCACGAACTAATGAGAGAATGAGCCAATTGCTGCAGCTTATCTCCAACAACATCTTTTATAGAATTATGAAGGAATTCTCAGTGCGTCACGAGTGCTACCTAAATCTCCGTCACAGAAAAGAAAACTAGCCATCCACGGTTGAAGACAGACACTTGTTACAAAACATACTTCCTCTGCACGACTCCTGTCCCTAGCGACACTTGCTTCGCCCACATCCTGCACTCCCATTTAAAATCAACGAAGTTAAAATGTGTGCACTATACTTACTGTCTGTAAATTACTTGATTGCTGGACTGCTTACTTTGGAAACAGGAAAAACTGGAATACTTCACACTATCAACGCTTTGTCTGACCGCTGGCACTAACCATAATAGTAATAACATTACTGAGTAGGCCCTACAGCAGTGTAAGACTCATTAAATAGTAACTGTTGTGTTGTGCTGTCAGTAGTTCATTTACTGTTGCGAAATGAATAACGGAGCAAGTTCTGATCCATTGAAGGAACTACATACAACTCGGAGAAGGCATTTTTATCAGGAATGTAAACATATGTGACGTATATATCCAATTTTATTGTCATAGATGCATGCTACAAAGTACAAAGTGTATGTGTAGTGGGTCGACTATGTGAGGGATATGTTGTTCATACGTTCATTCCACAATCTGTAGCCTTCACCACACTCTCTCACGCGTTAATGCTAGTATTTGACGAAAAATGTCGTTATTCATGTAATCAGTATTACAGTATTATGAAATAGTGTCAATAGTTTAGTTTCATCATCGAAATACAATCCAACCATTACGGTTTAACCCGTCAAAATGTTCAAATGTGTGTGAAATCTTATGGGACTTAACTGCCAAGTTTATCAGTCCCTAACTCGTCAAAAAATTTGGTTTTATCCCTCAGGGGTAATTACTCCCAGGCTGGGAACCACTGTCCTAGAAAGAACGTAGTGCTGAAATCGGGAGGCGACGTAGTGTTGCAGTGTCATCTGGAAGAAGGTGTGCTCAAATCTAGGGCCTAGGCGTAGGTAATTCCAGTTGAATGTCGGAATGTACACTGACGCGAAATGTAAGTTGCAATGGAATCGTTTCACATGATCGAAGCTGAACTATTATGAGGGCGCTTGTCAGTATTTAATGGAATTTTTTGTAATAATGATATTTACAAATATCCCTTTTTAAATTCTCTAACCTATAATGAGTAACCAAGTTTTAGGGAAAGGAGAGAAAAGTATAAGAATTAATTTAAATAAGTACTTAAAGGGAATGGATTTGACAACTTGGAAAATAGGGATCAATCGCCTGAAAGAATATACGAGCTCGGCAGAGACCTGGCAGTGAACAAAGGTGCAGTGAATAGTTGGGCGAGGCGTCTGTCATCATCACAACAAGGTCGCGCAAACTTGTCAGATCTCCCGCGTGCGAGCGGCCGCACACAGCTGTGACTAATTGAAATGTTGAAACGTGCAGACACTCTCATTGGAGATGATTGACGGATCACAATCAAACAACTCGCAGTTCAACTGGACCTCTCTGTTGTTAGTGCTGAGACACTGGTCCACCAGTGGGTGTACTCGAAGGTATGTGCCCGCTGGGATCTTCGGCGCCTAACAGAAGCAGCATCTGCGCAGAACTATCTGGGCGTTACGACGCTGATCGTGACAATTTTTCGTCGAAAAGCGTCACAGCGATAAACATGGTTCATCAGTTAAAAACGGAAACAAGATGGTAATCCACAGAGTGGCGTCACACTACCTCTCCTTCGAAGAAAAACTTCAAAGTAGCACCCTCAGCCAGGAATGTCATGGTGTCGGTCTTCTGGGACTCTGAAGTGATTATTATTTTTGTAGCCCTCCCTCATGGTGCAAGGATCAACTCTGAAGTGTCTTGTCCTACCCTCAGGAAATTAAAGAAACAACTTCAGTGTTTTCGTTACCACAAAAATGCAGACGAATGTCTCCTTCTGCATGACAAATCAAGGCCACACACAAGTCTGCGCACCCGAGAGGAGGTCATGAAGCTTCATTGGACTGTTCTTCTTCATCCACCCTACAGCCCGGATTTCGCACCTCCCGACTTCCATATATTTGGCCCAATTAAGGATGCCCTCCGCGGGAAGCAGTTTGTGGATAAGGAGAAGCTCATTGATGCAGCAATACGTTGGCTCCGACGTCGACCAGTAAAGACGTACCATACGGGCACGCAAGCCCTCCTAGTAAGATGGCGTAAGACCGTAGCACAGAACGTAGATTATGTTCAAAGACAGTGTTTTTTAATGAAAAGAGTGAGGAATCATACGCTGTACTGGAATCCTGAATAAAACCACCCTGCTTTCAGAAAAATATATATTGCATTGGTTACTGAACCCCCCTCGTAGATAACCGATAGCACGGGTAGGAGGCACGTTTTTCACTTCAAAAAATGGTTCAAATGGCTCTGAGCACAATGGGACTTAACTTCTGAGGTCATCAGTCCCCTAGAACTTAGAACTACTTAAATCTAACTAACCTAAGGACATCACACACATCCATGCCCGAGGCAGGATTCGAACCTGCGACCGTGGAGGTTGCGCGGTTCCAGACTGAAGCGCCTAGAACCGCTCGGCCATTCCGGCCGGCTTTTTCATTTCCATGATGTTCGTAAAATAATCTATCCGTCTAACGTTTTACTTTCGCAGGGTTCATCCCCACTTATCTGCAATCGTAATTTGCGCTAAGTTACCCATTGTGGATGGTACAGGTGTGCACTTTCAACAGACCCAAGGACCTACCGGGAAAGAAGTGAGAAAGGAGAGGGGAAGGAGTCTCTAAGTGCGCATTTTTCTCTTTCTGGCACTCAAAGAGTGTCTTTTGTGTGTAAATGAACTTTCTGCATACGAACCTGAGTTGTTTCCCTGCACGTCTCCTGACTATAGATAGAATCTTTCGCCAACCAAGATTTCAGAATACTCAGGTTTCTCTATCATGCAGTGCCAATGATCATATGTGATAAGCTGAATTTTTTAAATAAACCTATCTATGTCGGATAGGATGTCACGGAGCTGAAGTGTGGTGGTATCCTCTTGTTCCTGCTACTGCACACACGTGGGCGTCTGTAATGCGTTGTTGATAAATGGATGTAGCGGGCAGTAAAGTAGTACTGATGGGCGTTAAATGAAAGTGGCACGAGAAATCTTGCCCACATTGCTCCCAGATTTCTGGAAGGCAGTCAGCACTCTACGACATCACAATTAATAACAAGAGATCGTACGGACTGTCTTCACAGGTGTAGGATTGGCTCTGTGAATTTCTGAATAACATACACTCAGAAAAAGAAAACAGGCCGCACCACGAAGGATTATCCGAATGCAACGGAAATCGATAGATGCGATATGCACATACAGACAAACAAAAGATTACAATTTCAGAAATATTGGATGATGGATTTTGGAGGAAGAGTTTCACAAATTGAGCAAGTCAATAATGCATTGGTCCACCTCTGGCCCTTTTGCGACCAGGTATTTGTCCAACTGGCGCGTTAGATAGTCAAAATCCCGAGCTGGTTGGAGGGACGTGCCAATCATGCTCCAAACATTCTCAGTTATGGAGAGATCTGGTGACCTTGCTGGCCAAGGTATGGTTTGGAAATTACGAAGAGAAGCAGTAGAAACTCTCGCCGTATGCGGCCGAGCATTATCTTGCGGAAAAGTAAGCCCAGGATGGCCTGCCATGAAGGGCAACAAAACGGAGCGTAGAATGTCGTCAAAGTTCCACTGTGCTGTAAGAGCGCCGCGTATTACAACCAAAGTGACCCAGCTATGAAAGGAAGTGGCACCCCAGATCATCACTACTGGCTGCCGGGGCATACGCGGGCAACAGTCAGGTATATATCCCACCGACGTCCGGTTCGTGCTCAAGATACGTTTTCGCTGATCGTGGAGGCTGAATCGAAGCGGGACTCATCACTGAAGACAAATCTTTTCGCCTCTCTAGGTCGACTGCGTCCTTCTTGACGCTGTATTCGGCTCTGGTTCATCCATTCCAGTCAATATCTAGAATAATTGCATCGCTCCTAATCAAATGCCGAGCGATTTGCTGATTACTCCCAGAGGCTTCTTTGAGCCCAGCTACACGTCCTGTCTTAAATGCTGACCTCTGCGTATATTGTTCGCGCATCAGTCTGCGAGGCATAGTTACTGTGCAACTGAGTACACGGAATGGAATTTGCAAAGACTGAGTGCCCTGGTATCGACATGTCTCCTGTTTGCTATCCTTGCCTGTCGCGTGGAGCAATTGAGCTGCAGCGTCACACATTCACCCTGTGGTCGCCAAGCTTTACAATTTTGCATTTTCTGTCGATATCTGTATGAATTTCAATTTGTGACCAATCCGCGTAACTCCTTCGTGGTGCGTGTTTCTTTTTTCTTTTTTCTTCGCCTTTGAATACGAGTATATGTCCCAGTAAATATTTCTGAGGGCTGGTATTTTGCAGAAAAAAAAATTGTGTGTGAAATCTTATGGGATTTATCTGCTAAGGTCATCAGTCCCTAAGCTAACACACTACTTAACCTAAACTATCCTAAGGACGAACACACACACCTATGCCTGAGGGAGGACTCGAACCTCCGCCGGGATCAGCCGCACAGTCCATGACTGCAGCGCCCTAGGCCGCTCGGCTAATCCCGCGCGGCTTTGCAGATAAGAAAGGAAAATGAAGCATGCTCCAGGAAAACATAATAGAAACGTAATAGGACCTCTCTAACTTTCACAACACACATAAACGATTTACCAGAAAGGGTCAGCAGCACTACCAGATTGTTCGCTGACGATGCTGTTCTCAACAACAGAGCATCGTCTTTGGGAGATCGTAAGGAAACTCAGGAGGAATTGAAAGGAATTTCCACTTGCTGTTACAAATGGTAGCTCTCTTTAAATGTGGATAAATGAAACAATTTCTGTAACAACGAGAAAGATTCCGGTAGTACCCGATTACTGGATTAATGATGGACGGCTTGAGTATGTCACATCATTTAAGTATTTGAGCAATACTAAAGAGCTTAATGAAATGGGACGAATGTTTAAATTCTATAATATGCAATGCGAATGAAAATGTTAGACTTGTTGAAAGGATAGTGGATAAGAACAATGCGTCTATGTGCAAAAGCAGTCGCATAGTATACATTAGTAAGACCATAGCTGGAATACTGCCCCAACATTTGAAGTCCTCATCAAACAGCCATTACAGAGCTGAGTGCCACGCTGCAGGATGCGAACGGCGCTCCCATAAGCAGTGCTTATCTACTTGGCTTGTTGGAGGGTATCGAAGCAGCGGGCTCTGCGATCTGAAAACTGGTGTCACTGATACCTATTTTAGGAAATGAATTTGGGCACACCGGCAACTTTAACACCAAAAAGTCAGTGTCTTCCCCGTCACTTGACCCCTCGGCCTCAATCGCACCTGTATGAACGTGTACGTCCTCTCCTCGTCTCCATGCAATATTCATACCCTCTCCCGGGGCAATCCTAAAAGGCAGCCCTCTTTCCGTCCCAGTAATGTCGAACTGCCTTCACCCACTACTCCTTGAATCATCATAGTAACGCTACAAACATTGTATCTACTGTGTTATCAGAAATTTCAACATTTATTTCAATTTGGAAGTCAAGTATTTTGTTTTTAGATGCTGTTAGAATGAACAGTAGCAATCAGAATGCTATCAACCCCTCACCTCCGGATCGTTGCCTTGGGAGAATTAGCTATATATAAAAAAAAGAAACCATATAGCGTCTACCTATAGATGTTCGAAATGCCTTGACCTTCCGAAAACATAAGTTCTAAGAGATATTTTTTTAATTACTTTAAAGTCGACTTGTAAATATTAGGTTCATGAGTGACTAGCTTTTTGAAACGTATTGAACCAAAATTTGTCCAACCCTACCGCAAGCGCCTGTTGCAGCTTCAGGCTTATCGTTTGATGTGAATCTTCAACCACCCAATCATTTCTTAAGATTTCTGAATAAAAGGTAATTATTTGGAGCAAATAAACGGTATTTCAGTTAATGTAAAACGATTCAAAACGGTGTCCTATTCTACCACAGTCTCAACGGTAGTACAGGTACGTGGGCATCCTGACTGTCCATCATCTTCAAAGGATACGCACCACTGTTAAATTCTGCAGCTCACTTCTTAACAGTCAAAACCGAAGGGGAAAATATGCTTACGTTGAATCAGTTTCGTCGTTAATCGTTTTAAAATGAAGTACTACAAGAGCAATTTTTTCTAAATCTGATCAATCGCGAAATTAAAGCCACAGTGAAAATCAGATGAAGCTTTGTGCAGTTGTGTTGCACAATGTCCCTTGTATGCCCAACGATCGCGTCACGTCGCAATTGTCAATTTTGAGCGCACAGAGAGCATGTAAAGATGCCATTTGTAAAGTACCTCCTGAGGGGTTCCGCCTGATTTCATGCAACCCACATAACGAAAATATTACACATTTCCTTCTTAATGACAATTCTCAGCCGAACGCTGTAGATGCAACAACGAATGCAGTGTTTTCGGTGGGCAGTGTTTGATCTCCCACCATAGAATAAGGAACTGACTCACTCTCTCTTTTATCTCTTCGCTCACATGCACCGTCGGCTATGAGGACAGAATTTTGGCACCGTCAGCGATCTGCAGACCAACGTAGGGAATCAGTGGAGAGCAGGGCGGTTGCCTTCTATGACGAGGGTATTGGAAAGTTGTTACCGTATTGCAACAAATGTCACTTAAATAAAGCGTTTCTCAATTTTCTGCCTCGAAAAAATGAATAGCATTATTTCTGAGGTCTCATGGTCGGTGTCAAAATCAGTAGATAAAAAACAGTTTAGAATCCACGGAAATGGCGAGTCAAATTGCTCATGAAGTCTAGCTGAAATGTGAAATCTGTATGTATTATAAGAGTCCCCCGCCGAGTTTTCTTTCTGTATGTTCAGACTAATTTCACAAACTATTGTAGCGATTTTGATACTGTTTTCACTAATACAGAGACTGCTTCACTATGAAGGCTTGTGCATATAATTTTTTCCGCTAAGTAATACTGAGCCAGTAGTATGTATATTGTTATCTGTTCCACATTTAACCGGTGTTAGGAGTTCCACTTCATGGCCATTGATGTGAGTTATGAGCTGATCAGCTTTAGAGGAGGTGCTGTCTGGTTGGAGAAGCAGCAAAGCAAAGAGCCGCAGCAACTGCAGTGTGCGACAAAGCTAGCGCGTAATCTGGATCGGGCCTGGCGATCAAGTGGTGTCGGCACGGTAGCTTAGCTTCTACGGTCACGGGACAGGCTACCCTCTGCAATTAAAAAAAAAAGTAAAATAAAATGGAAGAACTGAGTAAAGTTTCTCATCGATAACATCTGGAATATGTCATACGACATCCGCACAGACATAAGAATGACTAGGAACAGATCGAAAGAACGGAGAGAAGAAAAAAAAAAAAGTCGTAAAGCGAGTGGAAGGTCACAGGATCGAATCCCGGTCGGACGACTTTAATCTACAACTCACCTCTCAATTGTTTGCCAGAAAAGACACGTAATTTGGATTACTTGTTAAATTGTAAGCCTCCTTCTCCTGGTTGGATAACTTGGGTAGGTTAGGGACACGCAAGTCACTGAAGTGGCGGCCAATTAAAACGCTTGCACCAGGCCATTCAATCACGCGAAATTATTATTACCGGAATGTAAATGTCTATAGATATTTTCTTATTCTATAAATATTATAAATTAAAGTCCCCCGTCACGTTTTTCTGTCTGTATGTGATGTCTAATCTCAGAAACTACTGTAGGGATTTTAATACGGTTTTCACTAATAGGTAGACTGAAAGATTTATGCACGTAATTTATTACCGCTAAGCTAAACAATTGGTATGTCCTTAGATATTTACGAGGAGAAGGCGGCAAATGCCTTAACTCGATTTCCTGGAAACTTCCCTCAGTGGAAGAAGGGTTAAAATAAGCGAAAAAGTGTCTTAGTTTGTCGTAGATACTCGACCGTTTTAGGAAAAACGATGATCAACGTTTTCGAAGTATTGCGTATGGCTTTTAGCACGTGATATCTCAGGCAAAATCGTGGGCAGTGGGTAGCGTTGCCCCTTCTTAATTTTGCTCCCCGTGTTCCAAGCCCGATTATTACTTTTATTTTTGCTTTTCATTTATATACCCATGTCTTTAGAAGATTAGCACTCGAATGTTTTCCAGTGTATAAAGAGGTAACGTTGTCCGTATTCGTTTCTTCATTGTATTTCAGATGAATGAATTGTAAAAAATTAGAAAATTATTTGAAACTGTTTTCGGTGAAAATCCTGTAGTATGTCTTGCTTAACAGTCAATAATAAGCTCCAGTTTTCGGAAAAGTGATATGTTATGCATGGTTTGGCGTGATATTACTGCCAGCATGCGAAATCTTCAGCAGTGTTAATAACTTTTCTTTCCCGAGTGAGACTCATAGGAAGTAAGGTCACTTTGGCAAACCTGTCATAACGCGATGCTCGTGGTGTTCGAAATATCTGTGTTTCGAATGTTTCTACGGTGTGTGTCGCCCAAGAGAATGCACTAAATATTCCTGAAGAATACAGATGAATAAAATATCAGAATATGAGGATTTAAAAGAAATTTTAACCTTACAGTATACCATAAAACATATATTATATAATAAATTTGTGACTCTTACTGTGAAATCTAATTGTGATTTTACAATTAATATAACGCCTTTGTACCCCCACATTTGTTTAGTAACCTTCTACGGACATGGGTAGATGAAAACATTAAAAATAAAATAAAACCAATAATCGGGTTTCAAACACGGGGCACGAGATTAAGAAACCGCTACACTAGCCACTTCGCCATCATTGTGTCTGAGAATATCGCGCGGCACATAAAGTGCTTCGAAAATAGCTAAAAACTGACTGTTGTTTTTTCAGAAACAGTCGTGTATCGACATATAAGCCGAGACACTGATCGATGTTTCTAGGAAATCAGGTGATGGCACTTGCCGTGTTCTCCTCATTAGTGTAATGCGTGTGAAGATGGGATGAGCCACTAGTTAAAGTATAAATAGAATATGCGTTTCTAGCTCGACAGCCTATTTTTTTCCTTTATTGTAATTTCATTCCCCTGTCCCATATGGGCAGGGGAGGGCTGGCAGTAGCACAGTCCACCGCTCTTCAGCCAAAGGGCTTTAACAAAAATACAAGGGGAACTCTTACATAAAAAATGGGGGTAAAAAGGGGGACATAAAAATACAGTAATTGGAGACGATGGGAGTTAAAATATACACTAATATGGAGACAATGGGGGACAATTAAAAAGTCGACATGAAGTTAAAAAAACACAACTGGAAATCCGTGGCATACTTAAAATTACTGGAGTCAAACACAAGTTAAAAGTCGGCCACAGTACAACAATCACACAGAGCGAGACACGTAAAAAACAAAACCAGTGGAAACAACGGAACACTCACAAGGAATAAAAACCGCTCGTAGAAGCCTGCCGAAAGACTGGAGGTCGGAGAGGAGGAAAAATGAGGGGAGGGGGGATGGGGGCGGGAGGAATAGGAAAGGGGGGTGCAGGGGCCCACCAAGAGGCAGGAGACGAGCAGGGCAAGAGATAAAGAAGGAAGACAAGACAGGAGGGAGTGCAGAGACACTGAAGGGGAGCACAGGAGAGGGATGGGGTGTAGGAGGGGGAAAGCTGCTCAGGAGAAGGGAGGGGGAGGAGAGGGAGCCCTGAGGAGGAGGCAGGAGGAAGGTGGGGTTAGAGTTGGTAGGAAGGGTAGACATCAGGGCGAAGCTCATCATATGGGAGGGGTAGATGCAGGAAGTTGGATTGGGAAAGGAGGTGGAGAGTGTGGAGATGGAGAGAGTGTGAGACGTAATGGTAAAAGCATGCCGACGGGCTGGAGGTGGAGAAGAAGCGACACACCAGGGGGTGAGGAGCATCGAGGCAGCGGACAATATACAGGGTGTGGATGTGTTCAAGGAAAAGGAGAAGGTGCGGAAAGTGGATGAGATCGTAGAGGATGCACATAGGGGATGGGAGGCGGATGCAGAAGGTGAGGCGGAGTGCATGGCATTTGAGGATTTGGAGGGCTTCATAGAACCTGGGAGGGATGGAAATCCAAGCAATGCTGGCATAACAAAGAATGAGGTGGATCAAGGCTTTGTAGGTGTGAAGGATGGTGGAAGGATGCTGTCCCCATGTCGGCCCAGAGAGGAGTTTCAGAAGGCGGAGTCTGTCAAGAGCTTTGTGTTGGATTGTAAGGAGATGGGGAGTCCAGGTGAGGTGGCGGTCGAGGGTAAGGCCAAGGTTGCACCAAGCGGTGAACTGGTCAAGGTGGGTTTGGAGGGTACACTGGGACCGTTGAAGGGTAGGATAAAGGGCTAGGAAGGTGGTGTCATCAGCAAATTGGAGGAGATGAACGGGTGGGAGCGGTTTGGGCTTATCAGCAGTGTACAGGAGGTAGAGGAGAGGGGAAAGGACGGAGCCTTGGGGCACGCCGACGGAGGGATAGAAGGTACAGGAGTTGGAATTGTGGACAGTGACAGAGGAGGGACGACAGGAGAGGAAGGAAGCAACGAGACGGACGAAATTGATAGGGAGAGCATAGGTCTGGAGTTTGAAGAGGAGCCCAGGTTGCCAGACACGGTCGTAGGCGTTCTGGAGGTCAAGGGAAACAAAGATAGTGGAGCGACAGGCGTTCAGTTGGAGGGAATGAAGATTGGTAAGGTTAAGGAGCTGGTCGTTGGCTGAGAAGGAAGGCCGGAAGCGACACTGGGTAAGGGGAAGGAAGTGATGCTGGTTAAGGTGGCGGTGAATACGGCGAGAGAGGATGGCCTCGAAGACGTTACTGAACACGGAGGTGAGGCAGATGGGACGATAGGAAAAGGTATCAGAGGGGGGTTTGTTGGGTTTAGCGAACAGCAGGACACGGGAAGTCTTCCACAGGTCGGGGTAAAAGCCAGTGGAGAGGAGGACATTGTACAGGGTAGCAAGGACAGCCAGGAAGGACAGGGGGGGATTCCTTGAGGTGGCGGTAAGTGACGCCATCATGACCAGGGGCGGTGTTGCGTTTGGAGCGGAGGACGAGTGTGATGCTCGACAGCCTGTTGATTGGAACGTTGAAACTGTTATCAATAACAACATTGCTAGGCGAGTGCAAGCGCTTGCAGCGCAGTCAGCTGCTGGCATTATACAGGAACGAGAGCGCAGAAAGAAAGGATAAACTGGTGACTTTGGAAAGTGTTCTCCCTCTCTGTCTGCACAGAACGCTTCGTTTACCCTCGCTTTTACGTGCACGCACAGTAATAGCGACGAGCGAGCGTTTCCGGCTGCCCTCGTTTCGGGCACTGGCGCTAAGTGTCAATCGGGCCCTGGAGACAGCTTGCCGGACCCCGACAGATGGCAGCACGTGAGCGGGGGGCGCCGGGGCCGAAAGCCGGCGCGTGCTGAACCGCGGCCCGCAGCACAGCGCGGCGCGGGATTAGGCGGCCCGGGTAATTAGCGATGAATTTTAATTTGCAGCCGCGGGAAATGCGATTAGCGGCGGCGGCGGCGGCGGCGGGCAGCGCAAGCAGCAGACGCGCCGCCCGACACCGGCCGGCCCGGCAAGGCGCTCCTTAATTATTAACGCAAATTGGCGGTTAATAAATATTCCACATTATTGTGCTCGCCAGATTGGATTGCAATCCGAGTGCCTAATTCGCCAGAATGATTCTGCTTACTCCCTCTCCCCCATTTTCTCTCTCTCTGTTTCACACACGTACACACACACACACTATATCCCTCCCGGAGAGCAAAACGACAGCACCCGGCGATGCTACAAACGCTATTATTTTCGACGGATCAATTTCGAATGATGTAATTTTCATCGACAGCGGATTTGAGACTTGTATTATTTACACGGCCAATTATTTCTGGTAATCTTAATAGCACTTTTAATTTTTAAAACCCATCTTTGGGCTGATTGATGGTTCGCTTCGGATTTTACGAGAGAGCGGCGCGGCTTGCGCCGGCGACCTCGGCTCTTTTTCGGCTGCTGCTCGGCGAACCCCACGGCAGGCTAAATAAGTAATTAGCCGCGGCCGCTGCCGCTGCCAGCGTCCGTTTTCGTTTCGCTGCTGCAGACACGCCCGTCATTAACATTCGATTCGTTCTCGATGAGGTCGCGCATACTAATGCCGCAGTTGGATCGCCTCTTTGCAAAGGCGAACGAGCCGGCGCACGTCACGGCACGCCGCCCAAAACCTGAGGTCGCACACCAATATGTCTAGCGGAGCGTGCGGTTTTAATGCGACATCCGCATTCATGAACCATACTGGTGATTACTTTCCCACTTTTATGTACTTATTTGTTTACGAAAAAGCACTGTGTAAACACACTAGTCGCTGGAAAACACTGTTGTTGTTATTTTGTTGATGTGGTCTTCAGTCATGAGACTGGTTTGATGCAGCTCTCCATGCTACTCTATCCTGTGCAAGCTTCTTCATCTCCCAGTACCTACTGCAACCTACATCCTTCTGAATTTGCTTAGTGTATTCATCTCTTGGTGTCCCTCTACGATTTTTACCCTCCACGCTTCCCTCCAATACTAAATTGGTGATCCCTTGATGCATCAGAACATGCCCTACCAACCGATCCCTTCTTCTAGTCAAGTTGTGCCACAAACTCCTCTTCTCCCCAATCCTATTCAATACCTCCTCATTAGTTATGTGAACTACCCATCTAATCTTCAGCATTCTTCTGTAGCACCACATTTCGAAAGCTTCTATTCTCTTCTTGTCCAAACTATTTATCGCCCACGTTTCACTTCCACACATGGCTACACTCCGTGCAAATACTCTCACAAACACTACCTACGCCTAATTTTTCAGTGTTTAGAGGAGATAGAAAGAACGACTTTTCCTACATTGCAAAAATGTGAAAGGTACTACGTTTCCCAGCCTTGAAGTCCATAAAAGTTTTGGCACCAGTAAGGTTCAGAGATGGTATTGAAACTGCTATGTGGTGAACATTGTTTTAGAGATTTTCTTGAAAATATCGTCTGGTTACGTAAGTGGACAGATACCATGTATGAGCTAATCATTGTCTAACACGCTCAAAATAACCTGATATTTCACGAATAATAGCTGCAGCTTTAGCCAGACGGCGAACCAGGTCTTCTGGAGTGTCTAGGGGAGTCTTGTACACCAAGTGCTTCATGTTCCGCTGGCAGTCAGAGAACAATTATTGTTCCAATTAGTAAACCTTGGTATGTAAAAAAAATTGTCACGATTCAAAGAAAACCGTGGGTCACGATATTAATTCTTTATTGTATTTGTCAGTTCGGTAACAAAATGTTCTCCAAGCCCTGCACCTCGTGCTCCAGATCGTTCCCCATATAAGTCAAGTTCCAAACAGTACCCTAAACAAGATGTTGCAACGCATGCTTCGTATCCAAAAGGGCCTGCCTTTTCATGAGAATGCTGTTTACAGCCACGATGTCAATAACAGAGTATCAAATGAAGCTTTTCTCAATGGATGCACACACTAGAAAATTTTCGATCATGATGTCGAACAATCGCCGAATTTCAGCCATTATGTCATCGGCGCGTCAGTTATTATTGTCTGCGACATGAAAATACCTGAATACCTCTTCTAACCCGTTACGTCATGTCGATTTGGCCACTAAAATTGGTGGGTATCTTCGCTGGCCTCCCAAAACAGGCGACATCTGAGTAAGGAGCGTAACCGCTAAGAATCAGTACACTTAGAAACAGTACATTTCATCCCCCGAAAGGCAGAACTAGTGTTACGTTCTTCAACGGCGTACATTACCGCGTACATTACAGAATGTCGCATGACGTCTTCGTTGAGAAATACCTCAAAAAATCTATTGGTTTACTATCTTTATTGAGTGTAAGCACTACTCGTGGAGCTGGCGGTGACTATTCATCCTGCCGCGGAAGAAAATCGCTCTTTATCCATTTCCACGGCCTGATGTTACGCTGTCTTCCATGTCGTAAAGAGGTGCCACCAGAATAACTTTTAGCCCTGTCAGACTGCCCAGCTGAGTGAGCCTGATCATCGGCACGACGATGACGCCGCAGTGGCCTTCGTCAGCTAGTCCGAGATGTCTTTGGAATAGGTTTACAGATTTGAGAAGTACTAGTAGGAACGACCTCACTGATGGATGTGTCATCATTATAGGCCGGTGCGAGTAACTGGTTTCAGTTCAACCTATTTATGCTCTTCTCCAGAGTGGCTGTCTGATATTATACCTTCGTAGGGTGGATCAAAGTAAATATCGAACCCTGGATATCTTCATCTCTACACCATCCAGTAATTCGGCTACTTCATTAGTAGTAATCACATGCCACGACCTCAAAAAGAAAGAATTTGGAACGTCAAGCATAATATATTCCCACTGGGTCAGACCACAAAGTACTTAGGTTGATTTCAACTAGAAAAATAAATTTTTTTAGTATAATTTGTATTTAAAAATCTCAATCACATATATAATTTACTGTAACAAAATCTGACTAATGAATAACATTATGCATATGAAATACTTTCATTTGTATGCACTCGTCCGCAACTTTCTTCCAGAAAAGAACTCTTGCAAACTTGTTCTAACAACTACTACTCCAAATTATTCAGGTACCCACTGGTGCAAGGATTTCTAGCTCGGGTCTACTTCCATCACGTGCCTGGCGGAGGAAATTAGGCTGCATTGAGCTGCGGCCTCTATGTTTATTTTCTGCTTCTGTTGCAACATGGCACTTCCGAATGAATGTTCGGTGCTGCCAGACTGTCACTTGTGGCATGCCGGTCAACCTGTGTCCAGGCGACCATGTCAGGTCGCAGAAGGATCGTCCTCGACCCCGTGGGCATAAAAAAATGGCTCTGAGCACTATGGGACTTAACATCTGAGGTCATCAGTCCCCTAGAACGTAGAACTACTTAAACCTAACTAACCTAAGGACATCACACACATCCATGTCCGAGGCAGGATTCGAACCTGCGACCGTAGCGGTCGCGCGGTTCCAGACTGAAGCGCCTAGAAGCGCTCCGCCACACCGGCCGGCCCGTCGGCATATATGGGTAAAGTGTCTCTGGGATCAGTAATGGGTTTTACTATTAGTTCGTTTTGTCCGCACGCCAGCGGGACAGTTGTTAAAGAGAAGTCTTCAGATGTCATCGCTCGTGAATACTCAATGCGAGAAGCATTCTAAAGGAAGCCGAATTGTGCACTGAATTTTACAGTCGTTTGTCGGAAAAAAAACTGAACGGTGATCTGCAAGTAGATAATGTCGTCCGATATTGAAGCATTCGTGGAAGTTGAATTTTTATTCAAATCTCGTGGAATGATATTGTAACTACAAGTCAATAATAGCTTTCGACGAAGGAAATAATAAACTAATAGTGATTTCTCAGTCCACTGTGCTTAATGAACTCCACCCAACCGATTATCAAATAATGGTAAGGATTAGGCATTTCATCATCTACCAGAAGTGTAATTAGCTAGGAAGTGAAAAAGTGAAAGAAGACTCAAATTTTGGAATTCTAATCGCCAGCAGAATGTAAGTACTTTGTATCTGCAAACGCCCCATGCAAGATATACAGCTTCGTAGAATTGTAACACAGTCTTCTGCAATTACGTCTCAAGCCTCTAAGGCGGAATGGTGGAATATTTCCGGCTGGCAACGAGTGCCTCTTTTAGATCACAAATGCACTTGTAGTGTGTTTCAGTGTAGTTGCGCTTTACCGCGAAAGAAGGAGTCGTATGTCATTGTTTGTAAGGAGACTCAAGGGACCGGCCGCTGTGGCCGAGCGGTTCTAGGCGCTTCAGTCCCGAACCACGCTGTTGCTACGGTCGAAGGTTCGAATCCTGCCTCGGGCATGGATGTGTGTGAAGTCCTTCGGTTAGTTAGGTTTAAGTAGTTTTAAGTCTAGGGGACTGATGACCTCACATGTTAAGTCCCATAGTGCTTAGAGCCAGACTCGAGGTGTAGATTCCGCGTAATCGGAAAAGGTTTCCAGCCCCTGCACAGAATGACCCCTTTCCCTGTGGCGTGAGGAAGTTCTGTGTCTTTTGGGTGTAGGTGACGATGAGGGGTGTGTGCTTAACCTCCCCATCCGACGAACGGATCACCATCAACACGGTCACATGTCTTCAGTCCATGAGAATCAGCGGAGAGGTCTGGTATATAATCCAGAACATTGGTGAGAAGTCTGGAAATCAGGAACTTTAGCCGCGCGGGATAGCCGTGTGGTCTAAGGCGTCTTTTCACGGTTCGCGCGGCTCCTCCCGTCGAAGGTTCGATTCCTCCCTCGGGCATGGGTATGTGTTGTCCTTAGCGTAAGTTAAAGTTAGATTAAGTAGTGGGTAAGCCTAGGAGCTGATGACCTCAGTAGTTTGGTCCCATAGTCCTTACCAGTTTCAATCAGGAACTTTACGTTTCTCCCTTCCTCCCTCTGCCGGTCAAAAACTGTATATCTCTTCCACCACCAGGATTCGAAGCGGCTATCGCACAGGCGAGGATCTCTGCCAAAAACGTATGTTACTGACTGAGGCTTTGCTCGGTACACTCGTCCTACGAGACAGAGACGTACGGCGAGTACTGTCGCCATCTGATCATGCGGTATCAAATACTACCGAATATTTAATTGTAACGTATAGTACATGTTAGCAGTTTGGCTACACGCGATAACAAATAAGGGATCGTAAACGAGGTGCAAGTTAAAAAAAAAAAAGAAGAAAAAAACTGGAAGTTCAAGGTCTAACATATTCTTGTTCAGGACATGATGAAACGCATAAACGCAGTGGGCGGTTCCCCCTTCGGAGGTTCGAGTCTTCCCTCAGGCTTTGGTGTATGTCTTGTGCTTAGCGTAAGATAGTTTAAGTTAGATTAAGTAGTGTGTAAGCCTAGGGACCGATGGCCTCAGCAGTTTGGTCCCGTTGGAACTTACCACCAATTTAAACGCAGTGGAAATCGCGATACTCAATTTACGAAAGATCATGCACCTAATCAATCATCTATTTGAGATATCATATCCCATTTCTTCCTATCATGTTCAGGATGACAGACAGATCAGAGAGTCCAGGTAAACTGCTAAAGGTAAAGCCTCTCGTATGTCATTTAAATCTTGAATCCTTTGTCAGGAAGAGAATAGCGAGGAACGCAATCTTTCTACAAGAATGCGTCCACGATCCTTTTATCCAAAAAGCAGATGAACACCTTTACACCGCCCTGGTTCCTTCTAAAGTCCAGAATGTGGTTACAGGATAAAATTGTAATGTTGCCCATTAAACAGTTAAGCTACACATGTTAACTATCCAATTACTCAGATTGGCATTAAAACCATTTCGTTGAAAGTGCGAAGCGGAGCTAAACAAGCGGCTTAGTGCCAAATGACATCCGGGCGGTGCAGCATAAATTGAAACTGCCGACTGGCGCTCGTTTAGCCCGGGTGGCCCGTGAGGGGGTCGCCGGCTGCAATTACCAACTGCGTGTGGGCCGCACGCCAACCTATTTGTCAATTAGCAATATACCCATGCATACTGAACTGAAAGAAGAAAGCCAACACATGTTCACACATTCATAGCTTTGTGGAATCGATTTCATGGCTTTGTGTGCTCTGTCAGTTCCAAGTTAGTTGCTTGACTGGCAGAAACGATTGCTGTCGAATAACAAATCAATATTTACCTCTCCTTGGTAGTATTACGAAGCCAAAACTTTTGTGGACAAAAAATATAAAACATAAGAATGAATGCGATTTGCCTACCGTGCTTTCGACTATGTTTCTGTGCCTTTATAAAAAAGACGGTCATTCGGCTTGCGATTAGATTCCGAGATATTCTTTAAACATGACGTATAAATTGGTGAAGTTCTTTCTTGTACGCATCAAAAATATTATAGACAGTTAGATGGTCTTCGAGGTAGTTTGAGATCAAGACAAGGGGGCACAATGAAGATGGAGAGAAAGAAAGAAGGAAAGAGAGAGAGAGAGAGAGAGAGAGAGAGAGAGAGAGAGAAGCTTTTCACTGGAGCAAGAGGGTAATCGATCGCAAGCAGACAACGAAACACTTTCCAGAACACTTACATAAGGTATCTTCTCTCTCCCTCTTTCTTTCCCGCTCCGTCTCTGGTTGATATTACCTCTATGAGTGAATGTGCTACCCATCAGTCGCATCTTACAAGGGAACCTCCTCATCGCACCCCCCTCAGATTTAGTTATAAGTTGGCACAGTGGATAGGCCTTGATAAACTGAACACAGATCAATCGAGAAAACAGGAAGAAGTTATGTGGAACTGTGAAAAAATAAGCAAAATATACAAACTGAGTAGTCCACGGGTCGCATAGGCAACATCATGGACAAAGTGAGCTCATGAGGGTCGTGGTCCCGTGGTATCGTGAGCAGCTGCTGAACGAGAGGTCTTTGGTTCAAGTCTTCCAACGAGTGAAAATTTTAATTTCTTTATTTTTGCATAGTTATTATTTGTCCGTTCGTTCATTGACGTCTTTGTTCACTGTAATAAGTTCAGTGTCTGTGTTTTGCGACCGCATCGCAAAACCGTGCGATTAGTAGACGAAAGGACGTGCCTCTCCAATGGTAACCGAAAACATTTGATCGCAAGGTCATAGGTCAACCGATTCCTCCACAGGAAAACACGTCTGATATATTCTATATGACACTGGTGACGGCATGTGCGTCACATGACAGGAATATGTTGTCGACCCACCTAACTTGTACACTTGGCGAAGGGGTAAAAAGATTCTTCTACCTTGCCCGATTTAGGTTTTCTTGTGGATGTGATAATCACTCCCAAAAAAGTGATGAAAACGTAAGAGTTTGTCACATAAACTGAAAATAAAAAATTAAACTTTTCACTCGATGGAAGATCTGAACCCAGGACCTTTCGTTCCGCAGCTGCTCACGTTACCACGAGACCACGGCGCTCCTACGTTCCGAATGTCCTTGACGTTGCCTATCTTCCCATGAACTACTCAGTTTGTATATTTTGCTTATTTTTTCATAGTTCCACACAACTTCTTCCTGTTTTCTCAATTGATCTGTGTTCAGTTTATCAAGGCCTATCCTCTGTGCCAACTTATAACTAAATCTGAGGGGGGTGCAATGGGGAGGTTCCCTTGTTAATAGATCAGCCATAAAGGAAATGGTAGCGACAGTCTCTTAGTACGTATGCACTAATCGCAAGACACGATGACTTTCCATTGTTAAAAAAAATCTCAGATCATCATCTTCAGCTATTCTCTGTGATGAAGGATATGTCATGGGTAGTTATATATTAACAAGAACTTAATGAAGCAAACGTATGTACTGAGATCTGCAGAGGTACCTCATGGGTTGCGCAAGAAGTAGAAAGATATGGCTAAAGAATGAAGCAAGCATTTATTTATGACGAGTTCTAATTATGTGGAGTAGTCTGGACTTGACTGCAGATCCTTACCTTCTGGGCGCAGAGCGCCACCATTGAATCCCTCCGAAACCACCACAGGAATGGGCTCAAAGTTTCAATCCCTCATAGCGTAAATTAAAAATAATTTATATGGTTAAAATATACATTTCAGGATGCTGAAACATCGTAGACATGTTCATTAATCGGCGGTCTTGTCGAGTATGCGGAAAAAATGGATTTTTGCCACCAGGTGAAAAAATGGCGCTGTAATCAGTCAGAATGTGGTGTGGATGCGTGTCAAAAAACGAAGTGCAAAGGCACAGCGTTGCAGCCTAGTTTGGGATCTTCATTAGGTGTACATCCATTGTGAATCTTATTGGGTACCAGTGTAAACTGCGCTGCAAAATCTTCTGAACTGTTGACCAGGGGAGAGACATTGCTCGTGGCACAACTCGAGCACAGACTGCAGGGTTTGAGGCATGTGCTGCAGGGTCGGCTGTAGCTACAGCAATATTATCAAAAATTGCCATGGTAATGGGCTGCCTGCAGCAGTTTTCCGGAGATGCTGAGTAGCACTCGACGAAACAGTTGAAAGGATCACCAAATACAAACTGTGGGACGACATTGTGTGTTTAGCACGTGTGTACTTTTACTTGGACGGCCTAGCCCAGCAGTGGTTCGAGAACAGTAAAGAGAAGCTTAAGAGAGGTGACAAATTCCAGGTTTAGCTGAAGAAAACATTTATTAACAATCAGCAGCAACTCCGTTTAGAGGAACAACAACTAAAAAACATGGCTCGTCGTACATACAGAACGTTTTGATCTTATGTCACATCGTGAACGTCAACATGACAGAAAACGGCAAAATCTCACACTTGATGAAAGGAGGAGCACAAGACATGTACCAGGCTCTTCTGGTAAAGGATGTCTCACCGACAGAAGAATTCATCAAATAGTACCAGCGAATCGAGGAAATACAACAGAAAAAGAGCCGGAGGATAAAGGTATGACCAACTATATAACGGCAGTTGTAGAAGACCACCATGCTGAAGGTCGTAAATGAAAAATACGTCCAACCGACAGAGACGTGTGTTGCAGGAATAACTATCAATGACAGAACACCCTTGTCAGGATATAGTCAATATGTCAATCTGGGATGGGACTTCTTGCGGGTATCACAACTAGTCACAGGCTGTGAAAGATCAGAACTCCACATTGACGAAACTACTCTTACAAGCAAAGATTGTTGTTTGCCTTTGAATACGTAGTTATACCGCCATTATCAATGAGACGATATCCACTCGTTCATCGAGATGCCCAGTTAAACTGTGAAGCTTTGGTCGATTGCAAAAAGCTACTTGAACTCACAAAAGAAATCTACATGACAACGATGATCATAAGCGTAGTATGTTGTCAAGGAGTACTTCTGGTCGCTAATTGTCGTGAGCAACTACAACTCATCGCCAATGGTGAGTGCATAGGAACAGTCGAACCAGTCCAGAAAGTGCTGCTTAGTACCATCGGGGAAGAATTATGCTCCGCCACCACTACAGACTACAGAGGAAGCTACTATCAAACAACCAACAGGATCTGGCTTCACCGAGGAACAATGTCCGCGAGTGATGGTCATTCTGCGTCAGTTTTCAGATGCTTTCAAATACGGGTTGGAGGAAAGATAGAGCAAGCGGTTCATGGTAAAGCATCATATCAATATGGGAAATCATCCACCAGTTAGCCATATCTCATATAGGATGCTACCAGCTAAGCAATGGTTATTCTGGGAGGAAGTGCAGAAGATGCTGCAAGATGACGTCATTGAATCTTCAGAGAGTGCTTGCTCCTCTCCTACTGTTCTTATGAAGAAGGACGTCAATTAGCGCTCCTGTGTCGACTATAGACGACTGAACAAAAAAAGAAATGTATGGCATTTTTCTCCTGGAATCCCTTCTGGGAAGTTTGGCCACCAGGTGCAAGTCATTTTATTTGACGCAACTTGGGCGACTTGTGGGTCGATGATGATGAAATAAGGATGAGGATAAAACACACACACACACACACACACACACACACACACACACACACACACACACAAAATCCCTAATGGAAGAAATCCCTCACCCCACTGGGAATCGATCCCAGGGCCCCATCATCGAGAGTCAGCAACGCTAACCACAAGACCATGACCTACTGATGATGACTGAACACTATCATGAAGCAAGACGACTACGCAATAATGCACATTGATGATAGCCTAGACTGCCTTGAAATGAGCAAAGCATTTCTCTTCTATGAACATGCAGACAGGTACTGGCGAATCGAGGATGAAGAGGCTGACGAGAAAAAGACTGTCTTCGTAGCACCTGATGGCCACGATGAGGTTCAGTTATATGGGTTGGACAGTGTAACACTCCAGCCACCTTCGAAATTATGATGGACAACCTGCTTCCACGCGTTAAGCGGACAATGTATCTTTGTTATCAGGATGACATTATTGTTTTTTCAGAGAGATTTGAAGGCCATCTGAGCCATCTGACAACCATATTGAAGTGTGTTCAGACGGCAGGTCTCTGCCTGAAACAGAAAAAAGAAACAAAAATGTTGGGGCATCTAATGAATGGCCATGTAGTTCGTTCCCGTCCAAAGAAAATAAGAGCAATCACAGATTTTCCAATTCCTCGGCACATTCATAATGTGAGAAATTTTCTCTGTATGTGCTCGTACAGTTTGCATTTCGTAATGGACTTCTGCACCAATGCAAATTCCTTGTAAAACCTACAGTAGGAAAACGCCAAATTCTCTTGGAATGAGGCAGAAAAAAGATCTTCCCTTGTCCTTTAGGAGGAGCTGACATCTCCAGTTCTGGAGCTGTCGGACGAGAATGCCGAGACAGAGCGTCACCGACGCGACGTCAGCAGTTTTAAGATCTGTGCAGTTCTAGTAAAACTTCAGGAAGGTGATGAAAGGTGATAGCTTATGCTTTTAGAGTACTCTTCCAGTCCCATATGAACTGCAGCTGTTTGGGTCATCAACATGTTCCAGTCATTTTTATTTGGTAAACCATTCACCAATGTGATGGACCATTATTCTCTATGCTGGCTGATTAGCCTGAAACTTCCGTTGGGTCGACTGGGAAAATGGGGACTGAGGAACCAGCTGTAAGACATCACAGTGGCGTACCAATGTGGACGCAAACACAGGGACGCCACTGCCTTTCAAGAAACCCTTTGACGGAACATAGCACTGAAACTCAATCATCCCTGCATTAAATGAGATTACTACTGGTCAGAGAGAAGATCCAGCACTGAAAAACATAGAAACTTAAAGAAGAAAGAACCGACTGAAGGAGAATTCCAATTAATAATGAAGCATTGTACAACGGAACGATAATCCATGAAGGCGGAAATGCTTGAGGAGCATCCCAGCTCATCTAAGATCAGCTACCCTGAAGTACTTCCACGATACTCCAGCATCTGGTCACCCAGGATTCGAGGAGACTGTAGAGAGAGTAAGACGCAGGTATCACTGGTCAGATCTCTACAAATCCATTAGACGGTAAGTGAGCTACTGTAATGAACGCCAATGACGGAAGCACGTACTGCTGTTACCTCTGGGACGTCTAGTTTCAATTCATAATGCTGCAGTCGACTCCTGAGAGAATTTCTGAAAAAGTTGGTCGCTGTTTCTTCAGCAAAGGGAAGAATGCCTCTAGTTACAGTACAGTGTAGAGGTTAGTGCCCATGCGTAGCATGCCGCCAGTCCTCAGTTCACACCTCACTACCAGCAGTTATTTGTTATTTAGTAATTGTCATTGCTAGAGGGTTCTTGAAGTATCTTACGTTTGTAATATTTGTTGTTGTTGTTGTGGTCTTCAGTCCTGAGACTGGTTTGATGCAGCTCTCCATGCTACTCTATCCTGTGCAAGTTTCTTCATCTCCCAGTACCTACTGCAACCTACATCCTTCTGAATCTGCTTAGTGTATTCATCTCTTGGTCTCCCTCTACGATTTTTACCCTCTACGCTGCCCTCCAATACTAAATTGGTGATCCCTCTGTATATTCTGGAATATTCGAAGTCTGTGTAAATACCGGTGTACTGGAACGTGTTTCGTTTGCATATATGCGAGGCGCTTGCTGAAAACTAGTGCCTCCGAATTTTTCCGTGAAAACTCTTAAAGGTATTTAAATAAAACAAACGTCATTAACATTCTACGTCTTTATTCTTCAAGTCTACATATCTGCAGGCCTCTGCCTGTAGAGGGCTCCGAATTCTAACATGTAATGTGGTGGTGTGTAACGTAACTACGTTTGTGCGCGAGATACAGCGTGCTGTAACCGAGTTTCGAATTCGAAGGGTTCGTCGACTCATGGGGCCCTCTCCTTCAGCATGACAATGCCAGATCAAACGCTGCGACGCTGCGAAATCTACAACCCGACGCCTTGGGTACACTGTCGTCGACCATCCTCCATACATTGGAACATGCTGCAGTGGCGGTATTAACAAACTGGTCTTCCGTTGGAAGAAATGTGTTTGTAGCCGGGGTGACTGTGTTGAGAAATAAATATCTATACATGGAGAATAAAGATGTAGAATATTAATAAACTTTGTTTAGTTTAAAAATCTTTAGGAATCTTCAAATTAAAAATTCGGAGGCATTACTTTCCAGCACGCGCTTGTATCTGCAATTTCCGTCCACGAGTTCAGTTCTGTTCCGGCTGTGCGTTAGTAATCGTAATAAACGTGTTTTCAGCTCTAAGCGCTTTCGGATTAGCACTTGAATGTGATTTCGAGTAACAATAAAATAATATACCGTACTAAGGTATAGTAACACACACTTTCGTTCATATGGTCTTAAGGTGAAGGTCAAAATGTTTTCGTGTTACATGTCGGATATGTTAGGTTTTTGTGTATGGTTATTGATATTTGATCTAGATTAAATATTTAGAATTTTCAATCGTGAGAGTAGTGGCTGAAACATCTTTTACCTGTCTCACAGGTGATATCGTTTCCGCACACGTACTCTCTTTACTCAGATTATGGCTCCACTGTTGCTAGAAACGGACGCTGCCGTAACTGAGATAACTCGGAACTGGTTTACATTAATTCTCCACTGCAATTGAATTGCTTAGAGTACTGACAGGGAACATATTTACTGTCTGATTTTGTCGATGAACATAAAAATAATAAAGGATACTGTTCAAAGCAGGAGGTAGCTGCATGATGCCTTATTTCCAAATTCCACATCCCTGCCCTTTGATGTAAAAGGCAAGAAAATATTACATTGTTATCGGCGATTTAATCAACTGGAAGGTGTGGCAATATAGTTGTGTACAAGACAGTCGTAAGGAATTGTAGGTAGACTTGGACAAAATTTCCACTTGCTATAATGATTAGCAGCTGCATTTAGATATGAACAAATGTAAGATAATGTCTATAACACATACAAGGAACTTAATAGTATGTCATTACAGACTAGTGGTAAACATCTTGAGCGCGTTACGTGATATAGATATTTAGCGATAATACTAAGAAGTGGTAGGGTTCCCTGTTCAATTATCAACAAAGATCACATGAAATCAGTATTAGGGATGGTGACTAGAAGATTTAGATTTTTTGGAACGGTTCTTGGAAAATGTAATGCATATTTGAAGATACGTACAAGACGGTAGTGCGAAGATCTAGATTATTATTAAAGTGTCTGGAGTCATCGTCAAGTGCACATAATAACAGACATCGAACGAATTCAGAGTCTGGCTGTTAGATCGCTACAGGTCGATATAACCCATATGAAGGTATGACAGAGAAATTCGTCGAACTTAAAGGGGAATGCTCAAAACGAAGACGATGTAGTTCTCACAAGACCCTCCTAGGTAAATTTAGAGAACCTGAATTCGAAGGCGACTGTGCTATCATTGCACTGCCACTCGTGTAGGGAACATGGGAAAAGGTAAGACAGGTTAGGGTCTGTGCAGAGGAATTTGGACAACCATTTTTACGTCGGTCAGCAGCGGATGAAGTTGGAAAGAACATTGATAATACTGGTACGATGTATCCGCCGCCATGCGCTGTACAGTAATCTGCGGATTACATTAGTGTGGAGAACTTAAGGGTAAAAGTAACTTTCGCCTGATGTGTCACTTCGAAGTAACGTAGCCTGATTAAACTTGGACCGTATGTAGAAAGAACTGCTACAGTATAATACAGAAGGTAGCTGAAATAAATACGCTATGAGGCGAACAGAAATGACAGTTTGGTTCAAAGACGTGAATTACACTGAAGTCACCACGATTTATGTTGGTCCCTAGGGCATTAAAAAAGATAGGACACGATTCTTAGTAGGGTTTATGATGATCACGGACGGCAGTGCATGCTCTACAACGTCCTCATATGCTGGTCAAAAGATTGGTGTAGAGTTGTTGCTGTAGTGCGTTCCGTTCCTCCACAAGGGCGATTAACAGCTGGTGGATAGTCGTTGGTGGATGTTGCGCTGAAATACGCCTCCAGAATGCATCCCAAACTTGTGCTGGATGGCATTTAAGTCGGAGGGAGCAGTCCAATCTATTCGCCGAATAACCTCTCGTTCCAAGAGCTTCTCCAAACGCGCATTTCGACGCGGTCGCGCGTTGTCGTCCATCAAAATGAAGCCAGGGCCGAACACACCTCTGAAAAGATGCACGTGAGGAAGGAGTACAGTGCCATAATAACGTTGACTGGAGAGCGTGCCGAGTTCACGGATTTGAGATCAGCACGCCCATGTAACATTATCCCAGCCCACACCATAACACCTGGACCAGTAAAATGATCGTGTTCGACAATGTTTATGGATGCATTAAATATTCCCACCTCTCGACATATAGGGGTACGTCCAGAATCACTGCTCAGACTGGATCTCCTCTCATCCGAGAAGACCACGCGACCGCATTACTAGTCGGTGCAGTCCCTAGCTGTATCTACATCAACATGACTCATCTGCAATTCACAATTAAGTGCCTGGCAGAGGGTTCATCGAACCACATTCAAGCTATTTCTCTCCTCTTCCACTCTCGAACAGCGCTCGGGAAAAACCAACACCTAAATCTTTCCGTGCGAGCTCTGATTTCTCTTATTTTATTACAATGATCATTTCTTCCTGTGTAGGTGAGCACCAACAAAATATTTTCGCATTCGGAGAAGAATGTTGAGAATTGACGTTTCGTGAAAAGATCCTGCCGCAAATAAAAACGCCTTTGTTTTAATGACTGCCACCCCAACTCGCATATCATATCTGTCATACATTCGCCCCTATTTCGCCGTAATACAAAACGTGCTGCCCTTCTTCGAACTTTCTAGTTGTCCCCCATCAGTCCTGTTTGATGAGGATTCCACATCTTGGGGCAGTACTCCAGAAGAGGACGGACAAGCGCAGTGTAAGCAGCCTGTTGTATCTTCTAAGTGTTCTGCTAATAAATCTTAGTCTTTGATTAGCTTTTCACACGACATTATCTATGTGATCGTTCCAGTTTAAGTTATTCGTAACTGTGATTCCAAAGTATTTAATTGAATTTACAGCCCTCAGATTTGTGTGACTTATCGCGTAATCAAAATTTAGGGGATTCCTTTATTACTCGTGTGGATGGCTTCACACTTTTCATTATTTATAGTCAATTGCCACTTTTCGCACTGTACACCCCTTGTCTAAATCGTCCGCAATTCGTTTCGATCTTCTGATGACTTTATTAGGCGGTAAATGACAGCATCATCTATAAACACTCGAAGAGGGCTGCTCATATTGTCTCCTAAATCATTTAAATAGATTAGGAACAGCAGAGGGCCTATAACACTTCCTTGGGGAGCACCTGAAACCACTTCTATTTTACTTGATGACTTTCTGTCAGTTACTACGAACCTTGACCTTGCTGACAGAAAATCGCGAATCCAGTTGCACAATTGAGACGATACTCCGTAGGCACACAATCTGTTTAGAAGTCGCTTGTGAAAAACGGTGCCAAGTGGCTTCTGGAAAACTGGAAATATGGAATTAATTTCAGATTCTCTATCGATAGTACTTATTATCTTGAGTGAATAAAGAACTACTTGTGTGTGTTCCACAGGAGCGATATCTTCTGAATCCGTGCTATCTGTCAGTAACTCGTTTACTTCTAGATTATTTATAATGTTCCAACGCTGTTTATGTTTCAAAGTCGTAATGAAAATCGACTTAGTGATTTTCTCTCTCTTGGCATCACTGCTCTTAACATAATAGTAGGTGGTGTCGCCGAAGTACGAGTATCAACGGAACACAACGTTGTGTCTGCAAGTGCACCCGCTGTCTGATGTGGGCCTGTGGTTCGGAACGCTCCCAATGCACGTGAAAGAGAGCTGTAAGCAATACGAAACTCCTGGTCTACAATCGTCACACTTAGTCCGTCTTCCGGTATTCCGATGATTCTTCCCCGTGTGAAGTTATCCAGACGTTGTCTCCAGGCCATGATGTGATGAAGAACATCACCACAATGCTCGCTGATTGACGCACACTGTCTTTTCCCGTTCCTTCAATTGCCTTTTGTTGTGGGGCCAGCCCCATTTGGCGCTATTTTCACACTCACCTCACGCCATGGACATCCAGCTTCTCTGCAAGACTCGGAGACCTCTGGCAGCGCGCTCCTGCACTTTCATTTGTTTCTACCGAGTTGTAAATATGTTATTTTATCTATCTCGTCAGCAAGTTTTTCAGGGTAATGTATTGATGTAGATGTGGATCGACATGCAAAGTTGCTTCCTTTATTATCATGAGAGCAGCTGATTATGCATCAGTATTTGGTTTACACCATCACTTACTTCGGTTCGTTTAATAATTTGCAACAGTACGTAGGTAAGTCTCCATACAACATTCATTCTATTTAAGCCTCTTCATTTTGCCGTAACACAGTCCCATAAGAAACAAATATTGAAGACGGGCAAATAAAGTAAGGCCAACCGACTGCAGCGTTCCTTCCCGTTCGCAGCGCTGTCTGCGTTGTTGGCGAGGTTAAGTAAGGTATGCAATCTGCGTCGCTAAAGACGATAAGGCGCAACGCCGCGAGAACACGTCAGTGACGACTTCCAATAGGACACGTACTCTGTTTCTGTTTCTGACAGCAGTGGTGCCATAATCTGAGTAATTCTTCAAACACATCCCACGAAACTGATCTCATTATTATCGAATGAATAGGTACGACAGTGTTGGTTAACAACTGGGCAAGATGCAGCAATTTTCGGCAGTATGAAAAACTGACATACGTGATTCGACTTATTTCTTCATGTTTATTGAGACTGGCCTTTCTGTTTGGTTTAACTCTATTTCTTAATGACAGATATCAACCGTGTGAGATGGTTTTTTGATTACATCAGTACCGTTTGATCATATCCTAGTACGACACATCAGCACTTCCAACAACTTTTGGATTGTTGCTGATTTGCCGCAAGTATAGCTGGGTTGTGAACTGTGATTGTATCTTCATTTGAGACTTCTGCTTTAACCTCGTTAGATGCCTGGCGAGAAGTTCCATTATGGCTCGTGCATTAGAACATAAAAATACACGATGGTTAAAAATAGTCTCAAAAGCTTGTAAGCGTTTTGCACGGTAGGTTATACAGAGAAATAATTTTTAAGAAATAATTCGATACTTTGCGTCGTTTCCGTGTAATTAGCGTTGTACTTAAACAATCATGCCGCTGCGCGGTCAAATTCAGGCTACCCGCCAGAGACGGTCTCGCCAGACGTTTTCTTCGTTTGGATAGGGGACGGAAGCAAGGATCGAACCCGAGGCAAATGCTGATCAGTCTTATGTGCTATCATCAACGCTATGCCAACAACTGACACTAATTGTTTCTGGCGGGCGCTACGGCCTGACTTGCTAACTTCGATGCCAATTACTCGGAAACGACGGTACGTATCGAATTTTTTCTTAATAATTGTTTTGCAGCACAACCTCCCTGCAACACTCTTACAAACTTTACAGATCGCTTACGACCGCTCTGTGTACGGATTTGGTATTCTTCTCACGAGGACGTCATATGTGCACAGTATTTGTGCAGAAGACCGTAATAGATTTGCTAATCGGACCTATAATGGTTGGCGAAATTTGATTCAAGGGTAAATTTTTGGTTGTCACTGGTTTAGTCAGAACACGGTCCGCCTCCGTAGCGTAGCGGTAGCGTTACCGCCTACCTGGCAAGGGGACTGGGTGTTGTGCTTCTTTCATCATCATTGACTCGCAAGTGGCCGATGTGGCGTCACTTTAAAAGGACTTGCAATACAGCGGCCGAACTCCCCCGAATGGGGCCTCCCGGCCAACAATGCCATACGATCATTTCATTTCAGTCAGAACACGAACATGCACATCACGTAACAAGCATTCTCGACGGATATACAGTAGCTTGAAGTTACATTCTACTTTAGGGACTACAGATTTATTTTCCACAGTTTCCACAAGTCACTTCGGGCGTTTTCGGTAACGAGTTCTTCAGGATGCTAACCTGTGCCTCACTCCCCCTAACTCCCCTACACACATGCACACCTAATAGCTCCATATCTTACAGCGCCACTCTGAACAGGTGATCGAACTTATAACTGAAATATTTTCGCTGCGTTTTTCTCATCTTCTTCTCAAAAGCTCTTAATGGGTTTAAAATGGTAAAGATCACCAAGGCAAGGCAGCAGGGGACATGGTTTAGTACCTCCAACATTATCTAAGAATAGACTTAGTACGTTTCTCTTGTCCGTAAGCACGAAGTGGAGAGCTGGGTTCTAAATCACTTCGTTAATATTTAAGTGTCTTCACTGATCGATTAAGGTGAATGTCGTGGGGTTTCCTTGAAAAAGGACACGTCTATTTTCCTTTCTTATCCTCGTTGTGTTCGAGCTTGTGCTCCTTCTCTAATGACAGTGGCACCGATGCCGTAGAAACTCCATCTTCTCTCCTTCCCTCCGTACAGGCGTCGTTGTCTTGCTGCAGTGATGGAGCAACCTCAGCGCTTATGTTGAAAAGTAATGGCGCCAGTGTCGTACTACCAGTACACCAGCATAGCTGCAAGTTAGTTGAGTGGATTTTGACCAAGACGGCTATTTCATTACTTTTTGAATCACCGCCGTATATCGCAGCAGTTGTTGCGAAACCAGAATAGCGGACTGAGACTCGGAGTATTTGCGAGTTGTCAGACAACCGAGCAGAGTATCCGCATGGGAGCAACGACTGTAGGGTAGCTCCTTGCAGAAGGAAGGCCCGGGCCGATTCGCGGCACGTCAGGTGTCCGCGCTGAGTCATCAGCTGCTAATGAAATGGCCGTGGCCGCCTGTGTGCTGTGTGCTCTCCTCAGTCAACACGCCTCCCTGCAAACAGTCGCCACGCCCGACGCCTGGACACCCCTGCAACCTCTGGCCCTGCCTGCGGCGTCTTCCAAGCTGCCTCGATTCGTCTCCAGTAGCAGCGGTACGACTGATATTTCATCGTAGACCAGCTGCTCCAGGCATGATTTTATTTTGATGAATGACATCGCATATATACGGTGATTCAGCGGCTGGTACCTTTCAGTTGTATGCGACATGCAACGCCTTCAAAAACCACTAGCGAGATTTTCATATTCTCTCGCTCGCTACTCACAGACTATTAGCTCTACAGAAGAAAACGAACAAGACCTTTTTATACAAAATTTAATGTATTGGGAAACGTTTTCGCTGGAGGCCACCGTTTATTCAAGAGAAATGCGTTTGAAGATCACTTTCGTACGTTTTCTCGAATAATTCGAAAGCTATGGCCTCTAGCGAAAACGCATCCCAATACAAATTTTACCTACGTTAAATTTCCTACAAAAAGGTCCTGTTCATTTTTTCAATGAGAGAAATAATTTTTGCGCATAGCAAGCGAGAGAGTTTGAAAAGCCGGCCGAAGTGGTCGAGCGGTTCTCGGCGCTTCAGTCTGGAGCCGCGTTACCGTTGCGGTCGCAGGTTCGCATCCTGTCTCGGGCATGGATGTATGTGATGTCCTTAGGTTAGTTAGGTTTCAGTAGTTCTAAGTTCTAGGGGACTGATGACCTGAGATGTTAAGTGCCATAGTGCTCAAGCCATTTGAACCATTTGAAGAGTTTGAAAATCTTCTGCGTAGTAGACACTGCGTGTTGCATTAAACACATAGGTAGCGGTAACTAAATCATTCTGTACACACAGACAAGACTGCTTGTGTCACTGTTTATTTGTATATACTGGACTGGTACATGCCCATCTTCAGCAATCGTGCAGAAGTTGTACAGTACATATTATTACATTTTATCTGGAATACGAGTGTATTATTGCAAGGACCTTCACATGGATGAAAACAAAGGACCATTTGGATTTTTGGTGAGATGCTACTGGTTCCTATATTCCTTTTTTCGATCTGACCGTACTATCAGCATCAATGTAGCGAGAGAGATAATTCTTTCCTCACATCCAAAATTTTATAATTCAAGCAGAAATAGAGATCCAAAAACAAGTATTTCAAACCGCAACTGACACTCTTCACTTTGCCCTTATCCGCTGCTTTCATGATGTGATGAGTTTATTTCGTATTAACTTTGTGGCAATATACCCATCTCGTCACCTCATTTGTCAGTTAATCAAAGAGAAGGTAGCCACGTGTACCATCTGTATATGAATCGGGCAACCTTTGTTCTGCGTGTTATCTTATTTAATTGATGTAAATGTGTAGGTTTCCGCGGCCAGAGCTATTTAACCGTGGCCGTAAAGTTACTTTTGCGAGCATTCAGTGACAGTTATATTAGGTTATGATGGAGCACAATACCCAGCAAACATTTACGTTAACGTATATGTATTATCTATCTATCGTATTTTTTGCGGTGGAGATCGGGGAGCAGCCGAGCATTTGCTTAAATGAGAATGGAAAACCGTCCACAAGTCACACTGTCTTGCCGGTGTACCCTATCAACGGTTATTATCGGCAGTTCGAATTCGATATGGGTCTGGCTCACCGAACTGTCTCTTAAGATAGCGCGTTGGGCGTTGCAGTCCTAATGTCAACTTCCAAAGTTGCGTCAGAGCATGAGATTGGCCGCAAGAGACAGCCGGCTGCGGGTCAGTGCCTTCTCCACTTCACAATACTGCCTGTTTCCACTAGCTTTATGTGTAGTGAGGTCTGAGCATGGGTAATATTATATGTGACGCGTCACAATTTGTGACGTCAGTGCAGAGACTCCAGGTGGATTCCAACATTCTCCGGTCACAACCAGAGCAGCCGGCCGTCGGCCTACACACAAATTTACTGGAGCCACTCTTTACTAATTAGAATCAACTAGTGATCAGTATCTATAATGTCGCGACCCTGTGATATAGCAGAAAGTGTACGACTTAAAGTTCATGAGCTCTGAATGAGCTGGTCTCAGGTATAGTGTCTCCGTTCTTTAGCTGACACACTATTCATTTAACAGTGGTATTAACGACTGCGCCATCGTGCCCCCGAATCCAGACAACAAGAAAATAAGCAAAAGGAAAAGTTTTCAAGTGTGGTTAAGGCTTATCGTTTACCATGATGTCGAAGTGAAGGTTGAAACGACAGTGTGATATCGTCCGTTCCGAATGTTCCGAGATTGATTTTATTCCTGGCGTATAAGCGATGTCAGTGCAGTAGCTACGGCAGCAGCTTGAAATTACAACCATAAACAACAACATGCATTCGACCAGTCAGTTGCGAGCAGACAGTGTTAATTAGTCAACATGTAGGCACGTTGTGTTAGAAACGGCAAAGGAGCAATATCTCTAAATAAAGTGTTGAAGACATTATCCAGCATGTTCCAAAGAAGAGAAAAGTGAGTGCAAAGATTGTCCTGCCCACCTTGACTGCCAAATAAAAATAACGACGCGTGGCCGCCCGCCACGGCTTGGTTGAAGCCGAAAATGCGGAAAGCTCTTTTCTGGGGAAAATCAACATGTCTGACGAGACTTGGTGTTATGAATACTAACGTACCACAAAACGAAGTGCAGAAATTCAGATGAAAGTTCAATGCTTTAACGACACAGCCGACATTCAAGCCAAAGTGACGGAAAGTTGAATAACATCCCAAAGAAGGACTTTTCTTACTGTTTCGAAGGGTTGTATGCAGGTTCTGTGGGTTGTATTCAAGTAGGGGGAGACTAGGTAGAACACCCGAACCATTAAAACCAATATCTTAACTTTTCTCTATTTTTTACTAATTCAGTCTCGATAGTTTTTTGACTGACGATGAACATTTACGCAGTGCAGAAAAGGTTGTCTGGAGACTGAACAGTCAAGTTGCGCTTGATTAATACATCACTGGCAGAAAAGGAAATGGCACGGATATCTTGACGCAGGAGAATATGTAGGAATCGCCTGCCTGACTGTGCTATGACGAGTCGAAATATTTTGACCGCTGCCCAACGTGAGACTGAAAATCAGCTGGTGGCAATGTGAGTGCGCGACTTACTAGGGGATGTATACAGGGTGGTCCATTGATCAAAAAAATGGTTCAAATGGCTCTGAGCACTATGGGACTTAACATCTATGGTCATCAGTCCCCTAGAACTTAGAACTACTTAAACCTAACTAACCTAAGGACAGCACACAACACCCAGTCATCACGAGGCAGAGAAAATCCCTGACCCCGCCGGGAATCGAACCCGGGAACCCGGGCGTGGGAAGCGAGAACGCTGCCGCACGACCACGAGCTGCGGACGGTCCATTGATCGTGCCCGAGCCAAAATTCTCACGAAATAAGCGTCATACGAAAAAACTACAAAGAACCAAACTTGTCTGGCTTGAAGGGGGAAACCAGATGGCGCTATCGTTGGCCCGCTAGATGGCGCTGCCATAGGTCAAACGGATATCAACTGCGTTTTTTTAAAATAGGAACCCTACATATTCGTGTAGTACGTAAAGAAATATGAATGTTTTAGTTGGACCACTTTTTTCGCTTTGTGACAGATGGCGCTGTAATAGTCACAAACATATGGCTCACAATTTTAGGCGAACAGGTGGTAACAGGTAGGTTTTTTAAATTAAAATACAGAACGTAGTTATGTTTGAATATTTTATTTCGGTTATTCCAATGTGATACATGTACCTTTGTGAACTTATCATTTCTGAGATCGCATGCTCTTACAGCGTGATTACCTGGCCGGCCTGAGTGGCCGAGCGGTTCTAGGCGCTACAGTCTGGAGCCGCGCGACAACTACGGTCGCAGGTTCGAATCCTGCCTCGGGCATGGATGTGTGTGATGTCCTTAGGTTAGTTAGGTTTAATTAGTTCTAAATTCTAGGCGACTGATGACCTCAGAAGTTAAGTCGCATAGTGCTCAGAGCCATTGGAACCACTTGAACCGTAATTACCTGTAAATACCGCATTAATGCAATAAATGCTCAAAATGGTATCCTCAACCTCAATCCATTTGGCAATACGTGTAACGACATTCCTCTCAACAGCCAATAGTTCGCTTCCGTAATGTTCGCACATGCATTGACAATGCGCTGACGCATGTTGTCAGGCGTTGTCGGTGGATCACGAAAGCAAATATCCTTCAACTTTCCCCACAGAAAGAAATCTGGGGACGTCAGACCCGGTGAACGTGCAGGCCATGGTATGGTGCTTCGACTACCAATCCACCTGTCATGAAATACGCTGTTCAATACCGGTTCAACCGCACGTGAGCTATGTGCCGGACATCCATCATGTTGGAAGTACATCGCCATTCTGTCATGCAGTGAAACATCGGTAGAACATTACGTAGGAAATCAACATACATTGCACCATTTAGATTGCCATCGATAAAATGGGAGCCAATTATCCTTCCGCCCGTAATGCCGCATCGTGCATGAAATCGCCAAGGTCGCTGATGTTCCACTTGTCGCAGCCACTGTGGATTTTCCGTTGCCCAATAGTGCATATTATGCATCATCAGTTGTTGCAGGTCGTGGTTGACGTTTCGCATGTGGCTGAACACTTCCTGTTTCCTTAAATAAGGGAACTATCCAGCGAAAGGTCCGGAAACTTGGATGATGTCGTCCAGGACACCGAGCAGCATACACAGCACACGCCCGTTGGTCATTTTGATCACAATAGCCATATATCAACACGATATCGACCTTTTCCGCAATTGGTAAACGGTCCATTTTAACACGGGTAACGTATCACGAAGCAAATACCGTCTGCACTGGCGGAATGTTACGTAATATCACGAACTTATACGTTTGTGACTATTACAGCGCCATCTATCACAAAGCAAAAAAAGTGGTCCAACTAAAACATTCATATTTCTTTACGTACTACACAACAATGCAATAAAAATGGGGGTTCCTGTTTTTAAAAAAAACGCAGTTGATATACGTTTGACCTATGGCAGCGCCATCTAGCGGGCCAACCATAGCGCCATCTGGTTTCCCCCTTCAAGCTAGACAAGTTTGGTTCTTTGTAGTTTTTTCGTTTGACGCTTATTTCGTGAGATATTTGGCCCGGTCACTATCAATGGACCGCCCCCCCCCCCCCCCCTGTATAAGCAGTGTAGAAGAGAATAGGGCGTACCATCTCCTTTTTCTTCTTGGGAGGTCAGGGAATAGATCTTATACCTCGCCTTCCTAGGATATTCTGCTGGACATAGCACTGTAGAAAGGAAAGAATGCAGTTGGTGGTTCATCATGTAAACGGCTAAATCCGCTGACATAAATGGCTTTTAAAATTGGTAGATTGTTATGACCTGTCACCTGCAGAAAGGCCATATCCTATACGGCGATGCTGATCAAATGTTTGTGGGCTACTTGAGGCATAGCGCCTTGTATCGGCCTATGTAAGCCGGACAGTAGCAAGCAGAGAGCTTCATAAAGAGTCATTTTTCTAGTAGAGGACGGCCAAGATTTCGGGTCACGGGCCGTGCACGGGCACGAATGCCAAAGCGCTGGCCTCGGTTTACAGGTCCCCCACCGCCTCGCCAGCCACCTGACCATGAGGAGGGAGAAAGAAAGCTGCGAACGCGCTGCGTTTAAATAGTACTTGGTTTTATACTTCAGATTTCTCGACAATGTAGATCACAAACAAAACAAACATTGAGTGTTATTTATTTATTTTTGGCGTTCTGAAAACGTCATATAATTTTCATCTGGTAGAAACTGTCGACATACGGATATATGCAGACAGTTTCCCACTCATGTTGCCACGCTTCTGTGACTTACTTAGTTTCATAATCGAAAAACGTTCTTCCACATAAATATTTCAATTG
This sequence comes from Schistocerca piceifrons, assembly GCF_021461385.2. Classification (NCBI taxonomy): domain Eukaryota; kingdom Metazoa; phylum Arthropoda; class Insecta; order Orthoptera; family Acrididae; genus Schistocerca; species Schistocerca piceifrons. The sequence continues at coordinate 774,987,947 of NC_060138.1, forward strand.
AAATATCGTGCACTTTTGCAACGTAATTATGAAGCCTTGGAAAGCCAGGAAAGCAGTGGAGATGTCCTGGACAGTTTTAACGTGAAAAGTTTTGTCATTAAAACAGGAATTATCCTGCACATGCACAGAGGCAGTTTCAACTGAAACAGCAAGCGATCTCGAAAACAGCTTGGAAGCAGATCTAAGAATGACAATGTTCTCAAAATCTTCATAAAACCATCATTGTAATTCTTTCGAGGCCACAATGAATTCTTAAAACCCCGCGTTTTCTTTTAACGCCAGTGAGTTTAGGGAACTGCTTTGTCTATGTCAGAATGTGTCCATTCTACAACGCGATTTTCTTTTTAAATGCATTCCCATCAAATCAGAAAGAAGTTACCTTTCAGTGTCTTACTGTGGGCAGTGTGCAGTCAAGTCCACTTCAGATGTTCTAAGTTTCGTTTCTGCACTCCTTTTTCCTTCAGAAATTCAACGGCGAGCTGTAAATCGAACTGCTAAGTTCGTATGGGACCAAACTGCTAAGGTAATCGGTCTCTACGCTTACAGACAACTTAATATAACTTCAAGAACAGCACACACACCCATGCCAGAGGGAGGTTCAAATGGCTCTGAGCACTATGCGACCTAACTTCTGAGGTCATCAGTCCCCTAGAACTTAGAACTACTTAAACCTAACCAATCTATGGACATCACACACATCCATGCCCGAGGCAGGATTCGAACCTGCGACCGTAGCGGTCGCTCGGTTCCAGACTGTAGCGCCTAGAAGCGCACGGCCACTCGGGCCGGCCCCGAGGGAGGACTCGAACCTTCGACGAGGGGGAGCCGCGCGAACCGTGGGAAGGCACATGAGACCGCCCGGCTACCCCACGCGGCTTTAAATCGAAAAATTGTTCCAGGCATGCACCTTGACTTCACCAACGTATTTTTACAGTAATATACGAAGTCTCCATACTCTTCGTTCAGTTTCATCGAAAACTGTTGCAACTGAAAATGGAATAAGGTATGTGATTTCTATTCGTGCCACCAATTTCTTCACGGACTGCAGGCCTGCAAATTTAGTATAAAGTGCTTTTTGATGTACAGAACAACGAATCCCGCCTACCGATCGTTGTAACTTTTGCTCTTTCATTGTAGACTTCAACTTTAAATTCCTTCTGCCTGATATTGTAATGTCGTTTCGTAGCAAATATGTAGTACCTGTCACGCTGGCCGCTGTGGCCGAGCGGTTCTAGGTGCTTCAGTCCTGAACCGCGCTGCTGCTGCGGTCGGAGGTTCGAATCCAGCCTCGGGCATGGATGTGTGTGATGTCTTTAGGTTACTTAGGTTTAAGTGGTTCTAAGTTCCAGGGGACTGTTGACCTCAGAGGTTAGCCGGCCGCGGTGACCGAGCGCTCCTGGGCGCTTCAGTCTGGAACCGCGCGACTGCGATGTGTATGATGTCCTTAGGTTAGTTAGGTTTAAGTAGTTCTAAGTTCTAGGGGACTGATGACCTCAGATGTTAAGTCCCATAGTGCTCAGAGCCATTTGAACTATTTGAACCTCAGATGTTAAGTCCCATAGTGGTTAGAGCCACTTGAACCATGCAATACCTGTCGCTTACGCGAATTGAGAATGCTCATCCCTCTCTTCTGTCATTCTCATTCATTTTAATGGATTACGAAAATAGATCGCCAGACTGCTTCTTTTTGTGCAAACAGCCACTGTACCTGTGAACGTCGTTCATATAAGGAACAAATAACGAAGGTTAAACAGGGCTCACAGCATTATTATGCTGAATCCTCAGAGTTGCACCGACATAAAAATGCTGCACCGCAATACTAAATGAAATGTCGCTCCGTTTCGGGTACTCCCCAGAAGGACCGAGCAAAGCCGTGTGACAGGCCGGGCCTTGGCAGGCACGCCGCCCGCGTGGAGTTCGGCACGCCGTGGCCGGCCCTGTTACAGCATGACAGACGTGCGTCCTGATCCAGCACCAGTTCTATGTAGTTTTGGCTGCCACGGAAAGGTTTCAACATCTTACGGTCTTAAACTATACGTAGTATATTTTGGAGATGAAATCATATCTTTTGTGAATATTACACCTTCTATCATCTTAGTGTTGATTTAATAAGTTTGATTGTTAGTGTGAATGATAGGTTGAATGGAAAGTAACACAATAAATGAATATTGTTTTGTCTGTTAACTGAGTATACTGTAGTGTGAGAACTGTGTCTGTGTGGAGAGAGTCAATTACACTCTCAGAGAAAATTTGTTAGTGAAACTAGCCAGTTTATGGTACTGGAAAAATAACAAACATCTTACGACAATTCAGTTATTTAAAGAGGGATTTATTTTGTTGTTAGTGGGTTTTATAAATTTGTTCGTTTAATAAATTGTTCATAACAGCTACTTGGTTGTGATGGGTCAAATGTAAAGTACATGGGATTGCACTGTTTAATACTAATATCGGATTGGTTATGACGTGTAACAGCCAATCACAGGATAGTACATTCGCGCGTATTTTGTGGTTTAAGAGAATTGCTTTCTAATGTTTAAGTTCCGTTCGCAGCTCAGTCATCACCATGTTGAGACACGTACATTAGGAGCACTGAATAGATGTGATAATTTTACAATATAATGAGAAAAACTTTAACCATGGAGTGCCGGAACATGAACGTGTGTGAAAGGCGATTTTTATGTGTAAACTGTGACTTATGAATCAACCAAAATCCGCGAAGCACGTTATATATATTGTGACCGCGAAGTGGACACCTGTAATGGTCAATCTGTATAATACGAGGGTAAGTCAACTATTATCCGCAACGTAGTTATAAAATTTTATTGTAATCAAATAGGAAACTTACAAGAACATCATTTTTCGACACAGTCTCCTTGCGTTTCAACGCACTTGCTCCGTCGTTGTACAAGCTTCCTGATGCCCTCATAAAAGGAGGTTCTCTGTTGAGCCGCGTGCCAGAAATGCACCGTTTCTTTCACTGCTTCGTCCCTTAATACCTGTTTGAGTGGACCAAACAAATGATTGTCAGAAGGGGCAAGATCGGGACTATATGGAGGATGATCCAGTACTTCAAATTTGAGTTTCTGGAGCGTTTCAGCTGTGTGGGCAACAGTATGCGGACGAGCATTGTCGTGCAACAACACAAAACCTTGTGACAGCAATTCTCGGCTCTTGCTTCGAATTGCAGGCTTTAGCCTGGCAGGAAGAATCTGTAATGTAAACTGTTTATTGTTGTGCCCCTTTCCCCATAATGTTCCAGTACTGGACCTTGTGGGTCCCAAAAATCCGTAAGGGTTTTGAACTTTTACTTGCACGGAGAATTTGGAAGTTTCCACTCCATACACTGCCGTTAACCCTCCGGCTCGTATTGACGGATCAATGTTTCATCACCAGTAATGATCCTGTCCAACAAGTTGTCCCCTTCGTTACCATGTTGTTGTTGTCTTCAGTCCTGCGACTGGTTTGATGCAGCTCTCCATGCAGCTCTCCTGTGCAAGCTTCTTCATCTCCCAGTACCTACTGCAGCCTACGTCCTTCTGAATCTGCTTAGTGTATTCATCTCTTGGTCCCCCTCTACGATTTTTACCCTCCACGCTGTCCTCCAGTACTAAATGGGTGATCCGTTGATGCCTCAGAACATGTCCTACCAACTGATCCCTTCTTCTAGTCAAGTTGTGCCACAAAATCCTCCCCAATTCTATTCGATGCTTCCTCATTAGTTATGTGATCTACCCATCTAATCTTCAGCATTCTTCTGTAGCACCACATTTCGAAAGCTTCTATTCTCTTCTTGTCTAAACTATTTATCGTCCATGTTTCACTTCCATGCATGGCTACACTCCATACAAATACGTACAGAAACAACTTCCTGACACTTAAATCAATACTCGATGTTAACAAATTTCTCTTCTTCAGAAACGTTTTCCTTTCCATTGCCAGTCTACATTTTATATCCTCTCTACTTCGACCATCATCAGTTATTTTGCTCCCCAAATAGCAAAATTCCTTTACTACTTTAAGTGTCTCATTTCCTAATCTAATTCCCTCAGCATCACCCGACTTAATTCGAATACATTACAATATCCTCGTTTTGCTTTTGTTGATGTTTATCTTATACCCTCCTTTCAAGGCACTGTCCATTCCGTTCAACTGCTATTCCAAGTCCTTTGCTGTCTCTGACAGAATTACAATGTCATCGGCGAACCTCAAAGTTTTTATTTCTTCTCCATGGATTTTAATACCTACTCCGAACTTTTCGTTTGTTTCCTTTACTGCTTGCTCAATATACAGATTGAATAACATCGGGGAGAGGCTACAACCCTGTCTCACTCCCTTTCCAACCACTGCTTCCCTTTCATGCCCCTCGAATCTTATAAGCGCCATCTGCTTTCTGTACAAATTGTAAATAGCCTTTCGCTCCGTGTATTTTACCCCTGCCACCTTTAGAATTTGAAAGAGAGAGTTGCATTCAACATTGTCAAAAGCTTTTTCTAAGTCTACAGATGCTATAAACGTAGGTTTGCCTTTCCTTAATCTTTCTTCTAACATAAGTCGTAGGGTCAGTATTGCCTCACGTGTTCCAATATTTCTACGGAATCCAAACTGATCTTCCCCGAGATCGGCTTCTACCAGTTTTTCCATTCGTCTATAAAGAATTCGCGTTAGTATTTTGCAGCTGTGACTTATTAAACTGATAGTTCGGTAGTTTTCACATCTGTCAACACCTGCTTTCTTTGGGATTGGAATTACTATATTCTTCTTGAAGTCTGAGGGAATTTCGCCTGTCTCATACATCTTGGTCACCAGATGGTAGAGTTTTGTCAGGACTGGCTCTCCCAAGGCTGTCAGTAGTTCTAATGGAACGTTGTTTACTCCCGGAGCCTTGTTTCGTCTTTGGTCTTTCAGTGCTCTGTCAAACTCTTCACGCACTCGTTACCATAGCGATCCAAATGCTTCTTTCAGATGTCCAAACTCGTTTGTTTATGCAACTGTGTGAGTTGTTTTGGGACCCATATTGTACAAACTTTATGAAATCCAAGTCTGTTGTGGATGATTTCGTAGGCAGAACCGTGACTAAGTTGCAGACGATGTGCCACTTAATCATTTGTCTAAGAGAATCATGTCACGTGAACCTCAATGGTTTCTTCATTTGTGGCGGGAAACGGTCTTCCGGCTCCTTTATCGTGCGTAACACTTGTGCAACCATTTCGTAATTTTTCAACCCATTCGTAGAAACTCCGTTGCGGCAAATCACTGTTCCCGTACTGTACCGAAACTGTTTGACGAACTTCGGCCCATGATATGTCTCCGAGCACAAAACATGGATCACGGAACTTTGCTCTTCTTTGGTGCAAATAGACAGCGGAGGAGCCATGATTAACAGCACGGCAGCGATAACGAAACCAACCTAGCAGCTTGAAAATTGCAAAGATATAACAGCAAATGAACAAAGTATGCGTCATCAACGTAAAACAACAGTACTACCAATATAAACAAATATGTAACTAAATTGCGGATAATAATTGACTTACCGTCGTATATGAGCGAGCATTCAGTCACAGAGCATTCTGTCTGCCTGTCTGTAACAGTGTTAGTTAAATAACATAAGCTGGCTGTTACGAGTGACTGATTGCGTGTAATTTTTGGAAATTGTAATTTAGGCCTAGTAGGGACTTGACAGTGTAGTGAAAATATATTCACAAAATATCCTTTATTTAAAAGCTCAGTTAACCCGAAACAAAAAATCTTTAATGCAACCTGTGGATACAATTAATGCACCTGGTTCTACTAAAGGTTGTCCAGTCGAGCAACATTGAATCGTTTGAAACAGAGACGGCATGTGTTCCAGCTGCAGAAGACAAGAAGATCACTGCAAGGCGAGTGGGCATTTTCGTTAGAACGAACATAAAATCGCAGAGCTGCATGCTGTCCGAGCATTTGTGCAATGAGGTGTAATGGTAATATTATGTTGTCTTCAGTGTTGGAAAGAATGCCACGCCCGTAAAATTATGGGCCTTGTACGGTGAAATCACGAGTTGGCTACAAGATGTTGGACGTCCACGCTTTATCACAGAGCCTGGACCGTGGGCCAATGGAAACACGTCGCCTGGTCAGATGATCCACGTTTTTGTTATACCAGGCTGATGATCGATTCCAGATACGCCGTTATCCAGGCAAAGGTTTGCTTACACCGCTCCACGGACGCAGATCGATGAGGACAATATTGTGGTATGGAGGAGATTGACCCTAGCTTCCATGGGACCTATAATGGTAATCAAAGGTACTATGAAAGATGCAGACTACACGAAAATCGTTGCGAACCACCTGTATCCTTTCATATTTAATGATTTACTGTGATGGCCCCTTTTAGCAAAGACAACTCCCCCTATCACAAGGACAGATTCATGCTACAGTGGTTTGAGGAGCGCGACGGTGAAGTCAAGTTGATGTCTTGGCCATCTAATTTGCCTGATTTGAACCTGAGGAAACAACGCTATCGAGCGCCAGATGCTCGCCCACAAACCAGCAGTCCGTAATTGGCTGGAAGTGCTTTAGCTGTACATAGGCATCTGGTGCCATATACCTCCGGATACGAGTCACAACAGTGATGCTTGCAGTCTTAATTGTTTTCTACAAAGAGAAATGACAACGGTGAACAAACCGGAAGGCTCAACCAATTACATTCTCAGGGTGCTTGTTGATATGGTAGGTTCTTGTAAATACACTACTGGCCATTAAAATTGCTACACCAAGAAGAAATGCAGATGATAAACGGGTATTCATTGGACAAATATATTATACTAGAACTGACATGTGATTACATTTTCACGCAATTCGGGTGCATAGATCCGGAGGAATCAGTACCCAGAACAAGCACCTCTGGCCATAATAACGGCCTTAATACGCATGGGCATTGAGTCAAACAGATCTTGGATGGCGTGTACAGGTGCAGCTGCCCATGCAGCTTCAACACGATACCACAGTTCATCATGTGTAGTGACTGGCGTATTGTGACGAGCCAGTTGCTCGGCCACCATTGACCAGACGTTTTCAATTGGTGAGAGATCTGGAGAATGTGCTGGCTAGGGCAGCAGTCGAACATTTTCTGTATCCAGAAAGGCCCGTACAGGACCTGCAACATGCGGTCGAGCATTATCCTGCCGAAATGTAGTCTTTCGCGGGGATCGAATGAAGGGTAGAGCAACGGGTCGTAACACATCTGAAATGTAACGTCCGCTGTTCAAAGTGCCGTCAATGCGAACAAGAGGTGACCGAGACGTGTAACCAATGGCACCCCATACCATCACGCCGGGTGATACGCTAGTATGACGATGACGAATACACGCTTCCAATGTGCGTTCACCGCGATGTCGCCAAACACGGGTGCGACCATCATGATGCTGTAAACAGAACCTGGATTCATTTTTTCCATTCGTGCACCCAGGTTCGTCGTCGAGTACACCATCGCAGGCGCTCCTGTCTGTGATGCAGCGTCAAGGGTAACCGCTGCCATGGTCTCCGAGCTGATAGTCCACGCTGCTGCAAACGTCATCGAACTGTTCGTGCAGATGGTCGTATTCTTGCAAACGTCCCCATCTGTTGACTCAGGGATCGAGACGTGGCTGCACGATCCGTTACAGCCATGCGGATAAGATGCCTGTCATCTCGACTGCTAGTGATACGAGCCCGTTGCGATCCAGCACGGCGTTCCGTATTACCCTCCTGAACGCACCGATTCCATATTCTACTAACAGTCATTGGATCTCGACCAAGGCGAGCAGCAATGTCGCGATACGATAAACCCAATCGCGATAGGCTACAATTCGACCTTTATCAAAGTCGGAAACGTGATGGTAGCCACTTCTCCTCCTTACACGAGGCATCACAACAACGTTTGACTAGGCAACCCCTGTCAAATGCTGTTTGTGTATGAGAAATCGGTTGGAAACTTTACGCACGTCAGCACGTTGTAGGTGTCGCCACCGGCGCCAACCTTGTGTGAATGCTCTGAAAAGCTAATCATTTGCATAGCACAGCATCTTCTTCCTGTCGGTTAAATTTCACGTCTGTAGCACGTCATCTTCGTGGTGTAGCAATTTTAATGGCCAGTAGTGTAACTACCTGTTAACCACTTTGCTATTCCTATTCAGCTATAGGTGGGGTGAGTGACAGACATTTACATAACAGAATTTCATTTGCTTTCAATTGTCTCCTTGAATGTTTCGTTTCGTTTCAACCGAGTTTCCCAACAATCAAACACGTAAAAATTCAAACAATTTTTCGTTTGTTATTTGAGAAGTGAATAGCCATCAATTATCAAAATATTAGAGGCTAGGTGTGAACAGTTTTGTAGATTAGGAATACTGTTTTCAAGACAGAAGCATCTGGTACAGTTTAGTTCTTTTAATTACACAGAAAAAACTATGCATGATATCCGTTCTAAGTGTTGTTCGAACTATCATGCTTGCGAATTAGTGAGATTCATACATACGTTTAATAAATAGCAGGGCGTGTTATATTTGTGAAACATGTGTAGCACTGAAGTACAGTGCGCCCAGAGCGAGAAGTTAACGTTCGATACAGAGCTCTTGGTATAGAAAGATAGAATCGAGCGATACAATGACTAAACATGTTATTACAAATGAGGAGAGTTTGATAAAGAAGTAAAGAGAAATGTCTGTTTCTAAAATGCAGCAGCTAAGAAGACTGCTTGTCTCCATCAGAGGTAATGATTTAGTGAGCGATCGTGAGCTTACAGGTGCCTGCTGCAGTAATGTCTGCACGGGGCGGCACGCCTCACGCACCACTGCCTGGTTGGCTCAGTACGAACAGCTGTGTGCAGCAGCAGAAGGGCAGCCTCCCCGCTGGAAGTTGGCGCAGATCGAAAGAGGCGAGGGGCGCTGCAGCCGGCCAAACTCTGTCACGCCTTACCGGCACAATGCACTGCTCGGATATTAACCGTACGCTGGGCACACTTCCACTCAGCTATCTTTTAAGGGATTCGTATCACATATTAAAGATTTTTGGGATTGTATGCTTCCATCTTCCATATAGTTGTTCTGATTAATCGGAACAGGCATTCGTCATCAAAAACGAAATAGCATTCACAGATTTCAAAAATGGCGCAATCTCGAAGGATATCATTTGTGAATAATATGTCTGCTATTAAAAATTCTGCACTGGTCTCTATAGCCCCTCTGGCTGCCTGAGCAAAGTAATCGTAGGGTTGACCATCTACATCACATGCATGACTAACAACATACAGCTGGATATCCCATCAGATCGAACTGCAACGCCAATTATATCCACAACATTACGGTCTTCAGCTGTACTCTCCATCTTGCTCCTACATGTTTTCTGATGTCATCCAGCCACCTTCATATATCGCTGCACTGGGATTCCTTCTCTTGGAATCCAGCATAAAATTTCCTTGGTCCCACTACTACCCATTCACCGTGCTACGGCTTCTGTCCACCTGTATTTTTTTTATTTTCATTGGAATAAACTTACGGCTCCCATTCCAGTATGCTTCCCGATACTTAATAATTCCCACAATTTGTCTTTGTATGTACCTTTTCCATAAGTCAAAACTACACTACTGGCCATTAAAATTGCTACACCAAGAAGAAATGCAGATGATAAACGGTTATTCATTGGACGAATATATTATACTAGAACTGACATGTGATTACATTTTCACTCAATTTGGGTGCATAGATCCTGAGAAATCAGTACCCACAACAACCACCTCCGGCCGTAATAACGGCCTTAATACGCATGGGCATTGAGTCAGACAGAGCTTTGATGGCGTGTACAGGTACAGCTGCCCATGCAGCTTCAACACGATACCACAGTTAATCAAGAGT